>NC_133595.1:7125917-7725917 GCF_964106895.1 Numenius arquata
TTGTTTCAAAACATTCTTCATCTGATTTTATAACCCTTTCTTCATTAAATAAACATTTGAATATGGTAAATATCCCAATGTCAACATTGCACAAGTGCTTCATAAATATTTAGAGTTGCCCCACTTGTAACTTAACTTGTTTTAACCAAAAGTACTGTTCAAAAGAATAAGCCACCATATTTCTTTACTAACCCAACTGCATCGACTTCATACGCTGAAATACAGAACATGGCTTTTTAACATTAGAACATTCTTTTTAATGGCTATAAATTGGTTAAGCTTTCTTTTACACAACCAAAACACCCAGCACTGTCTTCAAATCTCTCTCCCATTGTTTGCAGCCTGAATTCACAGGCTTATTCTTCTTGGGTCTGTGCTTATCTTTACAATACCAACTTGTACAAGTGGAAGCACATAGTACCAGCGGGTAAGCATTAGGATACTCCTTTTCTTCTTTCTGCAGCAGCTGTTGCTGGCAGAATAACAATAGGTTAACATAAAGCACAAGCACTCAAACAGATCTGTACATCAAAATGTGAAAAAAGAACTGCTGATATGATTTGCAACGGAAGGTTGGAGCTATTTGCAAAAGTTAAAATGCTTTTTCATTAGACAAATGCGTCTGTCAGTAGATCAGAAAGAGGCAAATGCATGGTAGAAACAATAGGCACAAGAGTTAAAATGTAATAAAATTCAATATACTCACTCAGTTTCAGATGCAGCAGGTAGGTTTCAAACACATGCGTTACTTACAGATTTTAAGCAGGATGAGTAAAGACGACAAGATAAAATTTGTTTGTGTCTCTTGGTTATGTTGAAGTCCAGCTTGAAGTGAAAATGGTTCCCTCTCACCTAAAAATAAACAGAAAAACATTGTACATTATTAGTGCTTTCTTCTGGTTTTGAAGATATTGTGCCAAAATACTAGTTACAAGTACTACATCTGTGATATCAAATTATTTTGACAGTATTCACCAAGCTAGGTAACTTTTTAATCCAGAAATATTCTTATTTCTTCCTGGCTGTAGTGTATAAAATTACACTTGACAATTAGTTCTTTATTTTGAGTGGTGCATGTAGAGAAAATGCTCTGAGATATTTTGGAATATAATTCCTTTCACTGAAAAGGTTAAAAGACACTACTTTCTTCATGTGAAGCCTGCAATAAATTAATGTTCTGGTTTGAGGTAGAACTGAACCAATCATCCATCTTTCATTTAGTGTCCAACCCAGCCCAAGCCACAGGAATTATTTTGGTTTCATTCTGTGGATTCAGTGAGGTATTTAGGTGCTTCATTTTTTTTAAGCATGAAGGACAAATTATTCTCTGAATAATGGCCCGAGACAGCAGGAACGTATATCCCTACAACACAATTTTCCTATGCAACCGCAGCGTGTTACTTTCAAGACTGAAAGTGCCAACTGAAAACGGAGGTAAGGAAGCTTGTTACACCCGTGTTAGAGGCACCAAAACAGCTGTACTGCATAGTCTAAGAGTTTCCAAACCCATTAAGTGGCAAATGTTTTTTAGAATTTTAAAAAGGAAAATCTAGCTAGAAAGACCTTGCACTGGAGTGAGATTAATAGATATAATACAAGGATCTGATGCCTGAAGCAGTACTTTAGATTAATCCTATCATTAACCCCAAACAATTTTTTCCCTTTAAACTAATTTTTAAAGAGCAGTTCTTAACAGCCTGCAGTATTGAAATAAAGAACTAGTGCTCGTGAGCATGGTATATACAACTGTGTTTCCCAGACAACTGCCTAGGAATATCTTGCCATCTGCTGGAAACGCGCAGATATACATGCTCAAATAGATGCAGGCTTCAAAGTTAGTGTCAGAGACAACTAAGAAATCTCTGCAAATTAAGTATGTCCTCCTTAAGATAACTTACACTAGACTTCAGCAGCTCCTGGTTAGTATTGGCTGCTATTGACCCTGGTTGCTAATAAGCCACAATGACTTTTAAAAAAACAAACCAGAAAGTCAAATCCGCTGTTTATTTCCAGTAGGAGGGAACTCTTCCTTTTTTCTTACAAAACTTAATTACCAATAGTGGTAAGGAAATCATTATTATCTCACCTCTTAAAAAAACTCTTTTAGGCCATGTGTCAGAGATTTGTGATTCGACAAAGCTCATCATATAAAAAAAGGAATGCAAGAATGAGAAACTCCTATTTTGTTGTGCTAGATATGATAGGACTTACTTTCAAAAACGAACTGAAATACTTGAGAAAAACTTTTTTTAAGGTTCCTCTTTCTTAAACAGATCAGTTTACTTCATAGTCTGCTCTTCAGAGTAAAAGAACTGATACAAAGAGATAATAATTTAAAAAGGAACTAAAATTTTAACTGCAAAAAATATCTCATTTAAACCTGGAATTAAATTAAATTACCTGTAGGAGCCTGTCAGCTCTTCAAATCTAGGTGTAGTGGACAGCACTATTAGAACTTTTTATTAAGCTGAGGATGGTTTAGTAGAAAATAAAAGTGCAATGCCCTGCCATCTGGAAAAAAAGAAAAAAAAAAAAAAAAGGAAGCTCAGAAAGCTCAGGAATACTCTCATGATTTACAGCTCTAGGACAACAGAAATCAATTGTGTTCTAAAAACAATATGCTAGAAACAACAATCGTACAATAAATTGCATTTACAAACCAGTTAGAACATTATTAGCTAATGCACAGAGCAAAGCCGACTTCTTCTCCAAAAAACGCCATCTGCCCAGAAGTGGGAAGAATCAATTAAGAAATTAAAGTGTTTAAACAATCTTGTAATATAAGAAAATAAAAAAAAAAACCCAACTCAAAATAAGACTTCTAAAATAACAGCATTAGTACCGAGTGATCAACTACAAAATATCTCTGCAAGACATAACACAATTATTGCTGAGATTTTCTTCAAGCACTGAAAATGTACCTAATCTTTCGCCCTCAGTAAGTTGTCCTAGGAAAAAATAACAATAAACCACACAAAACCTCAAATCACAGTTCTGAAGAACTGCACTACCTTTTATCTCCCAACCCAACCACCCCAGGAGCTCAAGTCATCTAATTGACATGACAGGGAGATCAAAGTCTAGCTTGCCTTGAAAGAATTATGTTTGTAGACATATCTTACATAATGTTCTCCATTTTAAGCAGAGGAAATCTAGAACACATGAAGATTTAAGGGCCATTTTGAAACCATATTGATAGTTCCCACTAAGATAACGTTAACAGTGGACACACGAATAATTCAGATTAAAGACTGATAAATGAAACCATTCGGCACATTTCCTTGGTGTCAGAGAAAACATCTAGGCTGATGTGAATAAGTTTTGCCCCTTTAATGCTACTTAAACTGGTGTTAACTATTAGTTATTTGTATTTTGGAAGGTTGTAGAAACATCAAAAGAAGGCTCAGGGCTCCATCCATGTAAATTCACCACACACACACACCCCCCCAAAAGATATTGTGAAAGTGCTAAATGGTGTCAAAAAAGGACTTGATGTAGGTGTACACAAGGTAATGGTAGGAGACTAAGAATCGATTTTTATTTTTTTTTCCATTTTCAAAATACAGATTATGACCGCTCAACTCCAGGAAGTCAAAAAAAATCTAATAGTTGTGACACCTTGGTTTAGTTTGTTTTTCAAATTTGGTGGGTTACTGTTGCCCAATGACAGATATAAATTAGGAAAAAGCCCAACTTTACAAAGCTAAGACCATTAACCGTTGCACAGACTTGGTCTTGTGAAACCATGGTTAATTCAACAACGCTGCTACAACCTATTCGTTGTTTTTCTCTCTCCCCTCTGGTCTAGCCGCTGAGAAGTCTGATACTGTTTATCTTCGTCATTGTATTTCTTCTCTATTATCTTGGCCGCGTTTTTCCTGCTTTAACAGTTCTGAATGAAACCTCTCAAGGCTGGTTGCCGCATTTACACTCACGGGGGCTTATATTCCTGTGGAAGTGAGTTTTTCAGGAAGCAGTTCTGACAGATCGGGTGCGGCAGCCGGGACACTGGGTCGGGGAGGGGGGCGCAGGTGCTGACAGGCTATTTGTTTTGGGGGTGAGCTTTTTTTGTTTGTTGTTTGAAGGTGGGTTTGGTTTTTTTTAAAGAGAGACCAAGCGTCAGCTGTGCCTGTGGATCGCTACGGGACAGTCCCTCTCCTCAGCCCGGCCTCCCCGGCCGGCGCCTGCCGCCGCTCCTGGGCTCTTGCTCCACCCCTCGCCTCAGCACCGCCCCGGCCCAGCCCTCAGGCGGTCCTGCGCCCGGCGAGGCCACAGCGGGGAGCCAGAGGCCTGCGGCAGCCGGGAAGAGTCGCTACCTCTCCTGAGGGCTCCGAGGAGGGTAGAGGCGCGGGCTCGCTGACCCCATGGCGCGGGAACGGTCGCACCCGGACTCCCCTCTCACGCCTGGGGCTTTCCTTCCGCCACGGCGTCTCGGAGGCGCTGCGCGGCCACGGCACTGAAACCCTCCGGCAGAGCCGAGGCGGAATGCGGCCGGCAGCGGCCCGGTGAGGCCCCACCGCCTCCGCGCCTCTCACCTCAGCCATCGCCTCAGCCCTCCGCGCCTCTCGCCTCAGCCGCTGCCCCCGCGGGAGCGGCGCGCTGGCCGCCGATTGGCTGCAGGTGTTCTCCTACCCCTTCCTCCCTCGCTTTTGATTGGCTGAGACGCTCCTGCTCCTCAGGTAACGGTTCCCGGCCTATGATTGGCCGTGGATGGGCGGGATCCTTTTTGGGATTGGCTCCAGGTGAGTCGGAGCTTGCTATTGGCTTACAGGTAGTGTAGGAGGTGTTCTATTGGCTGCAGGCGCTAACCTTCTTAGTCCGCCATGTTCGGCGCGGTGGCGCCGTTGCTACAGGCGCTGGCGAGAGCGGGTCGGTAAGGCGGGGCGGTGGGTGGGTGGGCGGCTGAGGGGAAAACTGTGGAGGAACCGCCGGCTTCTCCTACCGTGCTCTGCCGCCGCTCGTTCTCCAGCGCCCCGCCGGTAGGGAGGGCGGTGGGGAGCCGATAGTCCGAACCTAAACTTCCTCGCGGGACTTTGAGCAACTTCAGGCCGTGGAGGTGCAGCCGAGCGCCGCTGGGACCCGGGCGAAGAGCTGGGCCCCGTCCCCTCAGGTCGCGGGCGTTCCCTGTGCCGCTGGGTTCGCTGAGGGAAGCGGCGCCCGTGGGACCTCCCTCGGTCGGAGCAGGTGGGAGGAAGGGGCAGCCTCTGGTACCTATGGCCCTGCTTCCCCGGACAGGGGGGTTAGGGAGCTGTCTGAATATGTATGTGTGTGTGTGCATATATATGAGGGAGGGAGGTGGTAATTTTGAAGAAACAAGATGTTTGTCAGCCTGTAAAGTTAACCTAAATTGCCCTTTGGAATTCCTCTTCTGCTTTTCTCGGGTAAACTTGTAACCAACACTAACTGATAGCAGTCTGCCGTGTGTTGTAAAGCTATTTTGAACTAAAATACTCTGCTCTTTAGAAGAAAAGAGCCAGAAGCCGTGTTGATGAATAAGTAGAGATTCCTTTGGAGTATTTTTGGCCAAGAGAGAACTGTTGAATGTTTTACTTAAGAAAAAAAAAATAAAATCTTAAATGTTTGGGATATTTCTGTAAAACTAAATAATATAGAATATTTTTAACTGATCTCATTTAACTTCTGTGCATGTCAATGGTCTTGATTATTTTCATTTTGATTTTTTTGCTGTTTTGTGTGAAGCTATTTGTGTTTATAGAGTTTGAGACAACTTGTTTTTTTAGTAGAGTGTGTGTATATTCATCTGTATTCTGGTTTTCTTTCTGCGCAGCTGGATTGAAAATCATCTGGAAACGTGTATTTCACATGTGAAGCTGTTCACTTTAGAATTAGAGGAGTTACCTGTCTCGAATGAACTTATTTCTATATATTTATAACTTCATTTAGACTGCTAAATACAGGCCATGCCTAGCAGAATGGGTTCAAAAATTGATTTGAACAAAGACTTCATCAGAGTGAAAACACACTATAGAGGGTAAGTCAGCATGTTCTCTTCTATGTATTGTGTCCTGTCTAATTTTGAAGCATGTCGAGCAGGAGTTCATGGTCTGACCTAGTGATAGAGTAACCAGGGTGTTGGTGGCTTTGTAGTTAATGTCAGATCAGGTAGGTAAACTTCAGTTTCTAGCTGGGCTACTGACTTGAATTCTCTCCTTATGTCTAATTACTTGATTTTTGTCTTCATTTTGCCACCTGTAGATTGAAAGTCTAGTAGAATCAACTAATTCACAGGTCATTTATCTTTGGGTTAAACTTTCATATGAAAATTTGCTTAGTAAAAATATAGATAAGCTTTTTGTGGTGAGAATTCATGTCAAAACTTGTGTTTTAAAATAGAGAAATTTGCTACTTGAAGTAGAATTTCTGAGAAATCTGTGTATGAAAGTAAATGGGACTGTGGTTATTGTTACTGCTGCTCAGTAACTTCTGTGTTCATAGTGGTTAATGTAGGTCAACTGGGTTTTGTTGGGGTTTAGCCTGCACCGTGGTTATGGTTATTTAATAGATCCATGTAAACTGCTTTATTAACTCTGGGTAAAAGATTTGTATGCTATATTTGCCATTACTAGTAATTATTTTATGCTCCATAGTTTTTTCCTGCACCTTCGAATTGTGTCATGCATAGGCCCAGGTTGAAAAGAACATCTGAACTTCAAATACTTGTGTGATGTACTTCTCTGAGACGCATGGGTATGCGTGCTTCTCTGAACCAGGAATAGGAGAGCTGCCTTCCCTCAGTAAGGGAAGGCACCATAAACACAAATAATACTTAATATAAGCAATTTGGGACAGCTTGCTGGCAGGTACTGTTGTTACAGAGTCAAAGGAGTGTGTCTGTAGAACTTGTCTGCGCAGAAATGGAGGAGGTGGTAATAGTTGTGTCACTACGAGAATTCATGTGTAATTATTATAATGTTTTATAATAAACTACAACTGTAGTTTCTCCTGCAGCACTATATTCAGTAATTTCCACTAGCTGTGAAATCTATACCATGTCAATTTATAAAACAAGAGTTCCAAACTCAATGAATTTTGGTTTTGTTCTACTGATCAAATTCTGTGGATATTTTTGGTGTTATAGACTGTATAACCAAATATCTCAGTATGCCCATTAAAGTACTACACTCGTCTTTTGAACAAATTTGACAAACTGCAGGAAGTTATTGGTGCTGGACAACTTCAGAATCGGGGACAAGCTCATTTAGGTAGCTGCTAAAAAATAAAATAATAGTACAATATACAGTTTTGAAATCCCAGTTAAAAATCAAAGCATGAGGAAGTTCTGAAACACGTGAGTGTTGAGTCTATCTCTGTGGAGTCCTAGTATCTTAGGTATTCGTGTTTCTGGGTGTGACAGAGTTCCTAACATAGCATAGTATAAATAACTGCATAAGTAGATTGCAAAAGTCACTTCATTATTTCAGTTTCTTAGTTTTCTGGTTTATACCTGGTTACTTGAAATAACTTCCTTTAAATAGAGCGGTGATGCAGAATCGTTTGCTGTATGTTACTTTGGTTCTAAATGGTGATGCATTTAATCTATCAGTGTGAATGTTTCTCATGCTATAACTGCTCATATGTAACTTACTGGTCGTTAGTTCTTCATATGATTTTGTAGTGTCCGATTTCAGATACCTGATAAAAGTGTCCTATGGGATTCTTTAGTGTTAAACAGCAAATGGTTTTCACTTATCTGTACCCTGATTGCCTAATGTGGCTATACAGACATTAAAATTAAACACAGTAAATCTCAAAGGAGCATGGATATCATTGAGATAATGATAATTTCAATAAATCTTGTTAGTGTTTGCATCTGCAATAGATGCTATTTAGCATACTTCAGCTGTGTTTTGTTTGTTGTGAAGTTTATTAATTTACATGTAGATGAAATTGTTGCTATGTGTGGGCTCATGCAGGTATTTTTTGACAAAAGCTTATGGTTTCATCTCGTGCAGGGACATCCTGATAACAAACTTGGATGCGTCAATGAGCTATGATGAACTTTGTGATGAAGTGCATGAGATGTGTAATTTACAACAGGAACAGCCAATTACCCTCAAGTGGATTGATGATGAAGGTATTGTACTGAAATACTACTTAGGCATTTTGGGTTTGTTGGTGATTGTGGTACAAAGAGGGGGCATTGAGGAAATGTGTATGAACAGGTTTCATATTGTGGAGTTAATTTTCATTTCTAAATACCAGGGTTCATAAAGCAAGGAGCTTGAAGAAATGAGCCTCAAAACATCAAGATTACCTTTACAGCCCTTTTTCTAATTCCTCATTCTAAGTAGCTAAGTTAGAACCAATCTGCTGTTTCGGCTGCCCTCAGTCCTCACAAGTTCTACGAGTTACCCTATTTCTGCATATGAGGGAGTACTTCCATTTATTGCCACATGTAATTTAAATTCATTGACTGATTTCACAAACAGATGTTCTCTTTGAACTAATTTAAAGCAACAATTGCTGATGGCTTAATGGATAAAGAAAACCTAACAAAGAAAATGATTTTTCATTTGGGCTTTTTTAGTATTTCTGTTTTTGACAGGATCCAAAACTGTTTCAACTATTAATAACTTGCTGTAATAAAATCCCATAAACATATAAGGAGTATGGATTGTTAACTTGCAGTACAAATAATTCTTCTGTCTTGCATGTTGCGTTATTGCAGTATTTATAGATCAACAAGGTACTATTAGCTAATTCAATACAAGAAACAAGGTACTATTAACTAATTCATTGACTCTGAAGTCTGTCCTGTGTCCACGTGCAGTCTCTACTGACGTCCATACGCAGAATAAAAATTATGTATTCCCTGTTTTCATGAAAATCACACTCTAGCATCTGATTTTGATGCTTTTTCTGTGGTTCCTAAATTATATCTACAATGATCATAGGTGGTTTAGAGACCTGAGGTAATCCCATCCTTGTCAATAAGCTTCAGGAGGACTTCTCTTAAAACTAACTTCACAATTTGAATTATTTACTTCACGCTACTTCTGGAACTACTGGCCCATGAGCTACAGCGTGTTACCCCTGACAAGGAGGATGTGACAGTTCTGCGTTAGGTCTCCACGCAGCCGCTTCAAATTCAACAGGTTCACCTTTGAATGAGATGCACCCTAGGGTGCATCTTTTTAAAAAATAACAATATTATTAAAAAATAAGCAATTAAGCTTTACTTGATTTAATATATGAATCAAAACTGGTATCATCACTTGGCCCATATATCATATGGTCACGTCACATATGGTAGGCAGGGTGTGCTGAGGGAAGAGTGGTTGTTCCACAAAGTTGCAGGGGTTGAGAGTGGCACCCTTACTCATTTGCTTGCTTTCAGTGTTTTGTGACGTACTGTAGTTCACGTGTGCCTGGTTAAGTGGATTTAAGGATTAATTATCTAGTTTTAACTAAAATAACCCTCACAAGGTAATGCTGCGAATGTGAGCGCAAGCAACCAACAAGAAAATGGTGGAGCTGACACGTCTCCTGCTCCTGAGTATGAACTGTCAGCCACATTACAAGATAATTGGATCTGACAACAAGTCAGTCAAAAAGATTGAAAATTATCAGGAACAGTATTTGAAATATGTGTTTACACCCACTATTTTTAATGACAAACCTCACCCTAAGTGTATGTTGTGTTTTGAGATAATAGATAATGATAGCATGAAGCCATCATGATTAGCAATGCAGTTAAAAACTAAGTATCCAGAGCAAGAAGACCAACCTCTACCTCTTTCCCCCCCACACACTTCTTAAGTCTTGTCATACCGATTTTGGTACTTTACACAGCTTCACTAAACTTTGTTAAACTTTTAGAAGCCAGTTTTGAGGCTACTTAATAGCAGAAGGCAAAAAGCCATTTACCATTGGGGGAAATACTCATTCTTCCTGTCATGGTAAATATGGCTGGAATAATATACAGAAAACAAGAAGAGGACAAACTGAAATGCATTTGTCAGAAAATACTGTTGGAAGATGCATAGAAGTTATTGCTGAAGATTTGAAGAAATAAGTATTAAAACAACTACGTAGCGTGGGAGGCTTGCTATATGGTTGGATGAAAGTACGGCTGCTTCTAATGTCTCAGCTAGGTTCTGTTTCAGTAATGAGATAAAATGTAGTTTTTTATGAGTCACTGAAGGAAAAAAAATGTACTGGGAAAGATACAATCTTAACAGTAAATAGCTTTAATAAAAGAATGTTATGGAAAAACCATGTAAGTCTCCACTGATGGAGAGGCTGATTTGAATAGAATAAAAAAAAAAAAGGATTCTTGGGTTAGGCTACAGTGAGAGCACAGCATGTGAAATTCATCCACTGCATAATTCGTAGACAAGCTATTGCAGCAAAGGATTTGGAGCCAGAAGTGCATGGACTGCTCCAGGGTGTCATAGAATCATAGATTTGTCTAGGTTAGAAGGGACCTTTAAGATCATCTAGTCCAACCATCAATCTAACTCTGCTAAAAAAAAATCACTAAACCATGTCACTAAGCACTATGCCAACCTGTCTCTTAAATACTTCTAGGCATGGTGCCTCAACCACTTCCCTGGGCAGCCCGTTCCAATGCTTAATAACACTCTCGGTGTAAAAATTCTTCCTAATCTGAACCTCCCCTGGTGCAACTTGAGGCCATTTCCTCTTGTCCTATCACCTGTCACTTGGGAGAAGAGACAGACCCCTGCCTTTCTACAACTTCCTTTCAGGGTTTCCCCTCCTTTTCTCCAGGCTGAACAACCCCAGCTCCCTCAGCTGCTCCTCATATGACTTATTCTCCAGACCCCTCACCAACTTCGTTGCCCTTCTCTGGACACCCTCCAGCCCCTCAATGTCTTTTTTGTGCTAAGGGGCCCAAAACTGGACACAGCACTCAAGGTGGGGCCTCACCAGTGCCCAGTACAGGGGGACGATTGCCTCCTGAGTCCTACTCACCACACTGTTCCTGATTCAGCTCAGGATGCTGGTGGCCTTCTTGGCCAGCTGGGCATGCTGCTGCTGACTTATGTTCAGTTGACAGTTGACCAACACCTCCAGGTCCTTTTCTGCCAGGCAGCTCTAGCCACTCTGCCCCAAGACTGTAGCACTGCATGGGGTTGCTGTGACCCAAGGGCAGGACCTGGCACTTGGCGCTGTTGAACCCTGTCACCAGTGTGATTAATTTTATAAAACCAAGAGGTTTAGGTAGTACTAAGTATTGTGAACATTGTGCTAAGTTGGGGTGTGACTATGAAACTTTTGTACTCTTCAGGGGTTAGCTGCTTATCTTGCAGCAAAGTGCTTAAAAGAGTTGTTAATATTTTGAGATGTAATTTTTTGTAACATGAGTAAAAATATGGGATGTGCATGGGCCATCAAAAAAGTTGAGACACCACTGATCTAGAGGTTATCGTGGGCTGTTAAAAACAGTATTTCTGTCTACCAGAGAGCTGTTCCTGTATTGTCTTCCAATTCAGACCTTTAAGTAAAAATGTCCTCGCTTGAACTGATTAGTATTTGTACCTTGGAAAGGTCATCTTTTGACGTGTAGGTCTCAGTAATGCCTGTGTTCTGGCTTGGCTTCCAGTTGTCCCAAGAAGCTTTTTCCAATGCTTTGTTTCTGTGGCACCAACAAATGAATTCAGTGGGTGTTTTATGAAACATCACCAACATGTCATGGTGCTGCTTCCAAATCACACTGAAGTCCATCCTATTAGTCCATCTTTGAAGTCCATGTCCTGAAGTCCGTCTTTGGGCTGTCTTTCATTCAGGGCTTCAAAGAAACAAAGTTTACTTTATTTTCACTGCTTAAATGCTCATATCCATACCACAGGTATTTTTTAGTCTTCCAAATCTTACTCGTTAATAATGTTTTTGGGGTACTCTTGTCTGACTGAATACATGCATTCCTGCATGTTTTCTTAATATGAAACTAATGGTATATGTCACAGATAAAAGGTAATGGGGTGTGGATAAGTTATGGTGCTTGAGCGCAGGCCTTAGTGTGTGGTAATGCTTGTGTCTCCATTTATTTTAGTCTTTTCCCTGTGAATTTCACCCTGATATCTTGTAGTTCGGGGTGCGTGGGTTTTTCTGTTTTGTCTATTTCAATAGTTACACTCTTTAGAATATGCTTTAAGTTGGGGCTGGCATGCTGCCTTTTTGAGAACTTTTAAAAGCTCACTTTGAGTCTGCTACTACAGAATGTGAGTACAGAAGACGAAGTCGTAAAAGCTAAGGCTTAATATATCTTTTTCTGAAAGAGGATTCTTTGTGGCTAGGCAGCTTTCATGATTATTTTTTTCCTTCTGTTTACTTTTCTTCTTCTAAATCTAAGTTAAAAACCGTGAACCTATTTTCCTCAAAACATACAGGCTAACCCTGAAAACTTTAGAGGCTTTTAGAGGGAAATGAATTTTACATTTATTTGTATCCCATCTGTAACTCTCATCTGTGTATCTTACTTTTTGCACTTCTCAATCACAGATTGCTTTTCCGTTGGTCTAACAAGAGAGACTCAACTAGAATCTATATCTACCTTCATAATCTTTAAGTTATACATGGTTCTGTAGTCAGTGAAGTTAAGGTAGTAAGATAGTGGGCCATTTAACAAAGGGTAAATTGATTTTGAATTAAACTTAAATTTTCAGGTTAGTAGGAAGTGATTGCTTTTTTTCTGCTGTGTGTAAAGATCTTTAGTCATATCTGTTCACTTTGGTATATTGTTGTCCCCTTGTAAACCAACATAGTATAATTCTATCTACTCAGTTTTGATAAAATTAGAAGGAAAAAAAATGGTGTTGGTATATTTTGGCTTTGATCAAAATGGCAGCTTAATATTAAATGATTGAAAGAAAACCAATCCTGGAGGCTGGTATATTTCTTACTGACTAATTGAAATTCTCCACTTAATTCTTCAGTCATAAATTTGCTTCTGTATTGCTTTTTTGTTAGGTGACCCATGTACCATCTCATCTCAGATGGAACTGGAAGAAGCCTTCCGTTTGTATTGTCAAAACAGAGACGAAGGGCTGATTATTCACGGCAAGTATTGCACAGTTCAAGAACCTGTATGCCTTTGTTGATAATCCTAATAACTTCTTAATGCGAGATTGGAACAACTCCTTTGCTTGTCTAATGACATTCTTCTTTGTGTAGCTGGTGCCTTATAGCTTGATGTTGTAAGAAGGAAGTGTTCTTTTGGGAGTGCAGCCCAAAGCTGAACCTGCACAGTGGGCCTTGAGGGGGGCTTCAAGTTCTGAACTGCACAGATTTATTAATGCTGTAGTCAAGTGTAAGATCTTGCCAATATGGAGCCAAATATTGTTTATGTTACTTCTCAGGCAGAAAAAGTCTTCCGGAAGCTGTCTTTGTAAGGAAAAAGTATTACTGAGAATCTTTTCACTTAAAAATCTTAATGTTTTTTTGTTTCAGTTTTCCCAAGTATTCCAGAGAAACCGGGCATGCCTTGTCCAGGAGAAGACAGTGAGTACTAAAATGTCATCAAATTTTATCTTAATTTTTTTCAGTCACATGGAAAAGAAATATATTGAAAGATTTTCATAAGTTAGTGTTACGTATGTCTGTTTTGTGGTTTCTTAATGTAAAATGATACTTTGTCAACAGAGAATTTACATAAATCAACATCATAGTACTGTTTTTATGTTTCTGAGGATTAATACTGGTTTCCAGTAGCTGATACATTCGGAGGAAAAGAGGTCAGGATTTTAGATGCGTATTTGACTGTGGTCCTTTGCTTTTGTGGTTCTTCTGGTTTCTTAACTTGCAGGGAAAAGAAGTGATGTACTGAAGAAGAGGGAGATGCAGCCTTTTTACTTTTTTTTTTTTTTTTTTTAATAAAAAGGCTATAAATCTCTAAAAAAATCTTGTGAAAGGTAGATAAGCCTCCAGAGGAAGCGTACGTGATTCTAATTATTTTTGCTGAAGTTTCAACAAGGAAATGGGCAACCAGTCCATCTTGTTATATCACATAATGTACAGTACTTCTATTGAATGTTGAAGCAAATAAGACTGGATTCCAATACTTGTTTGTCCATGAGTTAAAATTCAAGTGAGGACTGTGTAGTTATATTTTACTGTATGTTGAAAATTTATTTACTATTAAATAGTATGCTGAAAATGTTTTACTATGCTGTCACTTTCCATTTTAGCTTAATAGGTTGAAAATACCTATGGGAAAATATTTTCAGGCTCAATTTTCAAGATCATTGTGGAAAGAGTGGTCTTAGTTCTGTAGGTTTAAATACATTCTTGATGTGAATTGTATACAAGGAACACTGCTTTATTCTGGGACCTGAGTTACAGAAGGTGTCATGTCCTAAAGTGAATCCCTTCCCTGGAAAGGTGTCAGGTTGGCATTGGCAGACAAAAATTCAACCTCTGTATCTACAGAAAATATTGTTAGCAACAGTAAAAGTTCTGGTTTTCCCTGTATCTTGTTACTCTTCCCAAATCTTATTTTAGTAAAGATGCCTGAGGGTGTTTGGTAGTCCAATGTCTTGTGTGCCTTTGACTTTTGTGAGAATTGCAGTAAAAGAGGTGGTGATGGATTTGGGGATTGGCTGCCCTTAGAATGCTTGTGATGTTCTACCAGGGCAGATTTTGCCAAATGTAGGTGTTAATACTCCATCATAAGTCTTCAGACTGTTCTGTGAAACAGCTGTCTTTCAGTGGAGACAGAATGGTTGATTTTGTTTAAATTTCTAACTTTGCGTTGGGTCCCCCCGTTAATTCTGCAACTAAGAATGGAACAATCAAGTCTGGCATCACTACAGTGTTTGGGGCTATTTCACAACATGCTGAAATCTATTTTGTTCTCTTTTTCTCTCTTCTAACTTGTTGGATGAAAATTGTAGGGAGTGAACTCACGTGGGCTGCTCTGCTTTCCCAATATAAGAACTGAAAGAACCAGCAGACTTTAGCTCTGCTTCTGCTCCTCTAGCTGTGTAGAGGGACGGAGGAAATACTTGTCTTGTACCCACCTAGACTGGTGCTAGTCCCAAATAGAATTATTTGCCCTTATTTGTGACAACTCAAACTAATGTGAAATACTGTCAAGAAAAGTAAGCTAACTGGAGGAGAGAAAAGTCTGTTGCTTAAAGGGGTATCTCTGCAAATAAAGTGGCATAACAAAGTTCACTGCAGTTTAATGATCTCATTAAAAGTGTAGATATTTTAGTACAAAAGCTTTTTTTGTGTTAATTCGCTAGGTGTTTTAGTTATCTGGAGCCATGAGACAAACTACAGAAGCGCATAGATTAGTGTGGCTCAGATGACCTGGATATTCTGTCTGTAGGGTATTTCTCCCTGCGTGGTTTTACAGGTCATGGTGAATCATACTTGGATTGTTTAAAAAGCCTGTTCCGTAGGATGTGCTCGGTAAGTGATTTGTGGTCAGGTTTCTCAAAATTTAGTGAATTAATTCGGTGCCTGTTACCTCTTTGCATCCATGGGGCCTGCATGGAAATCTGGTATTGTGGCCTACTTGTAACTATTTTGAAATTGTTTTACAACAAACTTATTAAATGTATTGGTGCTAATTTAGTGTAAAGTCATGCATTCAGCATTATTGCATGTTAGCTAAAGGAATGCAACAAACTTCTGCGTTGCACTTAGACTGTATTGAAATGTTATTGATAGTGGTGATATAGTTTGTTTAAAGGACTATTTATTTTGACAGAACTAAAATATTGTCCTTAATTCAGAAAATGTTCAGTATGGTTCAATTTCTTGTTTCATTTTATGTGGCTTTATCAGAGTTACATTCATAGGAAATCCTTTTAAGAAATGAGACTATTATGTATTTGCTTTTGTAGAGCATCATGCTTACACTACAAAGGAACTTATGAGTTTGCCTGGAGTTATTTCCAAAGGCAAATAAACAGTTAACTAGTTGCTCTGTTCAAAATGGGCCTGTAGTTAAATTAGCAGTCTCTAAGTGTGGACCTCTGGTTTGTTACAGAACTGCAGACAGTTTGAAATGGAATTTTTACACAAAACTATTGAATTGCTAAATAGTTTCTTTTGTGTTTCAGTTGCTAAATAATTTCATTGGTCAGACTTGTTTATATTAGATCACGGAGCGACTATTTCTAATAGTATGTGATCTTCTGAATTGCAAATATTTGGCAGTGAATTTCTGTAGAATTGTAGGTTTTTCTTCCACAGCATTATGGTTTTAAAGAAACTGGAAAGAAGAGTGCAGAAATACATACTGAACGTTTTGCATTTATGTTGAAATCTAATGATATAATTGCTAGCTGTCCTGGACCTTTGTGAAGTTCATACGGTTTTGAGATTGTACCAGCCAGCAAAGCTTGACATAAATGCACGTAATCCATTAATGGAATAAACCATGGGACTAATATTTCAATTCTATTTGCATTCCTTAAGAAAAGTTTTTTTCAGGTTGAAGAACCTACCTTCTTATATAGATGTGATGCTGTCTGCAAGATAGAGTCTGCAATCTCCAGCATCTGAACTTGTACTGTCTCTATTCCTTTTGCTCCTGAATTTTTGCACTTTTTGGTGGTTTTATTTTTGCACCAGACCCACCTCCCGCTATAGATGTGCAGCTGCTGTTGCAGAAACGGCACCTTTTACCTTGAACGAGACAGTTAACGCGTCCCCAGGGACTGGGGTGGCAGCACCGCTGTGTGGGTGAGGTGGCAGGATTTCTCAAACATCCTGCATCTCTTCCCAGACACTGAATGTGACCTCTTGGAGGCGTTTCTAGCATCTGCTGGCCTGGAGCCTTGGGTACTTTATCGCAATGTTTCCTGATAAAGATGGCAGATTTTTAGGCCAGTCTTTATATTTTAAAAATATTTTTACTTTAGTAGGTCAGCTATTCTTTTGGAATTGATATTAAACAAGGTTGTTTCTGAAAGGTTGAGGTGTGTATTTCTCTTCTGTGCGTCTAAGCGATAGCCTTCCCGATACCCTGATACAAAGCGCGGGATCTGATTGGCAGTTTTATAACTTAGTTATTGTCGTCTCAGCTTATTTACACTGACAGATCTTGATCTGATTTATCACTCTCGGTGCTGCAGTGCATTGTATAACAAAGCACGTTCAGCTGAACAATTTCTATCGATTTGTAGGACTTCCCTAATGGAATTGCCGGTTTTATCAGAGAAATACTTGTTTTTGTGACATCAGCTCCTTGACATCCATGCCATGTTTTAGTTTGTGCCTCAGCTGCAAGCTACAGCCTCTCAAGGGAGCCAGTACCACCCGTGCCTGGATACATGAGGCAGAGATGTGAAAGGGAGAGACGGGGGGAACCAGTCTTCCATTAAATATTTGCTCTTAATGTTCGAGCTGATCCTGCCTATTGTCCTTGGTATCTAATGGTATTCAAACAGCGGCATCAGTGGAATAAAGGGAAAATGTTTCATTTCGTACCTACTACATTGTAAAGCGTAAAGAATTAGATGCTGAAGAAGCAAAAGAATAAAATCCAGTGAGTAATGCATGCTTTTTCTGTAGATTTTATGTATCATTATTGTGATTGCTGTTATGAATTGAGGCCGTTGATGCAGTGTGTGTGTGTGTGTGTACGTGTGGTGCAGTAGATAATAGAACTCAGCATTTTGGTTATGATACAGTTGCTTTGCCTGCCACCCTCCTTTGCAGCCATAGATTGTTACAAATGCAGAGATTCCTGCTGCCTCTTGTGCGTAGGGATGTGGCTGAGAGACCTCTCGGAAACGCTGATAAAATTGCATTGAAAGGACTCTTGGGGAATGTATTTTAGGAGGAAAAGAACAGAAGAGTGAGTGATGCTGCTGCTGCTAATAAGGGAGATTAATGAAAGAAATGTATCCAAAAAACCCTGACGGTATGTGTTCAGGGCCTGTTTATTGTAAGATTGCTGATGTAAAGCTTAACAATTTAGAAGCATCATTTTCTATGGCCTTTTTGTTTAATTGTGTTTAGTGGGTTATTTTAGATGGATTTTTTTAATTGTGAAATAATTGTTTTGAATTAAGGTTTACTTAGTTTCTAATATTGTCAGGATAAACTGTGCTAGTACTGCATTTTTACATCTGAACAAATAGGTATGTGTATTTAATGTTAAAATTAATCTTGGATTTGGGTTGCTAGTGCTAACAAATTTTAGGGTTGTTTTGCTATTGGCTTCATTACATAGAAGAATACAGACTGGGAAACCTTTACGCTTCAGGAAATAGAATGAATACCTTCTTGATGTATAAGACCTTATAGCATTAGTATGACAGTAGACTATGTTTTTATTATCTAATATTCTGGCTGATTTTGCTGCCTCTTTTTTTGGTGATGATTACACTGTATTGTGGATGTCTCTTATGCTCTTTGTTTATCTGCTCAGTATTTTAGCATTAGGTGTTTGGACTTCATTTTTCACAAGCCATCTTTCTTGAAAATTTCATCATAGGGCTGAGTAAAGGTATCTTACTAACCTAATTATTGTTGTGAGCTATTTTATTTTAGGTATATATACTTGGGTTTGCTTTATTTTCTGTCTGATACTACAAAATCTCTCTAAAAGGCTTCTTGCTTACAGTGGTGTGGCCTGTAAATATTTTTCTAGCTCATAAGGCAGGTTTTTCCCTTCATTTGTTACTGTATTGGCAGCAGTGATTAGGTTATTCAGAGCACGTGAACCAATTTCATCCCCCAATGAAGAAAGGAACTATTGCGACCATAGAGACTATTCTGAAAACATAGATTGGATTGCACTGGATAATTAGGCAATTTTGAAACTGCTAGTAACCCTCGCCTGGTTTTTGGTGACTGAACTGAGAGAAGAGAAAATTGTAGTATTTTTAAGGCAAGATATATTGTTGCTTAGGAATTGAAAATAGCTGTGTCATAGTTTCTCAAGAATACCTGAAATCTCTTCCTCTGTCGCCTTAACTGTGTACCACTTTTTTTTTTTTTTCATACGTGGCATATTTGAAAAATATTCATACAGATTATGAGACAGAGTAAGTTACTGAAAGCAGAATTGTAATACAAGATCTATTTTGCTTGTAATCAGTGAATGTTTTTAATTCTAAAATTCAATATTTTCCTTAGCTATGAAACATCCAATGAAGAATACAGAGCTAGGCCTCCCTTTTGATAACTGAGGCATGAAATTATAAAGCACACATCTGATTGTGGGGTTTGATATCTTCCCGTACTTTAAGGTACGGGATGTCTTAGCAGATGTTTGAGTACCAATTCATAAACTATAAATTAAAAATGCAATGGAATAACGAGTACTTGAGCTAGTTTGTAAGTGTCATAACAAATAGCCTGTGGTTTGTTTTTTTTTTTTTTATTCCACCCCCTGCCTTAGCTATTGCTCTGAATGTATAATCATGCAGGAAAGATGTCACCTGGTTTTAGAAAACTTCTCTTGAATGTCATGTGTAGCTCCATCCCCCAGTGTTATCTCTCATCCTTCCAAGCCATATACTTCTCATAAGTTGGTGAATCCACTTCTGATATAAAGGCATTTGGGGTAACTAAATTGGCAAGAAGGTGATGAAGCTTTTTGTGTTATTTGTTGGAATTAGTGG
Source organism: Numenius arquata (assembly GCF_964106895.1). NCBI lineage: Eukaryota > Metazoa > Chordata > Aves > Charadriiformes > Scolopacidae > Numenius > Numenius arquata. Next base: position 7,145,489 of record NC_133595.1, read on the forward strand.
ACATCTGCGAGCCTGTTAAACCTTTAGTAGGCCTGTCTGTTGCAGTAGCTTGAAAGATCTATTTAATGTGTAACCTCTTAAATGATATGGTCAAGGTTAATTATATATTATTATGCTTGGGATGCTGTGTAATACTTTTTAAAATTAGTTGCTCTATGTAAGTTATGGTCTTTAATGTTTAACTGAGGCACAGGAATAACAACGGAGGCCTGCAGGGCGGGTAAATGGGCTCTTCAACAGCTCTTGGATTTTTAGTTGCTGTGTGAGAAAACCACATTTTGTGAGAGATTTCAGGTGCTGCTAATTTGAAATGGAGTGAAGAATTGAAGCCTTGTAAGACTAAGTAGTGCTAGCAGTTGGGTAGCCACTGAAGACTGGCTGTTACTACAAATGTGGATGGTAAATATATCTCCTGAAGTAAAAAAGCAGCTAGCTTGAGGCATACTGAAAGGGTGGTTTTCAGGAGAGGCATGAGAGTCCTAATCATCACTGTCAGTGCAAGAGTTAATTTTGAACAGACTGTGCAGTTCTGCCCTTAAACCACAGGGGGAAGGTAGTGACTTGGCTAGTGGAAAAATCAAAAACTGAGATTCTCAATATTGACTAGAAAGCACCTCACTTGTAATTCTAAAGTTGCATTTCTAATTCTTCCGCATCTGTAAGTGATTGTCCTTTAGTTATTAGCTGGGGAAATATTTAATAGGAAACCAGAAACTACTTGAAGGCAAAACGTCAAGATTTTAGTATGGTCCTCTTACTTTTACAATAACATGCTAATAATAATAATAATAATAATAATGCTATTATATGCTTCTTCCAATAATTTAGGTAAGAATCTACCACTTTCTTCAGTAAAGCAGGTACAGGTGCCCTGTGACTAGGACAGGACTCCCGGTTCTTTAGGCTGTCAACTCTGATAAAAACTACTCTTGCCCATAGGGATTGCAAAGAAAGGGAAGCCTCAGGCAGACAGTGATAAAATTGATATTGTAGAGCCTGAAACAATAGGCCTGGGATTGGAACTGATCCATTAATTTCAAGGTGCAATCATTGTTTTTAACAATAGCGCTACAAGCTATCTCAATGTTTCTTTAAACTTGTTAGAAGGCATAGCTGTCCTAACATGATTTTACACAGCAGATCTCGTATTATACAGGGATGATGGAGGGCACAGTAGAAATCAAAAGGAGGTTAGGTGGGAAGCAGTGTGTAAAGTTTGCAGATCTGGTATAATTATCTTCCTTTCTTCTGTGGGGTGAGTTGAAAGCCCCCATCCAAAAGCTGCAAGACAAATACCATCATTAATTTGAAATATTTTAACATATTAAACACTATAATTTTCCATTACCAGACCAGATGAAAGGGCAGGTACATAAGACTGTATCCTTTGCAAATATTTTCCGTATAAGGATGAGAAGCTCTGGGATGGAAGGTTGCTGTCTTGGGAAACAATAATTCTCTGCATCATAAAAGAATTAACTCAGCTGAAAGACTTACTCATTTTGCTGTTAGAATTAGTGTATAATCATTAATCCAGAATATAACAGGTATGATGAGTAACTCCTGAAACAATTCAGATTTTTTATTTGGCTGCTGTCACTAAATAATGATAAGTTCAGTGATACTTTATATTGCTGCAAACTCTACTTCTTATGTTATACTCGTGAAATGTATAAATGCTATATCCATATAGTATATGAGGAAGCTTAGAAGGAGTAAAAGTACAAATGGGAGAATCTCTCAGGTTAGTTTTATATATTGAATGATTAAAACTGAGCACAATTCTTAGAACTGAAGTTGAGACGTAAGAATACGGGCATTGTGTGAACTTAATTTCAGCTTGCTTTCCTCCTACCATGAAGCAGAATAAAATACTGTAAGGTACAGATGTGTCAAATCTGTTGGACTGAAAAGCGGTAGATCTGGAGTTAGTCTTGCTGCAAGGTAAAAGTGTCCTCTGTCAGACTGAGCATTGCGTGCTTTTCTGGATATAATATTAGCAGGCGACCGATTAAATTGGAAAGAAGTCAGAGAAATACGCTCAAGAGCCTGATTTCTTAGGAAAGATAAAGTACACCCTTATGAAGTAATAGATAAACTGAGTTTCTGTCATTCTGCTAGTACTGGAGTAATGTAAACGTGGGAAGGGAAATGGAACTGTTTGAGTGGGACCAGAAGCTGAAGTACTGGGACTGTGCTGGGAAGGAAAACAACCTGACTCAGAAAACACTGAGACTGTAGGAACCAAATAATGGTTTCAAGGGCATTGTGAAGGCCGCCTTATAAAAGCTTTATGAATTTGAAATAAATGTTAAATCCATTTTGAATAGCTGGTGGGTTTTTTGAACAGTTTTGCATTTTTTGTGGTGATGTTATCAAATAGGTGGTGATACCTGTCATTTGAAGGCAAATCAAGAAATTCAATATGCACTGGAAGAAAACTTAAATAACATCAATTTAATACAAATGATAACAACCTAAAAAAGTAGGAACTCTATGCTTCATGAGAAGTGGGTATGAACAGCCCATGGTAAATGCATTGCTTAAGTTGCGGGGGCTTTAGCTAATCTTAATTTCAATTTCATTCTAAGCAGAGGTTCTGGAAGCTTCTGGTAGTTCTGTGATCATCAGCCACCTGTTCAATCGCAGTTCAAAATACAAATAGAATTGTACAGGTAAGGATGAAATAAAGGGAAAATGAGGTGTACAGGATGGGCCGCAGCCATATCTACAGAAAGGTTTCAATGCAAGGAAGACAAGACTAGGATTTTAACTTGTATTTCATTAGTTGTCTTTTTCTGATACGTTTAATTCAAAAATCACGTATGGCACAGATGGAGTGAAATCAGTTAACTGTCTCCTACGGGACAAGAAGTGGGGCTTTTAAAATGAATTCTTCTAAAATGTTTTCTGGGGGATTTGTTGGTAGTTAGTGCTTCTGGTTTTCCTTCAACCTTTTTGATGTATGTTATAACTTGCTATGTAAGATAAAGGATGAGACTAGGGGAAAACATATCTAACCAAGTTTTAACTGATCACATTTCTGGGGTTTCTTGGTTAAGAAGGATTTTTACACAATGCTAGTAAAATAAAGCTCTCTTCTATTATTTTGTCCTGTAATGTGATCATATTTAGTCGATTTCATTCCAAAATACTTACCCTCCTTCCAAAGAAAATGAAAATTTAAGTTCGTTAGTGTGTGCTTGAAAGATTATGAAAACTTCTATAGACCTTGTATACAGGTCAAATGTATCATTGTATATTTAAAACAAATCAATACTTTTCAGCAGATAACTGTCTTTATGCATGAATACCAAATTTGTTTTCACTTAATTGTTAAACATTTTTTGTTTGACTAGATAATGTATGAGTAAATTCTGGGCTGTTAGTAACATTCTTAACAGTTCTTAGCGATGAATTAAGAAATGGTTAGTCTCCCAAGTAAGAAGAGAATTCAAACTCTGTGATTGACCTCACAGTTGGTGTTCTAGAATTCGGTGTGGCAGCGAGTAGACACCCAAACCTGCTGCAATTTCTTCACCCAGTGGTTGGGAGAATCCTACTCTTATCCTATTTTAACCCCAGATTTATCCATCTTGCTAACATTGTAAGTGTATTCAGCTGTTCAACGCTTACATGTGCTGCAGTCTTGAATGTAAAGAAAGACATTGTTGAATGCGATGTAGATAGGTTAAACTGCAGCCGTTCTTTGCTGAGGGTGATGCTTGGTTTTGCGTGAGGTTCAGGTTATACTTGTCTGTTCCTGTGCATTGCCCAACTCGGCTGCAAGCTTTAGCCATGGAGCTCACTGCAGCCTCACCGAAACAGTCACAGTTCTTATACTTGATATTAAGCCAACCTGGATCAATTAAAAATGTGGATTTTGCTATATCTTATGAGGGTGTTGGTTTTTTTTTTTAAAATCTTTTATTTTTTGGTTGGCTGTTTGTCAGAAACACACCAAGTTATTGCATGCATTTGTTTGCAAGGATTGTCGGAGGGTTATGTTTCCATTAGAATTTTCAAGAAATAATTTTCAAGAAATTGTGTTTGCTACTGAACGTTTAGCTATCTCTTTTAAAGTATCAGTTCATTACTTTCTTCCTGAAAAACAATTAGATCAGATCCTTGGCTGTCTCCTGTTTGTTTGGTGGCTAAAGTAACTACCTTGCCTGTTGTTCTGGTAGGATGCGTCGTTGCCTTCCCCACTGGATGCCTCTGTGAGGTGCGTCTGTGGCCTCACCCACAATACTTTTCCGATTGATCAGTCCCTCCTGCTGATCACAAGTACAGGGAACTTTTAAAGACAACTTACATATTGTCTGAGCATTTTATTTCTAATATTTCTGTGAATATAAGGTGGTATTATTTTTTTGTTTGAAAGTGAAAGCTTGTATTTATAAAAGGTTTTTTAGATCCCTTTGTTTCTTAATTTTCTCATGTATTTTGAATGCAATCAGTATTTTTAATGACAAGCTAATCCATATTCTCTAATTGCCATTCATAAGAGGTTTTTAACGTAGAGACCAAGAAAAGAGCCTAAGGTATTAGCAGTGTGGTTGATCCAAAGGGGCGTACAACCCCAGTGCAGCAGACACTTTCAGAATGAGATGTTACCTCGGCTTTTATTGGATGGCTTCGTCTTTGTAAATGTGTCTTATCACCTTGCAATGGCATGGAGCCACTTTAACAGAAGGATGTGCATATGATCCTGCGTGAGACCTCGGTGTGTATGGAGGACGAGTTTTCCACCTACCAGTTCTGACGTGGGAGTCCAGTGACCCCCTTCTAAGTCAGTGGGGAGTAGGATATTCAAACAGTATTTTAGCTGGCTTGAAATAAGTGCCGGGTAAATACTATTCTATGAGACACAGTTTTATTTCCTTGTTGGTTCTCTGCTGATGGTGTATCTAGTACACTGCCTTTGTCGTTATTGCTATCTTATATATTGTGCTTGATTCTTTTTTTTTCACAGAGGTTGACCTGACTTTGTAGTTAATTTTAGTGTCTGTTAAAAAAGAAAAGAAGGATGGGGATACAGTTCCCCAACTGCTAATCAGTTTTAAATTAAGTAAAACAATACCTTCTGACCATTTTAATAATGGCAAGGATACTCTCTTCGTTTTCTAACTTCTGAAAAGGAATGGCAACTGTACGCAGCAGCTTATTCAGAACAAAAAGAAGGGCCAATTTACGGACCATACAATGTATGTCTTTTATATGCTTCAGAGAGGAATTTAATTGTTTCAGTTTAACTGTTTGGGACATACTAAGTACCAGATATGTGAAACAACATAGTATCAAAGTTCTTCAGAATTTCCTTTCCCAAAATTTGTTCTATCTTTATATGTAATTATTTTTGTTATCTTTTTATCTAGTTCAGAGTCTATCTGAAATACCAGTATCAATTTCCTACTTGTAATTCATGAGTTGGTTTTGAAAGAATGCTCACTTGTCTGCTCAGCAAAACGTTAAAAGAACAAAACAAAAACTGGGCATTCTCATACTGTCCAGCTGGGAGGCAATGTAATTGGCCTGTAAACAAGTTGCATTAATGTCAGAGAAGTAATTTGCAGCAATAGCAAATTATCTTTGGGCTTTGTATAGTAAAAGATTTCATGATAGTTTGATCACATAAAAGCAGGCTTTGGAATTGCATTTGTAAATCCAAATGTATAGGAAATAGGGGTTTTTGTGGCCATCCTACTGCCATTCATTGGTGTAAACCACACTTTTCAGACAACTGATGAATTCTCTTACGTATTCTGGAAAATACAAGCATTTCCAAACTCTCAAATGGAAAAATAGTATTTTTGGCTCAGGGGCAGGTTGGGCCTGTCTTTTAAATTGCCTTTTTTCCCCAGTGCTGGGAAAGTATGTTGTCATTTAAAAATGACTGTGCTGCCTTCTGTTTCTTTGCTTTACCAAGTTACATTTTCAAAGGCAAGGTTCACGTCCCTTATGCCGAGTTTTGAAGAGGTCAATTTGAATTTGGAGAGTGTCTTCTGTAGATGAGTTAATTTGGAACGAACACTGAACAATAGACAAATTGCTCATACATTTCTATCCACAATAATTTTTTGTGTTTAATTTTTTTCCTTAAGTTTTTTCTACAGTTTTTTTTAAAAGATGAAAAAAACTAACCCTAGGGAATGTCTTTGAAAAAACTATTAAATATATTTACAAGGTTCATTGTGCATTACTGTTAGGGATGTAGTTGCACAGCTTGACAACAGAGGGAAGAATTGCACAACAGCAAAAGCCAGTTGTTTCACACTGCTTTTTATTTTAGAGGCAGCTGGTAATTTTGTTTCAGGCATTCAGTTTGAGTATTTTTATTTCCCTTGTAATCTTACCTTGAAAAACAGTCTTTTTTTTTTTTTCTCCTCCAATTTTCCAATTGTGGAAGTAGATAAAGTTCGGTACATTCATTGTAATTAAAATATGTATTTGTGTTCCCCAGTAAGAACTTGTTATGCCTGTTAGTGGCTTAAAATATCTTGAGTTTTCCTCTAAACTTGTTCACATACAAAACGAATATTAGAAAAAAATCTTTTTTTTTTTTTTTTTTTGCTAGGCAAAGGCTAGTCTTTAATAATCATGAGAGGAAAGATTACTTTGTTTAATTAGCGATATGGTATCTCCTTCAGCCTCCAAGCAGCTAACTCAAAGTCCTTAATGAGTTAACTGATGTGTACTGTAAAATAAATGAAAAAGTAGGCCTTTTCATTAAACACAGTAATTAATTACTCATGCTTTTCTGATGGCGTTCCTTTTTCTAGGTGGCTGACATCAATCATGGCTGTAAAAACTCATTTTATTTTTTGGTTATCAAGAATCATGAAATCCCTTACTTGTTTTATCCTGAAGTGTTCTAAAAACACGTACCAAAACATTTTGGTTTGGGTTCAGAAGTATCTTTTCCCCATATGAAGTGTAGGGGTGAAATGCAGACTATGATTAGAGCTTTGTTCACACAGAACACTGACAATAAATTGTTTCTTTCTTATTTCAAGACACATCCATACTGCCGTCTCAGGAATCTGATTATTGTTCTGGATGGTTTCTTTGATCTAGTATAGCTCTAGTTAGGATATTTTGAAGCTAATAATGCTTCAAAATAATAATGGTATTAAAAAATCAAACTCCTTTTTAGAATCTGCCATTATCCTTGTGAATTTGTAGGGAGGATGTTCTCTTTTCATGGGTGCATTACTAGGTACATAGAATACCCATGTTGGCACATTTCCATAGGTTATTCCAAGCAGGTTGCCCAGGATCAGCCCAGATGGCTTCTGAATATCTCTGCAACCTCTTCCCAGTACTCAGCCACCCTCACTGGGAAGGCATGTTTCCTGATGTTCAGATGGAATGTCCTGTGTTCCAGTTCGTGCCCATTGCCTCTTGTCCTGTCACTGGGCACCACTGAAACCAGTATGACTCGCTCTTAATGATACCTCCCTTCAGGTCTATGTGTATACATTGATGAGATGTCTCTGAGCCTGTTCTTCTCTGGACCGAACAGTCCCAGCTCTCTCAGCCTCTCCTCGAATGAGAAATGGTCCAGTCCCCTTATCATCTTCGTGGCCTTTCTCTGGACTCTCTGCAATAGTGCCATGCCTTTCTTGGACTGGGGAGCCTGGTAATGAACACAGTATTCCAGTTGTGGCCTCTCTAGTGCTGAATAGAGGGGAAGGATCACCTCCCTCAACCTGCTGGCAATGCTCCTCCAAACATAGCCCAGGATACCATTAGCCACCTTTGCCACAAGGGTGAATTGCTGGCTTATGTTCAAATTGGTGCCTACCAGGACCCCCAGATCCTTTTATTCAAAGATACTTTCCAGCTGGTCTGCCCCTATTATGTACTGGTGCATGGGGTTATTCCTCCTGAGCTGCAGGACTTTGTACTCCCTTTGGACTTCAGGAGGTTCCTGCCTGCTCAGTTCTCCAGGGGCTGAGGTCTCTTTGGCAACACAACCAAATACGTGTGGAGTATCAGCAATTCCTCCCAGTTCTGGGTTGTCAGTGAACTTGCCAAGGGTATTCTCTGTCCCATCTAGGTCACTGGTGAGGGTGTTGGACAGGACTGGAGCCAGTATTGTCCCCTGGAGTACTCCCGTATTCACTGGACTCCAACTGGACTTTGTGCCACTGACTGAATATGGACTACAAAAATGAATACTGTTGTTGACAGTACTAGGAACTTCTGTCATATACATTTAATTTTATTGTATGATAATAATAGAACTTGGGATATAAAGGTGTGTCTTACAATAATTGCCGTTTTCTCCTTTTTTTTTTTTTTTTTTTACCTTGGCCCCTTGTAGAGGTGGGGAATAGGAATTGATTTCCCTTAAACCTTACACTGAATCGGTGTCAGTCAGCGTTAAATTGTAGGGGTTTCTACTTCTTTAAAGCTATGCTATATTAAGTTTAGTTTTTGTTAGACTGCTGCTTCACAAGTATATGATATAAAACCCTGACTTTGATTTAATATTTATCATTAATTAGGGAAGTGACTTGCTCCTTTATTTACAGACTTCATCATCACAAGCTGCTTGTTAACTTACCATTCACTTACTATTTCTCATGTCAGTGATAAGCTAACGTTCAGAACACAGATGTATTAGGTTGCCTCCATATGGTGCTTTGTCTAATGAATCAATTAGCTATTTTGGAAAAAATCTGTGTGAATTTCTTTTTTTCTCTCGGTAAAAAGTCATCCCACAAATGGTAGAACAGGTTTTCATTGATGTTTGAGCATATTTTAGGCAAAAAGTTTGCAGTAGTTTTGCTAGGTTCTCATTAAAATTTTATTTGCACTTGGGAAAACCAGGGGTTTTGTTTGCTTTAAAGTTTATATTTGACAGATTTTGAAGAACTGTGAGTCAAACGTATTAAGTGATGCCCTTCTATTCTAGTAACTGTGTATTTGGCACCTCTGTGGCATGCAGTCTTTGGGCTCCTTTGAGAAGCTGGGTTTTTTTTCCAAATTGTTAACAATTCACTTACCAGTGCAATGTTTGTTTCAAAGGCTTGCAAAGTAAACATTTGCACATGCAAATAGAGTAACATATGAATGTTTGCGGATTTGGCACTGTAGATTTGTGGAGTCACAGAAACTTCAATACTTTTATGTGCCTTCCTTTTGAAGGACAAAAATATAGTATCTAAAATCAGACCCAGTATTAGTCAGTGCTCACATATTGTATGTCAGTAGCCTGGGATTTTTGACTTGCTCAATATTAAGTTAAAATATTTTTTCAACAAAGAAACTATTTACTACTTGCATTATCTTTTGACAGTGAAAAAAAGACTTCATCTTTGATAAGATGTGGGTATTTAAAACTTAACTGTTTAAAACTTGAAAGACAGAAACGTTAAAGATGATTTTGCACTAACGTCTGAGGATTATAAATTCACAGTTTCATACCTTGTCAGAATGTAGCAATGTTTATCAATCAAGCCTATCAAAGTTTTTATATTAAATGTTCTTTACTATATTGTCTGGGGCATTTTAGTTCATGTATTTTTCTAATTTTTTTATTGTGAAATTGACCTGGTTTGGTCAGCAGAACCAGTGTACCTCAGTACCAAATACAGTCTATATGTAGCTCTCCACAAGATACTGTAAAAGTGTATGTTTTACTGTTGTCTTCTCAGATGGAGTTATTTTTATGTCCTGTGCTGTTTAGTTCTCCATTCCCTATGAAACTGCCATTATTATTAATTTCTTTGTCCAAAGTTGCTAAAATACGTCTTGTACAAGCTGCTATGTTAAGTTGCAGTATACCTAGTAATTTGTTTTTAAGAAGGCATATATAAAACTGCATATTGGAAGATCTTACTTACCGCGTTACTGGAGATAATTCTTACTTTGATATCATTATTTAAAGCTATTCTAGTCTTTCAATTTCTTTTTCAAGTAAAAAGATATTATAACCCCTGTAAAAACACTATAAAATACTTTTCCTGGAAATGTTTAAGGGGATGTATCAGACTTGTCTCACTGTCTTTTTAGACACAAGACATTTTTCACTGAATTTCACGGAATTTTTAGAGTTGGAAGGGACCATAAAAATCATCTAGTCCAACTCCCCTGCTGAAGCAGGATTGCCCAGAGCATTTTTGTGCTTGTTAACTCTAAATATTGCAGTAAACTTTGGTAACTCCTAAATTGAAATCTCTTAGTAGATATAATTAGAACTAATTATTCAGCAATGAGAATCTTTCCAAATCTGACTCTTTTTTATTATTATTTTTTTAGCCTCTTGATATCAGGCATATGGTGTCAGTTTTAACATCACTGCTGAATTTTCTGTTTAATTCGCCCCCTCTTTTCGTCCCCCCTGTGCTCCCTGCCCCACCCACTACCCATTGGGTACTTAATGTTCACTTAATATTAAATATCAAATGTTCTAATTAGTCAGTCACACAGAAACTGCACATATGTGAGTGAAAAGTGACAATAGAAGTAACCTGGAGCAGCTGCTGGGTACTGCCATGTGTTGCATCTGGGAGAGTCTGGCTTAAACAGGTTAAATGATTGCCTGTTGTTATGTTTAGAATATATTAAATCGCAGACTTGCACTTGAACCATGTCATAACAGAAGAAGTATTTTGGTGATGTTTAATGGCAGCATAAAAACGAGGTCAAATAATGTAACTCTCAAGACTTGTAACATCTTTAATATTGCAAATCTAAGGCACTGTTAGCACCAAACATCCGTTACACGTTGACATAGGAAGGTGGCATGGTGAGATCAGCACGGTAATTTTTTCTGAGGAAGCTGTTTCTTTAACAGCTATCTGTCCTTCTCACCTGAGCTTGAGCAGCCACCGGCCAAGAAACTGTAACAGGATTATCATCATGTGAGGAAGGAGACAGGGACGGCGAAAAGGGAGAGGCAGCGGTGAAAGCACATCCTGCAGGAGCTGTCATTTACTGCCGCCTTAAAAAAAACCAAAAAAAAACACCAAACACATCAGCAGGGATTTTAGCTGTGCGTTGACATTTAGAAAAGCAAGATTGTTTTAAGTCACAACTTGCTTTAACGTAGTGTGTCTGGTATCGCCGTGCTACCATGCTGCTGCTTTATACCTTTTTAATTTCTTTCTTAGAATCAATCTACCGCCGTGGAGCCAGAAGATGGAGGAAGCTGTACCGAGTGAATGGGCATTTGTTTCAAGCCAAACGTTTTAACAGAGTGAGTACTGTTGCATAAAATGTTGGGGTTTGGTAATGTTCTGTAGTAATTGTTTTCTCAGTCTGTGCTTTTTCTGTATTTGAGTGTTGAAAAGAAAGGAAAAGCAAGATGCTTATTCATGTGACTTCTCAGTCTGTGCAGCGTTATTCAGGTAGTAACAATCAGAAAAATTTGAAAGTCTTTGAATCTGGGGTGGGGTTAATGTATGATTGGTGGAAATTATTTATTTTTGAAGTCTCTAAAAAACCTGGTTTAGTGACTGTTTAAACTGATGCATACTTAGAGCAGCTTTTCTCCTCTCCGCTCTTGATGTGATTTTGATTGCTAGTTAGCATAATCTTTTGCCTTCAGTACTTTTTGTGATTCTTAAAGATCAGAGCTCTTTTTAGGAGCTGTAACTGTTTGGAATCTGAGGTATTACATAATCTAATTTAAAAAAAAAAATACCACCACCCTGATTCATTGAGCTAAAATACAACTGATTAAGAATCTGACTTAATCCACATAAGCAAGTGAATGTAGCTTTAAGGCTGAGACACCTCCTTCACTTATCCCATTATGCCTGAGGATTGCAGCACGGATTCAAATGTAGCATCTGCTTTGGGCAGTTCTGTACCAAACTGAGTACAGTGAGGTCACTTCACTTCTTGATTCAGCAGTAACTTTCTTTTTTAAAATTAAATCAGCTTTTTTTTTTTTCCTAATGCTCCCCACCTCAAAACTGCACTGAAAGAAGGAAAGGCCCCTTAAAACTCAGTATCTTATCACTAGATATATGAAAAATGTCATATATCTGAATGACAGCATTCATGTGGTGTACCAACTCAATCTTTTAAATTTATAGTATGAACTTTTTTTGTGCTTATTTGCTACATAGTTAAAACATAAGTCTTTGAAACATTGTGAATGCTGACCCTCCACATTAATAATCCATAATGTTATAGATAATGATGTTTTCATGGAACTTAGACAAATAGTGAATTTACACATAAAGATTTTGAAACCTCATTAGCGCACCTGGTTGTCAACAATCCTAACCAAGGCTACTTTGTTATAACCGTATAGAAATGAAATCAGATACAGCCAGAACACAAAGCATATCCAACTGAAGTTAGTAATAAAGTTGACACGAACTGTGAAACGTGACATTAAAATGTATAAATTTAATAATAAATTATGGTCTTATATGTATTACTGAATTAAGTACCAAATTTTAATGTTGACTGAAGTTTTAAGGCTGGAGTATTCCCTTATGAATGAATTCCTTCTTCAAAATAACCTTTTAAACCTCAAGTAAATGAACACATGCAAGAATCTAAACTTTAATCCTGTTGAACATAATGTAGAAGTTAACTTTTTGTTATTCCTGTGTTTGTTTTGGAGAGGTATGAGAGGGAAACCTGCATTACTGAAGGAATTTAGGAGCTGCCCATCTGTCATTTCTTTTTTTATTTCCTTGCTTCCCTGCATCTGACTGAAGTAAATGAGGTTATTTTTTTGTATGTCATTTCCAGGGTCTAAGATACTTTATTTAGTCTTAATATTACTGCTGCCAAACGTGTACAAGAAAAGTGAAAGAAGTCTGATGGACCAGGAATTTTGTAAGAAGTGGCTATAGATGTCCAAGGCTTCCTCTCTTATTAGGCAGTATGTTTTTTAGGTGTTTTTTTCCTGCGCAGTGCAGTTCAGGTTTCTCCCGATCAAGGAGGACTGGCTGTACAGACGAATGGGATGTAGTTAAGTTTTGCTTTCCACAACTATCAAAATATAAGAAGGGCAATACAGAAAATATTTTTTTTAAAATGATCCATTCTTTGATTTTTTTTTTAATAATTTTTACTTTTTTTTAATACTACGAGTAAGGATTTATCGTAGCTTAACACTTTTGGGCAGGACACTGTGTGTGATTCATTACTCTGAGGATCTGAATAACCGCACTCGAACTTGCCGTTTGCTGGGAGGAACAGACGTTCACTGTTTGGTGGCTCTGGGACAGTTGCGGGGCTCTGCCGAAGCGTGGAAGGGGGAAAGATGCCGGGTTTCCTGTGCCGCCTGCAGAGCCACAGGCAGCGGCGGAGCCGGGTGCAGTAATTGCTGGAGAAAAATTGCAGATAGGGAATAACGAGTAAGTTTTCTGTTGGCAACCTCTGCAACGTGTAGAGGGATCACAGGGACTGGGTGGCTTCTTGGCATGTAAGAATCTCACATTGCTCTTTGGCAATTTGGGTGAAGTGGATAAAATGACCACAGCACACATACACTGGAAAAATTATTTAAAGACCCACCCTGTTAAAGTCAACAGTAGGATGTCTGGCTGCTTAATTTGTCCTCCTTTGGATTTCATTTATTCAGATGCCATTTTGTTGCATGTATAAAAAAGGCCATATATTTTTGATATTAAATAGTGCAACGTACAGAGGTTTTTACATCAGACTTCATAGGAGAGTTTTAATTATGCAAAGTTTCTACTGATGTTCTACCACTGTTAAAGTATGTGGGTGTAGGTATAGAACATTCTTCATACTTTAACTTGGCTTTTGTAACATTTTGTACCAGTCTTCTCCAAAGCAGTCAGTTTGGGTACTTTTATGCGTAAGTGTGTAGTACAAATTCCTGTCAGATTTGTTTGGGTAACCTCTATCAGAACCTGAAATTCAGAATATGCTTATTCTCTAGCAATGATTTGCTCACGTTTGGCTGTAATGCTGGAGATAGTTGTTTTCTTAGCATTCATTAAAAAACAACTGCCTTCAGCTGAATTGTTAAGTGTGAAGCGTAACCTTCAGTTATTAGGGAAATCCTGGATATCCTGAAAGAACTATTATTGACCATCTATTAGGAGGTAACGAGGATGGGGTCTCGTAGGGTGGATTCTTGCTGCTGGGTAACTACTCACCTACAGAGGGGAACTGATAATTGAATTTATAATTTGTTCTGTCTTCCAGAGAGCGTATTGTGGCCAGTGCAGTGAAAGGATATGGGGGCTCGGAAGGCAAGGCTACAAGTGTATCAACTGCAAATTGTTGGTCCATAAGCGTTGTCATATACTCGTTCCACTGACCTGCAAAAAGCATATGGTAAGTTTGCATTGGGTATAAAGCTCTTCCATTGTGTCCTGTGTTGCTGTTTCTAGATGTGCCTCCAAAGTAATTAAAAGCTGTGTGTGGTTGTAGCTTTATGATACTCGGTGGCATTTGAGTTTCAGTTTCTGAAATGTCTGTGGAGGGACAAGCCTTTGGGCTGTGAGCAGTAGAGACAAAACAAGAAAAGAAAACTTGTGATAGAACTTAAGCGTAAGCAAGCCTGAGTTTGACTTCTCCAGTAAACCTATTGTATTTTACAGGTAGATAGAGAGCTGTCATTGACAGTCTTAGCATTTGTTCCTTTAAGCCTATGGGAATGTTTTAAGAACTAAGGCACTGGTGTGGTTTTTGCACTACTGCTTGCAAAAACGCTTGTTGCTTTCATGTTCTTGCCACCTCAGTTTCTCCAGGGCTGTTCTCATCCTCTCCATTCCCCTCATGTGTGCCAGTGGCAACTCTAGTGTCTTTCCTAGGCTTTAAACCTTTAAATATGTATCCCTGAATTTGTTAGCCCTTCCCCATACTCATCACAGACTATAACCAGTATCTTGCTGGTTGTTGCATCATGTTGTCTCTAACTTAAAACTCAAACCTGTATTTTTATTTATTGGATTGCATATGACTTGCCTTGACATTACTAACTTCTTAGCCAATTTATTAATGTGTGTTGCCATACCTGCTGCAATAGTCCTACGCGCCTCATTATCTTATTATTCACAACTCTGTTATCATATGATTCTATGATTGAGTTGTGAATGAGACCAGGGTCCAAACATACTACAAAATTATTTGGTATTGTGATTGTTACCGATGTATGCAATACCCCTGCTGAATGAGTAACACTTCCTATTTTTTAAACAGGAAAGGAATATGCCAGTGCTCTAAATGGAGTGTGAAACATCATGCTGAGGTGTTTACTTTGTTGCAGTTCCATGTGGAACAGAGTCAGTAGTCTTAAATAGAATTAAAGTTTGAACTTTGCAATAAAATATAGTAATCTCACTTTTAGAAGACAGCTGAACATTTGTTGTAGTTGCAGGGAACAGTTGACATAGCATTTAGGCTTATAAAATGTTGATATTCGGAAATACTTTCTACAAAATCCAGTTTTCATTCTGGAAGATACAAATGTGGGTTCTCGTTGCATCATAGTTATTTGGCAAGACATAATCACTTAAAAGGGACTGCATAAACCGACGTTTTTTTCCTATCTAACCTATGTATTTTGCAAGGATTCGGTCATGCCTACCCAGGAACCTCAGTTAGATGATAAAAATGATGAAGTTGACCTCCCTTCAGAAGAAACTGATGGAAGTGAGTATTCTGTTAAGTTGGAATTTGTGTATTTTCCCATTTCAAGGCCCTGTTTCCACTCTACCTGTTTGTGGTTTTTAAAGCTTCCTTTGGATTAGCTCTAGTTTAGTCCCATGGACTAGATGCTCATTAGGGACTCGGTTACAGTGATTGTATCTCTGAAGCATATCACCTGGTTCAGTTTCATCCTAAATTTACGTCATCTGAAATCGTTCCGGAAGGTCAAGTTAAGCAGCAATTGGCAACAATAGATTTACTTTTTAAAATAAACGAAACCCCTACACTTCAGATCCAAACTATGATGCCAATACCAGTGGCATCTCAGACTTTAGGTATTTCTTAATTTTGTGTGATTGGAGTGCTCTTTCTACGTTAATATTTTTGATGGTTTAACCTGTCTTGTGTTTAGGGCCCATTTATCATACCCAGGGTCCAAAACGGCTCTGGCCTTTGTCAGAGTCGGTTCTGAGCTCAAAGGTTCATTGATGAATTTCTTGCCGTCTCAGAGTTGGTTGTTTCTGCACTGCCCTTTGGATCTGCTGTCGGGATTACAAGAATAAAGTGGAAAAACCTCATCAACTGTCCCATAGTATTTAAAACAACTAAATCATCTTCCCATTTATCAATTTTTTAAATTATTTCTAATGAGGGCCTTGATAACCACACTACTTGTTTGATTTCTTTTCCAGTTCCCTACATTCCTTCAAACCGGAAACATGACACCATTAAAGATGACTCTGAGGTACGTTTTACAAATATTTTTGTAATTCACATTTACATGCTCTTAATCATACAACTTTTTATAAAATAGCTAGTTATTTGTCCTATTTTTTCTGCTACCTTTTAAAAAGACAAGTCTGGTGTTTCCTTCTGAAAATTGATACTTTTTTTTTCAAGCATTTTTGTTGGATTTTTCGAAAGTCTTCTGTATACAGCTCTTGTTATCTCAATCATGTTGTGAGAGAGACTTTTTTTTTCCCCTCTTTTTTTTCCTCCCTTCCATTCATGTTGGAACAAGAGTGATTGAGCAGAGGGTTTGACTTTATTGGTCCTTGCAACAAATGATGGCTTTGACATTGTCTTGTCTGCTCTCTAATGGATGTGCACCCTTCATCACCCTCAGGCTGCCTCTCCAGGCAATCATTATGAAAGTTGGTTCAGTCTGATAATACATTAACTATCCAGCTCTCTGAGATGTTTCATATAAATAATAACCTAATCATTTATAGGCAGCTGCTGTGGAAATACAAATAGAATAACATACACTTAAAATCGGTTTTTTCAGCTCTTTTGTAGTAGACAGTCTGACCCAGTCTCTGCACGCCACGAATGCAGTTTGAAAAATCCCAATATACTTTAATTCTAAAGGTTTTCAAGACATTTCTTTTAAAAATGCTTCTGGCATATTTAATAAATAGGCTGCACTCTGCATCCTCTGGCAGTTAGTCTGATATCCTGCTTTTAACAAGCCTGCACCTTTTTTTCCTGTGCCTCCAGTACAATACTTGTCACTACCATTATTTCATACTCGAGTAGCTCCTGCTCTTGGGTTAATGACCGCCTTATTTTCAGTCACGTGTCTTCAGATTTTATCTCAAATTCAGAGATGGAAGGGTATAAACTTAAAACACAGCAGAGAATTTTAAATGCTGTGTAGAATTGCTGACTTCTGCTCTGGTTAGTACTCAGGTAGATACTGTTTGTGTTTAAATTTTGATAGGTGCCATTTGCTCAACTGTCCTGAATTATGCTGCTCTGATTTTCCCACCTTGCTTTTGAGCTTTACTAATATAATTTAAGGTATACTACAGGGAGGAAGTGGCATTCTGGGAGCTTTGTTGACTAGAATCTTTAAGCTCAGAGCAATCTCTTCTAATAGCAGTCAATCCTAGATCAAGATTCTTTATATAAGTACTTTCCATAGTTCAGCAGAATGCTGATCTGTCTACAAGTATAGTAGTATGAGGTCAGATAAAAATAGGCTACAGAAGTATGTCAAAGCATTGTATATATTGGTAAAAATGAAATGTCAGAGTACACGTTACATTTGTCTAGTTCACCTGCTTGATCTTGTCTCACATGTTCCCATCTAATTCCAGCAAACAGTCAAGATAAAACGTATCTTTTAAAATAAAGAATTTTAAAATAACATTCTTCATAGTGGAGTATTTTCTGCAAATTTTCACATTGGAGAAATTGGCATCTGCTTTCGTACGTTCCCAGGCACTATTAGAAATATTAATATTCATTAAAACTGTAGTGAATTTGATACAGACAGCTGCTGCCTAAACTGAAACCAAGACAGGTACATACATTAGCAAATTATTGTTTCCTCATCTCTCTTCTTTTTAGGTAGCTTTTATTAATTTGTACTGCAGTATTTGTCAGAATATGAAAGGTGCTCTTCACTTAGGCTATGTAGAATTATCCTTTGCAGTGTGGTTCAAGAATTGGAATAAAACTTCATTTTTCAAGGCATTGCCTTCTGTTTTCTAGTAGGGAATATTTAAATGAGTAACTGAACAAACTACTGCCTTGAAAAACACAGTAACTTTTTTTAAGAGCAAAACAATACCAAGCAAACTTTTCTGACCAAGTGTGTAACAATCAGCCATTCCAATCTGTGTGCCAGTGACAAAGGCAGCAAACTCAGCAAATCCCACCCATGGTTAAAGACCTCTTTGCTTTTATAGTTACTTGTTATGAAAATGTCATCTGTTTCTGTCACCTGTTTCTTTTTATACAGGATATCAAACCAGTCATTGATGGAATGGATGGAATTAAGATCTCTCAGGGGCTTGGACTACAGGACTTTGATTTAATCAGAGTTATTGGACGTGGAAGTTATGCCAAAGTTCTTTTAGTACGGTTAAAAAAGAATGATCAAATATATGCTATGAAGGTAGTGAAAAAAGAATTGGTCCATGATGATGAGGTAAAAGTCCGTGTTAATTGTATTCTGTTATATATTGTAAAAATTTAACAAAAAGCAGCTAAGGTTTTAGCCAACATTTCTGTAATAGTTTTACTGACTTTTGAACTCATTTGTCATCAACTGTCTGCATGAAGCACCAAGATCAAATCTGAGAGGAATGTCCCTTACTTTAATAACAATTATTAATAAGTCTTAGTAGAACACACCTGAAAAATATTCCAACCTGGTTGTGCTAATCTGTGAGATAAATAGGGTGGAATGTGGGCACTTAATTTGGAAAGAAAACAAATATGTTTTCCAAGGCAAATTAATGGAGCTGCAAAGTATTGTCTGTATTTAAGAACAGGAGCTGAAACTGTGTTCACAATTACAGAGAGCATCTGTGAGTGACACAGTCCTCTGGAATACTTTTTCCATGGGTTCAAAGAAAATATTCTACTACCATTTAGGGTCACTATGGTTTAACTGGCTTGTAAAAAAAAAAACTCTGCCACAGAAATTAGTGCTGCATTTCTCAATCATTTTCAAAATCCTGTTGTTTGTTTTGTTTTTTTTTAGTACAGGATCTCAAATACACGAGTTTGGGGGCAGAGAGGGAGAAAAAGAAAAAGGAAGAAAACCCTCCACCCAGCCCTTTGTGTTTTTCCTATAATATTCGTTCTTCTTGAAGAGTATAGATTTTTGTATCCATTCTATTTTTTTTTGTACATGTGATGAATCAGTCACAGCAAGCAAGGCAGGCAGATCTGAACCACCTACACTGCCATTAGACTGGAACCTGCCGCGTTAAGTACTGGGACAGGGGCTGGGGTAAATGGGAGTTGTGTGGTCAGACCACAGCCCTGAGAAACCAGCAGAGAGACCCGAGGGAAGGACAAGAAGTGATGTCAGGCTGGACTGGGACACTGCAGTGTGACACGCTCGTGGGAGTGGCAGTGTGTGACAGGGTACCTACAGTATGACACCATGCAGTATCTGAAGAGTGAAGAAGTGCTGTGTCATCCTCGTGGGTGGAATTAGTCAAATAAAATAAAAAAGGAGGTGGACAATCAGCCTCACCATATAGGGAGTTGCTTAGAGAGCTGTTCTTACAATAGACAGTGAACTTTTCAAATAGAATGCAGAAGCAGCAGAAGAAGCAAATAGAATGCTTAAAAATAGAATTTTTAAGCTGATGATGTTTTATTGATTTTACGTGGTTAGGAAGACTGGATTTCTTGAAAGTAGGATGTTGGGAAAAAACCCAAACTGGATTGTTTTAAGTGCTATTTGTGTTGGTAGTTTCAATCGGTTTCTCTGGCTGCCCTTTTTGTCGTTATTCCAGAGGCTGGGGTTAGGAGACTGAACTTGTAAAGTTCTTCTAAACTCCTTTGGCTTGCTCTTTAATCCGATGGTTCTTTATATGACCAAAGATTAGACTGTTGTGTGCTTTATTTAGTGTTTTCTTTTTAGCATGTCCTTTTCCAAGAAGGTAGAAGCTAAATAAGAGCATTATTTAATGAGTTATGCAGTTGTTCATGGGAATCAGAGGTAGATGAGAAAAGTCCGTCTTGAATAGTGGCTCTCACAGAGAATTACATAGAAGATTGAGCTAATTGGTTCTTCTTTTCTATAAGATAGGCTGTATAATGGAATTCTGGGAATTGATAGGAAATTCACTGAATTCTGTGAATGCATGAGATACTGTTAAGTAAGGGAGATTTTACCCAATAAGTGTTTCATGGAGAAAGAAAATTAATTACAAAGCAAGTATCAGTATGATTAAATCAGTCAGTGCTTTCCAGGTAATGGGTGGTATGGGAGAGAAGGAAAGATTCTTTTCTAAATGAGATTGAAGCCAATCAAATACCTGGGCTTCTGCTATGAAATTTTTCCAAGCTTGATCTTGCTGGGAGTAGTGCAGCAGTACAATACTGATGTACACAAGCGCAATAGGGAAGGAGTTTGAAGACTCTTTAAAGAAGCTCATTTGCTAAGAACAAAGAAGTGGATGTTTTTGTTTTATTCCAAATTGAATTTTTGGCTCACGTTTGGACCCAGGTTTACCTTTCCAAGGTGTTAGATTTTGTGTTCAGGTGCTCCTGGAAGTCTGCGATACTTTTAAGAATTATTTTGGTTGGACAAACTACTCAGATTTTGGTAGTTTCATTGAGTTCATTTTGAGTTTCAGATGAGAAAATGATGGTCAGTGTATTTGAAGCTTTTAAAAACTGGAGATTCACATTGCTTTTGTTACTGGCATGAGTTGCTTCAGCAGCCTTAGGGTCATTTATCTACAATAATTGAATTTATTTCCATGAAGCAGTATGAGCAGTGTATCAAATAATGCGGATGTATGGTATTTTTAAATGGCTTAAATTTTGTGCAGACCTTTTTAAATGGTTAAGAAACTTCTGAATATATAATTGAATTAAAATGTTTTATAACTTCCTCCAGATTTTAGGGGGTTTTTGTTTTTCTGCAGAACATATGTAACAATGCCAGTATATGTAAGGGAGCATAGTTGTTCTTTTTTTTTTTTTCTGGGAATACCCACAGTGGTTATCCAGCAGGAGTTCTGATTGTTCAATTACTCTATTTCAGGATATTGATTGGGTACAGACAGAGAAACATGTGTTTGAACAGGCATCCAGTAACCCATTCCTAGTTGGTTTACATTCATGCTTTCAAACAACAAGTCGGTAAGAAAGATCTGAAATTATTTTGTTTTGAAAATCGTGATGATTGTACTAACTGCTTCTCATAAAGCAAACATCACCGCTGCCATCACAGTGGGTAGTCTTTGGAAGGAGGCATTAGGATGGTCAGGGATGCGGTTCTCACGGGGCAGCCTCTCGCCAGCCTGGTGTGGAGGAAAAGGCAGGGGTTCCAGGTCCAGATCCCAAGGGAGAAGGTGAATGAGGAGGAGCCATGCGCTGTGTTCCCGAGCACAGGCCCTACGGCTCCGGGAGCAGGAGGATGGGAGCAGGGTAAAACAGAGAGGTTATAATCCTCAGTTCTGCTGAAGAGGCTGAATCAGTTCTCAGGGGGCCAAACTGTACTTCTCTGTTCTTCAAAATAGCGTAAGAGTTGGGCTGTGAAGTAAAAATAGTTTTTCATAATAACTTAAAAACCTACATGTTTCTATGTATATAAAGTATTTTTTACATATGAGGCTTATGAGACCTTAGCACATATTGATGAAGTAGGTGACTTCATTTGAAAAAGTGCTTAATAAACTCTTGGCTACTTTGAAATACTAGTTACTGTCCTTGTGTGCACAATCCAAAGTGGATTATTTGCTTCTTACTTTGCAATTGGAATATGAAGAAAATCAAGGAGAACTTTTATGCCTATGCTTATATGTTACTGGGGAATTTGGGGGGGGGAGAGGGGGGGGGTGTTGTGGTTTGTTGGGGCTTTGTTTTGTTTCCACAGGCACCTGTTTTCTGTCACACTTCCGTAATGCCTAGTGCTATATGTATGTAATCAGAAGATAAAAGTTACTCTTCCGACTTACTTGAATGGCACACAGTGTAGAGTGCAACGGTTTTAAGAGGTTTTCATGGCTTATCTAGTCATCTGTCCTTAAGAATAATCACTTGTTCATTACAAAGTGTATTGTCAATTTTTAAAATCCTCAGGCATGCACTGTACCATTTTTTCAGTCTCCGTACTTTCAACCCCTTAATGGTTATAGTTGTAGGAAATAGCATGTTCCGAGCAGGGAAAACGAAGCTGAGATAAAGGAAGTAAAGCAGCTGTATGAGGAGTGTTCTGAAGGTACATGGACTGGGGAGTATTTTGGAGCAGGGAGAAAGAACGATCCCCAAAGGTGACTAACTAAGGATTTGACCAAAAGAAATTTGTCTTTCAGACCAAAAAAACCATCCCTCTGGACAACTAAAAAACTGGTGTGAAAGGCCCTTTGAGTTAAACCAACATTCACAAACACCTTCTCGCCAAATACTAAGTAACATTGAACATCTAATGTAAAAATTCAAGTGGTCGGGCAGAGCGAACTTTTGAGAATGAGATTTCTTACAAATAATGGAAACAAGAAAAAGTTTGAATTCAGCAATGGAAAGATCCTTTGATGCCACTGTGGTAGTTACACTGACAGAGCGGAGGAGCAGAAAGAGAAGAAAACATGCTGAAGGCAGTCAAAGCTTTCTGTATCTCTCTTGTATCTTTAGGAGTCCTGTTTTTCCAGCCTGGCTTCTCCTTGCAGTGAAACTGTAGTTTTATGTTTATAACTCCAGCCATTTGCCATGGATATAGCCATGAGCAAGTCCATCCACATCAGATCGTGTGAACAGGCCCAAGGAAAACAAGTTGTGGCAGGAGTACAGTTTGTCTATAAGTGCACTTACAGAAAGTTCCAAGGGACCATATTCTTTCTTTTAAATACATTTTTAAGATAAAATAAATGTGTATTTAAGAGATACTGTTTGATGCTAAATGTAGCTGCTTATACTGTTTCAGATACTAGTGACACTCTTTATTATCGTAACAAATTATGTCCTTGGGCTGGCCCGTGTTTGCCGGATAGGGGTCTGCCGAGGACAGCAACAATCTGAAACCTCCACCCTGTAAAACCATTGGTGTTGGAGTAAATCCTTCTAAAACCAGCAAGGACCACCAGTATTCACACACGTGCTTGGATGTGACTTGACACAAGCAACTCTAAATTGCAGGTTCTGAATGGTGCTAAAGCATCGGAAGCTTCTAAATAGGACAGGAAAGTTGGAAGCAAAAAATATCAGGGATGCTGTAATAAGATACTCATGGCATTGTTATCTATTTATTGTTTATTTAATTTTAGTTTAGTGTTTGTATTCTTGCAGGGAAGCCACTGAAAGACTTGCCAGCAGGGTTGCGTCCAATAATTTTTACCTTTAAGTTTTTAACTTAAGTTTTTCAAATGAAGAATCCTTTTCAAAGGGAAAAAAAAATCATCTTTAATTGTTACCCATTAGAATGGTTTGAGGGATTGGAACATGTGTTTTCCAAATGGAATGTTTTCCAGTGTGTGAATATATGGAAAGGAGTTTTCACCTCCTGGAAAATGAGGTGTATAAAGAAGTTGTGCCTCCCGGGGCAGCCACAGCCTTCATAGCTCTCTCCCGGAGGTCTCTCTGACCTTGGCAGCGTTGCCGGGATCATATTTTCCCAAGTATGAAACCTTTCCTGCAAACCCTTATAGAAGTCTCTTTATAAGGCTGATTCCACCTACGTTTCTTTCCCTACTGGCTTTTCTCTGGTTTGTTTTGAGAAGACTGTTTCGAAACCTTGTTCTCCAGAGGAACTAATAAGCCTCGATGCTGCAGCCGTCTTGTGCCCACATCTTCCCTTCAGTGAATATTCTGGGGAGAGAGGGACAGAACGGGGTCCACTCTATTCTATTTCATGTTTTTCTACAGATGAAGGGCTTGGCAAAGTCAGGGGAGAGTGGGATTTCATTCCCTGTCCTGCTGCCTCTCCAAATTTAGTTTTCATCTCTGAGAAATAATGGACACATGTGAATTGAATTTCTCAGTCCTCAAATTGCTTAGTCTCAGTCGATCTATACAAATAAAACAGGACGTTTTTTTCCTTTTAGGAACGACAGTATTTTTCTTAACAGCGTATCAGGAAGAGTTCAGTGATGATTATAGGGTTTAACAGAAATAATTTTGTATGTATATATTAATGATATGTTAGATCATGTTGCTTCAACTAGAAAAAGATGATTGTGTCATATGCTATTCAGATAAAAACATATTATTTTTTTTGGAAGTATATTTGGGTTACATCCCTCTAAGTGAGTCTTATCTCGTCTTGCTCTCAATAGATCTGTTTGAGCATTTCAGGAACTGAACCATCACAAACAGCAAGCTTCCAAGTTACATATTTAATTACTGTCATAAATCTGACAAAACCTATTGATCTCTGGAATATTGCCAAATACTCATTAATTATTGTTAACGATGAAGTAATTTTTAAAAGATGGTGACCTTTTAATGGCAAAACTACATTGAAAATACAAACGAGAAGTTTTGGGTTTTGTCTATGCAGAGACCTTGCTGAGTTAAATGGGTATAAACTCCATTTCAGCTGCAGAGCTGGTTTGGTGCCACAGCTTTGCTGTTAAAAAAGAACAATACTTAGGCAGGCAGAGTAACAATTTAATAATTATTACATCAGGGAAATCTGTACCAGATTCCTGACGGATTACCCTTTAACAAGAAGGGTTTCAATTCAACTTGATGCATCTTTTAAAGTGTCTTTTAGTCTTAGAACCTTTATTTTAAATAATCAGCGTTGTTCCAGGCAGGCTTTTTTCAGTCAACGAGGTGGTGTTATTCAGAGCATGCACTCACTGGGCAAGTTTTATACTGGGCAATTTTATTCCATAAAAGTCAGAAGAATCAGCATCATTGAATAGGAGGTGGTCAGGTAACTATGTTGTTGTTATTTTGGTGTTTTTTCAAATGGCAATTTTACCTTTTTTGGATAAACTTTCATTTTTGCCATATGTCATCTTCTAGCACACTTCTGTGGTTTTGCTATTATTTCTAAGTAACTTTTAAAAAAGTCTATATATCACTATACGCTATGGGGTTTTTTTACATCTATCGCCGAGCGAGTACCGCGTTACGTTGGGCAAAAGCTGTTCTGGGCTGTTCCAATAGTTGTGCAGGTTTCAGGGCAGGGGCCTGTTGTGTGCCACTGCCTCTCCTGTACCTTTACTCTGGGACCCTATATAACGTGGATCAAATATGTACCCTCTTTTTTCTCTTAAATAGTTTCTGTAACTATAAGAAATCTAGAAGTCTAATTCAAGAGCGGAATGAAAATGGCTCAGATTGGAAGGATAAGAGTAGTCTTTGTCTCTTGAGAGTTTCCTTGGAATCCATTAATTGTATTATATACTTTCAGATTGTTTCTTGTCATAGAGTATGTAAACGGGGGAGATCTTATGTTTCATATGCAACGGCAAAGGAAACTGCCTGAAGAACATGCAAGGTATTTCACTGACACGGTTATAGGGGGGTTCGCGTCGTAGTTCTTTAGTGCTGTATGAAATGCTTTCTGAACTTCATTCCATAAAAGAATATGAACAGAAAGAAAGAATGAAAAGTTGATTCGTAAGTTCAGAATGTACTGCCCTGGGAAGAAATGGTAATTTTAATTTTTTGAAGGATATGTTTTGTTTTGGGTTTTTTTTTAAGAAAGCAAGCGTTTGATTAGTAGTAACAGTTATTCCTATTTGCTTTTGTTTATTGCTTCATATTTCGGTAATGCTTCCTTGATCTGTAGACAGAAGATGTAACTATTCCCCGTATTTTCATCTTACAATGAATTCATACAGCGCTGGTCAGAGAAGACGTAGCTCTTAACAAGCTGAAAATACAGATCTTCTGTCATACTTGGAAAAATCTGTAGAATAAAGAATAAATGTTTTCTTAGTAGAATGAAAAAAATTTCTCATATTTAATTTAAGGAGTAGTTTTACAATATATGAGATCAGTGCTCTTATGAATAAGTGTAGCTCCTTTGTGTTCTGCTGTTGATAGAGAACAGCTGACTGTAAAGCGATGTTTTAAGAACAGATATTTTTTCATTGCAGTAGCTTTTGTACAATCTCAATGCTAATAAGAACGTCCTCCTTTTTCATTTCAGGTTTTATGCTGCTGAAATTTGTATTGCTCTAAACTTCCTACACGAAAGAGGCATAATCTACAGAGATTTAAAACTAGACAATGTTCTTTTAGATGCAGAGGGTCATATCAAATTAACGGATTATGGCATGTGCAAGGTAGGATATTTCTTACCTTCCTTTTGTCCCTGCCCCTCAGTCCCACGGCTCTGGCTGCGCTTTTGAATCAGCTGCTGCACCCGGTGATATTAAGAGAAAACTGAGAATAGTTTTCCTTATCTTAACACGTGTGTCACTGAGCTCGGAATTTGGTTGTGGAAGAAATTTGTTGAAATGTAAACAGTAAGCAAAATGTTGGTACAAATGTGTCGTGACTCAGTTTCAGTCAATTAATTAGCAGAAGAGAAGCTGTGAAGTCAGGAGCCAGCTTTGAGCACTCCGAGTATTTATTTTGCTGTAGTGTTGCCTTTTGTTAAAGGAAGGTCTTTAGACTCTCTGAGTAACTCAGCTTTATAAGTTTAATTAAGGGAAATTCGCAGAAAAGGAGGTCAGTTTTTAATTTATGGAATGATTTATGCACGCAGGAAGGTTTGGGCCCTGGTGACACTACAAGCACTTTCTGCGGGACACCAAATTATATTGCACCAGAGATCCTCAGAGGAGAAGAGTATGGTAAGCCGTGGCTGAACAATTTGTAGTTACAATAAATCACAAAGCAAAGTTCTTGTTGGTCTATGTTGGTTCAAATACAACTATTTTTAGATTTTCACATTTTTGTGCCACAGTACGTTGAGAAAATTGAATACATTTTGTACAGTTTGATATTTTCTGAAATAAGGTTATTTTACTTTTTCTCTCACTATCGCTCATTTCAGCTTCTTTTAAATCATGCTTTCCCTGAAAAATAACTATTAAATGATACTTTGGTAAAAGCAAGTCCGTTCCTTGAAGAGCTTGACATCCTACTCCTACTGCTGGCCTCCAGCTGAGGCTACAGAACGCTCTACACGAGTTACTGCTGATGCAGAGGTTAAAAGTCTAACAGTCTTTTTAACCCGTGTTGTTATTTGTGAACTGACCCGATCGATAGGTTGAACCTGTCATTTAGTTAGATGTTTTTTGTAAAAAAAAAAAAAAAAAAAAAAAAAATAATCTGAACGTTTTCAGCTTAAATACAGGGAACGTTCACCGAAGCAGTGCTGCCTGGCAGATGCCAACAAGCTCCTCCACAGGTGACCTTTGAAATCCCAATTCAGAAAACTCTCTCAGGTCTCACCCAGTGACAGTGAAAGTTGCGTCTGTGGCTTCAGTGAAAGTAGAGAATTTCAATACTTTGTAGAACCAGGCCATTGATGCTCATTTATAGGAGAGAACACACCTAAATTCAAGGAATCCTGGCTGAAAATCTGCTCTGCAACTGTTTTCAGGGTTCAGCGTGGACTGGTGGGCGCTCGGTGTGTTGATGTTTGAAATGATGGCGGGAAGGTCTCCCTTTGATATAATTACTGACAATCCAGACATGAACACTGAAGATTACCTCTTCCAAGGTACAGTCATTTTGATTTTTATTTTCTTTTCTTTCTTGGGGGAGAAACAATGAAACTCAGCAGTTCCAGTAGGAGAGTTGGGTTTTCCTTTTCCATTGTTATCCCACAGCTGCCTGTGGATCTGCTGTAGATAAGGGATATTTCCAGTTCTTCATCCCAGGAATTTATTTTGGTGAACTCAGATAAAATGGTCTGGAAATAGGAAGCCTTCTTCAGACCGTAAAATACTGTTTTAAAATGTCCACAGTTCAAAAATAACAGTCAGAACTTGGATGGAATGGCAGGTTTGTTAGAAGGCAGTCCCCAGGCCAAGAATTAACTGTAAAACTCTGCTGCATGAGAGCACAGGAGGGTCTGTCGTGACGGGACCGTAGTTCAACCTGTTGTTTTGCTCCAGATAATCTATTTTCTTTTTACTTCTGATGAAATGAATATAACTTCTGTAACAGTTTTACCTTTCGGGAATAGCGGTGTGTGAATTTTTCTAAAGAGAAGTAGCACTCCCTGCCGTATTTATTACAGTAAAACTCTGCACCAATTTGGGGAATTGCGGAGCTGCCTGGTCCCTGATGGGCAGAACGGTCTGTAAACTACTCGCTGCCGTTTGGAAGGGAATCTGCCCCGGTTGTCCCAACAAGCCTTATATTTAATCAAATCCTGTTTAAAATCACACTTTTCCATATACTGAGGACACTGAAAAAGTTTTATTCCCTGTTTGTACTACACACAATAGAAAAAGGTAACGAGGCCAATGTTTCTTTTAGAACATCTTGAACTGTCAGTGTAATTACTGAATTACTGCAGCTCCTCCTTTGCGTTATTTTAAATACTTAGCGTATCTTCCCATTTCCCAAATGGTAACTTGTTTAAGTAATACAGTGTTTGTGTTGAAATCGTGGTCAGTGCCATACACCAAAACCCAATATCGCTGTTTTTAAACCTGTAACAGTTATTCTTGAGAAGCCCATCCGGATTCCAAGGTTTCTGTCTGTCAAGGCTTCCCATGTGTTAAAAGGATTTTTAAACAAGGTAAATGACATTCTCTTATATTTAGCATCTCAGATCTGGAAGTCAGAGCTTCCTGTTGAAAGCAATACAGTTAAGAAGTTAATCTGCTTACTATTAAGAAAAATCTATAAAACCTTGGTATCCCGTATGTTAAAAAAACCCACTTCTTAGTTGCTGATTTACCGAGGGAATTCCGCAGCCCAGGCTTGATTTCAAAGCCTGCACCTAATGGACAAAAATAACTGTAGGCTCGTTTATCAGCTCTTTTCTGTAATAGTTACTACTTATTTAATTACACTGATTGAATCTGTAGAACCATTATAATTTTTAATGGAGAAAAGTATATCAATTATACATTACTAAATAAATCGAGATTATCTTTTTTAATTCTAAGAAGCTGTAAAATATTTTTAAATGAAATTTCAAGCAAACTCAAAAAAGAAGGAAAATCCCTCGATAGCCATACTGTGGGTCTGAGCAGCGGTGTGCGTGGCCATGGGGTGTGCTGGGAGCATGTAGGGGGACTTCTGATGGTCACCGACTGTGACTGGCTCCAGGTGTGTAACGAGAGTTTCTGTGTCTCCCGCAGGATCCCAAGGAAAGGCTTGGGTGTCAGCCGCAGACAGGATTCGCCGATATCAAGTCTCATACGTTTTTCCGCAGCATAGACTGGGATCTGGTACAAATCATTACTTCTGTTTATACGTGTTCAAAAGGAATAGACTCTTCTAGTTAATTAATTGTGTGTATATGGAACAACCCCATTAAAAGCAGTGAAATGCAATTCCAGACACGTGAAAGCTATTTTGCTTTCTCCAAGTGACAGAACATCATGGAAACAAACTTTATTTCATGACCAAAAAAATCTGACTTGCTTCCAAACTGTAAGAACAGTTATGACTTGTGGGGATCATTTTTAAATCACATGAATTTTAGAGAACATCTTAAAAAAACCATATTAAAACATTCTTGATGGTCACTTTATGTAGTCCTATTAATTTCAAGCTCCGTGGAAAAGGAAGCATGGAGGAGCACGGACAGCCTTTGGGAACGCTGTTCCAGAACTTCATTTCTCTGCCTTGGCCGGGGGTGAGGAGGTGATGGACCAGCCAATGCGCTTGGTTAAAGGGTCGTGAAACCGGTTTAGATACGCCCATGGGAGATGAGGTGCTTCAGATACAGGAAGCCTTTGTAGTCTACAAAAAAACCCACCCTGAATTTACAAATTATATAATTTTTGAAATGAGGAGGATGATTCAGGCAGGTGACGGGGTTTAGTAAGGAGTAGGTGTGAGTAGGATCAGGTCCTTTTTTTAAGGATGAGGCTCGAAAGCAGCGTGGTTATTTAAAACCATTCTCTGATTGTTATTTTCAGGTTTTGTTTATTACTGCTGGCGTGAGGGAAGTTTTCAGCTCCCGGTGGAGTACATCGCTTGCATTTCAGTGCTTTTGCAGGCATAAAATTTTATTGAAATTGTAGGGTTTTTAAATGCTTCTGTTACTTGGCACTTGTGCCTACTTCTGTCTTCATCCTAGAAAACCATCACAGAAATGACACTGTTGTGTTTACTGACACTCGAGCAATAAAACAATTAAGTCAGGAATCCTGCCTTGTCAGCATTACATTTTTTTAAAACCTAGTTGAACAGTGAAAAAAATGCGCCCATAATATTCTCGTGGTGGTAGGGAGCGTGCAGGGAGCGTGGCAACAGGCGGCAGCGGTGCCTGTAACAACACGGGAGAGGCTCAGAGGAGGAGAGACAACTGCGTGATGAAGGCCCCTGTTCAGAGCTTCGCTGGTCGCGTTCTGCAGAGGAGACCTTGTTCCCTGCACGAGGAGCCCGTTTTACAGTACTCGGTGTTTACAAAATATCTGTTTAAAAAATAATGGTAATATTTAGGTGGTTGTCTGCTCCGCCGTGATACGATTAGGACGGTGCTGTTCAGGAGGATCTAACGTGTCGGATAACTTTTAAGCTAAAATGTCTAATGAGAGCATTGGGAAATATATTCGGGAGACAATGAAAAAATAGATGGAAAGGTTTTTTTAATCATTTGAATTTTCTTTGAAATGCAGGTGATGCGTAGAAAAGATTTTGACTTAAAAGCTTTTCCAAATCTTTTCAAGTTGAAACGCAAGGAAACAAGAGTCTAATGCTGGCTGAAGTTGGGTGTTTTTCTGTGTGAGGCTTGAGTAAAATGGAAAAAGAAATAATGGTAAAGTGAGCACATATACCACAAACATTTTTTTTTTCCTAGGGTTAGTCATAGGGGTTGTTTGTGGCAGAGCCAAGAACATTCTCAGTTACTCGCTCTGCATCCAGGGTGGCTTGGCAGCGTTTGGGGAAGTACCAAGACAACCTTTTTTTGATTGTTTCAGTACATGAAGTCTGTTCTTATCCCAGTGCCTGGTTTTATGGTATTTATCCATTATATGCTGAAAAAAACCCCAAAGCCACGGCTGCTGTTAGCTGTGTGCAGGAGCAGTAAGGTTTTTTCTAGAGCTGTACCAATGTATTGTTTTCACTCATTTTCTCACGTTAAAGGCTGCGCGTTCACCATGTGGTTTATTTCGAGTGCCTTTATGCTTTACTGATTATAACATAAAAGAGGCGGCCTGGTGTCTAACGTCTCGTTGGATGCCTTGCTGTTGCAATGTTAATGCGACTGACTCACGATGACAATCTTACCACCCCACTTCAATTCTTTAAATATTCATTTTGCTGTTTCTTTCATCCTGCTGTGCTTGGTGGGGAGGAGCTAATTTTGTCTTCCTTACAACTTCCTTTCGTGAGGCTTTCTGAGCCCCGGGAACTGACGGGATGTTGATGTACAGAGACTCACTACCCAGTTACGGTTTCCTGATTTCCTCACACCTCCATTTGTACTCGTCGGGCTCTCGTCTTAAACCTCGAACGCCTGAGTTTTTTGGTGATCGATCACCTTTTTTGTTGTTTACTCTGTGCCGAGGATAATGAGATCTGGCCTAAAACCAGGTTTCCTGCCCCTGTTGGTAATACAAGTAAATCATCTTGGGCAGTGGTAACTACTCTCACTTACGTGATGCTTACCTGTCGTTTTTAAGTTAGATTATGGAGATTGTAGCTTTGGCTTTTTTTTTAGCTGAATGTAACTTTTAGAATTAGAATGTGAGTGTCTCTGCTACTGCCAGTTTGACCGCATGACAGAGTTTTGCCCCCACTGCTGGGGCGGTGAGACCTTCAGGTTAAAGGCTAATACAAGTAAGTTACTTACGCTGTATAAACTGGCAGTTAATCTGCCGTAAGTTTCCCTTCCTGCTAAATATAATCAGGAGCTTTTCCCCTTCTTGTACTCTTTCATTTCTAAATGGCAAGGGCTTTTTACAGTCTTATGTCCTTTACTGTTCTGTAGAACTTTAAACTCGAAATCTGAGTCTTAAGATCTAAGTTGCAATTGCAGTTTTTACTTGTGACCTGTGATAAATCTCCTCTAATTGCACACAAATGCAGGAAGAAAAGTAAAATCCATTGGGGTAGCTCTCGTATTGCAGCAAATAAGCATCTCTGTGGGGATTTATCAGTCCTGAGTGTAATCTACCGAGTTAGAGAAAACTTAAATGGCTGAATTATTTATGGACTGCTATTTTCAAATGCAGAGCACTAATTACATTGGTGTCTGATGCCTGTAATGTATATCACTGAGGTATTTTGACATTTCTCTCCAACGGCATTTAGTGAGGTTGAATTTGTAGAGTTCTTCTCTTAATTATTACAGAAAATGTTACTATAGTAACTTATTTCTGTTTTGAGTATGCAATTTTGTTATTTGTGGAAAATTTGGCTTTTGTTGTTAGTATTGTTTTGAAACACACAGAGGCCTTCCCTTTGTTTCCCTGTGAAACTGACCTATAAAATATATCAAATTAAGAATTTTGGAGCCAATACAGTTTGTATAAACTTCTGTTTTAAGTGGGGAAAAATCTACTGTTTACATTTTAAGTGATGTTTATCTTGATAGTGACAATAATTTATATATATAGTGCATCAGAATCACCAGGAAGATTAAGACAAATCTTATATCAAACGGTGGTGAAAGGATTTTTCCAGCAGATGTAAAATTTGCCCGTTTTACTTGGCATGTTCTGGGGAAAACACACGTGAATGGCACATAGAGTCGATGGCTCCAGTCCATTACTGTTACTGGCGTGGAGCAGCACAGAGGCCTCTGCTAAATGTAGCTGAATTTCTTAATAGAGGCGTGAGAGGGGAAATGCATTCCTTGTAGCTGGAGAACCGTCTTCACAAAAAGTCTTCACAAGGTGATTAATGAGATTGAAAACTGTTCCGTGTCAGTCAGATACGGCTAAAGAGTATGAAGGACCTGCAGAATTTTAAGAGAATTTGCAGACTGTGGTGGTGAAGATCCCTCTCTTCACTTCTAGAGCTGATGAATGTTGTTGTCCTTAGGGGATTTTTGTAAATATTCAATATTTTAATTTTTCCCTTCTCCCATTATATTTTTTTCTCCTTAGCTGGAAAAGAAGCAAGCAACCCCTCCCTTTCAGCCTCAGATCACAGACGACTATGGTTTGGATAACTTCGACACGCAGTTCACCAGCGAACCTGTGCAGCTAACCCCAGACGATGAGTATGGGCTGTTTTTTACATATAACATCAGCAGCCCTTTCTGACAGCAAAATCTATATTTCTTATTTGCAAACTGGTATTACAAAATATCTGTTATTTATTACATGCTGCTTTTTGGGCCCTCTAAGTAAGCGTGTTGTGGAAGTGGAAGGGCAGAAGAAACTTTTTAGCAGATGTTTCAAAATTTCCAATCATTTTAGATTGGTTTATCTGGTTTAGATATTGGGATAAAACATTAGTGTTAAGGATTTGTATGTTCAGAGACTTATTTTTTTCCCCGTTTACTGTTGTTTCTGTGCAACTTCCTACACATACATTTCTGCAAGGTGTTTTGTTGTTATTTGAAGAAAAAGTACAGCAACAAAAATAGTATGTGCAATTGATAAAACTAAAGCAATGCTTCTCTTTGTGTTGCAGAGATATAATAAAGCGGATAGATCAGTCAGAATTTGAAGGATTTGAATATATTAACCCATTGTTGCTGTCAACAGAAGAAACAGTATGAAGGAATGACATCTTCGTTGTGGACAATGTGAATGACCTTTAAATTTATCCTTAACTACAGTATATGCATGCGAGGCTGGGGAACTGTAAGATTTTGGATGGAGACCAATGATTTTAAAAAAAAAAAAAAAAATTGCTGCTGAAAATCAAAGAAGAGAAATAATGATTTTGGTGGGTGTCTTCTGCCACTTAGTGATTCTTAAGTTCTGGGCACTGACACAACTGGCTTCATTAATGAAGGAATTTGCATTTTGTGCCTGTTTCATGAAGGATTGAAACGTTCATTGCATCCCTGGAAAAGGAGACTCTGAACGACTTTGAGAACTACACACTTTCTACAAACATTTGATGCAATGAGCTACCAATTGAAGAATATTACAGTGTAACATCCTGAAGAATAAAATATATTACGGTGGTGTTGAAGCTTATTTTTGATGCCTTTTTTCACAAGTGGTACCTGTCTAAACGTCTCAGATATATTTAAAAGGAGTTGTGTTTTATTAGCAATCAAAACATAAATTTGGGTACAAGATTTAAGTGCCTAAATGGATAAACTGCATTGAAGAATTATTACATATTTGGAACGTTCTTAAACCTGGTAAGTTCTGCTTGTTAACATTAAGTAACCACTTACATACGAAATATACAGTTCACAGCTGCAGCCTAATGTTCGTTTGCATCTTTATAGAATTTGAAATGCAGAGTGACTCAGCAATATTAATTCCAAATTAGAATTTACAGTATAAATTTCAAAATCTGTTGTTTTAAACTCCAAATTTACCAAAATGTATAGATTGAAGAAAACTAAATTTGCACACAGAGGATTTCTGAATATACTTAAGCAGTGCCTACACCTACAATGATGTTGTGTTGTATATTAGATTTTTGAAAAGTATTTTTATCAACAATACAAATATTCAGAAATAGAGCAAAAGCATAATAAAGCATAGCCTTAAAGTTTAAATAGTGAATCTAGAATAACCATGATATAAAATACAGTTTCCTGATAAAGCACACCTCCTACTTATGATAAACTGTCTGCTTACAATTACTCAGTGTGTATTAATAACTAATCATTCTACATAAGAGAATGGGATGTTTTGGTAAAATGATTTGCATCAAAGCAGTAAATTTTTTTTCATGGAAGAAAAATGAATACCTAAGAAACAGGATAAAGCGCAAGATAACTATCAAATCCCTTCTCGTGGAAACTGGGGGCGGGAGGGGGGTGTCAGGGGGCTGGGGCCGGGCGTATAACATCACAAATGTTCACAACTTCCCAGCCTGGGAAAGCTCCTGTGGCTGCATTTGAGGGTTAGTAATCGCGTTGCTACTGACCCTTCAATGCCTGGGAAGAGAGACCCGCCTCTGTCCGTCACAGCAGCAGAGGCAGGTTTCTTTTTGCTGGATTTTGGTTTAACTCTACTGGGGGGGCTGTGGAAATGGGGAGGGAGGGGAGGGCAGAAATCATGCGGGAAGGAAAAAATGAGAAACCCTGTGCCATGACATCTCACCTGATTTGGTGTAAAATGCAGGATAAATTGCAACGCTTTCACTTTCTTTACATTAACATATGGTTTTCTCAGGGTACAGCATTGCATTAGGTGCTGAACATGACATCTTTCGGATTCACATCCAAGTCATGAGGTGCTAGGACGAGACTGCCAAAACATTGTTTAAAACTTTCAATTAATCATTGATTAACAATCTACACGGTGTATCCCCTCATTAGCCACAATTATGCAGACCTGTGGTTATTTAGTTATGTTAATCCCATTCAGATTCAAGTTGTGGGTTTCTCTCCGTTGGACTGTAGCTTTTCGTATTAAGCAAAATGTGTTTTAATCAGCACTAAATAATTTAACCAGTAAGAAGTATTTGCCTCAAATGCCTGGACTTTAGATACTTTATTATCTACTAAAGGAAACATTTACATTTTAAATGTAATCTGACATTTTTAATTACTCCTTTTTTTCCCTTTTCCCTGGCAATTCCTTTGTTTATCCTGAATAATTTTTCTTTCCGTGTTTCCAGCTCCCCTGGTAATAAACTAATCAATAGTTATCAGAGTGACTGCAGGCAGCTCCTGAATGGAAATATGACAGATTAAGCTGTCCTTTGACACGCCAGGGCATAGGACTTGAAAATGGAAATATTAAACCTATGGGTTGGGGTTTTTTTTTAACCTTTTTTCTAGGTTTCAGAACACTTTGGGAGGGAGGGAAGGAAGAACAGAAAGACACATTTGCTAAACAAACATTGTAAAGACTACTTGATTTTATTTAAAAATTTACAGGCATTTACAATGTTGCTGTGTTGCCAAATAGTTTGCTGGATACAAGTTCGGTTGCTCATGTGCAAGTGTTTGAATAATGTTCTGTTCATGATGAAGGGGAAATTTTTTATATAAAGTACTTGTTTTATAAATAAAAGAAAATGAAGGATGTAATTAAATGTGTGGTTTGGAAAAAAAAAAATCCTAATATATTACAAATGGATCTGGTAATGATATATAGTTGTCTTATTTGAAATAGTAAATGAAAATTCTAGCTAATTTAATGATTGTAAAACAGTAAATATGTTCTTGTAGTTTTGTATAATTAATTAGTTGGGATCTTTGCTGACCAGTTTTAATTGTGCAGAAGATGGTATACTAATCCATAACAGCTAAGATCATTTATATTCTTGCACATCTATTAAAGACTTTAATGAAAAAGTAAATAGACTGTTATTATTTATCAGTAAATTGAGCTATGTCCAACTCGCAGTTTTTAAAGAGACTCCATTGTAAATTAAATCTATAGGATTCTTCCTGTGTTTTGATACCGTATTCTGTGTTTATTCTCTATCTCTGGATCACACCTGAACTCCGTGTTTTTGAGGGCCAGGGCACAGGTTTGTTGAGATGAACAGACTTGAGTATCTGAATGGGTTTTTGTGTGAGCTGCACTCTTCCCCGTCTGTGAAGGCAGTTGTGATCAAAGTAACTGAAACGGGTGCAGTTGTGCTACTCCTGCATACAGCCCTTTGAGAAGGAACTAATTAGAGCTGTGAGGCTGTGATGGGAGACACAGTGTACTGCCTGCATAGGATAAATACCCTGTGCAGTAAACAATTAATTGTACTGGGGGAAATGAACAACCTACTCCAGTTTATTTCATCCCTGTCCCGGTTGTTGTTGTTTGTTTGTTGTTACTAAACCATCACTAAATGTCATTTTTTTGTCATTCACGGAAAAGGTTGCTTTTCTCAAGCTTACAGAATGTTTACCTGCTACTGTTAAGAAGTTACCAAAATAGTAGATGAGTCCTCTGAATACCTTCAGCCAAAACAAACTCTCAGGTGTCCTTTTATTCTCAAACATCGGTGGCTTCTAAGAGGCAGGGCTGGAACTGGTACAAAAAGCAGCTGTTTTCGCTGACCAACTACATTAAACTTGTGAAACTGGCAGGAGAAATGTTCTGCTGTTAATTAGTTGAGACTAGTCACGTTAATCAAGTGGATGCTGACTTAAACCTGCAAAGTAAGGTTATGAATTTAGCTGTGTTCCTTCAGAAAGAGGAAAAAAAACCCACACCCATTATTTGGCCTGGGTTGTGTTTTCTTTTAATGTAGATATACTCACAGATCAACTGTACACTCACACAAGTTCTTACTTAGATACTAAAATAATGAAAAATGCTAAGCTTGAATGACTTTAAGCTTATTTTCACAGATGATCTGTTTAGAAAAAAGAGGTCAGTAAACTTTTCAGTTAGATGAAATAGTTCTCTCTCGTTCAGCTGCTTTCTTCTATACTTCATTTCAGAACAACCGTGGTCCGTCAGACAAACAGGTTCTTCAGCGATTCACACTTTTTTTACAAGTACCCAGATTCCAGGGGCGCCAAAACTGATTTCCCTGGGAGTCTCTGGGACATCCTATAGCGCCAATTTCAGCACTAAAACTATTTTACATGCATTTGAGAGGATTTAAAATAAAAAGACCCCAGGCAGGTGGCAGTTGACTTACTATTGAGTTACTAGTTTGTGGTCCTTAAGCAAGCTTGAGACAAGAACGTGCTTCCCTGGCACATTTTTCCTTGGAGAAAGGTTCATCCTTGGCCTTGTTCCTTTGCTCTTCGTTCTTCTGGATTTACCACATCACATCATCTGCACTTTCAGAGAGGCATCTGGCCAGATGGCCATCAATATCCAGTTGTGACAGTCTGCAGATACAATTTATTCACTGAGAAACAAATCCTTTTATTTACACTATTCTTTACCTCCCTCATTTCCTAAGCAATAGCAGAAGTGTTACAGTAGCTTAGTAAGTCATTCCCATGCTCAGAAGCACTGCAATCTGCCACAAACGCTATCTAGCAGCAGATAATGACAGTAGAAGACAATGCTCACGTTCCACATGCTCAGGACAAGTAATGCTGTCCCTGCAAACATGAGGCTCTTGACAGACAGAAAACCATCGCCTTATTCCATGTCCAACTCTAGGATACAGGAAATGAGATTTCTGAGACAGGAAGGATGCTCTCTCATGTCTGCTTTCAGTTTCCTTTTTTTGGAGAGCTATTTCTGTGACGCGACCCTCCCCACTGCCTATATTACAGTAAATTTTTGTAAAGCAGCTGCTATAAAAATTGTAACTAATCCTCATCAGCACAGTTGCCCGTAGCACAGAATTAAGTACGAAGACCTGAACTATGGGTGGCCTTTTTGTCTGAATTTCTTGATACGACAACTGCAATTCTGTAAATATTAATGACGCCATCCTTTTGTCTCTTTCCTCAGCCTCGGAAACAAAGTTGCAGTCAAAACATCTTGCAGTGTTAGAGAACCTGTTCAAAAGCACATGTTTTCAGCAACTATGACAGCCTGAATGCTACTAAGTGGTGTCGTTTCAAGAGACAACATAATTCAATATTTAATTGGTGGGAGGGAGGATTTTTTTTTAATAAAGGTAGTCTGATAGCAACTGAAATGAGACTGAAATCTCACTTAATTGTATTAATCAGGGCTTGCGTAAGGAAAATCAGCTTCCTTCCGACCTTGAGAGCCAAATGGAAAATGAAGAGCACAGTCGCTCAGCCGAAGGCGTCCAGTACTTGCTGAACAGGTTGTGACGCTCAGATCTTGGTGAGAAAGTGACAGGTCTAAGATTAATCCGTCTAGCCCTAAACTTAGCTTTTAACTATCCAGAATGCTGCACTGGTTTTTGGATTATGATACCAATTTTGAAAAAAAAGTCTTTAAAAATGCTAATTCTGCATATACTAGCAAGGTCTGCCAGAGAGCTCAAACTCAAGCTTTCTTTTTAAAGCAGTATAACCTAGTAATCATGAACTTCTAAACTGAATTAGAAGTTGGTAATTCTGACATTTAGAATTACTTTATAGTAGATTTTTTTTCTATTTTCATTATTTTGTATATAGAGAACGCATCCAGAACCATTTTGGGTTTTGTATACTGTGAAGTTATTAAAAATTAATAAATAAATACTTACGTTCCACTAAAATGAATCAGACACATTGGACAACTCTCAAGAGTTGAAGATCCTCCACTCTGATTTTCAGTCTTCTCCTTGCAGCTTTCAGTTCCAGGTACGCTCGCAAGAGGCTTCTCTTCTGCAGGCACAGATCTGGCCTCCCCAAATGAAATAGTCTCTCGATGTGTTTGTATTTGAAGCTCTTCCCTATCATTTTCTTTTCTGTTTTCCCTGTTCTGTTCTGTCCTTCTGCAGAGCTGTTGCAAGCTGAAAGCTTCTGCAGAGCTTTGGGACAATGCCAAGGGGTGTGTGGAACTTCTGTGTTGAATGAGTTTACATGGTTTAGGACTTATATCCAGTTTTGAAATACCTTTCGTGTCTCCCCCAACCATATTTTTGATTTGATCTGTAGTAGTTCCACAGCATGTTTTCTCAGCTGTAGAAGGTAAACTTTTCAGTGTATCTGCTTGGCCCCATCCTTGCTGTAAATGGTCGATCTGGCTCTGTGTCAGCTGATGGGAGCTAAGATCCTTTGGCTCTAGGCATTTTTCTTTCGGAAAAGATGGGAACAATACCCACTGAAAGTCTTTCATTCCAATTGTAAAGACTTCCTGTTTTCGTAGTCTCTCTTCCTCAGGACTCTGTGACACACACACACACACACACACAGAGTATCTTCAAACAAATGCAGCTCAATCGATACATAAAACCAAGGCCAAACATATTACAAATACCGAGAAGGCTAAACTACACCGAAGAACATTTTATTTACATCCGTCTGCAGCACTTGTAAAGTAATTAAGAACTTCCTGGAGTTTATGGACTGTGTGTCTCCCAGTCACATTTCTAAACTGACACAATGGGGTACTCTCTTAATACGTCCCAACAGAGACTAAAGATGAAAAAAAACCAACCTGTTGCTGTTCAGGGGGGAAAAAAAGTCTTCTTTAGAAGGACTGTGGTTTTTGTGTTATGATATTGCCTAACATTATCGGAGCAATGTAATGGTTGTTACTGTGTAATTAACTCCTCTGGTACAGTTTGCCTTTTCCAGTTTCACCCCGTTAGGGAAATGCTGGTGCATATGAGCAGTCAGTATACGTACACACCTTACCTCTTTCCAGCAAAACGTTCTAAAGCATTTGCCAGACTGCAAAAAAAGGCCCTAGTAGTTGTCCTTATACTACATGCCACACAATGGCAGGTCACACCAGCGTATGTAAAGACTAAAGAGCCAACCCTACATCGATTTAAAAGCTATTTCAGACTGTTTCCTCTTTTAACATCATCATTCAGACTGTCGCTATTGTAAGGAGTACACAAAGTGCAGACCAGAAGGATGCAGCACACTACCTTCCCAAAGAACTCTGGAAAGCTGGGCACCGTTTGCCAATTTGTGCATTGTAAATCTTGATCGATGGCTTTCAGTAACAAAGTCCATGTTTTTTCACACTCATTTAAGTCTTCTTTTTCAAACCAGGAACAACTGCCAGCCGATGTCCTGCATGAGAGACAGTCCAATGGTGTGAGTGGGTGGGGGAGAGGGAAGAAAATACTCTGCAATACTATTAGTTTGTCCCTCAATTAATTTGATTTACCCAATCTGTAATGCTGATATTTTTTTAAAAAGTAGCTATCCTTAACTGTGATTTATCAAAGCAAAAGTTTTAAAATTAAAAACTTCCAACAGCTGACAGCACGTCAACCTTCAGTCCAATTCAATGGCTAAGCGTGGTCACCCCTTTCCTTTTCTTAACAGCTAAGCACAAGGTAGGGATTTTATGACTGAAAATAAGTATAACTTTTCCGTTCATACAACATAAAACTCTATTCTTACCTATTTTCTTTTGATCAAGTAGCACTATATGTGTTAAACCAAAAATAGTATTTGACAACTTTGGCATGTCAAACCACAAAGGGACACGTGAAAAGCATTTGTCAGTAGGTGCAAGTACGCAAATGCAGATTTTTGATAAGAGAGGCCAGATGGCCTGTAGAGGAAAAGATTTACCTGTTTATAATACTATTTGTTTACCAAGTGAACCTTCATCTAGCCTTCAGCAAGATTCTTCTAGAGCGCAGACACATTATTTAGCCTATAAACTAATTTCTACAGTTTGCCATGACTCGCATAACTCACAGAGCTATCAAAAAAATTATCCAGTTTTTAAAAAGAATATCTAAAAGCCTTGCTTTTTACTTGTAACAAGTGAGATGCAGGTATTTATTACTGTCTTCACTTCCAAGTGAAACAATTAACTGTAGCCACTGTTTTTTCTTCTCAAATACTGAACTTGACACCCGCTGAGCACAGAAATCATTGAAGTGTTTGCACCAAGGATGGCAATTGCATTGCTTCCCATGTATGCTTGGCCATTCCCATACTGTTATTTGAAATTACTGACTCTTTCTAAACAACTTTATCTAATCCATCCTAGAGAGACATTACAAAGTTTTAATGCTTAAGTAAACATTACAACGTTTTTATGCTAGTAATGCTGTATAAAGATAACTTCAATAGAAGGATGGATTGCTAATGTCAGAATACTATTTCCCGCATTCCTACTTATTACTGATGCATTTTCTTGGGTCATTGTCCAGGAATGATGCTGCACTGAGAAGAAACTAGAGACAAGTCTTACAAGCCCTCAAGAGGTGGAGTGATTGGCCTTTTGAAGCCTATTTTTGGAAGGGGCACAGGTTTTAGGGCATGCTCGCTCATCCTAACAGGCCCAAACAAGAACCAGACCACTCTGCCTCATCACCCTGCCTTTCTTCAATCCTCCCTCACTTGAGGGCTGAAAAAACCAGGAATGATTTCTGGTCTCGTGACCCTTATTCTGAACAAAGAAAACTTAATTTTCATACGTTAACATTTCTCTTGGGCCCTGTCCTTGATGGTGCTGTTCTGTGCCAAAGAACATGCAGAAGGCGCAGGGCCTGGCACACTTTATTTTGCAGTTGGCTTCTCCATTTCTTAAAGACACTACGGGCGGTGTTTTATGAAGTAGCTTTTAACACAACGTGCAAGAGGTGCGACTACGAAACACTTCAGGTGCGGTTGAGGACCCAGCTGCAGCTTCACGGCCCGGGGGCCCGACGGAGGGCACGGCGCTCCCTTCTCTGGCGGGAGCGTCTGCGGCCCGGGCCCGGCCCGGCCCGTCGGTCTCCAGCGGCCGCCCAGGCCCCGGCGGGGAAGCGGAGGGCGATGGCGGCTGAAGCGGCCCTGCTCCCGGCCCCTCCGCAGGAGCCGTTCCCCCACCCGGCCCGGACTCACCGGCGCCAGCGGGGGGACTCCCAGCCAGGGCTGATCTCCCGGCTGCAGGCTGGCGGCACCTTCCTGGGCTTGAGGCGCAGCTTGGCGGCTCCTTCCTGAGACATGGCTGAGGCGCGGGGCCCGCCCGGACCGGCCTTCTACAGCCCGGCGAGGGGCGGCGCCGCCTCAGAGCTCCCCCTCTCCTCACCGGCGGACGGCGCTGGCGTCCGCGGGCGAGCAGCTCTTCTTCTTCCTCCTCCTCCCGACCGGCTCGCTGCCTCTGCGCAGGCGGCCCGGCCGCGGCACCGCCTGCTCCCGCTCCGCCCTCCGAGCCGCCGTGACTGAAGGGCGCGAAGGGCGGGCAGCCGCTGACTGAGGGGAAAGCCCGCCCTTTTCCTGAGGGAAAGCTAGCCCTTTTTTCCTGCGGGAAAACCCGCCCTTTTCCTGAGGGAAAACCCAGCCTTCTCCTGAGGGCAAAGCCCGCCCTTTTCCTGAGGAGAAGCCATCCCTTTTCTTGAGGAGAAGCCCGCCCTTTTTTCCTGAGGGAAAGGCATCCCTTTTCCTGAGGAGAAGCCCGCCCTTTTTCTGAGGAAAACCCAGCCCTTCTCCTGAGGGAAAGCCCCGCCCTTTCTCTGAGGAAAGCCCCGCCCTTCTCCTGAGGAAAACCCAGCGCTTCTCTAGCCCCCCCCACGCTGAGGTCAGCGCCGCGCTGAGCTCGATGGGGCCTGTAGTACCCTCAGCTGCCGAGTGCTTGCCTGCCGCGAAACTCAACCTTTTACTATTACCTTAACTTCTTAAACTTCATGTATTTGTAGCGTTTTGGTGTATGCGGGGCATGGATGCGGAGCGGCCGTCGCAGCAACGCAGTATGCCCCGTTTGTGTGGGCTCACGGTAGTTTATCGGGTTGTCCTCAGGCTGGGCCCGTGGGTGAAGGGAGAATGTTCTGGGTTTTGGCCTGGGTGGGACAAAATGGCGGTGGGCTCAGATCTGGCTACCATCCCTCAAGTGATTTTTGTACCGGTACCAAGGATCGGTTTGCTGCGGTCTAGGACTGAAGCCAAAGATTGTTGGTCCAAATAGTGAAGTGGGTTGAGAGTGCACCTCTGATCTAATTTCGCTTTCAGGAAATAATCTGTTGAAGTGATGCAGTTTGTATTTTTTGGCAGGAATGTCGCGGGGTGACTTGAAATAAAGCACTTGGTAGAGCAGAGCCATCACTGGTAGTTTGTGAAATGGATAGACACACTGACCAGGCTGCAGGCTTTTCAAAAACAGACATAATAGAGAAGTGATGACAGACCCTTCAAAATTCTCCAGTAGTTAGATAAAAGGATCAGAAAGTAACTCCACTGATTAAATTCTTCACAATCAATGAGAATAATTGCACAAGGAAATAAAAAACGCTGTTTGATAACAGGTGTTTGTGAGGAAAAGCAGGTACAGAGTGTTCTTTTTCATAAAACCACTTTATTATTGGTACAAGGTGAATCCAAGTTCACGTTCCTTTTCTATAACTGCACTTCTGCAGCACCGAATATCTTGTGGACTGTTTCATCCTTGGACTCCCTCCTCAGACTAACAAGGACATGTCAGTATTGACTGCAGCACTGTATTAAAAGTTATACCTGTGAATTACTGTGTTGAGCACACACCCCCTCCCAAAATGTATTAAGTAACAGTTGACCTGAGTTTTTATGTGTCTTGAACAGATGTGAACCA
Organism: Numenius arquata; assembly: GCF_964106895.1. Lineage (NCBI taxonomy): Eukaryota > Metazoa > Chordata > Aves > Charadriiformes > Scolopacidae > Numenius > Numenius arquata. The sequence continues at coordinate 7,189,792 of NC_133595.1, forward strand.
GGAAATAGGAATAGATTGGTAGATTTTACCTGAGAAGAGACAGGTACAGCCAGCCAGCCACCTCCAGCTGTGTTACAGGCTGAAGATGATTCAGTTAGAGCACAGCCAGCGATCTGGGAGACTCGGTGCAGCTTACAGCTTTCCTGTGTTAACTCAGGTAATTTGTGTTTCTGTGAGTCCATATCTGTAGTGAGATAATGTCTTTTACTCTTTGTGATAACTAACCTTATAACATTAAGAGAGCGTTAATGGGTTTCCTTTTTGTGTAGGAGTGAGGATAAAAATCTTAGAAGTGTAAAGTGTTTGGTTGCTAATGGGAACTGTACGTTCCTACACAAGATAGCCCAGCTGAAAAATAAAAATAAAAAAACCCGATAGTCATACTAGAGTTTCTGCTGTGTGATAGGCAAACTAAAATGAAATTGAAATTCAGAAAGAAAGAAATGACAGTGGAAAAGCCAATCGCAGTCATGCAGATTTAACATTTTCCCATATCAATATTTGTTAAAGCTACTGCAGTACCTAAGAAATACCAGGACAGTTGCAGTGTTCTGCCTTTCATTTTTGTTGCTATTTAGAAGCTGCTTCCCAGTGAGATTAAATGAGATTCCAGGAAGCATCCTTTCCCACTTTGATCCCTGGTCCTCCCTTTCCTCTTTGGCAGGAAAGGCATTCTCCTAAAAGTTCCTGGTGGAACAAGGTAAGCTGAACAGGGGCAAGGGGCAAATTTGAATCTGAAGTTTTTTAGGCCTGCAGTGGAAAGAAAGATGGTGATCGCAGCAGACACAGAGTGAAGAACAACCCTGTAGTGTGGAATTGTATATAAATAAAGTATATATATATATAAATATAAAGTATAAATAAATAAATATAGAAGTGTATATAAATAAAGCAAAAGTGTAGATTGAAACAGGGGATCAGCCATGTAAGTGGTTGAAAATGAGATGACAGAGAAGGGGTAGAAATTTGATTTCCCAACTGCTGATGCTAACTGAAGAAGACAAACTGAAAAGTATTTCATTTTGGGTTTTTTACTTGCCAATCTTAATGTCTGCTATGAATTATAAGACACAGCACTGATTATCGCCACTTGGCGGCAGCAAACAATATAAAAACCTTGCTTTTAAAAAATCTGAGGGGCAGTGAAAGCCATCAGCTTGAGCTAATGTCTGCAGGCCTCTGTACATATTTCTAGGTATATCTATGTTAATGATTGTTTATGCCATGGGGTTTCCTCTTCTGTTCCTGTGATGTTTGTGTTAGTGTTTTATATATCTTGTGACCCCTAGGATACTACTTTAACTATCTTCTCCTCCTAAATCATGCATTGTACCAACAGATTTATTTTGTTAGATATGACTTCTGAAACAGCAATCAGAAGTGTAGTCTGTTTTTCATGCTGAAGGTGTTGCTGTGTGGTACTGTTAGTACTGTGAGTCATGCATTATAGCATTTGCAAAAGCTTTATTATGGGTGAGCATAAAAAATGGTTGTTGTGCAGTAAGGGCCACAAGTGAAAGACTATAATAAAAGGAACAGTGGAAATTATTACTGCAGCTGCTGATTGTAAAAAGCAAAAGGGAAAAACCTTGCTTCTGTAGCAAGTATAGCTTATAGGTGGTTTTGTATTTTGTGGATTTAACTGAAAACTTGATGCTGTAAGATTTTTTTTTTCAGTGTTATCTGTTCAATGCATACCCACTATACCCTATGAGGGAAAGCATGTCAGCGAATGTTTTCCTTCTTGCTCTATCTGCTTCTGTAACTACCTGTAGATTTGAAACTATCATTCTAGAAATCTTTGTCTCAGAATCACAGAATGGCTGGGGTTGGAAGGGACCTTCAGAGATCATGTAGTCCAACCCCCTGCCAAAGCAGATTCGCCAAGAGCAGGTTGGACAGGAACACATCCAGGCAGGTTTTGAATATCTCCAGAGAAGGAGACTCCACAACCTTGTCCATTATATGTACTTAGTGTTTTTCATCTGCATCTGTCCGGAATTAATAATATACTTACAGCATGAAGTGTAGAGTAGGCCCTGTTCTTGGTTCTGACACGTTGCACAAGATCATATGGAATCGTATCTACTGTTTCCTCCACTGGCACGGAATTCCTATTACTTCTTGCTTGACTTCGGGTCTCGCATAATTTAATAATTAGAATGTTTTGTGATCTTAGAAAAAAGTTCTCGTAGAAATGCAAAGAGCAGTCTTTATCATCATCAGCCTTTATCATCAGACTGGATTTGAGCCAGTGGTCAAGGGATTTGAGCTTTTGGAAGCAGAATGCTCCTACAGATTATCTTTAGGGATTTCCTTGTAAATGGAGTGCCAGCATGTGTAGTTATCTATTCCCTGTAGAGTCTCATCAAGCTGCACACGCTTAATCTTTACTTACATGGTCCCTGATTCTTGCTGTAAAGTGGGCCTCAGTTTTAACTTTTGCTCTCAGGAAGAAGGGGCTATTATAACAAATTCTAATCCTTCGCAATTCTGCAATCGCTAAAGCCTACAAATTGCCTGCCAAACAAACCAAGTGATCTTTTCCTGGGCTGAGGGAAAGAGGAGAGTGTAAAACGCAGGTGCCAGCATTTGCTGGGGAAGAACTGGTACATTATCAACTAATCCGCCTTCTGCTATTTCTGATTTCCTACCCAACAGCTGCAACATTGAATGAGAGCTTCTGCATTTGGGAAGAATTAGAAAGCCTGGTAATGCAGGGTCTCTATTACAGATACAACAGCTCACAGACAGGGAGGAAATTTTTGCTGCCGGTGTAGAATTTGGAGTGCTAGGCATTTTATAGCCTGGAAAAATTGTAATTTTCAGCTGTTGTTATGGAGTAATCGATGAAGAAGAGGTGCCATAGTTTCTGCTAGGTTTCTTTCAGAGCCTGATGCAATTGCATGCATGAGCTATTATTTTTTTTAATGTACCACTTTGAGGCTAAAGCACATACAGCTTTTATTAAAACTCTTTTTGATGGCAACTGATGCTCGCAGATAGATTTAGTCCTTCTGAAATATCTTTGGTTCTGTAGTGATAGCTCCTGTATCAGATAAGAACGTACAGAATAAATTGTGCCCTGCTAGAAAATTGAAACGTTACTATGTTTTAATTATTTTATCTAATCAGTGCTTGGTTTAGGAGTATATGTTGATAATTTTTTGTCCTTGCCAAATAGTCTGTGACTTCACTCAAGGATCAGCATGTCCATTCTGCTAAATGTCATCAGTGGAAGTTCCTGCAGCAAATGGACTCTATGCCTTATCTCCTGTACAGCCTACTGGCAGCAAATGGAGCACTGGAAAGAGTAGCTCAGTCCTATTGGCTTGCTCAGTGTAATGCTAATCACTGTAGTGAAATGGGAAAGTCTGACTATTTTCATCAACATAACATATTACAATTCGAACCACAAAATTATGAAAGCTGTGTAAGACTTCCTTTAGCATAGTCAGGAGAATGAAGATGACATGCAGTTTCAGTTTGAGAAGTGCAGGCTCATTGATCTTTCCAGAGAAAGTCAGTTGAGTGGAGATGGTTTTGCAGGCTCTCCCTAATTTTAGTTGTAGGTGACATAGTCTTTTCAGTGAAAAGTCATTGCCTTTGCAACCTGCTTTCTCTGGTAGCTTACCAGAGCCTGAATTTGTCAACGTGCAAGGTCCAGTGCACAGCTCATATTTTCAATTCAGCCTTCCATTTTCAAATATAAGGACAGATTGGTACCTGTGTAGCTGTATATGGAAAATCAAACCTTGTGACATTTATATGCCAGGATGGGAAGACCTAAAAAGAGGACTAGGGAGACTGGCATGGCATTTGTGGGTACCAGGTTACCAAGGAGGCATATTGTATTGAAACAGTTGCCTGGGAAACATTTAAAAATACACTGAATGGAAAAGCATATGTGATGTGCCCACAAGTGTTCTGTGTGAATGAAATGCCGTGACTGATGATGGCACCAAGAGACTGTTACTATTACATGTAAAGGTGCTGCAGATGATGGATTCAGGTTTTATTATTTTGTGGTTTGGGTGTTTTTTTTTTTACTATCCATACCCCTGTTTGTAGGAGGTGCACCAAAGGAATATTGTTTTGCTCTTGGCCAATGTATTAAATGTAGAGAAAGCAGTACATGCAGTCAGCAGCAGCAGCAGCTGGAGATCGTAAGAGTAATTTGGCTTCATTTAGGCAACCCAAACCAATTGACAAGAGGCCTGCACGATTCCCCCTCAAAAGTAACAGCAGCACTGGTGAAAGTCCTACAGTATAAAGATAAATGGTTATCTGACCATTACCACTTTAATTTGTGCTAAGATTGTATTTGGAGGCTCTGACGTCATTACAATAGGACTTACATTATATGTAAACATCATATAAAATGCAAAGAGCTTATGATCAAAGCAGGTTGGACAGTGCATATGGAAAAGTCTCTCGATTACATAATTTTTTGTTTGGGGCACTGAAATAAAGGGAGACATTTTCAGAAGATAGCCCAACTGCTATAGTTCTTCCTCAGATCAGACCCAATTATTGAGAGATGGTACTGGCAAAAATGAGTGATGAAAGAAGGGAACAGTGTCACTGGAAGTAAAATAAACAATTATATCCACTCTTACACTTCACAGAAAGAAAACTTTTTTCCTGTGCAGCCAGGAAACAAGGGACCTGGCATCTGCAATCTATGATATCCTACCTTGGACAAAGACGTTAATCTGCTAGTAATTTCCAGATACTAAAATGCATCTCTCCTTCACTGAGAGTGAGTGGCAAGTGTGAGGCTGGTTAGGATTATAATCTCCCTGCCTAGTCCTCCTTTGGAGATTTAGAAACAAATATTTTACTCTTGATTTGCTAGAGGCTTAAGAAGCCTGTTTGGGAGCCAGCAGATTTAGCTTGGTTCAGCCTTTATGTGGTACAGACTGAGACAGTAAATTTGTTGGAGGAGAGACGCAGTGGAGTGGAGTTCATTTGCTAAGAAGGAAGGTCTAGAAGCCTTTTTGTTAGTAGTAGCTCTGCAAGGATGAGTTGCCTTATAGGGAGAAGGACCCAGGGGCTTAGCTTCTTGAAGATGTTGCCTGTTTGAAGCTGCAAAGTTGCTGTTTATTTGGTAATGTGCGTGCTTTTCCCCAGTGAGGAAGCATTTTGACCGACAGAGACTCTGCTGACTTTGCTGTCATTTTGGCCAGCGAGGGGATGCTTTTTGGCTGGCTATCTGCTTTGGGCACAATCTGCTCAAGGGTCTGAGGTGATCCAACAATTGTGTTGGAATACCATGAATCAGATGAAGTCTTCTGTGTGTCAATCAAGTCCTCGTATCACTCATCATTTTTCTGGCCCAGTGTGTGTTTGGTTAAATCAAGTCCTGATGTTTCCAGGCCCTGGGGTTAGTGTAAGAGAGACAGGGAGAATCTGCCTTTCATCTTCCTCTCACAATTTTGCAATGTGACTGAAAACTGTTGGAGAGAATGTTTCAGATCTCAAACAAAGATTAGGTTTGATGGCATGAAGCCGTGGGTTCTGTGGCCCAGCCTAGAATTCTGCTGAGGGAGTTGTTTAATCTCCCCACATTTTAAAGGATTTTGGCTCTGAATTTAGGATCAAATATGGCTTGAGGTTTTCATATTTCTTGCTCACTTGCTTTCTTGGTGGTTTTTTGTTGCTTATTTTTTTTGTGTATTTCACAGTATTGCAGCCTATAGTGGTTTGAGTTCCTCCTGTTTGCTGTGTATCATACCTTCATTTGAAATCAATATACTAAAAGGTTCCACCAAAAAAAAAAAAATCCATAAATAATAGCTGTAGTAATTACAGAAGATCACGTCTTGTTTATGGGTATGACACCACAAAACAGAGGGGCAAAATCACCAATACTAGTTAATGTGGTGTGATGGTATCCATAACTAGAATGATGTATAAAATCAACTTAAAATAAAATGTAATTCAACGGGTGAGTATTTAATTATTACTTCAACAAATGTGCATAGTAGGTTTAGTTAGTTTTTCAATTTTTTAAAGACTAGCTAGTGTTTTAGAAAGGAAAATCTAATAAATCTGAAGGTATCATCAAAGCTGTGGAGGCAAGTATGCATCTTTTTACGGGAAAGGGTGTATTTTAGTTGCAATCTAGTGATGTAATAGTTTTGACGTCTTGGAAATATGCAGTATGTCCCTGCTACCCTTCCTAAATTCTTTCCTTTTTCATATTTGTTCTCCCTCTGTCCTTCCCTAGTGCTTAACTTGATAAAAGAAATACAAAATGGGATTAATTTTGAAGACTTTTTTTTGAAAAAAAAAGAATCTATAACTCTACTGTATCAGACACAAGCTGAGTTTGGTTTCTTTACATTGTCTTATACCCACTGAACTGAAACTATCTTGTGACACTGTCAATGTGAAAGGTCATTCTGCCTGGAATATATCTTGTTATGACAGAACTGTGACACCTCGTCAGAGCTATTACAGTAGGTGTTTGCCTTCCTTTGCTGCCAGCTTGTGGCTCCCACGTGTAAATAAAGTCCATCTAGACTACTTCAATAAAAGCAGCTGATGCCTTCCTGCCACATCTGAACAGTACTGATATCAAATGGTAACTTCATGCTACTGTTTCTTTCATGAGTGAACTTAAAATTGGGCTGATTTTGGAGTATTTTCCCCAGCTGACCTCTGCTGTTCCCAAATCCACTTTGCCATTCCTTCAGTTTGGCTGTGCTGCTTTTGCAGAAATTTGATTGCTCCGTTTTCGTCAGTGGAAAGTACTCCGAAAGAGATGTGTAGTGGCTGAAACAACAGGTTGTGATGCTGGTGTAGGACAGGAAGTATGTTTAGTTAGCTAAAGCAGTTACTCTCTTTTGTACCACAGACTGTTTCCCATATTAGCCTATTTTTTATTAGTATGTCCTACCATACTGGAATCAGATATTTTATCAGAAAATTGTGAGGTAAAGTGGCAGCTTCACAGCTCTCTGTGGCTGTTCTGTGCCTGGCATAAAATGAGCTGGTTTAGCTTCTATCCTGATCCCACTGAGCAAGAGTCAACATCACAAAGAGCTGTAAAAAAAATGGCACTGTTAAACCTTAGTGTGAAAGGAAGAGCTGAATCCAGGTCCTTTCAAGAAACTGTTTTGGCCTAATTGGATTGGCTGGACATGATGAGATACAATCTATGACCAATGCAGCTTTGTAGGCAGAAATGTCAAATATAGATGCATTTAAGCAATAGCTGCTTCACATTCCCTTTAAAACCAAATGAGATTTAGAGGAGCCTGGTTGATGTAGTCTGCTGTACAAGGTTCAAAAGGCAGGAGTCATCAGCAGGAAATTGTCATCAGTTCTTTTGGGAGTAGGTTCTGGTTTTTTCAATTACAGAGAAACTAGAATTGACATCCCCATTTGCTAGTCACATTATTTAGTAAGAGGTGGTTGTTTTTCTGAAGAGTTTATCTGTTCAGTCATGATTTAATTTAGGAATTAATTCAGGGAATTTCTACTGCCTGTAGTGTGATGCAGTAAGTCAGAATACTTAATTACAGTGGTCCCATCTGGCCTTAAATTAGCCCTTTCTTATCTTATTTCATACTTATACCTGTTTATGAGATGGAACACAGGTGCACAAAAATTAAGAATGTTGCCTGAGATAATGCAAGACCTGGGAACTGAACTCTGGCCTGTTGTTCACTGGGTCTTTGATAGGCATAAGACTAATCTTCCTTTCAAGCAGCGTTTTCCTCCCAAGGGCTTTCAACACAGCATCTTTCATCAGCTTTGAATTCACTAGAAAAAATAAAACGATGGGACATCTTTCTGAAAGTCTTTGCCTAATAGCTCATGTCTTCCAGAGTATTGATAAACATGAGTAAAAATATAGAGTCTCCTTTGCCCCAAAGACGTGCTCTGGCTTTAGTACCACACTTCTAATGACAAACATTCACCTAGTTTACCATATGCATTCTTTTATCTTAGCTGTTCTCTGTGCATGTTAGGAGATTTATTTCTACTCATAATGTATTTCATGTGTGTTAGTTGTAAATATTGTGCTCATAAATCAGCCTGGACCATCCAGCCCCAAGGATGGAGACAGCTTACAATAGGTCTGTCTGCTTCAGATTGTGAGAGTGGACTAGTTCTCTGTTTTTTCCATTGCTTGGCTCTGCTGGTGGCATGTTGCCAGTCTCCTGTCTCACATTAACAGGAATATTATATATTACTGAATTTAAAGTGTTTTTCCTTCAGGACTAGAAGAATGTAATGGAGCATGCATCTGGCAGCATGACATTATTCGTATGGTGTGCAGTGTGCCCTCCATGCAGAGAATCACCACCGTGGATTTCTGCTTCAGTCCTCCAGGCATGAGGAGTTTTACTGTGTGCACTGAGGTAGGTCTTAGACCAGGTTGGGAACACATTATGTCAGGGATTGCATGCGTATATACATAATGTGTAATGAAAAACTGATTCTCCTCCCTTCCCTTCACCAAATTCTCTAAATTAAATATCACAAAAATAACAAGTCTGGAGCGTAATCCCAGAACTCCATTTTTTTCATCCCACTTCTAGAACCAACTCCATCTGTATTCACACCTAATGACCTCACTTTTTTCATCTGGGAGACGGAAACTTGTTATACTTGCCTCATAAGATGTTTTGGGGGAATTTATTAGTTCATAACGTATATTTATGTGGACTTATCAGTACTACAGAAGTACATATGAAACCGCCCCAAAACTAGGATTCTTACTCCTAGTTGTCAGGTAGTTTCATTTGGATCCCTCTCCGTTTGTCCTCTAGTTGGAAAGCTTGTCTGCTTGGCGGGAACTGCAAGTATTTTCTGCAGTACCCCTGTTAAATTATTAGCCTTTTTACTGATTTTAAGGATCTTCTGCTCTCAAAATTCCTGTGTTCGCATGAAACAAGGCTGCATTAAATTGCATGGTCTAAAGCAATCAATATTCAATAAGCTTCTGGTATTTTAATTGGCTTGGTGTTGGAAGTCTGAAATGGGCTGAGCTGCAGGTCTAAATAAACAGTCTGTCATACAAAAAATACTGTGAAGGAGTATATTTCTTCATGGTAGTGCAGCTGAAACCCCCACATTTACTGTAATTAGTGCATATCACGTGTGTGCCTATGCCTCCTATCTTATTTATAAATTTAAATATGTTTCTAGGGATCTGATTCTTTGAGGCCATGTTAAAGCAATGTCTTCTGTTGTTTATTCTGGTCTAATAAACAGACCCTTGGTTTCCCTCACACAGTATATCCCAAAGTTATAACCTTACCTTAAAAGAGTTCCCCAGAACAGGCTGTGACCCAGAGCACATGCTGCATTTCAGGAGAGCCGGAAAGGAGAATGGTGTCATCACCCAAGGGGAAACAAAAATCAGAAAGAAACGAGGAGGGGAAATTTTGGTGCTTATTTTTAGACTCTGTGGGTGAGTATTATTTTCAGCTTTGTCTATATTAATTTCTGCAGAACACGGTGTTAATGTGTGATTAGGCTATCTACGAATAGAGTATCATAATTTCTAGGGAAGTAATCACTCACTAGCAATCCCTGAAGACTCAATATACCCATTTGTACCAGGATAAAGTAGCAAAGACGTGACTACAGACGGCGTAGATGTGTCTGAGACAGCTATAAGCTGGCTAGTTGAGAAATAAACTTTACACATGGATTTACGCTTAATAGTTCAGAAAAATATGTCCATGACACTGGGTCAATCCTCCATGTAGCTGAAGATGCTCTGTTACTGGTATTAATGTGGGTTAGTTAAAAGCTAACTTTCAATACGTTCATGTGGAGCTGCTTGCATAGTGGTGGCTGCGTACCTTCAGCGTCTCCTCTATTTAGCACAAGACTACACACTCATAAGTTTCATTGAAGAACATGCTGCTTGTTAATCAGCACTTTATTGTCTCAGTATGCTTAAAATAAGCGTTTTGTCACATTCAAGAAGAAGAAACTTTATTGGTTTGCATTCTGGCACCATGCTTCATGTTGTCAAGTGCTGTCAGTTGGCTTCTTTCTGTAACTTATTTACGGAGAGAGGCAGCTTGAGATTGAAACATTCTGGTAACAATTTTCACCAGATACATATTGGATGTGTTATAGAAGTATCTCTAATGTTACAAAGAACAAGAGACTTAATGGGTAATAGTCTGGTCTTGTGTGCTAGAGAGGTCCACTTTAGAGCCTTTGATTGCTGTATAGGACTGGGAACACAAAGCTAAAATTCCCCTCTTGCACAGTGAATACAGTGAGAGGAAGGAAAGAAGATAGCATCTTATCAAAGGATCTTCTGGTTTCCTTTATAAACAGCCAAGAAGAAGCTTTACCACTTCCCTCACTCAGTATTAAGCAAAGGACCTTTGAGAGGACAATAGATGTTAGTCCTACCAACATTCTCTTGGGCCGTCTTCGAATGTGTCTGTAGTCTAAGTAGCAATAAAAGCTAATACTGCGTTAAAGCCAGATGTTTCTAGTTAGTCTGCAGTGTTGTCTTTTAATCTGGTGCGGAGGCAGAAAAGTACAATGGAGTCTGATCTTTGCTTTGAAAAACCGGCATTTTGTCAAAAGTCCTGAAGCTGGCCTTTTGACTAACCCCATGCGAGTCATTTCATCTCTACATCACTCCCGTACTTCACAAACTCATCAGCAGAAGGACTGCTTACTGGCTGTGTTGTACCTTACACAATAAAGACCAGATCTTGATTGGCATGATTAGATATCACTGTCATTACATTTAATAAAAAGACTTTACAGTCAGAATGTTCTAAATAAGGATCAAGTGCAACAGGCACATTAAAGCTATTTTGCTAGATTATATTGTAAATGGCACATCAGAAAAGGCAACAGAGGAGTCCTGATTTTTGCCTTCGTGTAGACAGGAGGAGCTGAACTCTGAAATGATAAACTAGTTGTTCCCAAACCAGCCCGTGGGATCATAAAGTGTATTTAATTCCTAAGTTCCAAAAATCGGTGAAAAGTTTTGAGGCTTGACTGTGGCAAAATAGCACAGGAGTTTGGGAAGAAATTAGTTGAACAATATATTTCCTCTGCAGAACGAGTGCATGTAGCTTTTGAAAAGGACTTCTGTAAGCCTATTCAATCTGCTTAGGTTCTTGGGTAGTTTGCTGTTGTAAATAGATACAGTTAGGGTCTTTATTAAATGTCCATTTAATTATGGGTATATACTTTCGGCCTGTCACAGAAAACATCCCATTGCAGCTTTTTTTAAGAAAACAAACGAACAAAAAACCCCAAAACCTAAACAAAGCTTTCTTAGGGCAGGTGCACACAAAATATATACATAAGATTTTTGTCTAGGAAAATGCAGCAGATTATGGCTAATCTTGAACTCTTTAATTAGAAAAGAAAGCTGTGAGAATTTAACAAAATTGTACACAGAATTGTCCATGTTTCCAATGTTTTGGGGTTATTCGTTGAATTTTATTGTGCAGCAGCTTTTTCAGAGAATTGTGAGGGCCAGGAATGTACAATTAAGTCTTGTTTTGAATCACCCGACTGAGAACAAAATCTAGAAAAAAAATATTATTTGGATTACAAAATGTCAGAGGCATATTGATGTAATTATCCTTAAAAGCAGATACTGTAGGAAATAGGATGGATTAAGTTATTACAAACATTCGTGGAGTAAAAACACTATTAAAGCATTATAAAAGTCATACAACCAGTGAACCAAAAGTGTAAAAACAATGCTTTGGAAATGAATATTTTCCCAAGAAAACTTTCCAGTAAGAACCTGGGAAACTGCACTTTTTCTTGTGGGTGAAAAAAAGTCACATTCCAACTTTAAAGAGACAGTGCTTCTGGAGAACTTACACATTCAGAATGTGCTCTATCTCCTTAAAAACTATGAAAAAATACATTTAAGGACTTACACTGGGAAAAAAACCCCTAGATTATCCCAGTTATTCTTTTTCTATGTTTTTCCCTGTGGATGGTAAAAGTAGATGGGACAGTTTCACAACTGCTTCCACTAGATTTCTTTTTCTGACTCCTGTATACTTGTGGAAATGCTGCTAGTGGAAAAATAATAACAAAATGACTCTGGGGAACAGAGTGCACTGCATATTTTGTGGACATTTGAACATGTATGTCCATAACCCTTTTCCTACCCTAGCTTTTGTGAGCTTGCTTTTGGCGAGGACTGGCGTGCTTCGCTAACAGACTGCTTTGCTAATGAAATGACAAACTTTAATTACTGTCTCAAATCCAGTATGTGCTAGTAGCAACTTAATGGTTGTTTTCTATAGGGTTATTTTTAAGTAACTCATAAATAAGCAGTTACATGGTCTCAGATGTGTTCCAGCTTAAATGACAAATGCAGTTGGTCCTAATTGGTTTCCTTGGTAGTTCTCAGAAAGAACCTTGACTAGTTAGTCTTAATATTGCTCATTCCTTTAACTTTTGCTGGTGGTTCTTGGAATTTTCTTTAAGACACACTGTTGAAATAGTGTAAAAGTGAAGTCCCACCCTCTTGCTGACAGAACTGGACCTTTTGTGTAGACAAAGGACTCCAGTCTCCAGGGCTGTCATGTCTGATATCCTTCATTGGTAAGAAATGCACAGAAAAGACAAGAAAGTGCAGGAGTGGACCCGTCTCACTTCAGTTCCCTGTCTGTGTGGAAGCAGACTTGAGCTTATAACATGTACCACGAAGCACAAATACATACATACATATATATATATATATATATTTAACTGTGTACTGCTGGATATACAGTTGAGAGTGTGAAGGATTCGGAAATGATGGTATGTTTGTATGGCTAGCAAGAACACCCAGATTTGTTACAGCGATGATCTTTAAAACAAAATACAGCAACATCAGAGAGGAAACGAGAAGCCTTTTAACTCTTGGTGGTGGTGGAGGGGCTTCTTTTTTGGATTGGTGTCTCTCAAAGTGTCTTAGACTTTTCTGTAAAGCAACTACTCATGGGCAATATCAGGAAAACGATAGTGGACACTACATGTGAGACATTCCAGCAATTCCTGTGCTGAAAATACCACCAATGACATTTGATGGCAAGACACAAAGGCTTGGTCCCAAAACTATTGTGGAGCAGAGAAGTAAGCTTTTGAGAGAGGAATAAACCCATGGAATATAATTTAAGACTGATTTAAGACTTTTAAAAATGTTTGTTCCCATGGGATGTCTGACACTGTTATTCTGTCAGCATAAATTTATTTTAATCCAGTAGCATCCGTCCTTCTCTCTGCCTTTTATCTTTTCCTTATTCTTTTTTTTTCCTTTTTTTTTTTTTTTTTTTTTTTTTTGGCTTAGCTAGCTGTACGAATTACTCAGTTTTCCTGTGTAGAAATTCAAACGGAGAGAAAATAATCCAATCCCTGGATTTCTAAATTCAAGTAGCTTTTAAATCAGAAATGGTTTTGAAGCAAGAACAATAATCTTTCTGGTAGTGGGTGGCATAAAGAGACTGTTTTTTCCATTCAAGGCTTTTTCTTTTAAATGTATTTGATTTAGATTGATTTAACTTGGTGTGGGAATTGAAAGTCTGACTGTGAAACTTCCTGTTCTGCGTTGTGGCTTAAGTGAGTTGCTGGATGAATGTGTCTTACCATTCTTGTGTCCTCTGTCTTGCATAATGATCCTTGATTCTGATGAGTTTCCATCACATGCGTGGGCTTGATGAGGCAGAGCGCTCACGACTGGTTAACAGCACAGGAAATCTGTGCTTCTATCCAGACTTCCTATGCTTTTTGAGAGAATTACTTAGTTTCTTTCTTTCGCCTCAGTTTATCAGTTCACTGTGACTTTTCTAAGTGCTTTGAAACCCTGATGAAGGACTTGTTGAAATCCTTAGATGGAGGTTATACATTAAATTCTACCAGGTGCTTCTTTACTGAGCTGCTAAATAACCTCAGTACTTGGAACTGGAAATATTCTACCTTGCCTCTCATTCTTAGGACCCACTTCATTGTTCTTTCAGTAAATTGGTACTTTCCCTGTTTCCAGTACTTCTTTAAAGATTTTGTGGAACGTTGTAAGATGTCTGTGACAGTTCAGATCTGGTCCTCCACTCTGAGCTAAGCCATGTCAAGCAGGTTGGCACTAGAGGTTTCCCTAGAGTTAAAGCACATGAGAAACAGTTCTGTCTTTCCAGGCCGTGCAGAGATAGCCCTTAAGTTACAGCAACATCTACAGATGCAGATGTTTCCCCTCTTCTGACTACTTTTGTCAACAGGAAATGGCCAGTATGCATAGTGGCTTCCAAACTTAAAACTTCTGCAGGCGGTACAGAAAGAAATCAGAGGCTACAGGTGTGCTGGTAAATTACCAGTTCAGGGACAGGTTTCTGGAACTTCATTGTAAATGGATACATTGTCAAAAGAGCTTTGTATGGTTTTGGCTCCACCAACTAGCACTTTCCCAGTTTCTGATGGTGGTTCAAGAGCTGTTGTGAGCCAAAGCCCATACACACAAAGCATTTTGCATTCAGCCATCCTGTGTCAGAGGTGGGTAAGAAAGTTTTCAGAATCTTACTGATTATATAGACCTCCTGGATTTCTTTCTGCACTTTAGATTTCTAGGAAGTGATGCCTGGGAGTAAGTAACAGAGTCCATTGTTGAGAGCACCTGAGGCAAATCTTTATACTTTTCAAATAGCATAACTTGTTATACCAAATCCAATGTCTGTGAAACATCATCTTAAAAATCCAAATGTTATAAAGACAGTTAGCATGAGTTTAGTGAGCACAAAATTCAACTTCACAAGATAAAGCAGGTAACCTTTGACTTATAGAGCATCAGCTCCTCTGCTAAGGTGCAGAGGCCTTTGTGCTCAGCCACTGACAACAAAAATGCTAAGCATAACTATGTGTGAACTGTCTTCTATTGGCTGATTTATGTTCAGTTTAGCAATCCCTTGGAGTTAGTTGACCACCAACCCTGTGCCAGTGTCATGTTCCTAGAGAGTGTACGCTCCCTCTGAGTGCGTTGTATCTAACCAGTCAATACAGTTTTGCTCCTTAGTTCCTCTTCCATTCCTCTGTGAAATATTTGCAGAACCTGTATTTCATGATTGGCCTAGTTACTGATTTATCTCCTGTACTGTTTATCCCACTGGGATCATGTTATTTTTTCAGAGATGACCTCCCTTGCTCACAAACCACAGCTAATTTGGTCTTATTTCCCTCCCTGACCCTCCTTCTGGCATGCTAATAGCGATTCTAACTGGCTGTTAACTTCTACTCTGCAGTTGTCACTGAGCCTTTCCAAGTTAAATATTGCAAATGAAAATTAGAATATGCTTGGCACTGTCTTCAGTTGGAGGTGCAGTCTGCACTTTAGGAGGTGATGGTCATTACCAAATGTCAGCTTTGGAGAGAATCAACAGATGGGAATGCTCTGTTTTAGATTATCTGCCCATGTATTTGTTTAGACAGATTTGCAGGCGCTTCAAATGCCTTTGGAAGCCAGCATTCCAGTGCACTGCAAGGCAAAGCACTAGAAAGGAGGGGAAACATGGAGGTATAAGGAAGTGTTTGTAGCACACATGAAGTGCTTTCAAATAAGATTTTGAAATTGCACAAACAGTGCATATTCCTATTTGCTTAAACTGTGTAGCAGCAGAATCTGTTAAAAAAACCATCTGGTCGGCTGTTCACTCAGGTGCCTGCGACCAGTGCAAACAGACTCCAGTCATTGCCCATCTCTGAAAACAAGGCAATCAGACCTTCTAGTTACTCAGTTATTGATAGACGTCTGTGGGAACAAAGTGTCGGGAATGGTAGCTGAAACTTTTTAGATGCAATCTTTTCTGGCTTGCTTTTCCTAGAACTGGACTAAAATGAGAACAGGATCTGTGGCCTGGCCATTCTCCAGAGGAATTTTGGGGACTTTATTAATCAATTATATAAGGAAAAGCATTGGGTGATGGGCAAAAATGGCAAAGCAACTATGTGAACTTGAGCTTTTCTGGCCAGCCCTTCTAAGGACCTCATTGTTTTTTTCTGTGGAGTGAGCAGTCTCTCTTCACAGAGGCAATTTAAATGGATAGCTCCTTTTGATGACAGGTTTGAGAAGGAATAAAAATACAATGCAAAAACTTGCTTAAGGTATGTAACACCATAGGTCATGACAAAGCTGTCCTCTTATATCTACTGCTATCCCAATAAAGTGCCCACACCACAACATTCCTCTTGTAATACACAGCTCTTTATATGGCTCCATGTAAAGCTCTAACAGAGGAAGTCCTCTCATGCATTTCCACTTTATGGAACAAAGAAGAGAGGATTGACTTGCTGAAAATGGCCTTGCCAACCTGGGAAAGAGTCAGAGATGCAGTTCTGGTCCATCGTGCCACATGTCTCTGTAATTGTTTGCAACTGAAAAAACGTCAATGATCTGAGTAGAATAAGTAGGAAAGGGAGGCATGAAAAAGATTACATATGGATAAATTGCAGGCGAATCCTGAACATACGCAACTCCCACGTGGGTAAGACTAAACACTTCAAAGAAAGCATTATTATTGATATTGTTAGTCATTGAGCTCTTTTAGGTATGAACACAAAATGGAAGGTGGTACAAATCTGTATCGTATACCTCTGGTTTGCACACTGTCTTTAACCGGGATGTGCTCCCTCTGGAGATTTCTGTAGGCCAGAACAAAACAGTCTGCATTGATCCAAACAGACTGTAAATTTTCTGTGTGTAAGAAGACTAAACTTGGCATTTCTGTATGTTACTAAGCTTTTCTTTTTAGACTTAAACACAGGAAAGACTTTAAACTAATTTCTCAGCTTATCGTGCAAATAATATTCTGAATCTTGCAGGATCATAACTTTTTGTATAAAGCTTTCCAACTGTTTTTTGTTGATAAAAGACTTAGCTGGGCACCAAGCGATAAGACTGTAGGACTGAGAAATTGCTGACTTAGTCTTGTAATCTTCCTGCACTGCATTCCCATAGGGAAGTTATGGATAGGTGTAACTCTGTACAAATTAATATTCTAATCCTTGAATCCCAGTCAATGGCTCAGCCATTGAATTTGATGAAAATTTTGGGCACCTGACACATTACAGGATTCAGTTTTATGTAAAAGCTTTCAATTTCTGGCAGATTGTCAGTGGAGAGCTCAAATTGATTAACTTAGTGCTGTTACTCTGAATCTGAGTATGTTGTGTTCTGAGAGCAAACCTGACCAGAAACTTCAGTGACACCTTTTGGAAGGACTCCGAACTTTCAGGATCCAGATTTGGAAGAAGTGTCAGGATCAAACGTGGTTTAGAGCATCAAGAACTTTCTTTAGTATTGCCAGCTGAGAGTGACGATCGAGTTTGTGATAGCCTAGAGCTTGTATTCTTTACTTCTGAGCAAATACGCTATCCATACTCCTGTGGAGATAAAGCTTGATGTTCCAGATAACTCTAATTATGTAGACAAAGAGACAAAATTAAGACAAATTAATTGAAAATGGAAAATTAGTTAGACAAATGGAAAAAATACATACAGATGGTTAGAAACACCTAAAATCCCATATGGTGCAATGACTGCTAAGTCAGCTAGCAATTTTTTATGAATGAGAAACCTAATAAGGAAGGGAAACCAGTTAAAATTTGCCCTAGAGCAATTGTAACTTCTACACCTCTTTTTTTTGTTCATAAACACCTTTGTCTCCTGCAAAAATACTTGTGAGGATACTTTTTAAACGGTTTGCAAAGTTTTGTTGCTTGACTTCATTGTTCCTGCAAATCAGCAAATGAATTCCATTTGCAGTTCAATTTTTTTCTAAGACAAGGAATGTTTATGCCAGGTTGCTGTTCCTACCTTCACCCTTAAAACTCATGCACCATAGGAGCTCTCTTTCTCTTGCAGAAATGTGCAGCTGTAGCAAAGTGTAATATGCACATGGAAAGATCTCATAGGGCCAGACTATGATGCATATTTTGCTAGTGCTAATCCATTAAGTAACTTCAAACATACATTGAAGAGCACTTTTATCTCACGTTTAATTGTTAAATGTAATCAGTGAAGTTGTTAGATGTATGTCACAGCCCCTTTGTCTCAACTTCACATGACAATCATTCTATTCATTTCAGTCTAGCTGTCCTGTAGCTGATTTATACCAAACATCTCATAGAGTGATTATAGTCAAATCATTCCAGTTTGATGCCGTTGTAAGACAAAACTGGGTCTTTGAAGTCAGATTTTTCCCTAGATTAGGGAAGAAGAGAAGGTGTTCTCCTTAGCTGAGGCAGTTGGTGGCCTTTTTTTTGTTTGCTTGTTTATGCAGAAATTTGTAACTTCTTAATATTCCCCACGGTAGGGAAGAGGCCAGTGCTGTTGCAAAGTACATAAAGAAAATAAGAAGCCTAGAGTAGAAAGAGTCTAAAAATCAGAGAAGGCTATGGAGCTGGTGAGAAAATGAGAGGTGACATGAGAACAGGAAGGAAAGGGGAAGGTTATGTCATTAGAGACTGGAATTCAATGTTTTGATGAAACTCCATGGATACAGGAAGGAGCAGGGCGGGTAAAAATAGCTAAATGAAAATGGTATGAGTTCCAAGAATTCAACTCTCTGAAAAGAAAGAAATATAAGTTCTTGCTTTAAAAACAGGGGAAAAAGTTGATGTGTTTTTATGAAGCATTAGAAAGAACGAAGGAGAAAGGAAAGGGGCAAAATTTCCTGACTGCAATTTCTTTTTTTTTTTTCTTCAACCAAAACTTGAAATTTTGTGTTTTTATACACATTTCATCCAAATCCTCAGTGGCATGCTTCCCAAGAAAGAGAACACTTTTTTAGTAAAGCCGTCTCATCAGAAGACCTTGGAGGCTGTTCAAATTAGAGGGTTTTTTTGGGCTGAGCACATGCTAATGCTTACAGACACAAAATTCTCTCACTCCCTGACTGATACAAAGCACTGCTGATCATTGTATAAGAAAATGGCCATAACGTATATTCGGGACCTAAATTTGCCCAAAGCCAGCAAGCAATTAAATTGAAGTCTTGTATTTTTAATTTTTTTGTACATGCTCACATCCCCCCCATAGAGATTCGCTTCTTATCTATAAAACAGAAAGCTCTTACTAAAAGAAAAGGAAAGAAAGAAAATCAACCAATTTACTTACTTAGATTTTGGTTTTGTTAATTCCTGAACAGATGGTAACATACCACAATGGAAGTTTTATAAAAATTTCCATCTTTTAACTGAGTGCAGGCCTGAAATTTTTCCCTGGTGAAAATGTGGAGGGTGAGTCATTAAACACGCTATGCACTATCTGCATGGGATTTTCACTTACTGTATTCAGAAAAGTCAGAAAGCCGTTCCATTACAGTAACTGCTTTTTTTTTTTTTTCCCCCCTCGACCTGGGCAAATGGCCAATTCCATCATCTCGGGCTCAGCAGTACGAACAAGGAAGGTACAGTCTGAGGAGGGGATGTAATACACAGACAAGGGGAGAGGCATCGCTCCACAGTCCAAGAGCAGGAGTCGATTTCTAAAGCTTAAACAATTGTCAAAAGAAGGGGCCTGAGTTATGATTTCTCCAGTCCAGTCTGAATTCACTAATTGAAAAGTTATGGCCTGCTTGTACAAGTGAGAGGTTATATTGCCTGCAGAGTGTTCAGCACCTACTGCATCTTGGCCCCAAATTACCATTATGAAGATAGAGTCTGAACTTAATCTTTGTTTGGACTCCATTTGAAATTTGGCACTGATTGCTGTGGGACAAACAAGGCCCGGAGATGCTGAGTGTGATTTTCTGCAGGTCTACTGATCTGACCTTGGAGAGCTAGAGGAGTTCAAGCTCTCCAGGCTATAGTACTGTTCATCTTAGTGAAAATATAGAACTTTGCTGGGGGGTGGAATATAAAGGGATTTTTACATTGAGGCTTCAAGGCATTTGTAAAATCTTTTGGCTCTCCCCAGGGCCCTGACTGCAGTCTCTGATGCCTAGTTCTCATTATGCAGGATCTTCCTGAGAGCGCAGTGCTCATCGGTTTTGTCAGCCTGCTATTTCTTGTACTGGTCTTTGTAACACATGTAGATCAAAATTACCTTGGAGAAATCAAATCACGGTCTGAAATTTGCAGTTTGGAATATCCTTTGTGTGGTGGCAATTTCCTTCGAGGTGGCGTCTACACCCATTTTGGAGTGGAGATGTGAAACAGGCATGAGATGTATTGCCCCTTAGTTACTTACATTAATGGGTGTGTTAGAAATGCAGGAAGATGGATCGATGCATGGATGGATGGATGGATGGATCCTCTTTCAAGGTCTCTATCATTCAGGAAAAGATGAGTTAATTATTCTCAGTCTGTGTGATACTTAATGACATCTAGAAGAGAGGTGAATGGCATCTTGTTGGATGGCAGGAATAATATAGAACACAATTTCCCCTGAAGAAATAGCTCACATACCTTATATAATGAATGAGCTCATTTTGCCTGTGTTTGCCAGAAACAATAAAAGTTAGAAAATGTCCCAGTAATTAAAATAAAGTGTTACCCAGATTTATGGTGAGAAATGTGAAATGTCAGGCAATTGAGTGCAGCTCCACGCTCACAAATAAGCTTCACATTCGTTAGAACAGGTTGCATTCATTACTAAGAACAGTGTGGGTCCAGTGCTGGCCCCAGAAGGCAATGAATGGTTTCTCCTGCTCAGGGAAAGAAAGTAAAGGGGAGGGAGAGGTGCCAGCTGGCGTGTTCACTGATGGATCTTGGGTCCTAGTGGTAATGCTGCAGTATGCACGGTACAGCCATGATCATTGCTTCAAGATGGGCTTTGGATTACATGATGGATAGTAGGAAGAAGGGAGAGAGAGTGCCATTCTCAGGCCTGCCACATGCAGAAAAGAAATCTGGTAGAAATTTTTGAAAGGATGGAGATGAAAAAGGGAAATCTAAGCAAGGCCAGCCATCCTGCAATCCTTCCTCTCACAGTCACTGTTTAAAACTTTTTTTAATACAAATGCTATAGCTATGAATAGTATAGAAGCTTATGAATGTGAGTTCATTGCTTGTTTAAAATAATCTTAATCCCTAATTATTCCAGAGACCACGTTTTTGTCAGAGGGCCGCATAAGACATGTGAAATGCATCTAATCTATGTACGTACTATGCATATAGACTTAGGAAATATTGAAAGTGTAGGACTGTTGGAAGCAGAAGTAAAACTCACTGAAAGTCTATAGCATAAGCGCATTTGTGTAGTACCCATGCAAGTCATGCTGAAACATTACAATTGCCTTTCTGCTCTGTATAGCTAGAAGAGGATTGGCTGCTGGAACGTCCTTTTGCTGTGATCTGGGGGTTGTGATATTGAAATGTGCTGCCTTAACATCTCTTGTTGCTTGCTTTTGCAATCCTCTTTTCTGACACAGCTAATTAAAAATTGAAGAAACGTCAAACATAAAAACTAGTCTGACAATTTAAGATGTCTAGAACCTAAAATGTTAAGTGTCTTTCCTGAAAAAGAGAATGGGACAATGTTAAGTCACAGACACTTCAGTGGATACCAATCTTGCGGAGGACTTTCATTACCTGATTATTCCAGACTGAGGGTGTCTGAAGTGTCTGATTCAAAAAACAGCCTGTCTTGCCCATTGGAGTATGAAAGAGGTCTTTCGGACGAAACAAACACATTCTCTTCTCACATAAATTTCATTTGGGAATAGTTCTAGGAATCTCAGTGGAGTTTTGTTAGAAAAAAATAGTCATTAAGTTAAAGCACTCAATTTTAACTTAGTAAAAGATCTGGATTCTGATAGAGATCTGCAGGGTGGCCTTAAGCCCGTTGTATATCCTCTCTGTCCCTCAGTTCCACATCTGTAAAATGATGGTATGAATTTGTTTCTCTTTCATTGCATGCTTGCAAGAAAAATCTCATTATGCTAATAAGGTGTGTATATGCTTTAATCACAGGTTCATTCAGAAAGTCCAGAAATAAAATAAATATGCGACCAACTCATAAGAATTTGTGAGAGAGGAGTAGAAATGTCACATTTATAGGACAGCACGTTCTGAATTACTGAAGTGATGATGCAAGCACTTATCTCCATAGAGTGCCTAGTGCTCTGTGTGTTATTTATAGGAGACACAGGCCTTTAAAATAAATTGCAGGTTCATATGTCAGCAGATAGAGGATCACTTTACAACAAGGGGTAGATATCATAAATTTCAAGCAGTTCATGGTGCTCATTCCCCACCATGATTCTGGATCTTACGCTGTTGTAAAGTATGTACCAAAGAACATGAGAAACAAGACTAGAATCAGAAGCCTTAGTGATAACCCAACTGTGGTCTTACAGAGTCTTTCTAGAAAAGGTACACTTAAGCATACTAATATTATTTGCAAAGTATGGATATCATGAAGATGAGTAATTATCTCAAAGATGGAAGAGATTACAAAAAAGATATGTGAATTCTCTGGAGTCTGTAAGAGGCTATTGAGGAAGGGAATGTTTGGCCTTAAAGTTGCACGTGGGTTTCAGGTGAAATGGAAATAAGGCAGCATTAATTGTACCGTCATGCAAGTTGATACATGTGAGTTGTAGAGCCCAGCTCTGTTGCCCTTTTGCTCGCCACAGCAGCTGCAGCAGATCAAATCAGTATTCCCACAGCTTCTCTGCATGATAGAGTGTGTGTGGGAGGGCGAGGGAGGGGAGTTAACCCACTTTGTTTTGGTGAAGCTCAAAGCTGAGGTTTTGCTAATCAGTAACTCCTGTAGTGCAAGGTTGGCACACGTGTTTCCTTTGATACTGATTGCTTTGGGATGCACTACATGGCTATAAGCCCTGAGCTCAGGGAGATACTTTGCTTAAGTCTTAGGTTTAACTTTGTCTCAAATGTGTTGGTTTTTCTTCCCTAGAATGGTGATAGTGACTATTTGGTAATAGCCTGTGTAAAAAACATACTTGAGGAAAAGCTGCGGGTGAATAGCAACAGTTCAGTTGCTCCTTTTACAAGGACAAGGCTTTGGCTTGATATTCTTATCCCTTCCTCTGTTGGATGTGCACGCTGTGCCTTGTTTGCTTATTGCTGGATATGCTGAGAAATGAAACATTCGGTGTTAATGTAAATGACAAAAAGACTGTGCAGCCCTCTTTCACCTAACAGGACTATTCTGTAAGGTCCTTTGGGAATCCCAAGAGTTCCAGTTTGTATTCCCCACTCTGACTTTTTCCAGTAAATTAATTTTTTTTTTATTGGCAGTAGCAAGCAGATCTTTTTTTTTTTTTTTTTTAATGAGGTGTTTGGCAGCATCCACTGGGGCATGTAGGTACAGAGTGTGTGGGTGGGAGGGGCGGCCCTGAGCAACATACCAGGCAACTTGGGACGAAAAAATTCTAAAAGATGGAGAGCTCTTTCATGTGCTTTTAACAACCTCTCACCTCCTATATTTCTTAGGATCCCTGATGATTTCTTGCAATTTAAATGTGAATTTTAGGTGTGAGAGCAAGTCGTGTTTTAAGCAGGTCATATGTTCATTACATGTATTAATCATGAATGCATGCCCATTAGTCAAAGTCTGTGATGATTCAAGCCAGTTCTTAAGTTCACCCATCTGACAGCTTTTGTTCTGAATAGCCTGCTGTGTGTTAGCGTGATAGCTGCTGTCCCTGATGGCACTAGGGACTTCTGGAGCAAAAAGCATCAATTGCTGTAACCTGAGCTTAAATGCCAAGTCTTATCCTAGATTATTATCCTCGGAGGATCAGGAATAGAGAGGAATATGGAGATGTATATTGATCAAGAGGTTCTGTACTTTGGAAAGAAGTAAAAGATGTAGAAGGAGATAGGTTGTGGAGCTGAGCTGGACAGGAACTGAGCACTGTCAGTGGGGCTAAGGAAATAATGATGACTTCTGAATCCATGGAATTGTCTTCTTAGTGGTGGCAGAAGCTGCTATGAACATGGTAAAATATAATCAGTTAGCTGAACCAAACCAATAAAAAATACACATAGCGAGCTGCCATCACTGAAAAGATCAGATATTAAACCAATATGTTTGGCAGAGAAAGGAGAGGCAAGACCCTGGAGAGGAGCAGCATTCTAGAGAGATTGCTTTATCATCTGTGTCCAGGTCATGGATACTAAAAGGGAAGAAGATAAGATCTTTTATGTTTTATGTATGCCTGCTTTGTTCATATGCCTCAGAGTATGTTTCCAGCTTTCCTAAATTCTGTCATTGTGATTTTTTTCTTCAGTTTATTCCTTGGTCTTAAGTTTCTCTCAAACTGTAGAAGATTGCATGTGGCACAGTCAAGCTGTCTCTGCCTTCCAGGAGGTGGAGGTCGGCCCTGTAGCTCCTTGGCCTTTGTTGTTCAAAATATACAACTTGGGTATTTTCATTGAAACCACATAGAATGGCTGCAGTGGAAATTACCTAACTGAAAATCAAGACCATTGAACGCCAGAAGAACCCAGATTCAGTTCCAGTCCTGCTTCCCATGTGCTTTCTTGAGGGTGGAATTCCCCACTGGAATCACCTCCCACTTTTCCTGTTATCCAAGGTTATCTCAAGAAATCTTCACCAGCTGCCCACTCATTTAACTCAGCAATTTCAGAAAGTTTTACATCTACCTATATACCACCTCCCCGCTTACAGTCTCATAATTACCAATTTTGTTTTTACTGCTCCCAAAATAGATCTCGCCACTACTTGGAGCACAGTAAAAGCCTAAAATAACTTTATAAACGAGCTAATAGTAAGTAAACCAAACCTGTAACCAGTCTATATGAGGTGTAGTGGAGGGAGTAGATTTTCAAGGCTGTGCAGCATCCCAGAGCTCACCTAGAACATGGTAGAACTTGAAATGTGGTAAATACCATAGAAGTTCCAGCCACCTCACTGAGCTTTTTAGCCTAAAAGGTGTTGTGTAAATAGTTGTTTTTTCCATTAATTAAAAAAAGAGAACATTTTTGTTAACATGAGTCCATTGCTGACCTTCTCAAACAGTGAAATTATTTATTTGGTTCATGAAACTTTTTTTTTCTGTTGACTTTTTAGGTGTTTTAAAATTCGCTTATTTCAGTACATTTCTAAGAGAAATACGTACAAAAAATTGTGGTCTCTTTAAAAATAAACATGTCAAGATTTGTTTTAGCCAAAAAGATAAGAAGATGGTACACATTTGTGAAATAATTTTCTGTAGGCTGAATCTCCGTGTTGATGAAAAAATGAAATATTTGATTGAAAAAGACCGCCTGACTCAGATACACCTTTTTCAACAGAGGATTTGAAACCTTATTCTGCAGGTTCTGGATAGTCTGGCATTCCCCAGTTTCACTGAAAGGGAAATGATCAGTGAAAATGGTGATCTTTAGCAGATGGTCTCTAAAGGGAAGGAGGGAAGGAAGTATCCTGGTCAAGCAGGAATTGTTTTACTTCAGTACCGGAATGGCACTATTAGAAATGAGTATGTATGATACAAACATGGAGAAATTAGAAGTTCACTGCTATAAAGAGTTTACTGTCTAATGTGAGCTACGGTAGGAATTTTGATGTGTCACATTTGCACCCATGCTTTAATTTTGCAGTTACTTTCCTTCTTCACAATCTTCACCATGGGCCCTTCCCAAACCTTTTGTCAAATAGCTGCAATGTGCAGTGCGGTCCTTGATAATCCCCAGTTCTTCCTGATGAAGCAGGCATCTAAAACCAGAGAGGACTGGGGTGAATTCGTTTGGAAGATGCTTTTATTACACCTATATAAAATATGCATAAACACGATACCCTCCACTTAGGGAACACGTAAAAGGTGGGACATGATACTTGTGAGAGGCACTGAGTTCTGCAAGTGAAGGCGATGGGGAGGGAAACGAATTGCCTGTTAAATATGGAAAATGGAGTCTGCTTTTTGTTCTGGGCCTTTGGAATCTGTGGGTGGATTGGAACTGGCAGGCAGGGAGCAAACACCCACCCACCATAGGGCTGTGTGGTTCAGAAGTTTACAAGAGTGTTTGTGTTCCAGGAGCTGTTGGCCTTGAAGCCAATGGAGAGGGGGAGGAGAAGAGGGAGAGAGTGAGAAAAACACTGTGGTGTTAGGGCCCTTCCTCCGAGATATTTTTCCCCTCTCCTTTCTCCAGCTAGAGGGCTTTGGAGCTGGAGTGAGACAAAGAGTTACTGGGGGAAAGATTAAAGTGATTTTAAGATGCGCAGCGCTCACGGGCCGTCATCGGGGGGGGGCAGAGACTTCAGAAGCCACTGCCACCCTAATCCCAAGTGACAGCTCTCGTCGCTCCCCCTTCTCCTGCCCTGCTGCTTTTTCCTTCTGCAGAGTCTGTGGGACAGAAAGACAGGGAAGTTTTACCGTGTTGTTACTGCGGGAGTGGAAAATTTGTTTCTGTCCCGTCACGAATTCAGGTTCAGAAGCTGCCACTCTAATTGGTCACCATCTGGATATTGCAGATACAGAAACTGAGGCAGAGAGAGACGGAACAGCTTGCCCAAGGCAACAGGAAGTCTGTGGGAGATCTGGGAATAGACCCCAGATGTCCCGAATTTTCTGTCTTAACCACAAGACCATCCTTCCTGCCTTTTTGGTAGACCCCTCTGCTTCAGGAATTCCGATTCTGAATTCCACCCGTAAACAATCTGTTGCACGATCCAGAGATTTACTTGCACAAAAGAGTCATTTGGGAGGGAAAATGGCACCTCTCTCAACATGAACTGCAGCCACCACTGTCCTTTTTTCTACAGGCTAAAGGGGAGGGGATGCGAAAAAAAACCAGCTTCCAGAGCTAAGAAGCTCCTCCGTTACTATCCAAACTTCCTGTAAGTGTTAATTTTGTTCTTTAAAAGAATCGGGAACACCATAGGTGTCCTTCCTATTATCAAAAGGTGCCACGCGTAGTTTCTGAAGAATATTATTGAAAATTATTCTTAACGAAAAGCTGTTAGATACCCCTGTTACTCAGTGAAGACCATCCCTATTCCTGCTTTCTCTTGCTGTGGAAACCTCGTTAGCATCAGGAATCAACAAGGACTGTACGGCCTAGACTGTTAGATCCCGTCTTTAGACCTTGGTTTTGTGGTAATATCTAAAAATTCCACTGGTGGCTCAGTAAATCCATGTGCGACACTTTGTACAAACAGAAACTTAAAGGGAATTTCTTGCCACCGGTGGCTTTCTGTAATAAGGGAATTTGGTAAAGATTCTCTAAGTGCCTTCTCTCGCCGTGTGAAGACACAACGGATGACTTGGAGGGGTGGATTTGGCTCTTGCCTCCTCTCTTTGGGTGGGGTGTGTGAGAGTGGGCTCCTCGGGGGGGAAAGGCTGCTTTAGGCGTGAGATCAAAGCTCTTCTGCAGCTCAGTGACACTCGGTCCTTCACTCCGGAGGGGATTTCAGAATATGTAGATACAACTAAAATATCAGAGCTTGCTGCGCTCCCTGCCCTATTACAGTGATTCTGAGTAAATCGCCACCTTTTTGTTTTCTGCGTGCTCTTTCAAACCGTGTTTGGACATTCGTTCTATTTGTTTTTCTGCTTTTACGCTGACAGTAAACTCTTTCAGACAAGACTATCTGAATGCTCCATTTCTGCGCCACTCAGCGCAGCGAGACCGTGTACTCCGAATAGTGCTTTAAAGTCACCGTCGCATTCCAGATAACGTTTTAATATAATAATGTTAACGACAGTATTTTAGCGGTGGTGTCGGGGCGGAACCGCTGCCCGGGGCCGCGCGGGGAGCCCTGGGCTCTGGGGCCGCGCCTCGCTCGCCAGGGGGCGCTCGTCTCCGGCGGCGCCGTGCGCGCGGGCCCTGCGGCCGCCGGCCCCGGAATCCCCCGTCGCGGCCCCGCTCGCCCGCCTTTGCGACGAATGCGGGTCTATCTTGCCTGACCCCGCGTTACTACTTCGGCGAGGGCTCGGGTAGCTCCCCCCGCCGCCCGCAGGCCTGTGTAGCGGTTGTGCCACACGCCTTTTCCACGTGTTACAGGCGGACAGGCGTCGCATGGAGCGGGGCCGTGTGACGCGTGTGTCCGAGAGCAGGGGGCCGCCGCCGAGGATGTGCCGCTCTCGACCATAAATCATCGTTGTACGCCTGCGATTTCTGCTCAGAGAGAGCGGGGCGTGTGCCCGAAGTTGAACTTCGCAGGTTTTGCGGCGGACAGCTTTTTTTTTTTTGTGACGTGCTGGCACTTTGCGTGCGAGCGCGAGGCGGACGCGTTTATCGCCCGTTCCCTTTTTACCGCTGCCCAGAAAAAAAGCGGCGAGAGGAGAGAGGGAAAAAAAAAAAAAAAAAAAGAAAAAAAAAAAGAAAAAAAAAAAAGCCCTCGCCCTACCGCCCCTCCTCGGCGGCGCGGCGGTCCGTGAACCCAGCAGTTTACCCCGGCTGCCGCCCGGGGCCGTGCTGCGCGCCGGCCTGTGCGGCAGCGCGGCGCGGAGCGGAGGGGGGAGGCGGCCGCTGTTCCTGGAAGAGCCCGGCCTGGGGAGTTGGTCACATTCTTGGCTGGGATTCAATGACTGAGGCAGACACCAACAAACAGAGGGGGGGAGGAGGAGGAGAAGGAGGAGGAGGAGGAGGAGGAGGAGGAGTGGTGGTAGTGGTGGTGGTGGTGAGGGAGGCTGAGCCAGCCTGCATTAGCTCAGCTCTCAGGCACTCTCAGTCTCTGTTGGAAAGAGGAGCTGGGAGGATGTGCGCTCTGTTACCGCGGCTCCCCACGGCACGCCGAGAAGACCGGGAGAAATAAGGGAAGAAAGGCGAACCGAAAGACGAGGAGTCCTCCCAGATCAAGCTGAGGGACCACGAGGGGGAAAGGGAGCCTGCTTATCGCCCGTCCGAAGCCCCCGCGCCGTTTTGGAAGTGCCAGAGATTTGGGCCTTTTCCTTTTCTTCTCCGTTGTTCCTTTCCACAGACCAAGCTTTCTTCCTCCTCCTGCTTTTTACTTTCCTCCCCCGCGCCTTCCTTTCGGTGGATATGGACAGAAGGGTGATTACTGCAGAGAAGCAGCAGCCGCCAGAACATATTTGAGCCCCTGGTTCTCGGAGCGTGGCACAGACTTCTTGTATTTCTGTGGGTGGCGTGTGTGTGTGTGAGTGAGTGAGTGTGTGTGTGTGTGTGTGGTGGAGGTGTGGGAGGCGGGATTGGTTTGCCTGGGGGGTTGGCTGAGGGGGTGAGTGCTCGGATGAAGACCTCTTTTTGGCGTGACTCTGTGCTCCATCGGGGCAGCTTGGAGACTTGGAGGTTTTGAAATTGTAACGAATCAAGAGAAAAGAAAGAAGAGAGAGACACGCATACAAAAGGATTTATTTCCTATTCCTTAGTGGATTGTTAAACCTGAGTGGGAAGGAGGAAAAAAGAACTAGGGTGGGTTGTTTTATTTTGTTCATATTTTTTTTCTTAAAAAAAAATCCCTTAAGTGGATTTTTACCAGGGTGGAAGATAACTGGGGATTTTTGTTGTTTGTTTTGGGAATAGAAACTAAAAAATGGAGACTGTAAGTAGAAGCAGCTTCCAGCCTCATCCAGGACTGCAGAAGACCTTGGAACAGTTTCATCTGAGCTCCATGAGCTCCCTGGGTGGCCCTGCTGCTTTCTCAGCACGATGGGCACAGGAGATGTACAAGAAAGACAATGGCAAAGACCCAGCAGAACCTGTACTGCATCTGCCCCCCATCCAGCCTCCTCCGGTAATGCCTGGTCCCTTCTTCATGCCCTCGGACAGGTCCACGGAGAGGTGTGAGACCATCCTGGAAGGGGAAACCATCTCCTGCTTCGTGGTGGGTGGAGAAAAGCGGCTTTGCTTGCCCCAGATCCTGAACTCGGTGCTCAGGGACTTCTCCCTGCAGCAGATTAATTCGGTGTGTGATGAGCTACACATTTACTGCTCCAGATGCACTGCTGACCAGCTGGAAATCCTCAAAGTCATGGGCATCCTGCCCTTCTCTGCTCCTTCCTGCGGGCTCATCACTAAAACTGATGCTGAGAGGCTTTGTAACGCCTTGCTTTATGGTGGCACCTATCCTCCCCACTGCAAGAAGGAATTCTCTAGCACAATTGAGCTGGAGCTTACAGAGAAGAGCTTTAAGGTGTATCATGAGTGCTTTGGGAAGTGTAAGGGACTCTTGGTGCCAGAGCTTTACAGTAACCCCAGCGCAGCCTGCATCCAGTGCTTGGACTGCAGGCTTATGTACCCACCTCACAAATTTGTGGTCCACTCTCACAAATCTCTGGAAAACAGGACTTGCCACTGGGGCTTTGACTCTGCAAACTGGAGATCCTATATCCTCCTCAGCCAGGATTACACTGGGAAAGAGGAGAAAGCTAGACTGGGCCAGCTCTTAGATGAAATGAAAGAAAAATTTGACTATAACAACAAATATAAGAGGAAAGCCCCCAGGGTAAGTGATGCCTTTAAATTTAACGGGGGTGGGGGAAGAAAGAAAAAAGGAATTTTCTGTGATTTCGGTGACATCCATCGATATACCCGGTTTGTTACCAGCTGCTTCGCCTTTGAGTCATTTAGCAATCTAATCGTGTTCTTAATTCTCACCACGTGTGTGTTAATGTAGCCGAGCAGTGTTTGAGATGGCACCTTTTTTTCTCCAGTTGTGTTCCGAGCACGGTAGTTGGAGTTTGGTTAAGTTATATATGTGTGTTTGCATATCTTACTGTGCATGGAACCTGATCTTTGAAACCCAGCACGCTACTGCAGGCTCTAGCAGGAACTATGTGATTTCGGGTCTTTAAGAGCTTCAGTTAGGGGTCAAGCCAAGGAAGAAGCCAGAAAAATCGATCAGTTACTGATCACTCCAGATGCAAATGTATACAATATTCTGCTCGACTGCATGCCGCCAGGGATGGAGGTGGGTGCTAAATTGTTTAAATGGTTGCATTGGAATAAAATGTGGCTGCTAAGAGAAAAATCGCGACAGTAATGCAGGTTACTGGTGTTAGGATTAGGTGCGTGGAACGTGAATGGAGAAGTCTCTGCTTTTAGAGTATCCCTGTGGAGCCTGGATCTCCCCACCAGACAGGCTTTTGTATATTGGATTATGTATACATTCAGTAAATGAATCTGTCTAGGGCCAGCTGCAGCAGCTTCTTAAGGTATGCCATGCCATGCTGTGCTGAGCCAGACAGCTAAAGCACAATTTTTTCAGGTGTCTTTTGTTTTTCTTTCAGTCTGAACTGCCTTTAGATCCCAGAATCCCTGGTGTGTGGGTGGGAGGCTGCCTTGGCATCTGGCACCAGTCCTGATCAATGGGCAGCAGTGCCACAAGGCCTTGAGGACTTGCTTACAGACACCAGGATGTCTGGCTCGCTGGCGATGGTGGGGCTGGCTGGGGGATGAGCAATTTGCTTCCTGCTCCTTCCCCTCACCCCGATATCCCCCCCCCCCCCCCCCAAGGTTAAAGCAAACTCTTTCCTACTGATTTTTACGCTGCGGGTTTGTTGGTTGGATTCTGCCTCATCTCCCAGAGACTTGTGAACTTTTCTTTGGTTTTCTGTGTCTGGAGTGGAAGGGCAATGACACAAGCCTCAAAAAGCGAAGCAACATTTAAAGCCCACTGAGAATGTTCAGTAAAATCCTTAATTACCTAACCAAATGCCCATTTAAAGGAGCAGACACAAGCTCAGACTTAAATAAAGCTTTTATTTGTAAAAAATGCAACAAAAATACCCAAACAAAGCCCAGAGTTTTTAAAATATCCTGTGCAAACGATGCAGTAATTCCCACAGCTGGCCTAAGAGGCCTAGTTAACCCATTTGATTTGCCTCTGCGTTTTTTTTGATGCAGGAGTACAGTCTCACTCGTTCAAGTTCCAGTTTCTCTCCTGCTCTTGTGCTCAGCCCCCGTTTCAGTCCTTGTCCTCACCCCTCCTTTTCCTCCCGCTTGAGTGTCAGAACCGCTGTGACAAAGCTGGGCTGTAATGAGCCACATTATCTCCATGGTTGGAGGTGGATGTGTTTTTAATGGCTTGTCTATTCTCCGTCAGTCATGTGCTAAGATGGAATGGTGGGATAGATGTATATGAATGTCTGTGAGAGGAGAATACGGTTCTGAAAGTGAATGCGTTTTTCATTTTGGGAAATTAATTTTCTAGGGCATGTTTCGTTTGGGAAGCAAAATTAAGAAATCTCCACGTTCGTGCTCCAGAAAGGTACTGTGTCCCTAGCCTGGTCGTTTCCAGACTTTAATTAAAATGAATGTTAGTAGGGGTGTGCTTTCCTTTTCTTACAAGGCTTTTACGGCATTCTGTTCAGTTGTATGATTTATCCAACACCCCAGGTGAGGTTGGAGGTGGAGAACAAGAAAAGACTACTAAATCTTGGCTTTGCCTGACTTTTTTTGGTGACCTTTTAATAGATCCTAGTTCAGAACATGGCAAACGCTCTTCCCCCAGCCTCCAAAATCTGCATGCAGCGCAGCACTTCTTGCAGAGTGAATTCAAGATACCTAATAGTGGACAGCAAAAATTATGTAAGGAAATCGTGGCCATCTATTTTGCAGAAAATTTAGTCAAAATTCTGTCATCATAAAATTTTAAGTCTCCTGCATAGGTTCATTTGAGCAGGTGGCGAGTAGTTTGATGGGAAGGAACAGTGTGGTGTGTCCCCAGAGGATGGGATAGATGTGAAAAAAGAATGCTTTATCTTACATCCTCTGCAAAACTGGGCTTAAGTTTCAAGGCTTTTGAGCTGTCTTCAGGGCCCTCCAATTAATGTGGTGCAGTCCTGAGGAGCCCCTGGCAGTGCTGGCAGAGTTTTGTACGCTTATCCTTCCTTTTTCTGAAGTCTTTTTCCATTGGGCTTAGCCAACGGATATCATATGCTAAGGTCATTTGTGTTGTAGCAGTGTGTGCAGATAATTACGGAGAGATTTAATCAGGCTCTAAGATTGGTAGACTGTGGCCAGGGGCAAGTAACACAGGAGTAAAGTTTAGATGCCTAGTAAGGAAATGAAAGGATGGTCCCATGTCTGCCTCTGTGTGTTTGTGTTAATTACTGTCAGTCTGTGTGGGTTTTGTGTGTCTGTTGGGCTCTGTGTCTGTCTGTCTCTGGATGAAAGGGTGAAGCATATGTGTCTTTGTGGTGGTCTTCCTTTTTGATGTAGATCTCTGCATAGCTTTGTTCTGTTTTATACAGAGGTGTTTGTGTGTGTTGTGTGCTGTAATCTGCTGTCTCAGATATTCGGTCTTCTACTTTCAAGAGTGGGGTTTTTACCAGTTTCACAATTTATTTATTTATGTGTGCGTGTGTACACATTGCTCTGTGTGTTGTGTTTTCCCTGGGGCTCTGTTAGTATGTTGGTAGCATGGGATGCATATGACCACTTTTATGGTTGTTTAAGAAGCAGTGAGTTTTTTGACCTTTTTGTATGTGTTCATGAGGTTTATGTGATGAGGGATGTAGATTTCTGCCAGCACAGCTCTGCCTTTTAAGGGTCTGACTTAAATGCAGGAGCTGGGTTGGCACAAGCCCCCGTTGCAGATTCAGCATACTGGCAAAACTGCCTTTTTTTCCGTCTCTTTTCCCCCCCCCCCTCCTCTTTCCTTTTTTTCCCTTTGTATGGTTTTAGCGTATTGCTACAAGGCATAGCTTTGCCCAGATACTTCATTCCCAACATATATTTCTGTACACACCAGGTCTCCATTGTGCGTATCTTTGTGTCTGTATTGAGAGGTGGATACGTACATGCAGATATGCTGTCTCTCAGGCAGCCTGCTTGGTTGAACAAGATGCGTGTTGCCTGGTCTTGCCACTTGCAGAAGAAGCTTTTGTCTAGATCTGTGTGAAGTCAGCAAAGGGTCCGAACCAAAAACTGGAGGGAGCTATGACAGTTGGAGTCCCCACTAGAGCAGGAACTATAGAGGCCTCAGCCACTTTCCTTACCCTCTTCTAAAACTAAATTTTGTATCCTCTCTGTTCATCCTTGGATGATCATTTGACCTCCCATAAGCTTCTCCACCTTCTTGCTTCTTCCCAAAGCTCTTTCTTTTCTTGAGCCATATGATAACTTCTCCATTTTCCTTTGTATCCTTTGCAGTTTTTTTCCACCTTCTCGCATGCTTATGGCAGGATATTTTTCTGCTTTGTTTTCTCTCTGGTCTTTCAAAGACTGTATGCACCAACATGGCTTTTCCTTGAGCGGGTGTCCTGTTTCCTTACCTGTTTCTCACTTCATCCACTGTTACTGATATGGAGCACAACCATTACATTCTGGGGTATTTCTAGAAATTTAAAATGTGAATACTCTGTCAGAGTTGCAAATCAGGGTCCTAGAAATCCATTTTCAGTGCCAAAGCCTTCTTCTTGAGCTCAGCAGCTGGTGCATGTTGAGTGTTCACTTGCTGGGCTAGATATGGCCTTGGTGTGTCTCTCATGCTCTCTTTCCACTCCTGTGTGACTGACAGCTCTCTGGTTTCTTAACATCAGTGTGCCTCGGCTGTCATTGAATTAGTTCAAAAAGCAGGCCTGAAGGCTTTGTTGGTTGCTATTTCCAGTAAAGGAGAGTGGGTTCGAGTCTGTCTCTCTTGAACCCTTTTTTTCTTTTTTTAAATATTGAACCGAGCAACGTTTGACAGTGCTTTCATATTTCCTACCTGTGTGCCAGACATCTGTACTGTTACCAAAACTGTATGTGATCCGACACTAAGAGAATAAGGGAACTTTCCTTGCACACGTGTGAACACACCCACACACGCCAGCACTGCAGTGTTCCCACGGTTCAAGTCCCAGCAGCACTTCTATGAAGTAGCTGGAAGCCAGAAGCAGCATTCTGGGTACTGACACACAAATGAGCACAGAAGGCCTCCCACTTTATTTCACAATGCCTACCAACCCAGTGCTGCCACAACATGCAGCTTTCTCAGCTGGAGCGAGGTTTAGCCAGGTCAAGTGTGCAGCCAAATCAAAGAACAAAAATTGCTGAAAGTGAAATAGCGCAGTCCTGCCTGAGCCATAGGGGAGCTGGGGACTTTTAGGTGCTGTGCTGTATGGCCACCTGAAATGCTGCAGTAGTAGAAGTAGAATGTGTATATTTCTCTTTCTGTGTCCTAAAGTCCTGCCTCCTGGCAGTTGTAATCTTCTTTAGTTGCTAATAGTATATAGCCTATAGTAGGTATAGCAGAGAAATTCTGATTTTATTCACAGGCAATGGTGTTCAGACCACTGGATGGATTTTTTCTTTTTGGTACAAGCTGACTTGATAAATACTCCTGGAAAATTCTGCCTGAAAACTGAGGGTTCAGTTGCTTTTCCATGGAGCAATGAAGTAATTCGTTCTCTTACGTGATGTTTAGGAACTAGAGATTCTCCAGTAAAAATTTGGAAGTCTCTAAAACAAAAATGGCAAAGTCTTGAGGCAGTAGTTTAGTTCAGGATCCTTCTACAGCTTAAAAGTTGAATTTCAAAAATGATACCACACTTAAACAAAATCCTGTGTACCTGAAGAGATGTCAGTGTTTAAGCAGACATCAGCATTTTTTTCCCAAGCGTGCAAACAGTTTTACAGATGTTGTAGATCAAGAACAAAGAAGCAGGTACGTGCATGTGTGTTAGACAAAGAATATGCTGCAAATAATGATCTAATGATGTTGAGTCAACTGTGGCGCTCTGTTGCCCCAGAATAGTTCCTAAGTTCCTGAATTCAGACCTCTTGAATTAGGGAGGGAATTATATGCAATCTCTTCTTTTGAAAATCACTGCCTAAAATACTTCAACATCTGCCTCTCCCTTCATTGTCTGGGCTGTCTCGCCTCCCCATTGCTCTGGTTTCGGGCTTGGGCGTATGTTCTGCCCAAACAGTAGCGTGCTTTGCAGATGCATGTAAACACAGTTTATTTTTCGGATGTGTTAGGAGCCTGACACCTGGTCTCGCTGCCAGGGCATGAGCACGGTTATCACTCGCTTGAGCTCACTGACCAAGGAGGGGGTGTTTTCACTTGCTGAGAGGTGTCTTTAGATCAGTGTTGTAAAAGCATCTGGAGGCGTCTGGATGAGGCTGCTCCGAGCATGTCTAGACAGCGCAGCGGTTAAAATTCTGGCAGCCACTTGTACCTTATCTACACCTTCCTGGATTCTCAGCGCTGCTAGAACAGGGGGAACTTTAGCGCTACGTCTCAGTGGTTGAGCCCAAGCAAGATTTGGGTATCTAGACATTGAAATTGAAATAACATTGAAAACTTATGTTATTTTCGTCTGTTAGCAAAGGTAATTTGCTAAAGTTAAGGGGTTTGAATGGTACTGACTACAATAAGGAGTGGGCTGGCTGTTACTGGTGATAACTGATGATTGGAACTCACATTGCTGGATTAGCTGGCCAGACTACTTTGCCATCACACAGAGGATTGTGTCTCAATGTGTGCAGTTCTTTAGCCAGAAAATATTTTAATTCTGACATGCACATCTTGTTTGTTTGTTTTTTTAAAAAACCCGAAACTTTAAACTTGACACTGTAACTCTTATTTAGAGGAAATTGACATGGAGCAGTTACGCTAAATCCAACCGAGCGTTCGTGGAAAGAAATTAGAGTTTAGACAAAAGTAACTTGGACTGAATTGTAGAGAATCTATCGATAGAGTACTGTCAATTACTGGGCTAATCTATTTTAGCTGAGTGGCCGTAGAGCACTTAATCCAAATTGATCTTCACGTACAGGAAGCATTACTTTAAAATGTAGTAATATAGCGTGGTCTTGTTTTAAATTTGTCAATTATAGTATGTGTGTGAACGATACATTTTTATTAGATAATACCTAATTTGTTTGCGTATGTTTTCTGAATCTGGGTAATACACACTAATAAATCTGCACCACTTTTTAAAATGGTATTCCACTCAGTCTCTAAAACACTCAGTATGTGTTCTTGGAAAATAATTACAGAGAAGCAAGTTTGCTCTGAAAAGATGCTCCGATCCCTTACCTTCCTTATTTACACCTTGTGTAGCCATGTCTGTCTTTCACATGTCATTGTCAGTGTGGAGATTCAAACTCAGATTATTACTAAAATCACCTGTTCCCATATCTCCTGGAACATACGAGGTTAATTTGAAGGTTTGGGGCTTTGGGGCTAGTTCTACAGTTCTCACTCAAGCAATCAGCCGGCATGGTAATTGGAACCAGTTCACCCGCAAACCACAGCAGACTTGTATATGTATCAGACTTCTTCCTGTGTGTTGACTGGCAGCACTTGCAGTCGTGGAACAGAGGGACAAATTTTGAACCAGAATATACTGGTGGTGAGACAAAGTAGCTTCATTGAGTTTGTGGCCTTACCTGGCATTTACAGGCCTGTGCTAAAGCTGGGAGCAGAACCTGTAGTTCTGCTACTGCAGTATTTTCATTTTGCTCGTTAACGATGTTTTTGTTTCATAGATGTTTGATGGTGCTCTGGTCCTGATGGATCTTACTGAACGGGGCAATAGTTTCTGCAACTGGGAGCTGGCTTCGGGCTGAAAGGATTTTGTCTGCTGGTCGCTACATGCAAGACTGAGTTTTAAGATTGTGGTAGATAGCTAATTTTTTGTTCCTGTATTTAGGGTTTGTCAATTTATATATTTTTTTTTTTGGTAATTTTATTTTCTTACTGATGAGGAAATGTGTCTGAAGCTGGGATAAGGGCCAGCCTTTTTTTTTCTGATGCAAATTCAAGGACCATAAACTTGGCCTCAGAATTGTATGGGGTGCAGGTGCAGCTCGTTGCGTGTGCCTGTCTTGTTGGATTGGGCAAACCTGG
This sequence comes from Numenius arquata, assembly GCF_964106895.1. Taxonomy (NCBI): domain Eukaryota; kingdom Metazoa; phylum Chordata; class Aves; order Charadriiformes; family Scolopacidae; genus Numenius; species Numenius arquata. The sequence goes on from NC_133595.1 coordinate 7,227,464, forward strand.
TGGCTCCTGGAGATTGGCCCCTCTGCACTGAGCTAGTTATTTTGCTTTGACTTTTGGTTGGATGAAGTAACAAAAACACTGATACAAATTCAGGCTCTGATGCTGTCAGTGATTCATGGACGGAGAGCTCTTCTGGAAGCCAATGGGAATTCCCATGTGGGGAGCACTTATGGTTGGCTTCGTCTATGGTTTGGTTGCTATCACATAAAATTGGGCTTCTCCAAGCAGTGGGTGAATATTAAACAACCTGATAAGCTGAATAGTCACTTGTTCTGTTAGATGGGCCAGGCCCTACCACCGTTACTCATGTTAAATAGTCTTTACTTGTTTTAACAGTCTTATTTAAAAAGTCAGGGAAGACGTACATGAGGATAGAGATTCTGTGTATATGTGGAAATTGCAGCATCATTCCGTATGCTGGAGATAAACAGGAAAGGAGCTAATCAATAACTTGGTTTCTGGCTTCATCATGTATTGATTTATGTACAGTTACCTTTGCACATGCTTTGTAGAAAATCTGACTTTTATGTTTGGTTTTCTGGTTTTGTTTTGTTGTTGTTTTTTTTTTTTTTTAAATTGGAGCTGTTTCTGTTTTGGTATGAGAATCAGTTGCATTGAAACCACAAAAATTGCTCAGGCTTTAAGGATTAAAAGACAGCAGCAACATTAACAAAATAAGATACAGCCTAGTGCTTGTCCCTTCCTAGGGAAGATGTCAGTGATATATTCAGAAGACACATACCCCTGTGCTTTGTTCTTCATCCTCTGCTCAGTCAATGGTATCATTTTATAGAATAAGGTCATTGACTTGGATTGCTTCTTGGTTTCTCAACCCTTTTCACCAGCCAGTTTGTGTAATGTCTGTCTGAAACATTGAGTAAGGGCATTGAAATAGCAGACAGGATATCAAGTGTTAGGAAGTCTGGGTTAAGTATAACAGACAGTTCTGGCTGGTGAAAGGGGAGCAGCCCCTTGAGCTTGGTTACAGTCCAGTCTCTGTGGAAACAGCAGCCTCTGGTCTCTGCATCCCTGTCACGGCTTTTCCCCTCTGTTCCCTCCACACCCATCTAATTAATTGTGTGTGGGTGCACCTTTTTTCTAGAGATGTCTCTTCCTTGTTTCTTAGTGGCACAGAATTGTATGTAATAATGTCTCTTTCTAAGGATTACATAAGTTGAAGATGATTTCTCCACTGGGAGAATTATGCAAGTTTAAACTGAAATGTATTTAGAAAGCTTTTATGTGTGTGTTTTCTGACTCGCAATGCAGAGGGTGATTTATTTGCATCCTTAATTGGACAACATCTGTTAGGGTTGGAAGAAAAACCATTTCATATCACTGTCATAGCCTGCGTTTTTATGAAGCCTCTGACCCCCTCCCCTTCCTGCATTACCTGTGCTACAGGCGCTGATTCTTCACACCCAAGTAGAATCAGTTGGGCACTCTTCTGGCCAGGGGTCTGCAGAATTTGTAATGTATATCTGCATTAGTGCCGCGTGCCAGTGGTACTGTTAAAATCAGCAATAAGATAATCAATGTTTAGATTTTTTCCTTTTTTAAGAACGTTGCCTTTATTATCGTTCAAGAGAAGATAATGACGGTGAGCCTTTCTAATTCTGCTAGCGAAGAAAAAGTGTCCAAAATATTTCTGTAACGCCGCTCATAGTAATCTTTGACCATTTAGTAAAAACTTTCCTGCTGCTTTCCAGCAAAACTAAGCTGTTTTGTGTGACTTAACACAGGAGAAGAAAGCGACCGCAGTCAAGTGCATTTATTGAACTTGAAGAGGCCAAAGTAACTTCTTGCTTAAATGTGAACTTCTGCGTGAGGCTATTTGTGTGTCTGTGTCCTGCAGCCCCAAATCTGGCAGCTGACCTACGCACACAGCCCTTATCGATTTCGGGGGGGGGAGGGGGCGGGGAGAGCTGCACAGATCTGAAGAGCCGTCTGTTCAGGTCAGATGGCAGAAAGGGGATCATGAGAGTAATTTGATTTCTATTATTATGTAATACTGGAGTGCGGTGTCTCTTGGACTGTGTATGTAATGCTTGTAGGTGCTGTTTTCAGCATCTAGCCAACAAAATGAATTCTGCTGAGTATTAAAAAATACAGGTTGCATGGAGATCCTGCTGCTTGCTAAACCAGAGATTGTAGTAGTATCAATTATAAGCAGTGAATTACTTTAAATAATTAAAAAGCCCTCTGTAAGTATTAAATTTCTCTAGATCCTATATTTTTTTTGACAAGTGTCTTTAAAAAAAAAACAAACCAAAAATCCTCCAGATTGTTCATGTTTACATATTTATAGCAGTAAAATAAGTTTTATAGCTTTTATACAGAGTGATGATGGGCTAGAAAGGCAGAAAATAGACAATATTAAGGCTACAATGGTGATTTCAGTAACCTTCATTGATGTAACGGAGTTCAGATTTACACTTTTGTTATTAAGAATTCCTCATGAAATTGTATGTAAAGCATGCTTTTCTAAAGTGCCATCATTCTAGAGATGAAAAATTTATCCGTTGAAAGATAATGGAGTGTCATTCAAAAAAAAAAAAAAAAGAAAGAAGAATTTGCCATTCTTAACTCCCCACTAGCAGTTTCAGTTTATTCAGTGGGTGTGAATTATCTCACCCATGCTGGTATGATTTAGAAATATTCCTTTGAAATAAATGTATTTAGAGTGGTGCAGAGCTGCTGTGAGAAGTAAATCAGATTCAAAAGAGTACAGACTGCAGCATTAGGTCCATTATTGATATTTCTTTGTTCCCATCCATTCACTAATATGAAACATGACATAGAATGAGTCCTTGCACTAATATATTCAAAGATTTAGTAGATTTAGTTTGGCTTTTTGCCTTTTTCTTTTTTTTTTTTTTTTTTTTTTTTTCCCACAACAGTGTAGTTTTTTGCAAAACCAGTGAAGCCAAATAATCTTTGGAGCATATTCAGCAGTAGATAGTGATATAAGTGGCGAAGTGGTGTAAAGTGCCCTGTTCAGTGGATGTGCAGAGCTACTGTTCAAAGGCTTTGGCCCTCACAGTGTAGCAAATTAGGAGTTCCTTTTCTAAGAACTTAATTTCTAGAAACGTATTTATGTGAAAATCTTTTTTTATAGTGGATTCATTGATCCTTCTTTAGCCCTGTTGATTCCAAAGCAAAGATTGTGTGTGTAACATTACTAAATTCTGAAGGGAAAAAAATATATTTTTATTATAATTTATATTTTAGATTATATAATTTTTCTTTGCATTCACAATTTTATATAATAAAATTAGTGATTTGGAGGGAGAAAGGGGTAGAGGGAGTTGGCAGTGTTGTCACTACTATTTGCTTATATTTACCGTATGACTTGCATCATTATTTATAGCATTGCTTAACTTTTCCATGTGTCTTTTAAGTGAATTTAGTCTTTTTGCAGTTTTTTAACAATTAACCTAGCCGTGATGAGGCTTGAATGAATATCATCTGCACACCTGTTTAATATTAAAGATCAGGCATTCAGTGCTTTGTGGCTTTAGCTTGAAATTCAAGTTGCTTTGAGTCATCCCTTTCGTCTTTTGTTTGGGTGGAAAAAAGGAGTGGCAGTAAACGGCCTGCAGCTAAGAAATGAAAGAGTTGAATTAGGTTTTAGAAATGTTAGTCTTGGCATTTGGGACATTTGCATTTGTACAGATCTTCACGCTTGGCTTTATTTTGAGTTTAGCAGTTCAGTGCTCAGGATGAAAAATGTTACATATCTTTTCCCAGTTAAGGGACACATGCACACTACCCTGGAGGAAGAGGGAGGAGCCAGGGTATGAGCTGTGGTTTCATATTTTGACCAGGTTACTGGTAATAGTGGCCGATGGGTTATTGCCCCACCTGTAGTTTCAGGTTTTTTCTGATAGCAGCTTCTAATTCTATGAACCAGAGGACCGTCCGCTCTTTAAAAACCAAAATGAGTCAACGAGACAGAAATTGCTAAGAAGGAATTGCAGCGTTCCCTTTGTTTCGCTTGACTTTGGTTGAGTTGGTAAAGCTTCATCAGTTCAAGTGTAGCTGTAGGAGAAGCCGGACTGGCCCGGATTGAGGCGACAGTACGTGGGGAAGTTGACAGCAAAATATCTTCCCCTGGCATCATTGCTGAGTATTGTGTGAACAACCAGAGCTGGTGTTCCATTACTACTGAATTGCTTTACTGTGTAGTTATATCTCTGTATTTATAAATGCATAGATGATGTTTAACTTATACCATTATAGAAAAAAGATAATATTTTCAATGACTCTGTGGTCTAGACCTTGAGGGTCTTTAATCAGTTAATTTTGCCCGGTATGCAGGACGAATAATCCACTTGACATCAGTGTAGTTGCGCTGTTGTGCAAACCATGCCAGGAACTGATTCAAGTAAATGGAAGAAACAGGAGCTTCTTTGAAAAAAGACTCTGAAGTATAATCATAATTGGACCTGGTGCTTTGCTTTAATTCAGGGAAGGTCGTTGAGGCAACGTTTTACTCTGTGGTTTGACTTCAGTGAAGTCAATGGACTTGGTCCAAGTTTATCAAAATGTGTCTTAGAGTGGAAATCACTTGCACAGCTTCTAGTTAGAATTTGAGGGTCAAATTCTGCTGAGATTTTACAAGTGAAGATTTAGAGTAATTCATGGGATTTCAGTGGAGGCTGTATTTTCAGAAGTCTATTTCTACATTTAAATTCTACTCATGCAGATCTATAATTTAGGTTTCTAAAAATTTATCAAATTTGCCCTCGTTAGCTAGACTAATTTATTGGTGCAGTTTTCTTTTATGATAACTTGATTTTATTTCAGTAGATTCACACTAATGAAACAATATATTTTTTTGTTTCTAAGAGGGATGTTCATTCATGTTCTCCTTAAAGAGCAGCTGGATCCCATCTTGACAGATGTAAAAACCCTTTCATTGAAGTTGCTGTATTTTTTGTGTGTGTTTTTTTTTTCTTGGGAAAAAATCTCTTTTATTAACTAGACCCCCTCTCTTTTGAACTTTTTTACTCCCTGAGTCAAAATCATAGTCCCCTGTGTCATCAGAATTAATTGCTGTGGACAGTTTGGATGCCACAAAGTGAGCATTAGGTCTCAGGGAAGAGAAATACGGGGACACATGGATCCTGTTTCAAATAAATTTTTAACTAAGAAAAGGTTGCTTGATTTTTGTTTTCTTTTTAAAAACAGAAACAAATTGTAATTGCAAAGTAACAACTGAGTTGCTCCAGATTCACCCCACTAAATGTACCTCGGTAATCATGCAAAAGATTCTCCAAACTGGCTTTCTGTAATTTCTGTTCTGGCAGGGGAGAACTGCAGTTCTGTGGGTTATATATTACTGTGGGGCCAAAACGGAATTGCTACCCTGGAAAAACTTTTTAAATGATTGGCATGGCAGATCCATGTCCTAAAGTAGTAGTTTGCAGAAGTAAGTTCATAATTACCAGCTCAGTTGCTCTTCTTCCTGCTGTTTTGGACACACTGGTAGCTTTTTTTTTTTTTTTTTTTGGTGGTGTTTTTGTTGTTTGGTTTGTTGTGTTGTGTTTTTTTTTTTTCCAGGCTCCTTCTGTGGGCTCCTTGCCCGAGTGCATCTTGGGATTTCCCTTTTGCTGAATGAGCTGCTTGTTTGAGAGGGAGGAAGTGAGGTCCCTTCTGGATTAGGAGGGAATGGGGGTGGAGGGTGGGGAAATGTCCTGTTTCATATGCAAAGCACACTGAACTGAAAAAAAAAAAAACCCACATGAAAACCTTTTAACAAAACCATCCATGTCACAGACTGGCAGAGCAGCTGCTGGCTTTGTTAGGGAGAATATTAATGTTTCAAAGACTTACAGAACCTTTTAAAAATGAGATAAAGGATGAATTTTTATTTTTTCTTTTAAGATACAAATTGAGATATAAATAAAATCTCCTTATTGATATCTGTGAATGGAATGTGCTGTCAACTGATGCGATATCAACTTCCACAACAGAGTCATGAGCTCAGTGAGAATCGTTGTTACAATCTACTCTCCTCTTTCTGAGATTTTAAGGTAAAAATGGCTCTGATTCTTCAGTTGCTCACATCAGTTGTTATCTGTGTGTCATTTCATTGCAGTTAAGTTTTTCCTGCTTGGCCTAATAAGGGATCTAGCAAAAGGAAAAAAAGGAGCTTTTCCGATCTTAACACAATGTTGCTTCAGCTGGGAGCAGTAAAATCCGTGCAGCAAATGAGGAGTCCAGTGTTGAAAATTTTTAATTTTTTTTGCATCAGTGATTGTTCATCAAAAATCAGATGGAAAAGTTTCTGTAACACTCAAAGTATGGAGGGCAACTGTACTTTACTGAGCTATCTGCGGTCCTTGTTCCCCTTCCTGGTCAGGTCAGTGGTTTAAGGTAAAAAACCAAAAAACCAAACCCATGCTTGTATAGGTCCCGTTACAGATACCATAATAATGATTAGTGTTAAATCCTATTTAATGTATAGTGCAGATGCAACCACCCCCCAGCTCTTGCTATTTTATTACGCAGTCTTATTTATCAAAGCAAATACTAATGCAGAGCGTTGTCCTGGCTTAGGGCTGCAGTGTCTCTGTTGTAGTTGATGTAGAAGTGGTATCAGCAGCATCTCTATCAGCATGAACAATGCGAGGCTGACCCTTTGGCCATTCTTGCTGCTCTTTGTAAGATTTTACATATTATAAGACATGATTGTTTCCATTTCTGGAATAAATGGGGCTGCTGTTAGATTTAAAAGTTTGGTTTTGGATTATTGGAATAAGAAGCCTCACTTGAAAAAGCAGGTTATTAAAAGGAACAACTCATAGAACTGCCCTTTTCAGGATTTTTTACAAGTAGTAAACTTGATGGCGATCTCACATAATCCTGTTTTAGTAGCGGTACAGCCCTAGGCATCAGAAGCATTCTGATGTTTTTATTGGTGGCTGTGTATAAAATCCTTTTTCCTCGAGATAAATAAGCCAAATGTCTTTCGTATTCTTTCTCTAATTTAGAAGAACAGAAATTATAGAAGTTGATAATTTAATAATAGTAACAAGTTCCAACTGCTAAAGTATCTCTGTCCCACAAGAACAACATTCAGAGACAGAAGGAAGTGCTGTACTGCCATCCTGGCAGATTTCTGGTTTGTGTGCTGGACTCATTTTCTTGCACAACATTTTCAAATGCTGTAGAACCTCATCTTTTAAAAAAAAAAAAAAAAAAAAAAGGAACTGTGTTACCGTCATTTCTACAGTGGTAACCTCCCAAATGTGAGCAGGTATTAGCTTTTGCTGCGACGTCTGCCTGTGTCTATTGAGCAGCCTGAAACAATGAGTCCATTTTATATTGTGGGGGGGTTTGCTCTTGACTCTGAATCCTTATCCACTTATATAAAAAAATCATAATCTGACATCTTTGGAGCAGGGCTTTTGACAGACTAGTTTCATCCTGCACACTTTATGTCATTTATGAACAATGTAGCTGGCAGATAATTGCATGTTTTCCTTGACTCTCCTTGATCTTAGAGTCAAAGGTTTTTTTTTTTCTGCTACAGGTCTTTGAGTTTTCTCAAACCTTTCTTTAAATTCACACTAAGTTTAGTGGCAGAGAGGGGCAGACATTGATACTTTTTCTCCTACAGTTATTGAAATGAAGGTATTTGGGTTTTTTTTTTAAAGCAGAAATGAACTCTCTTGCATGTAAACCCGTTCTTGGGAGTAACTGCGAGCTGTATATATGAGCAGACAGTAGTGATCACTGGTTACAGTAGGGGAGCAGTCAGCATGGATAGAAAACACTTGCTGGAGTTGTGAATATTACTGTTGGAATAGTAACTGACTGGAATAATTTATGTTCTAATGTTCTTCACAGAAAAATGTTCAAAATCTTAGTTTAAAATTTTTATTTCATTCAGAAACTGTCATTGCTTTTTCTTATTACCTGTAGTTTATTACACTTAGCTGCCTTCTGCACAAGGAAGCACTCGTGTAATGCCCAAGCCTTTCCCATTCCTCACTGAATGATATGCAAATCTAGTCAATTAAGCAGGGGGGATTTAATTAGCAGTTTAAGTTCATGTGTGAAGTGTCTTGCCTTAATTACTTAACAGTTTTGTTGCAAATTTGCTAAGGTTTTTTTTTTTTTCCCACAGAACTATCAAAACTGTGATTTTTTTTTTTTTTTTAGGGTGGTTTTTTTTTTTTTTTTTGGTAACATTTTCAAATACTGGGTATTGCCCCGTGCTTTGACCTTTGTACTGCTTCTGGGTGTGTGCCTCTCTCTATTTAGAAAGCTCTTTTCAAAGCTGGGGGGACAAAGCAAAATGATGTTTATTGTCTCAGGGTAGGACAATATATTAAAAAAAGAAAAAAAATTAAGGATTTTTGTACTTAAAATTTGGAGTGAAGTGCCATTTATTTGTTGTTCTTTGTAGCTGGATGACACGTTATAGTAGTATCTGTGTAATGGCCTAATATGGTTGTTGGCATTATATCAAATGGTTGCTTTTCTTTCATATTCTGTCCAGAAAAGTTGCTTTTCTGCACCACTGCAGAACATCAGGATGTTGCTCTGTCAGTGGGGTTGCAGTGATAGAAGTAACTTGGTATTAATACAAACAAGAATACTCTCCTGCTAGTGTAAAACGTGATGGTTTTTTGTTTCACACCTTCTCATTTGGAATATCTGAGCACATGGAAGCGGCACCGTAACTGTGATACTCGGGTGGCCATCCCTATCGTTCTGATCTGTGTAGCAGGATGGTGCTGGTTTGTGGCCTTGGGTTTGGTTTCTTAGAAACATTAAGGGTGGGAAAATGTGCTCTGGAACGATGTGGTATCACCCATTACTGTATCATCGCTCTTGACTTACATATACATCAAGACTGTAAGACATATTATTGATTACTGTAGTTTCATATTTTATTGCTTCTCAGTTTTATATTGATGGTTGCTTCATATTCTTGAATTGATAACCAAAGCAAGAGACTATTTTTGAAAAAATACTTTATTCAAAAGGCCCGATCTGTTTTTTGGATGGGGAAATCACAAGAAAAATAGTTTGAGTCCAAATGGATCCCTCCATAGTCTGGCCCAGGACCATCTAATTTAGAACATCTAGGCTCCAGCTACATGTTGGCTCTTCTGTTCCTCCCTTTCTCGCTTTAATTCCCCCCTTTCCCTGCCCCCAGTGTGAGAATCTCTGGGAATGGTAGAATTAAGGCAAAAACCTAAGAGACAGAGGAAATGAGATTAATTTCTATAAATTCCTCCCTTAATAATCCCAAATCACATCTGAATGTATCCCAGGACAGATAGGAGTATGTGACCCTCTCTCCCTCAGGCTCAGCACAGCAGATGATCTAGCTACGAAGATCCCTGGCACATTACAATTTTATGTATAACTGGGTGCATTTCTGCTGTTTTGCTACCCATTTTCATCAACAAATAGTATTTATCCCAATGATAGCAGATACATCACAGTCAGATAGGAATTGCAGAGCAAAGTTTTTTGTCTGTCATTCAGACACACTGCTCTAGAGAGGAACCTGGCTGACTTTCATACACTCAGCTGTAGGTATTTCTCTCTTCCTCGCTCCCCGCCTCCTCTCCTGAAGCTGCCAAATACCAGGATACCAAATGCACGCGAACAAACAGGAGTGATAACTCATGAAAGGTCTGTAGGATGTTTTGCCATGAAGCACCGTGCTCTAATGCAGCATTTGGGTTGGAAGGTGCTGGTTTGGTACAAAGAGCTTCCCTGACCCCCCAGCTGCGTTATTTTAAATATTGCACTTTACATGAAAGTTCAGAGAAACAGCCACCTCCTCTCTCTTTTAAAGTATCTCTAGGCAGTACTCGGGTAGTAAGGGAAGGGGTTTAAGCGTTTGGATACTCTGCTTGCATTGCATGCTGGACGTTGTATCTGCAAACCTGCCATTATTAAGTAGAAAGGAAGCTTGCTCCCTGGAGCAGCTGTACAACGCAGTCAGTGATCCCATGGTTCGTTAAAGGACCCCATTCTCGTTCTGGTCAACCACTGCTTGTTCCTGCAATTTGAAGAGGACACAATAGGAGTACTTGGGAAGTCGGGGAAGGAGAGTGCTGGGTGGCAGGATGCTGAGCAGGGTCTGCCTAAATGAACACTCAGGAGCCCATCTGGTGCTGTGTGGCTTCACCAGGAGTTTCTTGGGATGAAAGGTAGCGTGGCTTTTATGGTAGAAGGGTTTTTATTGCAGCCTGACTCCATTGCTGTTGGACTGAGCCATCGTGAACTCTGATACATTGAAGAGCCTTTCTCTGATGGACTGAAAGTGTCCATCTGGCTGTGTCTCACAGCAATACCCTGATTGGGATTCCTTTTATTGCTGCTTGGCTCCAGTTCTGGGTGGGTGCATGTGGGCATGGACGTGCATGGGGGAACAAGAACAATATTTGCACTTAGAGTCCTCTACACCACAGATTTACAGGTATTATCCCGTGATTGTTTTAAAGGATGTGTTCTTTAGGATCTGACATAACTCTTTGATTTTCCATCCGTACGGTTAGAAATTTTGCTCATTTGTCTTTCACAACACACAAACTGCCTTTAACTTCACTGTATAGTTAAAGGTGTAGTAGTGACATCCTCAGTTTAAAGCTTTTAGACTTGAAAATGGTTTTCTACCACCCAGGAGTTTGAGAGACATGGATAAGAAAGTACTGCATTACTTCTAGTGACTAGTTCTTGCATCTGTGCATGTTGTAGAGTATAGATTTTAAATAATTTAATGGACAGATTACAGTCTGCAGTAGCAGGGTTGTTAGAAATGCTTTAGTCAGCAGACACCCAGTCTGGGCAAAAGGCTGGGATGCTCATGTTTCCTTCAGGTCCTTTGATTAAAGGATCCTGTTTGAAGATTTACTGTAGCACCATATGATGCAAAATTCATCCTATTAATAATTCTTTTTATGAAAAGAGAAGAAACACTTCTAAACCAGAACTCCTCATTTCATATAACTGCTTTTTTAAATTGCTTTTGTGAAACAAAGCTATATTAGAAAGAAGGAAAAAAAAAATACTACACTTCTTACACTTATGATTTCAGTCCTTGCTGGATCTGCAGCACCCCAACCCCAAATTCTAGTGGAAATGTCAAAGAATACTGTAATAACAAAGTATTTCTCCCTTTCCACAGAGTTGCAGTACATTTTATATAATCCCATTGAGGTCTCGTTTGCTAATTGCAATCTAAGGGGATCAAGAAAGCAAAAGTTAACAAAAAACATGGAGTCAACTGACCTGTTTGGTTTCCAAATAGAAGTGTAAATGCTGTGATTCAGAATTTTCATTTCACTTTTAAATATTATACCCTTCTAAAAATGTAATAATAAATACCATCCCCCTTTTAATTGGATGTGTTCGTTCCATAATTTTATCTGTGTTTTTTCCAAGCTAGGTTCTGGAGGCACTTTCTTCAAATTTATTATTAATCTTATTAAGATCCTGCATTGGTGCCAGGATATTTTTAAATAGAATTTCTTTCCAGTTCAGCCAGGGCAACCCTTTTGTTGAACCTTCTTTTGGGTAGTGTTCCCATGTGCTGCGAAGGCGCTGACACATGACCTCCTTACACATAGAAAATCCTAAATGTCCTGCCCCTTGCCAAACCTATCACAAAACTACCCATCACCCCCTTTTCAGAATCCCAGATGGTAAATAGCAGCAGGAGGTGAAAGGGGAGCTTTGTCTCCATTCTGAGGCCTGTTTTAAGTATTCTGTGTCTGTCTGTATCCCTCTGCTTTTCCCACTCTGCCCATAAATTAGCAAGCCAGCTTTTCTGACGAGGGAAGACAAAATGTCCATAAGCTGCAGTAGCATCACCTACTCAAGATAATGTTTTTGAACAGTCTTCAGTTTCATTTTATCTGATTGTGATCTCTCTTCATTTGGGTTGAACTTCTCTGTCTGGCCTGCTCACTACAATATTTGGGGGAAGTGCAGCTTTTATGAGTATCAGGCTGTGATTTATAATTTCTGTGGCAGCTTCAAAAAAGAAAGTATCCTGACATTGAAGTTTACCTGCACCCTGGGTGGTTGAGCTCCGATTATTAAAAAAAACAAACCAAAAACCCAAAACAAACAAAATGCCAGCCCCCAAACAAACAAACAAAAACCTGCTACAAAGAGGTGCTTGTCTTGTTCTGCTGTCTGTGTAAAGGCGAAGTTACAGGAGGAACAGCAATTCCTGGTGGATGGGGTGCTCTGGGAGCAGATTTGGGGCTTTATGGGGGTATAAAGGGGTTTACCAGAGGGGCAGTGAAAGGAGCAGGGATGTGGTCAGTGGACACAGCAGCACAGACAGAGTTGTGCAAATCTTTGACCATTTTTAGAAGCTGTGCTTGGCTCCTAGGATTCACCAAGCAGGATTTTGTCCCTGCACACTCTTCCCATGGAGTTCCCCAAAGAGGCAACAGTTTCCTCTCCCTTTGTGCAGGAAAGATGATGGGGGCTTTTGTGCGCAGGGGGGGCAGTTCTGTAGCATGAACTCTGCTAGTGTTGCTTCTGGAGTAGTCTTGGCAGTATCTGTTTGTATTGAGATGATAGCTAGGTATTTGTGATAGGTTTTGGGTGGTAGGTGTGGAGGATACATATAATTTATACGTTGATCATCTCAAAACAAGGTATCAAATCCAAGCATACATACAAGAATAGGAAACTTGGTCACTTTTTTGCCATGTTATTGACAGAATTCATATTGTGTGGATGGAGTGGCTTCTACTAAGAAACACTGATTTATGCAAACTGAGTATATGTCCTTGTTTGTCGGGACAGGTTGTTTGGTTCTCCTTAATTAAGATACTGCATTCTCGTTAGCCCCTGATATTCCAAACCCCCCCTGCATTCATCCTGAGCCTGAAATCTGGCAGCTTTTTCAGTGGGAGATTAGTCTTTCCTCTGACCTGGGCTGCAGCTGAAGTAATGACTTACCAGTTTCAGCTGATTGGAAATCAGAGACTGGTGAACTGAAATACTGGAGAGTTAATGAATTCCCTGGGTTCCCTGGTGGTTTTTGGTACATCTTTATTTTAAACTGCTGAATATTACTGAGGAAAGGGGAGTGGGAGTGCAAGGCCTGTTTACTGTCTAGTACTTGAAAGGGGTATTCTTTTTTGTTTGTTTGTTTCATTTTATGTTACAAATATTGTTGTAGAAATCCTGTGTGGTTGCCAAGCTCCTACCTAGCCTTTGGATGCCAAGTGATTGTCAGCTGGGAAGCTGCTGGGAAGGATTTAAAGCAGTATTGCCTCTTTTGCAAATGTTGTGGCACTCAAATCTAGAGTGAATGCACCTTTGACCATTTTTTAATGAGCCTTCATTTTTAAGTGATGAGAAGGATTATGAGGAAGAGCGAGAAGAGCTTGTGTGTCATTTGCTGTGTTTTCTGGATAACAATGCTCTGCTTTCCACATTGTAAGTTAATTATCAAAGGTTTTTTTTCCTCCTCGGAGATCTCCTGTGTTTCTCTGGACCTGTAATTCTATGTATAGTCATCAAGTAAAATAGATCTGATGGGCTCAGTTCTGACACGTTGTGTTTTGACAGCACATTTTGTTCATACTGAGTCAATACTTTTGAAGCTGTAGTTGCATGGTCACTTTAATTTGACATATACCTAGTTGCTGCCAAAACTCCTTTTGGCTTCTGCCCTAACACCAGCCTACTGTTCCTGTCACCTTCTTTGACTGTCACTAGTGCTTTTATGGCTGCACAATGTGCAACAACTCACCAGGGAATCAATCTGCCTGAAAATTAGCCATTATATAAGGGAGAGCCACAAAAATTAACTGAACAAATGTGCTGCTGAGTGTACAGAAAAAGCAGGTCGGGGTTGGTTGGTTTGTTCACCAGCGTTACGTATTATCATTTGAGATTGCCAAAGTTTCAGTTAAAAGTATGGTTTATGTGTTGGTGCTTTATCCTAAAAACAAACAATATAAGGAACAGACTAGGAATGGTGGGTGTGTGAATTAGATAGAATCAAATAGTACTTCTTCAGCCCTGGCTTCTCTAATTTGATAAACTTTTGTGTAGTAGATGTGGCTCCTAAAGATCAGGTCAGTATCTTTTCTTTAACACCTTATTAGGCTGTTGCTCTAAACCATGAGCTTTTGGGAATGCATTTTTCATTTTTTTAGAAAGGCTTTTGATGGATGAAGCTGTAAAATGAATAGAAATAGTGTCTCCCTCTTCCTTTTTCCTCCTACTCAACGCTCACACACAGTCAGCCCTGGGGTCTTTTCTTTCTGTGTGGTTGGCAGAACAGAGAGAAAGAGAGAGAGGAGGAGACTGTCTGGGCCCCTAGTGCTGTCATGAGAAGAATAGCGGTGCTGTTACCGCTAAATCTGAAGGGACAAGCTTGTATATGTATGCTGCAGCAGCCAGCGGGCTGAATTAGTGGCATTTAGGCACTGCTAAGAGGCTAATTGAGTCACTGGTACTTGCTGATTAAACCAGCAAATCCAATAACGTATGGATGTGCATGTTTGTGTTTGGTTCTGTGCTCTCTGAAAAATAAGCATGCTGGGTTTCCTTTAACTCTTTCCATTTTGGGCAAGTTACTCAGTAGTTTAAGGGATATCAAAGCATCTAAATAACATTTTGTGGGAGATGTGTTTTACTTTATTCCATTCTTCCTGCCCTGTGCACTGGGATTGGATGAGAAGGCATAAAAACAGTTCCATTACCAATTGCTGAACTCTATCAGTTTTAAAAATGCTGTTTTAAGTGAGCCTTTGGTTTAATATGGGATAATCTGAATTATGAGGTGACAGAAGGTAAAGAACTGAAGCCGTCCGTGATGGATGATGCATCCATGCCACGCAGGTATGACGAACGAAGCCTGTGTTGGAATTTTGGTTGGCATCAATCTCGAACCACTCCACCTTCCTCAGAATAGTGTTAGTAATGCCCAGGTGGTGGTTGCACCACTGCTTCTGAATATCTAATCTAGTAAATGCATAAACAACTCGTATGTCATATAATGTCATATATAATGATGATGATTATAATGTAGGTAAAGAAAATCCTAGTTTTAAGTGGGTTGTAAGGGGAGTACATAGGGAATGCGTAAAGCTGACCTAAACTTTAATACACCCTTGCAATATATTTTCTAATCCGTTGTCACTCCTGAAATCTGCCCACAGGCAGGCCCTGCTTCACCTTTGGTCACAGTGGTTGTTACAATGGTTGTGGCTTGATTGACTTCGGTCGAATTATTCCTAATTTACAGCACTCTAACTGGAAAGCAGAATTAGATTCTTGTGTTTTTCTTTGAAGTAGGCAGTGCTCTCAGGGAGGCTGTTGTGCTGAGGGCATATTGCTTTCAGTGATTCTTTTTAATTTTGTTTTTAACGTTTAAAAAGAATAAGGCGCCTCTCAATCTAAACCAGAAGGACATGTATGAAAAAATAGTAAGACTCACAGAGGCGAATGGTGGGTTCAGAACCTTGTGAGTCATTGCAGAGAGATTGACAGTTTGGGAACAAGAACGCGGAGGAGTGAGGATGGGATGCTCAGGGGCTGATGAGATAAGGGAGTCTATAGAATGTCAGTAGAGGGGTCAGCAGCAGCGTGCATCTCATTCCAGAGTTAAACTCAGGCATTGGGAAATGGCATTCCTTGATGGCAAACACAATCTGACAGTTCTCAGTTAGCTACAGTATTCACCTCCTCCTCCTTCCCCCTTCCCTCCCCCCCCCCCAACTGCATATCGGAGGATGCTTTGGAGATCATGTCTGTTCTTGCCTTCAAATCAGCTACAGGAAAATATTTAAAGCCACAAGCACACCTTGGAGGCTTTGCAGGGTAAGTCAGTTTAGCAAGAAATTGATGTACTTTAAAAATTACATCTCTATTGAGGCAGCTCAGTTCTTGGGGCGGTCAATCTGTTTTACCACCTATTTAGAGATTGCGAAGCTTTATATGTAGCACTTTGCATCTGTCTTTCTTCCTAGTCTGTCTGTCTGTCTTCTTCCTGTGTATATGAAAGAATTTCCTTATGTTCGTGGGCAGGCCTGGACTGGATCAGCTCCTGGAACTAACTACACAGGAGTTCATTCATTCCTCCTCTGGAATTACTTGGTGTTTGCTAGGTATAACTTGTTCATGGGTGGTGGGGAAGGAACTGTCCTCCCTGTGTTATTACCCAGGGTGCAGGGAGGTAATTCTGCTTTAGTAGGCAGGGCAGGAGATTGAGTCAAGAGAACTTTTTTATAGTCCCAGCTCTTGACACCATTTAACTGGGTGACCTTGGGCAAGTCACTTCTCCATGAAACAGGACTGACAATGTTTACCTCCCTGCCCAACAGGGGTGTTAAGAGGACTTTAGTGAAGCATTTTACATATATACAGGATTGTATTATTGCTGAGAATTGTTGTTTCTTTATGAGTATGTATGAAAGGTGCTAAGACGATTCCTCACCTTGGCCTTCACACGCAACTCATTACAGGCTTGTGGTTGCTCTGAATTTAGGTAGTGGAAGAGACAAGTAGTGTTGTCCTCAGAAGCTGTTGACATCCTCAGAAGAGAAAGTGCCAAACCAAATTTCTCCTTCTCTAATTAGCACTGTGTTAAAAGAAAAATATAGTTATTCTGAGTATGCAGTCCTTGTGGGTATGGGGCCTAGGAAGGCTCCGTCAAACTACCTACGTATTATTTTTCTGTAGACCTTTTTGTGAGATCCAGCGGTACAGCTCTTGCTGAGGGAGGAGAGCAATAACGATGAAACATTGTGTTAGTTTTATTTTTGAATCCTGACAACTGAGCTTTGACAGGGGAATCAACAGCAGGGAGACCCAAGAGAAGGTTGCACAAGCACTGTCTCTAGGGTGTCACTCTTCTGGTGTCAAGGAAAACTTCCTCTTTTAATCAATACTGCAGTGCAGCTGTGCTGCTTTGAGAGAGTGGTCATAGCTGGGAGGGTTTCCAGTTTGTAAAGGGAAGAAGGATGTTATTTATCCTCTTCTCATTTGATCTTTTACACAGAGTGAAAAAAGGGCAGGAACGTTGTAAAGGAGACCATAGCAGACCTGTGTTGTTGAGGGAGAATTTTCTTTGGCAGAAACCGAAAAATATGGCTGTGAGCTCACCTCATATGCTCTTCTTGTAAACTACAATGTGCTGAGGATGGAAATGTGGCTCAGAGTGATTTGCTGTGGCCATCACCCTAGTTTGAACTACTGCACTGATTTGTAGTGATGCTGGTGCCCATACAGCCAAACACTGGTTATTTTATCATATATATGTGTTCCCAGATGCCATGTGAAGAATTAGTGAATTTCTTTTAGGATTTTATGGATGTTACTCTTGAACTCTGCCAGTATTTCATTATGTTTCAGTTGTCCTGTCTATTAAAAAAAAGAAATAAAGCCTTTTTGCATTGAGTTGTCATAGGACTTCATCTGTGGGTTGAAGTTGTTGAAAGACAGACGTATGTGAGTACCAAGTGCTGTACAATAAATGTTCCAGCCTTGTAGTTTGTAGGTCTTCTCATGTGATATGAGTCAATTGTATAATGACAGCTATCAGATAACATCTTCTGTCCCTGCTCAGCGCCAGCAATCTTAGTCTTTAGTTTACTGTGTTGGCAAGGCAAGGTTAGGTCAGACAGAAACCTGTCAAAAGCTCTGATCTGAATAAATTACTGTGTTTCCTCCTATTCTGACGTCTTTTCGTTTGTGCTTTTTGGCTGGGGTGTTAATACTTATTTCTAAAATCTCATCCTATTCCCTGCACACACTGTGGGTTTAATGAATTAAAAAGTAAACTCGTGACTATGGCATGAAGAAGAAACATAAACTGGTGTAGAATGGATTAAGCATCTGTTTTGTTTTTTATCCATTTATGAGAAATTTCTAGAGTGCTATAGCCCTGTCTCTTCCACAAGTCCTATCAAGTTGAATGGTTCAAGAGTTGCAGTGGATTTTCACACATT
This sequence comes from Numenius arquata, assembly GCF_964106895.1. Taxonomy (NCBI): domain Eukaryota; kingdom Metazoa; phylum Chordata; class Aves; order Charadriiformes; family Scolopacidae; genus Numenius; species Numenius arquata. The sequence continues at coordinate 7,245,424 of NC_133595.1, forward strand.
TTAGGGAAGTTCTCTGATAACATGATTGGGTTTAATTATGCTAGTAAAACATTTGGTGCACACTCTTCTCCTCTCTCCCCCCTCCCCCCCAACTCATTCTCTGCTTTGTATTGTAAGGAGAGGTTTGAAAAGTCTTTATGTATCTATTTCACTTTAAAATTGCATCATCAGGAGGCTTCAGGTTGAGGATTTGTGTAAATCAGAACTTTCCACAATAGTAAAAAAAAGTTTCACATAAAGCAAAGGCTTTGTTTCCTTGCTTTAAACACAAGTGCAGTGATTAGCACTTCCTCTCTGTATTTGCGGCTGACTTCTCGAGTTGTCCTATTCGTACTTGCAGTGAGATCCCTGTGTCACTTAGCACCTGATTCTCCCATGCAAAGGGCTTGTCAGACAGCTTTCATCGAAAGTATCTTTTTCTGAAGTACAAAAGATATTTTTTGATACGCTTATATGCATTTCGTGGCACTTCTGCATTACCTTTCTACTCAAGTGACAAACGGAGTTTAGTGTAAATGAGAAATATTTTGTATATTTCTTACTAGGAGTAATATTTCCTTGAGAGCACCACTCCAAACAGTGCAGGTGGCTACTGGAAAGGTCTCATTCTGTTGTGAGGTTGGAATTCTTACCTTTGAAACCCAAGAGGGGAATTTGAGTATTGGCAAATATTCTATATTAAATGTGCTTTCTTAATTTATAAAGCACTTGAAGATACAATGGCATGAATGGCCCTATAAAGGGGTGAATCTGTAGCAATAAAAAAGGAATTTTGCAAATTTCTGTTGTGTGAGAGGGCTGCCTCTACTGGAATTGAATTGTTTAGTTGAAATGATTCTTGTTGGAGAAAATGAGAAGGGCTTCATTCCCATCATTACAGAATTGGGTCACTGTCTCTTTTAACTGGGTCACAGGAGTTTCCAGCATGGGAGGCCTCTCACCATGTTTGATGAGGGTGAAGTATGAGAACAGCCCAGTCCTGTTACCTCTTCCTGCAGGGCATTGTGCTCCCTGCCTGAAGTGGGCGTGAGGAAACTACCTGCCTGTTACTGATGTTTTCTGGTAACTTAAGTGGGAGCCTGGTTCAGCTGATCTTTACTGGTACACATCTGACCTGGGCTGGAGATGTGGAGGTCAAGCCTTTCCAAGTTAGCCCTGTGTTTTGGCTGCTGTTGTGGCCGGAGGCTGTTGTGTATTTCACTGGAGGAGAGGAAAAATGCAAATATATGGAACTGTGACCCGAGTGCTGTGGGCTCTTTCAGTTCACTTACCTATTTCTGTTAATCCTGCTTTAAAAATACCGTATTAGTGTAGCGCTGTGTGAGGGTGGCTCCCGCTCTCAAACCACAGTCTGGGAAGGCTGTACGAGTTATGGAGTAAACCCCCCCTCATTAGGGGGAGAGAGAGAGTCTCCCCTGTTTGTCTGCTTTATGTGAAAAGAGGCAGTGTCTAAAAACCAAAACAAAAAACCCCATAGCACAACAACTGGCCTCCTTCCATGAACTAGCCCTATTTCCAGCCTGTCCGCCACGGTACCAGGGGCACAGTCTGTTATTGAGAGGCTGCTCTTGTATGTACATAAAGCCTTGTGATTTGTGCTCCGAGCCGAGAGTCTCCGAGAGTTCAGCTCTGCTGGAACAAAATGTTCAAGACAATACTGTGGGATCCAGCTGGAGGTTTAGCATTAATGCAGTGTCAGCCAGATGGAAATGAGGTGGAGAGGGCTGGGGGATGGGGAATCTCTTCTCTTGAGAGGGAAAAGGAAACAATAGTAACTCTGAAATACATATTCACATGTATCTATAGTGCTAAACGCTAGCTATGATAGGCATGTTCTCATTCAGCTTGTTGCCAGTAAGATGTCAGTTGTGCTTTGTGTGTGGTTGATACAGTAAATAGGGCAGACACAGCTCTCAGTGAAAAGCCTGTGGAATTCCACTGATTTCGGATGTACACTGACATAACTAGAGCATAATTTGCTCATTGCCAGTGATTTTCAAAAGATCCAAGTGAGTTTGTGCCTACATCTGGGCATGCCTGGTATTGGCCTGCTTTTCAGAGAGTAACAAATGTATACATTCTAAAATTATCAATATTGAAAGATACAAGTAACTTTCTCAAAACTTTAGAATTGTTTCTAGATGCAACATGCAGCTGGTAAGCAGCAGTAGCCCAAATTTGTCCTTTCTGACACCTTTTATTTCTGCTGACGTGCTTATGGATAGCTGAGTGCAGGGCAAGGTCTGTCAAGGTTTTCAGCCTCTTTTATAGGATTGCTTTGTTCTTTGAAATGGCTGTGATGGGGTAAGGCATCATCTGTTTTAATAAGATCATAGTGAAATGAAGCTTCCAGCTCCTGTTTGCACATGGCGATGCAGTCCAAGTTTTAGATATCTCTTTGCATTTGATGCCAAAATTTGATACGATGAAAGTAATTTCACATTATTAGTTCCTTTGAAGAAAAATCTGTTGTGTTTCATCTCTTGCTTGCCACACAAAACTGGAAATTGTAAACTCCACCGAACCTCTGGAAAATCTGTAGCCGTGTGACCATGGAGAAACAGGGAGCGTTAACTTCATGTTTTCTGTAGTTGAGTCGTGGTGGTTCTGTCCAGGAGCACTGAAAGAAAAGAAAGAAAGAAAAAAAAAAAAAACCAAACCCAAAAAAGCAGCCAGTTGAAGAAGACAAGGTAACTGTCTTCTGTTCCGTGTTTCTCAGACGTACAGCGTTCTGCTGCTCTCCTGAGGTAAAGCAAATTATTCAGCAACCTACTCTCCACATCTTTCTTTAAATGACCCAGAATCCATGATGCTCATCTAAGGATATTTGAAGGAGCTTGGTAGGTGGCTCTTCCGTGGAGCTACAGAGGCTGTTCATGTTGTTTGTCTGTCTCTCTTTCTATTGGTTTCTCATTTGAACAGAGCAAAAGCAGAACTACCTGAATGCAGATTCAAAGAAACAGTTCTGCTTTCACAGAAAAAGGATTTAGCAAGAAAGAATCTCTCCTCCCCCTCTTTTATTGGTGTATTTTGCTCTTTCCTCTTTAAAAGGAGAGGTCAGCAGGTTCTAGTGAAATCTACTTGAAAACATTGAGAAATACTTCATGGTCCATTCCTGTAGGTTGTCTTGATTCAGCCATAACTTTTGGACCGTCTCTGGGAGCGCTGTGCTGTTCTAAACCATGTTTCAGGGCCCCTTTGAGTAACATCAAGTATTAATTTAACGTCATAGAACCCGGCTGGCTGCAGTGGGATGGGCAGTGGCACAGCATTGATTTCGGTCCTGAGGAACATCTCTGGGGAGAGAACACTTCCTTCATGTAATAAAGGAAAGACGACTGAGGAGAGGAAGCACGGTGGTGTTCCACTTAGTGACCTTGTCTAGGAACAGTCAGTAAGCAAGAGGAGGTGTATTCCCTCCTCTGGAATATTCATAGGTCACTCTCCAAGGGGCTGAAGACCTGCAGTATCAGAGTTGTCTGCGGTCACATATTGGATGCTGAACTGTTAATTAAATTACCCACAGCACAGGTCCCTGGCTAAAACCCTTAAGTGTTCAGCACTCTTTCATCTGTGCCCTAGTATCTTCTGGGAGCAGCTTGCAATTAAAGTCAGATACTGATGAAAACTGTTGAGGCACTCAAACAGGGCAATACTAGTAGTAGTAAAAAGCCAAGAAACTCAGTGATTTACTGGTGGTGGGTCAGTGCTGGGAAAGCCCGTGCCCCTTCTTTAAAAGTCCCTTTTAAAGTTCTCCCAAACATGCAGTTCCCAGGCTCCCATTCACTACTCATTTAGAGAATGAATGTCTCTCTTTTCTCCTCTTATGTATGTTCCTGTGGTCTGCGTGATCATAAGTTGCATTGCCGTGCTCCATTTTCCACTGCCTGTGGCTTCTAGGCCTTTGTGCGGCTTCTTTAGAGTTTCACAAGTACATCACAAGATGCTATTTTGGGTCGCTGCAGGATAAAGAGCATTTAAGATCTTCAGAATGCCCTTTGCCACTTTCCATTAAGACTGTGGAGATACTCGGAAAACAAAATGAATAAACTGAAACTCTTGGTAAATCTTAGTCCAGCCTGTTCTGGCTTTTACTTGCACAGATGAGTTCAAAAGGTGTTATTTTATTTCTTTTTTTCCCAGAGTTGATTTTGATCCTGACATACAGTTTTTCCAGATAGATAGTGCTTTTACTCCCTGAGTCAGGAGCATGTGTGTAATCAGGCACAGAACTTAAGTGTGTATCTCAGTCCCTCAGACAACATTTCTTAAACTCTGTAGTTTGGCAGAGGAGCTGGGCCAAGCGGGAATGAACATGCTGGCGGTATTTTTTTTTTTTTTTTCTGTCTGGGGGCTTCCCAGATGATTGATGATTATGAATGAGGGATACTTCTGATGGGCTATACTTTGGTGTGGTATAACTTCTCAGGTCTGATATACAGAAGAGGCTGTACTTCTCTGTGAAACGTGTCCCTTCTTACATTGGTGGTGCCACTTCTTGGGAGGAGGGTGGCCAGTGGATAATTAGTGTTGCTTTTAAAGGGGAGGCCCATTACCTCCCAGTGTTGGAGAAGGACCTGCCTGCAATCAGCTAAAAGGAACCTGTTGGCAAGAGAACTCTCTCCTTCTGTGGTGCTGCATTCCTGTCGTTCCCACTCCTGCACGAAGCTTCTGTAAGTGTCTCTGAAGCAGAAGAGGGGTCACTTCAGGTGGCTGTTTTGATCTGGTAGCGTCTCCTCTCCTCTCTAATGCTGTCTGGAAGGATTTGTTAGATTCCCTTTTCAAAAGGAGAGGCCAGGCAGGCGTGCACTTTCGCACACGCACACGGTGCTGCCGCCCTGGGATTTAAGGGCAAATGGAAGGCAGGGCTGTGACAGGAGACGTGATTAGGAATACAGTCCTTTCACAGTGCCTTGCTTTTGCATTTAAAGAAACTTCTGTGTGCTCAGCATTCAGATTGGCTGCCCCAGTGACATCACACGCTGACAGGACTGCAGTTACAGCAGTACCACCAGCAGTGCTTTGCCTTTCCTGCTTAGTTTGCCCGAGACTATTAGAATCATTTACATATGTTAAACAGCCATTGTGTGACCCTGTGACAAAGAGTTTTATTTTATCTGCTCCTTCGAGGAGCAAACTGAGATAGAGAACGACCTGATGGCTTGTCTATGGCCACACAAGGAGTTATCTGGTGGACCTGCAATTAGAACCCTAGAGTCCAGGCTCTTCTGTGTTCTGATGACTTGATAAGCTTTTCCTCCTGGCAGGCAGCCTAGGACCATCGAGTCTTCACCTCCAGTGTGGTGTTCTGACCTCCCTATTGTATCTCCAGACCTGAGAATAAAAGCTGGGTGTCATGACTACCAGTCTGGTGTTTTAAGCAGCAAAGCTGCAGTATGAGTGCCCAAAGGAAACGGTGTAGTCAATGAGGAGGCTGTTCTGCCAGCTTCCATTGAACTACTGCAGCCGTAGGTTAACTGAGGGTAGACTTGGTAGCTGCCCTGCGACTTGATTCCCTCCCTAGACACTGCTAGAACGTTTTGGATCGCTTTGATCAGTACTTCTCTAGATAAGTACAGCTATTCTCCCCACCACCTTTCTGTTTTGGTGTTTTCTGCTTTGGGATACTTCTTGGGGTCTGATTTGCAGAAGATGTATGCCCTGCACTGTGAACATAGAGGCCTACTAAATGTTACTTTCAACTCATCTTCATGTGTATGTACTGGCATTTTTGATAACTATCTCTATAATTTAAAATAATATCTTAATTTCTGTGTGCTAACTTTGTATGGATTCAAGAATTTTGGTAGAAAATGAAATACACAAACACTTCAGAGATTCACTAAGATAAGAGAACCTGAGGTGACCCTTACTGTTTACATTGGTTTAGATAAATACATGCTTTATTGAAATTCACAAGACTGGAGAAGAAAAACAACAGGTATTTTTAAGAGGTATTTTTTGTAGTGCACAACTAGATGCAATTTATCTAATCTCTCTTTCGTCTTTGTTTCTTCCCTTCTTCCTTTCAGTCATTTCCCAGGGATAAAAATAGATGTTATGCCATTCCACTTTGGAGATTCCAATTAACAAGGATATAAAGGAAGCTTTGTGTTTGAGATCTCATCTGCTGGGCTGTAGGCTTTTCTCTGCTGTGAGGACAGGCTGAGAGGGTTGGGGGGGTTCAGCCTGGAGAAGAGAAGGCTCCGGGGAGACCTTAGAGCCCCTTCCAGTGCTGCTCTTGGTGGTGGTTTGCTTGTTTGTTTTAATTCTACCCATTTGAATGGATGCATATGGACTTTGGCAATGTACTGTCTTGCCAGGTGAGATAGAAAATGTAATGTTTAGAATTTTCCTTTCTCTAACACTTCAGCAGAGAGCGGGAACAAGGGGTTACAGTCTGCTAGGGTGGAGCTTTTAGTCAGTAGGAGAAGAAAGATGTACCTTCAAGAAATTCCATATGCTGCCTTCGGCCTGGTGAGATCTTGGAAGGACTTATTGTTGCTCTTTGTACACACATACAAAAAAAAAGCTGGATCCTGTGTGGTAGCATGGTGCCTCTTTGAAGAAGTAGAAAACCCAGAAATCAACCTCGGTATAGGAGAAGAAAGATCAAAATTTGGATGACTATCAAAATGCCCTGAGCTGCATTCAGAGTGGGGGGAGGGGGGGTAGTGGTTAAAGAGCACTAGATTGACACATCAAAATACTCTTTCCCATATACAGTGTTTCTTTGTGCCTCTTGGTAAAACGGAAATTGAGTTTAGCTCTGCTTCCCCCTCCATCCCACCCCAAACTGTACTCCACACTGGTGTGGGAGCAGTGTCTGTGTGGCATTGCAGGTTATGAGAGCTTTCTGCAGAAACACGCTTTGCAAAGAAGTATTTATTTTAATGAAAGATGCTTATGGTGTATTACTTTATAGAGAGGATGCTGAAGGAGATACTGAACTATTTACCTGAACTTCTTAATTATAGCAAGAATTGACTATAAATAAACTGATACTTTACATATCTTGCTGTAGAGGAAGGCTTGATTTCATGTTCCTTTCCTGTAGTTAAGCTGTACCCAGTTTGACTGGCCAGTGTTCGTTCTGGGCTGGACTGGTTCCTGGATGATCTGTCACTTTGTTAAAGAAAGATTAGGGGTGTTTGTGTGAATTCCTAGTTCAGGCGCCACTATAAAAGGTATCCACATTCCACTTACCCCTTTCTCAAAATATTTCCCAGCACAGTGTTAATTGATTAAAAAAAACCCACAACTTTTTTCCCCCTGGTGTTAACTTATTTATAGGCAAAGTGCATGTTAAATTCAGTAAATAACTTCCTGCGTTTTTATAAGTATTTTAAAAGTATCAGACTGTTTGGCAGTATTGGAAGGATTCATGTGGTCTTTGTTTAGTGCTGGGATGTAAGTTACATGCACACAGTAAATGAGGGGGATGTATCAGCCCTTCTGCTGACCAGATGTTAGATGAAAAGAAAAACAAAATACAAAATCCTAAACAAAAAATGGCAGAAAAAAGGTTTGCTAAGAATTTACTTTTCAACTCTATGTAGTAATGAGTATTGCAAGTCTTCTGGAACTGTACCTCATGGAGAAAATTATATCGGGCTAGGATGAATCCACATGCAAGAAAAATAAAACTTAAGTGATGATTGAATCTGAACAAATCTGCACGTAAATAAGGAAATTGTACCTAACCCAACCGTGGGTGCTCGCTGTGACTGTGTGGCTTCCAGACAGCAGTGGTGAATCTGTGCTGCTGTGGTAAAATCCTGTACTGTATCACACTGAATAAAGAGAACACCTAAAGGAGATGGAGCAATAAAATCCAACTGAAGTATGTGAGAGCAGAATCAATCCCGTAATTAAATCTAGGTGGTAAAAATTAAGATACTTTCTGAGCTCCTGTCTGTGCATTTCCTAGTAAAGTTCATGAGAAGTTAAAGATGTGCATAATTGAGAGAAGCCGGGAGTTGAGGCTTTCTCTGGGTTTGAAAGGCTGAATTCTTTTCTTTTTCATTTTCTTTCTTTCTCCCTCTTCTCTGCTCGTTAAAAAGGTGCTATTTGTGGTCATTAGGAGGCACCCAGAGCAATTAGGTCCAACTGACCTTCGTGATAGCTATTCAAGACAGAAGCTAAAGCAGGATTGTGTTGTAAACAACAACAGAAAGGGGCTCACACTAAACTTTATGGCTTGTTGGTATGTCAGGGGGGAGATTAGAGGATGATGCAGTCAGCATCCCTGTAAATCTTATTTATCACTGATGTGGGGGAGGATACTATATCTGAGGGGAATCCTCGGACAGTGAGGTTGTGAACTTTGGGGTTTTATCAGTTAAAATGGCAGAGAAGGGAATGAAATAACAGAATAAGGCCAAGTGACTCGGCTCTGAGTGTGAACTGGTTGTGGGCTGGAGTTAGAAGGAAAAAAATACTTTATTAACTGTGGTATGTAAGAATGACCATTTTGTGCATCCATCTAAACCAGTGTCCTGTCTCAGAAAGTGGACAATGTAAATGCTGAAGGACAGAAGAGACTCGTACAGAGATACCTTCCCCTATATACACTTCAGTCATGTGTGGCTTAAGGGTTTCCTGAGCTGGAAGTTATGTCTTCATGTTTAATAGCCTTAAGGGACTTCAGTTCCTTGAGCCAGTACTCCAGTTTATCAGTGTTGTCTCCGGTGAAAAGCTCCTTCTGATTGCGTACTGGGAAAGTCAAGTTATATACAAACAGTGAGTGGCATGTGAATTGCCATAGCTCCTCCTCAGCCGAGCTCTGATAAGCAGGTGGGTATAGGGAGTCCTGGCCTGTTCAAAGTGCATCTTAAACAGAACGCATTTCCTTGTATTCCCCTCCCGGCATTTGCGGTGGGGGAGTTGCGTACCCACCCGCTTCGATGCAGATAAACTGGTGATAGGAGTTCCTTTAGTTTCATAATCCTACCTGTCCCTGGAGGAGGGACCTTTGGTGTCCATGCGTTTTTAGCAATAAAGCTCTAGGCAGCAGCATTAATTGAAAGAAGCTGTGCTGATTTACAACAGCCCTTGAAGTAGAAGCAGCGTATGACACTGTTTAGGCAACATCTTATATACTTTTGCTATAAGGTAAATGCTTTACGAATAGCTACCCTGCTGCCGATTCTAAATCTGGGCGTGAATTCCTTGCACAGAATTGGAAACACATTGGTACAACCGGGATCAGCTGCTCTCAGGTTTGTCGGTCTCTGCATCCTCCCGTGGTGGTGGGGGGTGGTAGGAAAAGGCTCGGCCCCTTCCAATTTTATGTGGGGTCAGGCAGTCACTGGGGATGGAAGAAGGTTCTCAGTAGAGTCCACCATCTGGCAATCATAAAACAAGTAATCAACATTTTTTTGAGGAGGATGGTGAGGAAACAAGCTGCAGACGATTGTCGTGAGATCAGGGCCCTGCACAGACACCTTTATGGCTCTTCTCTGTTCTGGTTGGGTGTCTGCGCTACAGGTCAAAAGTTCAGGCTGTCCTCTCCCCCTTCTTTTTTTCTTCCAAAGATGGGAATTAGGCAGGGACTGGAATGCCGAGAGACTATAAAATGGCTTGTCCTCGCTGGCCCCTCCTCTCCCTTTCTTTCCTCCTCCCGCCGGGGGCTGCCGTGCCGCGGGGGGGGGGGGGGGGGGGCGGGCTTGCTGGGGCGCGGGGGGAGCGAGAAATGAGACACAGCTTGAACTTTGGAAAATGCTCCAGTGAGATGAAGGCCCGGCAGCCTCCCAAACAATGAACTGGCAAGTTCAGGCTTTTCGGGTACTTTTTTTTGTACTTTTTTTTTCCCCTGAACACAATTAGTTGCTTATAAAAGGTTGTTCTGCTGCTGGACCAGACCTTGGAGGAAAACAAGAAGATTTCAGAGACTGCTGTTTAGAGTAGCACGCAAAATCTTTTTGAAAGAGATGATGCACTCTCAGTGGAGCACTTCTGGGCAATACTATCATAGAAGCAGATGACATGAAAGGGGGAAACAGGTCGATGATTCAGCAGATCTGATATTTTTTTTAATTATACCATAGGAAAGTAAAAGTTGAAATAACTATATAAGGTTTTCTCTTCTGCTGACTTGCACGTTGTATACCATTATAGCTCCTCCCACTCAGCTACTTACCCAGTGATGTAGCCACCCTCACTTTAAGGGTGAAAATTCCAGTTTACCAGATGTGACAGGAGTGACATCTGACAGATAGGCTTTGTGCATTAAACCAATGCCATAACCGTTCAGACCGATTCTCCTCATAATGAAAATAAGGATCATGAGTAACTGCATCAATGCATGCAGCTACTCCCACTGCAGAATCAGTGGGCAGGCAAGAACTGTGAATATGGAATGTTTTTAAGGTGACAAATGAGCTTTTTCTAAACAAGAGAACTCAATTAATTTCTTTTTCTGAATAATAAAGACCATTTTAAATCAGCCATACCTTGTTAACGTGAATCATTCTGTAAATGGCTTCCCCCCCCCCGTATAACGCAGAACTCCAGATTAACAAATCTGCTGGAATGCAGAATGCACATCTGGTCTGCATTACTGTGGACCCGGCTGTAATCACATGGAGAAAGCTACCTTGGGTTTTTATGTAGAAATGTTTGTATTATACAAAACCCCTGTTGCCAAGCAATTTTTATTAAAACAGCCAGTTTATGCTCAATATAGTGTCCTGCTGAGGAGCTCAGAATACCATGAAAATCTATGCACAGCTTCATTCCCATTGTTAAAGTTCCAGGGGCTGAGCGTAACCAGTGGACTGGCTGGTGGGGGAATGGGATCCCAGTTTTTGTGTACATTAACACTTTTCTGTTTGGAATATCCAGTTGTTGCTCTCGTCTTGACAGCCTTGTCTATCATAGTTACAGTGATTGCAAAGGAAGCTGGAATTATAACCACCATTTTGCCTGAATGCTGCAGACCTGAACGACATGGAAATTAAAATATCACTATGTAGCCCAAGCTAGTGCTCCTGGTGGACCTTCAGTGTAAAAGCGGGGAATTAAACCAAAATGTATAGTAGCCAAGGGGGGCATGGCAGGGGTTAGTTTTGAGGGCTGGAGGGTTTCTAATGATGCATGGAAGATTAGAAATGCTTACTTTGAAATCCCAATTCTCAGGACATAATTTTAGAAGTTGCTTAGGATAATTCTCTTAGGGACTTAAAATGATTAAGATTTACCATGTCCTTTAAAGATGCTTCACATTAGAATACCGATCTGACCTGACTGGCAATGCTTTCCACAACTTGAGTCTAAAAGTGTTACTGTAAATGCAGAAGTTTGGCTCAGTAAAATTTGGGTTAATAAATATCCATGAAACTTCTCACACACAACAGGTATTCAGCTAGACACACTGGGGAGGTGTCTAGTAGTAGACAGAAATAAATGCTAGCAAAGCTCTATACTACTTTTATTACCATCCTGCAAGAGTTAGAAGAGTTGGTACTTTTGGTAATTAGGAAAACTTCCACAGCATTCTTCAAGAACCAAGACTCTCTTGAATTAAGGATGTTATTTTGCATTTCCAACTAAGAGCAATCTTCCTAAGTTCTTACATAGAGTAAACCTTAACAAGTGGCACTGGAGGTCGTAAGACAGGAAGGGGAAGAAGGAGGGCTGATTTCTTAGCATTGTGTCAGTCACAACTGTCTACCGGAAAACCACAGAAACCTACCTTCGTCTGTGCAGACGTCCAGTCACAACATACTGCTTTGGCCAAGTGGTTTTTTCCTGTCCAGCAATTCTGCATGTCCTCAAACAGAGTACTTTCTTCTCTTACCCAGTGTGTGTCCAGTGGGAGATCTAGGAGCTGTTACAGAAGGTGTGCATATTTATATCTTGCTCTGGCATAAACTGTTCTGGTTTAGCTTGTTTTAAAATGCAGTTACATAGAGAAGCAAAGACTGTGGTGGGCAGAGAGGCTACAGGTGGTTCATCTTCTTCCAGGGGCCTTTCCTTCATTTCACAGTAGGGGCATATTTGCATGCAGATGAAGGAAAACTTACACAGTTCCTGTCCAGACTGGCTACAAGAAATTGTTTGTTTGTTTGTTTGTTTGTTTCAAATAGATGAGTTTTGTCATTATTGTGACTTGTGTGACAATTTCCTTCATTTTCAATGCCCGAAGGTTTGGCCTATCCTGGAAAGCAGTGTGCTCTCCAGGTGCTCTGTCTGCTCCTTGCACGAGTGCGTGTTGGCGGTGAAGCACCACAGGGCACGCGAGATGTTATTGCGCATCTAGAAGCACATGAGTTGCACGCTGGTTGCTTGGCAAAAGAATCTGTGGTTGAACAACACTGGAATATGGCATGTAAAGTGTCTGGAAGGCAGCACTCGAGTACTGTGCCCACATCTTGAGAAAAACGAGCGTACCCTACTGTTACTCGGTTGTGCCGTAGGGGAAAACGCCTGCAGCGCTGTCTGTGGCAACTTAGGAAGTCACAGTTCTGCTCTAAATATGGAAACACAATTTGATGCAGAAGCCATTTCAAAACTGCCGTATTCTTCTTGTTTCAGCAACGATGACCTAAGAACTGGCTTTAGTAGACTAGATTTGAGCGTGATCTAGTGGATCCGTTCCTAAGAGTGCACGGGTAATGCACCAGGTACATTCCAAAGACAAACATCCAGTGGTACCTTTCTAGTAAACCTCTCCCAGATACTGCACGCAGAGCCGGAACTTCCTGGCCCTTTTTATTATATCTCAATGGATTTTTTATTTTTTTTTTCTTCCACAAATTCCTCTGATTGCTTTTACAAGCGTTTGACATCCACCATATCTTGTGGCAATGAATTTCCCAGTTGTATTTCAGAGATGAAAAACATCTCTTTTTGCTTCTTCCCCATTTTCCCAGACGTGTCAGAGAACCTGGAAGTAAGGGAATTTCTGGCACCTTCACCTTATCAAAGAAAAAGCTGCCTTTTATACTGTATTTTCTTCAAAAAGTAGTGTTTACAGGCCCTTGCTTATTGTGCTTATACAAGCTATTGTGCAATATTTTTTTAAAGTGGTGGTTGAAATATTTCAACTTACTAATTTTAATGCTTGTATGGGGTATAAGAAGTGCAAGGAAGGAAAAGACAGCATAATGTGTGCTGTTTAGCATAACAGTGTGATAACAAGAACTCCCGTGAAACCTACCTTAAATAAAAGAAGGGTTCAGATTTTTTTCTTTCTTTTTTTACCCAAGAGGAGAAAATAGCATTGTTAACTTCCCAGCTGACACTGGAGCTCAACGTGGGCTCTGGGTGTACATAAAGTAGTGAGCAGTTTGTAGAATCAGGTCCTAAGATTTTACACATCTTGGATCCACAACATGCTGTGTCCACATGGAAAATCTGCGTAATATTTAACCTAATGGGTGAATTTAAACTCCTACAGCTAAGTCAGAGCAGCTGGACTTGGTATGTGTGCAAACAGACCTGGTAAGAATGGGCTTTTTGTTTAGACTTGTCAGTGAGGAACATCTTAAAATTGAGTATAAGCAACACAAAATTGCCTATTGCTGTTGACACCAGTTTAGTTTGAAACTAGTGCAGCTTTTCAGTGTAGAAATGATGCTGGTGTTCCTGTCCTCACGCACAGTTTAATTGCTCTGCTTTAAAGAGGAAGTTTAAATCTCCAACTGAGCGTATGCCAGACTCCTGACATGCATGACAATTGAACTGTGTCTTTTTCTGCCGCCTATTTAACAACACTATTGGCATATAAAAATCACTTAAATTGAATGACTTGGCTTAGCTGAAAGTGATGGTAGTTGCAAAGATAAAAAGAAGGTAATAGGAAGTTGCCTTATTAGCATAAAACTGAATTTTGCCCTGATGCTCTTACTACAGTGATGAATACAATAAAAAAAAACCCCACCCCAAACCCCCCCTGTCCTGTGACGGTACTTTTTACAGCTTATTAGATCCACATACATCCATGCAGGCAGGTGCTCCTTTCCCTTTATTCATACTAAACTTGCTCATTGTATTTAAATTTATTTTTTGTTATTGCAGGAGCCCTCTAAGAGCTTTAGATGTACCACCTTTTTTGAACACGTTCTCTTGGCACAAATTGGTGTGTTTTGTTGGTCTGTCACATCAAGCAATATCCTTGGCAGTGCCAACTAATTGCTATCAATCAACTGCCGAGCATGAAAGGCTGGTCTGAACGTTTATTAAAGCATGTTAAAAAGCACAGGACACATGATTTCTTGTAAAATATGAAGCTAGAAGGGTGGGTCCGTAGGAAATAGACTGACACATCTACATTTTGCGTTTGGGAACTGCCACGCAGGTGGGTAGATGAAGCAGGCGTGAGTGATTTATGTCAGGATTTAGTGCCTGTCACTTGGGAGTGAGTGTGAAAGTGGTCAGGAAGAAGCCGTTCCTCCTTGATTGCTGTAGGGACCATCAGGGACCATCTGCTTGCTTACAAACTCTGCTGGCGGAGTTGTTACTGGTAGGATGATAGTATAGGGCAGCAGAGGAATGCAGGTGATGCTTCACATAATACAGCTAAAATAATCTGCTAGCATCCTGCTTGGATAATTCAGGGGATAATTGACTTGGGTCTGAATCTTTCTCTCTTGTTAATTCATTTGTTTGTAGGCTGTTCATTTTAGTGTATGCCTGCCTCTTTGATTGTCTTGGCATCCAACTTGACATTTAAATTGCATATAATTTATTGAGATAACAGTCATTTGTAGCCTTGTTGTCCAGGGCTGTTGTTTTTTCTTCCTACCTGGCTCATTGGTTCAAACCCAGGCATCTCCTGAGAGGCTCAAGCAGCACGGAGTTGCAGTTGCTGAACTTGTAGGTATCTGTCCACCCCAGAACCATGGTCTCTTGTACCTTTGTGTCGATCCAAAGCTCAAAAGGTCATAGCTCTTGTGTGTGTGTGTGAGTTTATTACCTTCCGTTTAGTTCTCAGGAGTCCCATTTCATGACCATCATCAGTCCTGGCCAGGGCATCAGGCAGGTCAGGGGTGTTATCTCTTTCTTTATGACACTTGGACATTTTTTTAAGGAGAAGTAGTCATTCTTTCTCTTTCTTACAAGCTCATTTGGAAGTTCTAGAAATAGCGTTGGCTATCAATGTTTGAAACATTTTCATTCTTTAAGAGAAGCTGGGTGTTTTAAAACAAGACTAAAACTTCAAAACCCAAAGCAATTGCGAGACTTCACAGCTGCCTGGAATAACAGCCTGAGGGTAGGAGAAATAGCAGGGCTGGAAATAGGGGAGCAACAGCTGCGCATCATTTTTGCCTCTTTTCTAACAACAGGAATCCTTCCTGTACCCAGAGAAGGACGTGTGCACTACAGCTTCCTGATGCCTAGTATGTTCATAAGCCATTTTGAGGGCCCATAGGAATTATTTTTTTACCCTTTGAAAATATGAAACTTAATTCTGGGAAATGTGACTTATGGCAAGAGGCACAAAGAGAATATACCTAAATTCTGATGAGAAACGAACAGGCTTGTGGAGAAGGAGCAAGAAGGACACTTCTCCCCTCCTTTCCCTCCCTTTATTGCTCTGTGCTGGGTGCTGCAGTAGTAAGAAATGCATATTTTGTGTCTTGTACTTAAATAGCGCTGTTAGCTTTGGAAGAGTCTTTCTAGATAAATGTCTTGCTTTCTGACTGGAAAACGTGTTTTGTCTTTACTGTGACCTTCGAAAGGTGGAGCATATCTGTTGTTGTTTCGAGGGGATTCCTTGTGATTTTGGGCTTTTACTTTGTAATACACGTAGTTTAGTTCTGCCCCTCCCAATTTATTTAAAACAAGCAAACAAACAGTGTAAACAACTGATCATTAAAGCACATGAACACCAGACCTATGTATTATTCCTTCTTGTTAGAAGACATCTGTTTTACCATTCCTATGCATTGTAATCAAATTACATTTTAATTTCCTTGTAAACAGTATAGTAAAATATTTTCCAAATGGATTCCTCTAGGGCTTTGTTGATAAGAGACAGTAACAGGGCATTTTTCCGCAAAAGTACGGCAACACTGCTGTCCTCTATTACAGAATTTGTATGTATCTTTAGAGAAATATCTAAGAGCACCGATTCCTTTACCTGGGTGGACTGTTTGAGAAGCGTGTGTTCCCCAGTTACATATTAGCTTTCATAATTCACTGGTATCTTTTCTAATCCATCACAGTCACCTTCTGGGAAAACCCCCGAAAAGTTAGTAGAAGGGGACCCGGTTTTTGCTGAGGTAGCCTAACTAAATACCTGATGGGAAATAGCCTAAATATTGACATAGGTCTTTAAATTTCATATGCTACTTTTAAAAACAGGCTGATGTTTTGAAATATTTTTTCATTTTTAAGAAAGAAACACTACAAGACCCAAAAAGAAAAATTTGCTTATCAAGTTGTGAAAAAATTAAGGCTATGAACAGGGAGAAAAATGAAGGTGTGTTTAATTAAGATAAGAATCTCCACAGGAAAAGCAGAGGGATTATACTGCAGTTCCGATTCTAATTTTTGCTTTCTCTTCTCATACTTCTAGGGAAACCTCACTTGTCTCGATTAGAAATGGTGACTTCATTTTTCAGTAAAATTGGGCTTTGCAGATGGCATTGAAATAAAGGGTTTTGCTGAGATGCTGTTTAAAAAGCAGGGTCCAGGAGAGGAGAGCGGCACATACTATATTAGTCCGTACAACGTTAGTGTTGTGGTATTTTGGTTTTTCGTTGTAACCCGTTTTCTTGAGGAACATGGCTTCGAGTCGGTTGACTTGAGGCCACAGGGCTTGTAATACGGGCTTTTCTGAGGTTTACCACTGCCAGATGAAGCTTTGTTTTCTGTGTGCTTGATTTTGTATTTTTAAAGACACTAATTCAGAAGTATTTAAAATATGCATATTTTTTTCCTGATGAAAATAAGGCCAACTTAAAGTTTGTCAGATCTCGACTTTCCTCCTTAATCTTCCTTTCCTTTGCAGGCTGGTAGCCTGTCACCCGGAGCTGGGCTGTCCCTGGCTAGAGCTTCCCAGCTCCTACTTGATGGTGTTGTAGCGGAACAAGTCACAGTTCACAATCAAAGTTCGACATCTTGGCTCCTGTTGAACTTTCCCCTTTTTGTCACAAAATGTTGAAAGTGAGGAAGTGAATATTTGTTTTTGGTTGTCCAAACCAAAACCACCTCAAAAGGGTTCAATTTCTGGGAAGCAATGAGCGCTTTTGTAGGTGTGTAGATATGTCACAGTGTTCCACACAATGTTATTCAATCATTGTAGGTATTTTTACTCATAGTTTATTTGTATTGTGGTAGAAACTGGAGGTACTAAACAGAATAGATGTTCCCACTCCTGAGAAGTTTAGTACGTAAGCCCAAAGAAAATGAAGAGGATGCAGTAGGTATTTGAAGGCAGAAGCCCTAACTCCCCACTATGCAGTGGTTTATGTGTGGGAAAAACAACCCATAATACTCGCCAGTTTCCATTTGCTTGATTATCAGGAGAGAGCAATTTACCAACTGCAAGAAGCAGAAATGCCTTTGTGAACACACTGGCATTGTGTCCCAGCAAATAATGATACTGCAACGTTTAGCTCGCATCAGATCTGCCTGTCGGGTTGAATATGGAATAGATCCGATTCCCAGCTGCACTTCCAGAGGACAGGGTCCCAGGGAAGTGTCCCACTTGGCTGCATAACTAGTGACAAGATTATTTGTTTTTTTGGTGTACCCAGTGACAAGTGCCTGCTCTGTATTTGTATTCAGCTTGAAAGCAGAATGATTTGCATTAGATGCATAGACACAAAAATGGACATAGGGATTGTTTTGAAGGAAGTAAAAATTGTTGCGTTTCTGCAAACTGGTGCATTTAAAAATATTTTGTCAAAAAAATTTCCCAACCTGCTTTTCCTTCAAACAGTTCTGTGAAAGTTTGTTTAGGGGTTAATATTACTGGCTTGAGTGACTTGAAGTTGTAAGAACCCTTGGAATGTGTAAAGAGGGGAAGGATTCCGTAGATAAGGCTGAACTCTGAACTCGGGGCACAATCCAGTTTATACGTTAATCTCCACTAATAAAAGCAGCATCAGTGTCTGAGCCAGCCAGGACACTGCTCCTCCCGTCTGAGCTGTTCAAACAAGGAACGTCGGCTGTTACACCTGAGGAGAGGGCAAAGAGGCTGGATTGAGTTCTTCGGGAGCTTTGAAGCACATAAAGCGCTAGTGTAAAAAAGAAAAAAATAATAGAGGAAGTGTTCCTCTGAGGTTGCAAAGTCTGTTCGGTCTCATGAAACTTAGCCCTTTTGCAGGGGAGTTGGGTTTTGTTTGTTTGGTTATTTTTTTAATGAGACTATTGACACCACCACCGCCCCTCCCTGCCCGTTTCTATTCCTGTGTATCTCACTGCAGTGAACACTTGTGTTAAAAATTGCACTAAGAGAATCAGGTACTTTTTTTTTTTTTTTTTAACTTAACGTTTGTGCTTACTGTAACTGGGGAATGCATTATACTCTACCCAGCAGCAGTCTGTCAAAGGCAACAAAATAGTCTTGTGAAACAGCTGATCAGTGGCAGGTGTCCACAGCAGCACTTCTGGTGTCACTGGGAACTCTATCAGTGACTCTGATGTGCAGCATTGGAAGCAACAAATTTGGAGCTCCCTGCTTTTGTGCAAGCAAGGAAGAGGGCGGAAGAAAGACATCAATTGTCACTATACTTTCGTTCAGAAATATTTCTGTTTCAAAATGGCAGAAATCTGACTTGAACGTGACTTCAAGTCCTATACTTTATCATTAGAGGCCCATTATTTAGTTTGCATGTTAACGTGCTTTCCCTTTCATGATTGTTATGGTCACCTCCTCCTAACTTAGAGTCATAGAGTCATAGAATGGTTTGGGTTGGAAAGGACCTTTAAGGGTCATCTAGTCCAACCCCCAACTTCACCCCTCCCTAAAGTTCTGAAGTAGTTGCCCACGTAGAAAAACATGGGAGTGAGTAGATTTGTGTGAGTCTTACTTTCTCAGATACAAAACTTTGATTCTTTAAACATATGAACATAACTGATTGCTAATCTTAAGTATTTTATGTGAAAACCTTGGGGAGATTCTAGAACATAGAAAAAATGGTTCGTGATTGTGACAGAAGGAGGATGAGACTTATTCTTGGGTCATAGTTATATCTTGATTATAATGGTCATAGAGTGAACCCGGGGGATATTTGAAATGTGGGAATTACTAGCTGTTTGGAAATCTGCAAGAAAAAAATGAAATTACATACATAAACTTTAAATCCAGGAAATTACATTCTTTCCCAAAGGTTGGTTGTGAATTTGGGTAGAATACCTAAGCCAGCCTGTGAGCCTTGATTTTTAAGGCAGTAATGACTGGGCAGCTGTTGAATGTTAGATCTCTTTATCTTGATTTTAGGCCCTGATTTCAGTTGAACTTTACTTTTGGCCCTCAGAAATGAAGGCTTGTAAAAATCATAATTTGTTCTCAAACTATGAAACCAGTATCACAGGCGGAGCAAACTCTTATTTGGTCATTCTACATGGAGCAACATCTCATGACCTTATTAAAATCAGGAGGTTGCTACATCATTCTAATTCTCATTTACTCAATATTTTTCCTTTTTACATCATTCTAGTGGATTTTCTGACCTAGGACATCATTTATTTTCTTACGCTCAGAGTATATTGTGATCTTAAGAACTGGGCATGAGCGTGAAGGTCAGAACAATTGGTTTCTATTTCTGTCTGTTGCTGAGTGATGGACTCAAAATCCTTGCCTCTGTTAACCTATCTGCAAAAATGGAGATAATGCTGCTTAGAGACTTATATGAAGCACTTAGAGGGTTATCTTTTTTGATAGGCTGCTTGTTAGGGAAGGATAAAATGGCTTGAGTGCTTGTGCCAAAACTAGACTGCACTGAACATTTGGAGAAATTGATTTTAATTTAAATATTCACTCTTGCTGTAAGTGAAAGCCAGAAGGGAAGAAGTACTTCAAAAAGCAAGCCTCACTAGCGTTTTTTCTTTTAGGGCTCATGGAAAGCAGGAAGTGCAGCAGTTCCCGTGAAAGAGGTGCAGCCCATGTTTTTAATGAATAAGGTTGGAGGATCACTGACAAGGCTGCATTCTTATTTAAACTCTGTTTCCAACCCTACTACTAGTGCTGAAGGACACAATCCTGTGAGGTGGAAAAAATACTCTGTTCCTCCATTCCTTTTCAAATAGGGACGGCTCAGCACCCTGCTCATTTGAGCTAAGGCTCTTGCTTAGAAGATGAGACAAAACCAGAGAAAATACCCTTCGGTCTCTAAACTATACAGTACCTTTAAAGTGTGTAGGGTAGGGATGGCAAAACTTTTTGTTGTCACATAGAAAATCTATCGTTAAGAGCTCAATATTATTAGTACCAGCTTCCTTTTAGTGCCAGACTTGATGGTGATGTCAAGGGTTCACTATTCCCGACCTCTGCAAGTTATATATTCCAGAGAGTGTTCCTGTGTTGCACTGGAATCGATATTCATAGTTCCTGGATTATGGGGCCATGGGTAAAGTCTGCTTTCTATGGGGCTGTGGTGCCCGGTGGCTGGTTTGCCCTCCCAGCTCTTGCAGACAGTTGAGGTGAGGGAGTGTCTGCTGGGTTCCGTAGAAACCTGGCCCTTATCACCTGCCACCACTTCTTTGAAAGGTTGCTCAAGGTTTAAAGTTCTGGGTTTGAGTAATCAGTCCAGGGTAAGACCTTACAAAGGGAAACAATGGCTGAATACAGTGCTATAAATGCTGTCACTAAGGAAGTGCCTTGGTTTGTCTGAATTTACAACCTTTCTGAGACAATCCAAAATGCACGGCTTAGATTCTGCCTTTTAAAGAAAAGTGTCCTCTTGGCTATATTTTTCAGCCCAGTTTCTGCCCCCTCTCCCCCATATATTTTTTTTTAAGCCACCATTTTCTTCCTATTCTTGTTCTCTACGGGTTTTTTTTTTTTGTCATTATATCATGTTTCTCAGTGGAGATGCTTTTCTTTTTCCTTAAAAAAAAAAAAAAAAAAAAAGTAAAGCAGCCTCTTGTCAGAGGAATGTGCAAGCAGAGTACATTTAAGAGCCACATTCTGTGCTGCCATGGCAACCAGAGTTTTAAAAATGATACCGTCGGTGTTCCAAAATGATGCAACCTACAATGAACATCAGGAATAATTAAGAAAAGTGGTGTGTGCTCTGTGCTCAGGAGAAGAAACGATGAGGGGACCATTTCTCTATTGATAATTTTTTTTTTTTTCCTCTCCTAGTGACATTTACTGTTGTTTGGGGTGGTTTTTTGGTGCTGGTAATGCTCTCACAGTGGTCAATGGCAGGTTTGTCAGAGGCCCTAACATTTTGTCCCTGAGTAGTTTCATAAGGCGGCCTGCTGGTGATAGCACTGGATCAATCCATTTATTTATTTACTTACTAATTTATTTATTTGAATAACTGCAGTGCTGGGATGTAGCTCTGCAAGGTAATAAGGTCTTGACCCAAGGGCCCGATGCTGGCCTTCCTCCAAGGCTTTCCAGTCAGCGATAGTATCAATGGCGAGGTATTCTGGTCACGCCATACCAGCTCTGTCATGGTATAACGGCCATGCATTGAGTATTATCCCTTTTTGTGCTTCATTTCCATCTGCCATTATACTACCAGTAATGGAGAGGCAGCAGTGAAAAATGGAAGTCCCAGGGGTAGATGATGGTGCATGGAGGAGTCAAGAGGGCTTGAAAATGGCAAAGGTCACAGGTTAAGACCCTTTACTGGGAAGAACAGAAGCAGCCTGAACTTGTTAATGAAATGACTGGGATTTTTAGTGTTGGGTAGAGAAAGTGAGGAGACTGGGAAAGAATAGCAGCCCGAGCTTTCTGTGAAGTCTCATGATGCTTAGTTGTGAATATTGCTGCTAATCCAATGAACTGGATACCTTTTCCCACCTCATTTTTTTCCAAACCAGAAATTAACTTTTTTTTTTTAGATTAACAGTTCACTCTGTTTAAGAGAGTAAGATTGAATCCTGCTGTTTCCTGGACACCAAAGAAGGAACTGTATCTGCTAATTAAAGTATTAGAATCCAAGTAGCCATGAAACTTCCAAACAGGATTGCTTATTCCTGGGAAAATTTAGTATATTTCCAGTTTGAGATAAAGATTCCTTTAATGGACAATGGTAGGTTCTGCTCTTTTTCTGGTACATCAGATCTTCATTACCAGCCAAACCAACTATCTTAAACATAGGTTCCTGCATAAAGGTAATGTAAAACAATGAAATTACCCGAGTTCAACTTCCTGAAAAGATGTTAAGTTTGTCTTTCCTTTTCCTGCTCTGCATGGATTCTGCTTTCTGTGCCTTCACAGCTCAGGGAGAAGCCTTGAGAAAAAGATTCTGTATTTTTTCAAGGTTGTTTAAGATGTATCTTAAACAACCACGATAATTATAATAAAAAAACAAAACACAAACCAACCACCAGGCAGAAGTGAATAGTACAAGGCCAGCTCACTCCCATATGGTACAGCCTTAGTGAGATTACACATCCCAGCAGTGTAATTGCCACCCACCGCTCTACCTCCGCCACCCCACGCTCCCTTCCCCAGCCCCCTGCCCCCCAGCATCCCCACCCCAAAAGTGAGAAACGGCTTTGTGGTAACGTGGAGTTTCTCGTTCTTAACTGTTTGAGGTGAATCTGTAGAAGAACACCAAGTTCATGCCCCAACCACTTCCCAAGAGTCTGGTATTATAAGAATCTGATTTCTTTTCTCTTTTGCTGACGAGACAGATAGAAAGTGTGTTCTACGGGCACACCCTTTCAGGTTTCTCTATCTCCTCTCTTGCATTAATTTTTAATCGCTTCCTCCAGTTGACATGCAACAACGCCTCTAAGGACTGGCTGAATTTATTCTCAGGCAAGCACTACTCAGCCTTTATCAAAAAATCTAAGGTGACATGACCTTAAAAACTTCAGAAAATGGATTCTAATTTCAGATACGCTGGTATGCATTGGCTCCAGGGGAGCAATACGAGCCTCACCAAGATCGGAATCTGTCCACAAAAAAAGCCCCTTGCATTGTAGAGCAAATTCAGGCTTCTGGATTTTCTGGACTATCGTGTGTGTCTGTTAGCAGAGGATTTGTTGTGCAATTATAGAACTATGGAATTGCTGCCCAGTTTTCAGGCAAGAGGGAAGGTCCTGCTGGTCCATTAATCCTGTTGTTTTGAAGTCTTAAACTCACCAGATTTCAGCAAGCAAAGTGAATACTTAGGAGGATGTTAATGTCTGTATATGGATACATACTCAAAAGGCTCATATATGAAATACTCTGTAGATGATTAAAGATGCCATCTCATTTCCCAGGTGATGTGCCAAATTGATTCCAATTAGAACATGTAACTGGCAGAGCAGCGGGGGGGGGGGGGGGGGGCGGAATTTATAGTACATTGAGTGTGAGTAACCTTTCCAGGGGAAGTGTTATGTCCATGGTGTTTTGAAAAGTAGCAGGTACTACAGCAATGGGATCCAAACACTCTTTTTAAATATTCTGTTCCCAGGCACTATGGTGGCAGGTTTTAGTGCTAGAACCTTGCTTTCTGTCTAACAGTTTTTGCTGCTCGTCTGTAGGCTCAGAATTGAGGTCAGAAACCTGAAAGAAGCTCAAGGTAATGTTTAGGGTGGAGCACGTGGACGCGTGCACTTGTACACACAGAAATAGAGAAAGCAGCAACCTTTTTCCATACAAATGCTTCTTTAAACCACTGGTAGGGGGTTGCCTGTCCTGGAGGCATCAGAGGAAGTCATGCGGTGCTGGTGAATGGATTTGCCTTGGACATAGTCCCAGCCAGGGAAATGGTGTGACAATTTTAGGGCAAAGGTTCCCCTTGGGTGACATTCGACAGTATTTCAGATATACTGTGCGCATTACTGAGCCTGTGTGTGCTACTCCTCTGCCTTGAGACAAATAAGGCTTTAGAGAATTAATGATCTGTTTGCTGGGGATGACCCTGCTTGTCCCTGAATGACAAAGGAGTGGCTTCCGTCTGCAGAGCGGGTGAGTGAGTGCCTCAGCACAGGACTGTGTTCTCAGACCCACACTCAGATTCACAGATTTCTGAGCCGGCTTCCCGTCAAAGCTGCATTTCCTTAAGCGTGTCTACAGGTAGGCACACACAGCAATACCCGTGTCGATTGCATGTAGCACAAATGCCTATTAAAGGACATGCAACATGCATCTTGCATACCGGTATGTCATGCCGGAAAACCACATATGGATTTACCAGGCCGTGAAGGGAAAACAGCCTCTTTCCCGGGCCTCCCTGCTGCGGCTTCGCGAATGCCTGCGAAATGCGTCAGTGCTGGCGCGGCGACGGCGAGCCGGGCAGACGGGGCGTGCGATCGCAGGCCGGAACAGCCGCAGTCTGGGCTCCCAGCCTCCTGGCTAGACTGGAGAAACTTATAATTGAGTTCCTGAGCCTCCCCTCCCCTCCCTGCAGCTCGGCTGAAAAACACCCTGGCTCCCAGCCATGCCCTTTCACAGTGACCTTGCCTGCAAATAGCGCGCAGGAATTTTTACAGGCGCAGTGCACTTGGAAAAAGGGCTGGGGGGGCGTCAGTAGGGAGCTAGGAAGGGGGCACGGTGATCCCTTCGGTTTAAAAAACAAATCTCATCAGCTTCCCTTGTCAACCACCCCCCCACCCCCACCCCCCGAAAACCACCGAGCCCATGAATTGCAAATTTGGTTTCATTGTGCTTGCTGGTTTTTACAATGCTATAGATTAATTTCTCTCTTCTGATGATACGAGAAATTATAAGTCTCTGAAGATTGATGTAACTGATTCGTTTAAAGGAAATGGTTTAAGGTAGTGGCAGGATGATAACACTGTATGCTTAGGTTCCCTGCACATACAATTATTCTTTGGCATATATGTAAAAAATACATACATAAAATATAGGGAGAATGAGTGTGTGTATGTGGATATATGAGTGTATAAAAATGTTCATACATCCAGTTATGCATGAACATAATGTAAAATGATATTGGTAATGGCTGTCTACTTAGTATATATACATAAAAAGCAGCAGCAGCCACTGGCTAAAAATAACCCCAAATTCTTCTCTCAGATTACATCAATTAAGCTTAGAACATTTGATGTAAAAGTTGGGCTGTTAAATTCTGTTTAAGAATTAACTGTTTCTTCTGGGACGCTGTGATGCAGGCTGTAGAAATTGCTGGGCTGGGGACACAGGAGCCACATGTAATTTTGCCTCTGACCAGCTGTGTGACAGTGAACAAGCTGCCTTGACTCCTCCACCTTCTATCAGCAATATTAAGTCAAACAAGCTTTTCTGGGAGGGATGAGCGTGACTGATGTCAGCGCAGGCATCGTTTGCCTGAACCCTTGCCGGGCTTGTGAAGTGCTACTGTAGCGTATTACCACTCGTGCATTTTCACCAACAGCTTTGAAAGTAATACAGAAATACTCTTGCTGCTCCGTCATTTGGTGTCATAAGAGCTATTCTTGCTCTAGCTGCATCGTACCGTCTCTTGGATTTGAAGGTGCTCAGCACTTTGCAGGATCGTGCTTTTCACACGTTGCCACCTTGCTCTCAATCACGGAATCCGCTGTCAGTTGTATCACACTCTTCAGACTTGTATTAGAACTTCACGATACAAAAGGGAAAATTGATTATCTAGAAGTGGCTTCAATTAAAACTTGTTTTTCTTGTCTGCTCTCCGGTGTTTGTGTCTCTGGCAGCGCAGTCCCTGCAGTCAGCAAGCTGCTTTTCACTGCTCTCAAAAGTTCAGCTGTTGCAATCAAAGGTAATTTTGTTTGTGCAAGATACTCATCTCCAAAGGAAGGGCCAAGAATAGGGGTGAAGGAGAGGACAGTAGGCAGATGACTTAAGTGTTTCTATTAGGCCTTTCTGACAACCCCAATAATTCTTTAATGGCTTCCTAATAAAGTGTAACATCATTAGGTCTGAGAGGTTTTTTGGACTACTTTTCTACTCGTTCACTAAAGGGTATGGAAAAGAAGCAGTCAAAAGCAGAAGACCTCTGTACGTGTCTCTGTGTTGTGTTGAGATGATGCTACAACAGTGTCCCAGTTCTTTTTATCTTTTATGCAGAAAAGGAGTAACGGACTAAATGTCGTTACACGTAAATTCAACTGGAAGTTTCATCAATACGTATTATGCTCCTGGCAGCTTTTGCATGAGCAACCCAGAGTCTCCCAGAGGGTTTTGATACCTGAGGGATCAAAAAAACCCAAAAGGGATACTTCTGTTGCAAGATAGAATTTGCTTAGTGTGACTTTCTCTGAGACATATGGTGCAGCAGCACCTGTTTTGTAAGTATGATCTCAGTGCAGAGAGAGCAGATCCTCGAGAATAGAGGAAATTTCATATCTCCTTCCCGTCATTCCACCTGGCTGCCACCTGCTCCCACATTTAATTGGCCCCGGTCCCTTGGCTCCCCGCACCGACCGCAGGGTTCGCAGGAGGAAGCGGAGACAGACAGTGAGTATGCAAAGTGTTGTGGGGAAACAAAAGGGACTTCGAAAGAGCAGCTCGGATGGAAGCCAGCCTGGTTCGTGTCAGACTTGTCACTCATCGAGGGGCGGTGACTGGCCAAAGTACCGTAGCCTGTCACTTGGTGTGAAGACACAGTACAGCTTCGTGTCCACCTGGGCCCAGTAATCTCAGTAACGGGGTGTAAAATGTGTGGCAATTCACACTTGAAGACAGATCCATTGCCATTTGATACTGGACTGGTGGTTCGGAAGTTTCCATCCTTCTCATTTTGTAGCACAAAATAATGGTGATAACAGCTGGGAGTATCCAAGTGTAGTTGGCAGAAATCTCCACACACCAGGGATAAACATCCTGACAAAACTGAAGTGTTTATTTGCATGTGGATGTCACTGCTTGGTAAATTCCAACACATCTGGTTATCACCACTGAGATTTGCCAATAAAAAGGAGGGTGTTTTGCCTCGTTTTTTTCCCAGAACAAAGTGAGCGTGGCTGCTCGTGTAAAGAAGGTTTGAGAAGCTGATACTTAACAGATTTCATTCCTCCTTGTCTGTGCTCCTCACCCCCACCTCTACTGAGTTCAGCCACCTTTTTTCACTTACTTAGTATGACCACAAATATTTAACCACCGTTTCTTAACTTAATCTAACCACACTGGTAGCCGTGGTAAAGACTAGCAACTTGGGAAGGGCAAAGCTGTAGTGATTCACCAACCTGTGGGGATCTCTTCTGTGAGCTCGGCACTTGTTTGAAACACTTAGACCGTGCTCGTGCTGGGGTACGTTAGGAACAGTCCCTACGTGCTTCATTACTCAAAAGTGACTTTATGGA
Organism: Numenius arquata; assembly: GCF_964106895.1. Taxonomy (NCBI): domain Eukaryota; kingdom Metazoa; phylum Chordata; class Aves; order Charadriiformes; family Scolopacidae; genus Numenius; species Numenius arquata. Next base: position 7,272,775 of record NC_133595.1, read on the forward strand.
TTGTGGAATGTCAGACTCTGAAACGAGTTCAAAAATTAAGTTGTTAGTAATAATTTTCAAGCCTTATATATTGCACAGATTAGCGTCTTATAATGGCAGGTCACTATTATCCCCGTTTCTCCTCTGGGAAAACTGAGGCCGAGGGGAACAGCTCAAGGTCGTTCACATACAGGGAAAAGCCCCTCACTCCTGGTGCGGTGGGTGTAGAACAGTCTGTTCCAGTAGTTTTGTTCTTATAGGCCATTTCTCTCTCTCTTTTACATGCGTGCACTGGTCAGCAAGCTGGAGTTAAAGGCTCAGAAGTCTTGAAATACGGACTTTTTATGCAGATGAGCCCTGAGTTACAGGCATGGCTGGTGGGGCTCAAATTAATTCTTGGTAAAGTCAGGATTCACATCAGTGTTGTACTGTAAAGTGAGCAAGGGTCCAGTCTTGAGTGAGACCTAAAATTCCTTTCTGAAGTGTTCTCCTTCTATTTCTGCTGCTGAAAATGTGTAGGTCTAACCTATTGTAAGTTCTTAAAGACTGGAATTTCACTGACACGTGTTCAGAGATGCTTCTTAATTAGCTCAGGGGAGCCTTTTCCTATTGTAAAATTTTTCTTTTGCTGTGCATGGAGCTCTGGATTTCATTTCAGCACCTGGTGGTTGGAAGATGGACACCTTCTCCCTCTCAGTTGCAGGGAAAGGGAAGAGAAGGGCATCCAGAGGAAGAAGGTTGCTTACATGGTTTTGGCATGACTGAGACTGTCTGCAAAGAGTTTGTTTGATAACACTGCATGCTGGGGCCACAAGAGACACCCAGTGTGGTAGTTCTTGCTGATTTGCAGCATTAATTTAAGCTTCTTTCTATGTTACTGCATTTTCACTTCCTTTTCCAGAAAAATAGCCAACTGTAGATAAATGCTGGTCTTATTGCCCATGTGCCCCATACACATGCATTTAGAAACAGGGCTTTGCTGCAGCAGTGGGGGAACCTGTGGAAGGGGGAGATGAGAAAGCCCCCTCAGTTTAATGAGAATGAATTGCTTTTGTTTGCTTCCAGAACATTCCTTTCCAATGTATGAGGCTCTAACGGTTACTTTGATATATAGACCAGTATACAAAATCGTCTTTTACCTTCTATCTGGAAGGCTGTGAATTTTTTTTTAGTGCATGCCTACATGAGATCTCAGAAAAATGCAGGAAGCAGGCCTTTCTGAACTTTCCTGTAGTTGGCACTACTTATGTGAAGGAATATGTGCCCTGTTCTTCAGGTACAGTGCCCAGGTGCCAGTGTTGGGGACACTGTTGGATTCAGTGGAGGAAGGAAGAGTCCGGGATGACCCTTGTTTAAGCTCTCCCTCAATAATCTGCCTTGTAGCTTTTGCCTCTCACCTTTCAGTTCTGAATTTATTTTAAAACATTGTTAGTATTCAGCAGATGATGGATATGAGGGCTCAGATGTCTGCGTATGTGGGGAAGTGGACATCCACATGCGGTATCCTTGGTAGTTGTGCCAAGGGAAGCTTCTTTCTCGGTCAGTTAGAACTATCTTCAAGTTTCTGGGTACAGCTGTATCTTTGAAGTGTGCAAATGCCAACATAGTGGTTGGGCTGAAGCAGAACTTGCACTATTACAGAAACCATTTGTATAAAATCTATTCTTACAGGGCCTTTTGTTTACTTTGAGGCTCCCTTACGCTGCTGTAAAGAGGTTTTAATGCGATTTAGAACGCACTGCACAGTCCGTCACCAGCTTCCAAGCACACAAATGGGAAAATTAACAGCTGTTTTCAAGTGTAGCTGATTTCCTGAGGACCACCTCTCCCCGACTCTAATGGAACACAGAGATGATAGTGAAACGCGGTAGCAGAATAGAACGGCAGGAGCTGACCCTCTAAATCATCTTGAAGTCAAACAGCATTAAACAGTTCCTGATGCCGCCTGCCAAGTGCGTATTATCGTCGCGTCTGAGTAGTGCAGCCATTTACAGATAAGAAAAGGTTAGTGCCCTCGGAGGAGTGGGGTGGTGTTTACAGAGGCGTTGGTACAACGTTAGCAAATCAATGCAGTGTCTGTTTCTTTGCCTTTTTTTCTTATTTAAGGGACAGTCCAGCTCCAGGTAGAACATCTCTTCTGAGCAGACAGAGGCAGGCAGCATTCTGGAGCGTTGCAGGTGGCCCGTATGCAGTGCTTGTATCCTGTGTCTCTTGCTGGTATCTAGACACGATTTTCATCACTCCAGTGGAAGCTGGGACTAAATATGTAAATTTAATTCCTTTGCCACATAAATCCTCTGTAAGCGTGATCCAAATCGTGTTAATCCAGATCTGTAAAAAGGGGCCTTTCTTTTCCTGTTCTTTGGATTGTAGACTCTTTGGGGTAGGAATTGCTTGACGTGCGTGTGTTTTTAGCACTGTGCTCTTGTTTGAGATGTGTAAAAACTTTTGCAGTGTTCATACTGGAAAAATGGGATCAATTGAAAGTTTTTAGAGAGAGTAAGGTCCTGTCAGTGAACTGAGAATTCTTCCCCCCTGCCAAGGAGGAAGCAAGGGTGTAGATAGCCTAGTACTGTTATTTGATTGCAGAACAAAGAAGGAAGTAATTAGGCCACACCCTTTATATGTTCCCTTCCCCTGCACGGATGTGAATTTCGGACTGAGAAAGAATCTTAAAGGTAGGGGTGTACTGGCTACCTACAAAAAAATAGACTAAATGCTATGGAGTCCGTGCAAGCTGTTGTGCACCAACCTAATCTGGTTTTGCTGCCAGCTGAAACAAGGAGTTACGTAGGATTCTGTTTTTCTCCTCTCCATATTTCTTTTTTCCATTAGTTTTCGAGTCAGTTAATGTTTATACAGACTGAGTCACCCATCCCTACCCAGCCACCAAAGAATGCATTTAATTCACAGCTCAAGAAGCAAACTGAATGTTTAAATTGACTCAACCTTTGTGGAGGCTTTGATCCATTCTGGAGAAGGGTGACTAAGTGAAACCAGGGGAAGTCGGCTCGCAGTACCCCGGCTCACGGCTTTTGCTGGAGGATCATTTTCACAAAGAACACTGAACGTCGCAGGCAGTTTGGGAGTGGCATCATGAATTCTGGAGCTGGGACAATGGCTGCTTTCTGCAGAGCACGGCACTGCAAAATGCCTGGGCAGCAGCCAGTGTCACAAAACGTTTAGGGTTCTTCAGGCGGCTTTTAGAAGTGCCAGCCCCTTTGAGTGCTTGGATTTGGATACCTTAGAGGGATTTAATTTTCACAAAGTGCTGAATACACACGTTCTGAAAAACAGGACGCTGGAAACTTGTCATATGAAAAGCCTTGGTTGTTGCCTTTTTCAGAATGTGTGCTCTTTGGTCAGTTTTTCAAATGTCAAACCAATGATATTAAGAAAGTCAATCAAATATGGTCAAAGACCATAGCATTAAAACGAGCCTTTTTCTCTGTCCCCTGTCATGGCCCCCTCCATCCCTGCATTATTTGTTATACTTCTGGAGCACTGAAGGATTTTACTGCAGCTGGATTTAAGGTGTAAATAGCTAAGCTGTGTGTGGCTGGTGATGGGAAGAATCCTTGATCTCTCCTCGAGGGACTCTCCAGTATTTGGAAAGTATCCTTTGCCGGACGCAGTGCCATGCTCCCGTCTCTGACCGCCGTTCCATACTGAACCAAGTGCTTCAGCAACTGGGTTTCAGAGCCTTGGAGAAAGGGGGTAAATTGTCTCTTTTGAGCCGTGCAATTCCTGTTGTACGTTTTCTGGTGAGGAGCCAGCAATCCCTGCACACTGCCTCTCTTTTCTCCCTCTCATGCACACTCTGTCTCTCTAGCTTTTCCCTTGCCTTTTGTGCCAAGAATGTGGTGGGGGAAGGGGGAACCGCACAGGAAATGCCTCTTCTTTTCTCTAACGACATTTCCAGCTGCATTTGGATGGGAGAATTCGAGGAGGGGGAAAGCATCAAATCAGTGGAAAGTTGTTCAGCTGCCAAGTCAAACTGGTACATTTTAGCTCTGGAGACAGTAGAGCCTTTTCTCCTGAATTTTGGCCCATTTTTAAAGTTCCGTTTTTGGAAAAGCAGGGGAAAAGAAGTTAGTGACATCAGTGCTCCTGGTTTTTATTTATATGCATATTTTTTCAGCAAAAAATGAAGCTAAATTGTAGCTTTACTTTTAAGGGTTTTAAAAGCAATCTGTTTAGGAAGGCTTAAGAAGGGTGATGCCTTTTGCTTTCATAGCGAGGGGTGTCTACCTTCCTATCCATCTTCTGCTTATCTCTCCATCCACCCACCCACGGGCAGTGCCAGCACCTCCTGCTCGCTGCCTTCCATCCTCCTCCTCGGTGTTATTATTTAGTAACTCACCTGGCACACCTGGGGCGTGCATTAAAGCAATATTTTGCAATGCAGGATCGGCCCTTTTTCAAGTAACTGTGGATCAGTACAAGGATAGCCTTACAATTGATGAGGTGCAAAGAACTGGGGGAGATATAGATAGGACAGGAGATGAAAGGTGTTCTAACCAGATAGCGCCATTTCTTTTCTTCATCTCAGTCCAACAAGAAGGAGGAGTTCTCCCTGGATTGTCCAAGTGTTGCAGGAGGAGATGGGCTTTGCCTGTGGCACGCTAAACGTGGAGTTTCTCTCTGTCTTTGGTTCAGTGCCCGGCATCCTCAGATCTTTTCTTCAGTTCATGTTCAAATAGTATTCTTCTTGTGGCTTGTGAGAGTAATATTTGTGGTGGAACTAAGAGAAGCGGCAAGAAACAACTAGAATCTTTCCAATGGTGAATGTTACAGTCTTAAGAGTTCAGGTGCTGTGTATTTTGCAATTGTTTGCCATATAAACTGTGTTCCTTTGAGTAAGGTGCAGGGAGACATCAAAGCTCTGCAGCAGCTTTACCTTGTGAAAAAAAAAATTAAAAAGGAGGAGGAAAGAAAGAGGTGGGGGGGGAAGCAGCTTGTTATTAGCAGCCTGGTTGTCTGCATTTAGAAAACCTATTAAAAATGCATCATGCTGAGGAGACAGTCTGCACAGCGTGTAAAAAAGATGGGTTGCAATAATTCTGTCTGGGTGTTTTGAACCACAGCCTCAAACAAGCTACATAGGCTGTGGAAAGGGGGTTGGGGATAAAATTCTGAGAAAAGTTCTTTATTGCTAGTGCAGTTGCATTCTGGAGTCCAACCAAATGCGTGGCTGTGTGAGGGTCACAGGAACTGCAGCAGGCGAGAGGGAAAACGGGAGCAGGATGGTGAGGATGCAGAAGGAGATCTCCCTTGTGATGCTGAGACGATTACCAGTGAAGTTCCAGAGCGAGAGCTGGAGTTAGCTCAGCTGGGTTGATTCCCACTCTTGAGCTAGGGCAAATCAGAGATGACTTTCTGGAAGTCACGTGGCAGTATGTTGATGGGAATCTCCAATATGACTTAACTGAAACAGAGGAGTTGTTTGATTCTTCTTCTCTTTGCATTTGTTAAGGTTAAAAGGAGGGCACAGAGGTAGCAGAATGTCCTGGGGACATTCTGGGGGGTACGGAGGGTCCAGTCTTTTAATTCTCTGTGTTTGAGTGAGCCTATATCTCTTCTTCACACAGTGGATCATGGATAACGCCCTGGCACAACGTTTCAGGTCACCACCAAGAGGGAGGTCGAATCAGTCACCTGCATAATCATCTTCCTCATGCGTGTGAGCATTCTGACTGCCATCAGAAACACAGGACATGCTGTCACAAGTTACAGGCATGGTGCACAGCATCTCACAGAATCCAGCTGTTAGTCCCAGGGCTTTTCTCCCCCAAATCTGCAGTTACTGTATTTACCACATAACCGTATTCCCTCTCTTGACAGCATGGAAGAGCAGATGGGGTCTAGTATAATGCCAGCTTCTCTGGTGGTGCTCTACAGCCTTCTGTCTCTCTATCCTTAAAGAGAGGAGAGGGGAGGGAGTGTTTGAACTTCCTTCTTTCCAGGGTTGAATCACTATTTGCCCTGAGGGACCCCACAAAAGCAGGAGTCACCAAACTTACCCGGCACATGCTGTTTTCGCAGCCTACAGGGTAATGTCCTTTGCTCTAAGCAGTCTCTGCCCTTTTCCTTCTCCTCTCCGAAAAGCTGGATTCGTTTGGCTTTCTACTCACAAGCCTTCTGTGGCATGTTCTGTTGTCCCTTACAGCTTTCTGAGGGCACAAGGGAGGCCAGCGAGTGCACAGGGGAGGCTAGTGTTTCCTGCAGATTGGGAGGGAAAGAGCAGCGAGGGAGCTTTGAGCCTGCCTCGTCTGATAGCAGGAATTGTTTTCACTTGGCATTTCCATACTCTGTAGCTCTGCTGTTTTTCTTACCTAACATTGCAGAATAATAGTTGGGAGTTCACTTTGACCTTTTGGAAATCTTTTTCTTCAAAGTTTTGAGGCTTCTTGTGTTGAAAGGCAAACAAAAAAACACTACAGAAATCCCTCAACTGTGATAAATAATTTCTTCCATTTATTACTTCTTCGTTGTTCTTCTCTCTTACCTCAGTCTGTTGTGTGAAGATCTTTTGAGTGAAATGCTGTACAGTAATGGAGCAGATCAGTATCCAGCAAGGTATTTTCCCAGTCTCTCCACTCAGAACTTCATTTTAACATTGGAAACAGTTTTCTGCTCTTGCAAACGTAAATCCTTGTTGCTTAGATAAAGAACTGTCTAATAGCTACATGTGGCTTTTGACACAGAGCCGAGCTGGTTTTATTCTGTACAGTAGGTTAGGGCGGAACAGGATTTTAGAAGAATTGGGTTTTGTTCTTAGTTGTTGTGGCTTTTTGCAGCAAATTATTGTGTCCTCTTATGTCTGCTTCTCCAACTGCAGAAAGTCAGTTAGAAAGGTCTGGTTTATCTGTGTGCATTTGATGTCTGCAAAGTCATATATGAATGACATACGCTGCAGTATTGTACACTATCATGACCAACTGCTGCTTATTTAGTGCAATTCTGTGCACATTCTTTTTTATGTCATGTTTGGATTTGTCCTCAATGATCTGTGATAGGTCCTGTTTCATAATACTATTATGCTTATTTTATATATGCGTGAGAACATGCTGGACAGGTTCAAGGATCTGTCCTTATACATCAGGGCGGAAAAAGAACTCCCGAGTCCTGATTCACGGTATCGTGTACGATCTGAAGAGAGTGGACCATTTCATAAGTCCTTCTGGGCATCCTGGGTTTCTGCTCATAAAATGTTGTGGTTTAGGTGTGCAGTCTGTGTCCCCCCCCTCCTGTTATTATTTGTTAGCTGCAGCCATTGACTTACCATAAGCTGTATTAGAAGGATGTGACCCAAATAAAACAACAATTTAACATCAGTTAGTGATTTACAGTGTCCTTTTTGATACTTGGCTTAAAGCGATTTGTGAAAGGCTGGGGCAGCGTGTGTCATGCTGTGGACAGGCTCTGACGGCAGTGCTTCAGAAATGCTTCAAAGGCAGTGGGCTGCTGATGTCTAGTGGGATGTGCTGTTAAATTCAGCATGGGCCAGTGAGCGCTGAAGATCTAAACTGGAGCAGCAGATAGCCAAAATTACTTACTTTTACTTTGGTTTTAGTTTTCTTCCATATTGTCTCAATTTTGGAGCGAGCTGATATTTTTATTGGCACGTGGAGATTGATGAAGCCAGAAGAAGAATAGCAAAAATATATGATTACATGAAAGATGATGAAACTATTCTTTTTCTTTTAATTGCAAAATTGTTTTTAAAATTAAGTTCACCTCCATACTCTAAGGGAAAGTGAGAAAGGAAAAGATAATATTTACTATAAGAGAGAAATATTTACCATGTTTGGGTTGGTCTGTGGTGCCTTTGGAGTCCGGATAGAACCTTCAGAGCTGTGTAAGCATCTTCCAGTGCAAGGGCAGTGCCAGGGAGCAGCAGCCTCTTTCATCGCTCCAAAGAAATGTCCCGTTTGCAAGCTCGGCAAGAGAGTTACGTGAACGTAACTAGATGAACAGTAAGTTTTTTTTACGTGGTGGAGTCAGCCTGCCCTAAAGAAATTTCCAGGTCTTCTCAAGACTATCTCATTGGGGCAGCCCTGCCCTATCAGAGAGACATTTTGGTGCTGCTGGCACTAATAATCTCTTTCCAGAAATATCCGCCTTTTTGCTGTAGGTGGGAAGACACAGAAGTCCAAAGGACTGAAGATATGGCTCACAGATGGAGGGATCTCTGAACGTTCTCCCCCAAGGCAATAGAGATTTTGCTTCGGTCACGTTACCACTCGTATCCAGGAAAGATAACACCTGTAAATTAGTGGTTACTCAAAAGGGTTGTCATGTGGAATAGAGTTTGGGAGGAGGAATGTTACTTCTTTTAGCCCAGCTTTTACACTGGGAATCTTTGCTGGTCTACCGTTGCCACTGATTTTATTTCTCTTTGGAAACCAACATAACCTTTCTGAGAGTTGTCTTTGTATTTATCCCATGTCACAGATGTCTTTTTAATAGGGAACAGAATGTATTTAGATCCGATTTTTGTGCAAATGCTATTTGCAAAGAAATGTGAATGAGCTGTTTGGTTTTTATTCAAGAGTCTTAGGATTATGCAGTCTGGTTAGTGTTCTAGAAGACCCTCTGAGCCTGGCAGATACCTGATCCCTCTCCTTTGGATAGTGTTCCCTCTGTAACTGCTGGAGGGGAAAAAAAAAAAAGGAGGCAGATGCAAAGCAAGAAGTTACCAAAACTTTTGTAGCTGTAAAATTTTATCTGTGGTGTGGCGTAGAGGGCACAACGTTGTGTCACTCTCCTGGACAGGCCTCACAGTACAAGATGGATGGGACTGTTGCCGTTACCCGGGGTGGTTCAGAACAATACCTTGCAGGATCAGATGTGCTTGGCAGCCTGTGGGGATCCTGGACATTTCTTTCCATGTCTCCGTGTTTCTCTTGAGTCTGCCTTGGGCCAGGCTGTGTTTGTGGAGCTGGAGGCTGGCTCAAACTTGCTGTTATGTCGGTTTCTATGGAGGAAAAAAAAACATAGGGGTTGCCAGACCTGGAAGAGTATTAAAAAAGGAGAAGGAAGGGGGGGGAGGGTGGTGGAGGGAGTATGGGGTGGAGGAGAAATGTGATCCTAGTGTGCTCTGAAGGTGAAATGTTGATTTCATCCCTCTCCCCCCATTATTGAATTATTTGTGGTGGTTTTTGTCTTCTCAGGCTTGCAAAGTCAAACTGAAATCTTCAACAGAGGGGAGCTTTCGGCAGGGGCGGTTTCTGACACCGAAGCCCAGCTGGTACATCCAGTGGTGTGGGAACCAGCTCAGGGCTCACCCCTGGTCGATCACAGGGTGCTTTAGGTTGTGGTTCTGTCAAATCCTTCGGATGATCTGCAGAATTAGAGATTAACAAATCGAGTGTTTCATGGAGGCGGTTCCAACCTCTCCCTTGCCTTTCTTAGTTTTAAGTCCATCTCGGGGAGCTCTGTGCTCCACTTTTAAGAGCGGTTTCAAACAGCTACCTCTCTCTTTCCATCTACATTGTTAAGTTCCTTTTCAGAAGGTATGTTCCAAGTGTTCAGTAGCAACCTCTGGCATCAGATCAAAGCACCTGCAACTTTTCTGGTAATGGAAGTGAATGGGTTTTATCACCTTGCTCTCCATCTGCCTGGTACAGAAGAAGTCTCTTAAGATTTTGACTCCGGAGTTCCTGTAGCTTCCTGTAAAGTGGCGAGGCATTACGTGTTCTGATTGGGATGCAGAAGGAACCAAAACAGATCAAGAAGACATTATCTGCCCTCAGATTAATACTCTGGGCTCCATCCCCTTGGGAGATGTCAATTTTTAAATATATCATTTCATAGTTGTGTGTTTGGATGATTTCCGGAACTGTTTGTGTCTCTGGCCTTATGAATACAGAAGGACTCCAGGCAGTCATTGATACCAACCTGTCCTTGTAAACCCTTTCCGTGTTTTCCGTACTCAGTGGGAATCCTGCACTCCTACAGGATTTGATCCTCCATTCTGGGCTGCTGAATAGCTAGAGGTGAGACACCCCCACCCTCATTTCACTCCCAACAGGAACAGGAGCTGGTGTTCTCTCTCTGCAGAGTCCCAGACATCAGATTAGAAGGAAATTTTAGGGTCTTCAGGTGTCATTATAATAATTTAAACTTGGACTGAGGTTGTTGAGATTTGGAAACTTGTTTTCTGACCACCGGAGCCGGGTTTCAGGGAAGCTGGGAGCAATTTATGGTTTTGTGTAGAAACCAGACAGAATTTCTGTGGTTTCTTCCCCCGAGTTTTGGTTTTATTGCCTTCAGAAATAGTCAAAGGACGTACACAGGCATATATAGCTGAAGTAAAAAACCCCATCAGTGCAGTTTCTCACGGTGGAATATTCAATTGTTCCTCATTATAAGTAATTTCCCTCTTTTTAAGACCTAAAGGTACCTCTCTGAGAAATGCTGAGTCATAGAACTTTGGTATCTTTGCCTTTAAAAGAAATCATTAGTTCTGGGTTGTGCAAACTTTCCTGCGCTGATAAAAGTGGGTCACATTTTGGGCTCTTCTTCCTTCCACATTTTACATTAGAAAAAAAGATAAATCAAGGAACAAATTCTGTACTCTCTGGGCATAATTATTTTCACCTTAGGGCTCAGTATAATTGCTTCTACAGGTAGACAGTATTCTCACAAATATTCAAAAAGCATGTTCTATTTTATATATTGTTTTTACAGAGACATTATTGTTTAAAAAAAGAAAAGAAACCCATCAGAATCGTGCACATTAAAGACAATCTTAAGATAAGTGTATGCTTGCTTCAGGCAGTCCAGTGTATATATTTTCTTTGCTAAATGGAGATCATTTTCTTTTCAAACAATGTTGCATCTGCCTGTTTGCATGCTGGTATTTTTACCTGGGGATAAGCGAGGTGAAAGTGCAGGACGAGTACAGACATACACCGTGGATCACCTTCTGTCTGGCATCAATGGACAGTAATTTTGTGGTAAGAAATAATAGATGGAGTGGTTCGTGTGGGATTTTCTTATTGTTAATGTCATTTTAAACTGTCCGTACATATCTTATGTAGTATCTGGCTATTCCTGTTGCATGTCCTGGTGTCCTGACATTTTTGAACAGTGTCAGTCTGAAGAGCATTTTTAGCTGCAGACCAAAGGTCAGCATTGAAAAGAGTGTAGGAAATGAGGATTTTCTCCAAGTAGTAGTTGGTTTCAGAACAAAGCCTGGAACACTCAGTAAACTTAACCGCATTTGCCCTTTTGTTTTGCCAGTTCAGACACTGACTGTAGGAAAGGCAGTTTCAAGTATCTTAATTGCAACATGATCTGGAGGATGAGACATTTCTGTTGTAATCCTCTTTATTTCAACAGCCCAGCCCTGGCCTAGGAGATGATAATGATGATGATGATGATAATCATGATAACGATCTGTGCCATTGCACACTGGAGGATAAACTTCAGTGGCGGTGTGTTTGGGACTGAGGTGTTGAATCTGAACAGCGCTTACCACACTCGGCAGGCTGGTTGGTTTGCCCTTATATATGACCACAGCAAATGTGATTATTTATAATAACTCTGCTAATAATGTGTAGCTGAAGCGGTTTGATAAGGAGACGTGCGTGCGCAGAGGGAAGCAGCAGTGGGTGCAAGCTGCTGGCTTGGAACTGGTGTATGTGGTGGGGAGACACAGGGCTGCACGGCTGCTGGAACTCCACCCCAAAATCTCCCTGGGTCCCAGCACTCCCCGTGGTAAACACTGGCCTCAGCTGGCAGCTAAAGCAGGGCAAGAGTTTATTTTTATTTCTTGGAATTCGGTAGACCTGAAATCTCTGTTAAATGTTAACTTTCAAAAGACACATACATCAGCATTCTGAGCCACTGCTCCTATGAAAAAAGAAGAGATTATAGAGAACATAAATTGAGCGAGATTTTGTCCTTTTCCAGCCTTCTGTCTCTGCTATCCTCTCCATCCATTTTTGTCTGACCTCAAGAATAATCTGCACCATTTAGTAAATGTGACTTTTGACTTTTAATTTGATTGTAGAAGAAACTGAGCAGCAAAGATTTAATCCCATTTCCCCTTTTCTTATTTTTTTTTTAAAGAATGTTTTCATTTAAGCAATGATGGTGGTTGCCATAGGAAAAACCCAGCAGTTTAGAGAGTCAGTCGCTGAAGTGTTGACTCATAGATTGAGTGCTAAATAGGTGTTTAAGGCTTTGCTGAACTGTTATCAAAAATGGCACAAAATGTCTCTCTTGACTCAGTTTGTAAACTGCATATGCATATATAATTAACAAAGAGACCTTGTTAAATAGACAGTTTTGACCTCAGAAAGGAAAAAGATATCCAGAATTTTAGTGTAAGCAGTTTCTCATCCAGATTAAGCTTCAATTTGTAAAGACCTGAGAGAAGAAATGTCTTCCTATTGCTTTAGTTAATTTGTTACTTTTAAGAGTTTCAGCTAGTCATTTTAATTATTTTTTTCTCTTTCTTCCCAACAACAATTTGGAATTACTCCAGGTTTATGTCAAACTAGGACATTGGATAGACACTTGAAAGAATTGAATTTATGTTGAATCCTCTCCCACTTCTGAGTATTTGTGGTTAAGGAGGATAATCTGTGCAAGTGAATGGTCTGAATTTTTTCCCCCAAGTTTCAGATTTTATTCTCTCTGACAGTTCTGTAAATCTGGAGTGGCGCCATTGACATTGTCTTGGCATTCATTTGTTGACATTTGTTTCTTCCTATGCATAGTGGTATGTCCCTTTCTGATCTTAACGCTGTGATTATAGGCTCATTTTGCAGGAATACCAAAGACCAGATTCATGATTATTCGTGCTGCAGTAGAGGCTGGAAACCAGAACCTCGACCTTCTGTGTTAGTGCTCTGTAAATGCAGAGGGAGACATTTACTTCCTTACTTCTTGAAATCTAATTTAGCAGAAAATGAAGCAAATGAATGAGGCTGTTCAGGGGAGGACAGAGGTAAGGAGCAGGTTTGGCAGCAGTCGGGATAGCTGCTGTGCAACCTGATGCGTTTCTCACAATACTAAAGATACGTATAGAAACGTAAACCGTATCAACTCCCTTCACCCAGTACAGCTTTTCAATTTACTGGAAATCAGAGAGAGGGAGCAGAAAAGCGCTCTAACTAGAGGGATATAGAGGTTTCATGGATAAACTCAAGCAGATTTCCATCCAGTGAACTCTCCTGCATGTGAAGACGATGCGGCCACACAATGTCAGGGTGCATGGGCAAGTCCTGTCATCTCCCGCAAAGATTTTTTCACAGGTTGGAGGATTGTGCCCTGAATGTTTTCTATAATAGACACTTTATGAAATAAAGTTGTTTGTATTTGGTAAAGACCAGAAGTGATGGGAGAATTGGAGGTTTTGGACTTCAGATTTTGGTGCTGTTTGTTTTAAAGATGAATTCCAAAGCACCTCAGCTATGTAGGAAAAATAATAATACCTTTGTTGCCCTCTTTCACTTCCCATGTTATCTGTGCATTCCATCATTCCAGCTGTTCGCATTGAATTTGGGCAAAAACATTTGGGCTTCTCAAAAAGATTGTTTATACTGAAAGCATTTGTTACCTTACTGTAAGTCTGAATAGCAACAGTAAACTATAGTGACAAAATATAAACGCGTAACAGCTGTCTGGAAGTTAACACAAACTATAGGAACCGTTCTTTGAGTGTTTATAATGCATCCTGAGATCCCCAGTAAGGCTCCTCTGGCTTTAAGTAGCCTTTTAATTTACACAGATGTTTCTTCAGCATCTATTCTTTTCAGGCTCTTGGAATGATCAACAATTTAGTCTAATTGTGCTGGATGTTTGGGTTGTAAGGCTGTTTATTTTGTCTGTATGTCTGGAATATTCACTCTTTCAAGGACTTGACTGGCCTCCCCAGACCGCACATGATTTAGGGGGAATGGGTTGTGTGTTCGGTAAAACCTTGAAGAGGATGTTTCCGAGCTTGGTTTCTAGCGCTGTTCTCTCCTGGCTCTACCACGTGGCAGTTGCTTCACCCATCTACGTGCCGCCTGTGTAAAACGATAGTGATGAGAATAATTACCTGTTCGTATAATGGCTTGAGATCTATGGATAAGAAAGTGCTGTTATTCTGCTCCTAGAGAATAATTTTCCTTTTCTGGAGACTAAAATGCCTATAGTCAATTCATACATTACTGTGTCTTCTGGGTCTGATTTTCTTAAATAAAGCCCAAATTTGGCAAAATACTGAACTGAGCATGTTTTGCCAAGCTGTGATCATCTTTGTCATTGAGGAAATAAACTATGGTGCAAATAATGGAGAAGCTCAGGCATTTTACTGGCCCAGCCCAGCCCTTAAAACGAGGGTTTCAGAGTTCGAAGTTCATGGTGGCAGGAAAGCTGGGGTGTCCTTCCTTGACTGTCTCAGGATTATTTTTCCTATTGCTTGATGAGTTTATGCTGAGAATCCCTATGAACAGGATTCACGGAACATTTTGGCTGCTCTGAATTTATTTTTCACATTAGTTTAGTTTGTTTTCATGCTAATAAATAAATTCTGTATACAATGCAAACACCGAGTAGTTGTTGTGCTTACAGAGGACAGAGGTAAATATTTGCCTTTTGTGTTATTCTTGAACCCTTTACCCATAGGACATGTGGGAAATTGTTTTGGCATCTGGAACCTATGTAATTCTTTACTGGAACAGCACTTGCAAAAGGTGTGTATCAAACCATCCAGTACCAGTACCCCCAGTTCCTGTGTTAGCCTTGACTCCACATCTGTTCCGTTTCGGGGGGGGTCCTTTCAAGTGCAGTAGCTGCAGTTTCTCAGCTGAGTTTCTATTGCCTGATAGTAAAAGAGGTGGGGTGTGTTGGGGTTTGTTTTTTGTTTTTTTAAACAAAACTTTTGTTATTAGTAGTAAGTTTTTTGTTTCATAATTAACATATTGATTGTAAGTAAACATTTATGATAGCTCCCCAGGCTGGCTTGGCAGGGTGGGGTGGTGGCTCTTGGAGATTGTCCTGCACACCTGGGTCAGTGGAGTAACGGGCAGGAGACCCTGAGCCTGGCAGCCCTGATAGAAACGGCCTTTGCTTACAGCCAAGGAGGGGAGGGGCAAGAGAAACTAAAAAACCAATGGAGTAATTATTCCCTTTTTAACAAATCCTATGGATCTTTAATAGCTGTAGTCAAATAACCCTTCCTCACCTCCCTTGATCACGATAGATAATCAATTGTCCAGGACAACTGATGTGTAATAAAATACCAGTTAGTGCAAGAAAACCCAACACATGGAGAAGCAAACAGCCTTTAATGACTGTAAGACTATTATTTAATCCCAGTATGTTCCTTGGAGAGTTCTTGAGTTTATAGAAGTGTTTCAGTCTACAATACATTAGGTTTGCAATTAATAGCTGGTTTTCACTGATCAAAAGTATTTATAAAGTGACTCAAATATTGCTTTTTAACACGCCTACTAAATTTAGATGTGTGTGTGTGTGCGTGTGTCATCCTATGTTTATAAATAAGGGCAGTGGTTGCGTCGTGGGGTTATTAGTGTCTATAGAGTACACACAGTTGCACTGGGGGAGATGGGGCAGAGGTGAGCAAAATGTACTTTCTTTTTTTAGGAGTACAGTCTTGAAATTCTCCCCTAGACACTGCGACTTTATTTGGTAAAAGTGTTAGTTTTCCTTATTACCGAGCATAAGCATTTGAAAGACTGCAGACCACCTGATACAGGCTGTTCATTAAGTAACATTTGAAATATGTAAAGTTAGTGGGTTGGTTTGTCACTTACTGAATTTTTCCACACCAGCTGTGGGACCTGGGGAGCTTTTGGGAAGATTGGGGAACTGTGTGTATGGTGTGTGTGTATGTGTGTGTGTGCACTTCCCACCACAAATCTGCTCTATTGCTTACCTGTTTGCCCAGTTATTTTCAGTGTAAATGCATTCCCTTGGTTTGGGTTTTATTTCTGATGACTACTTAGAGGAAATTTCCTCGGCGATGGCTCTGCAGGCTGGAGCCAGGGCTGGCTGCTGGAGCAGGAGGGTTGTACCCTACGGAGTCACTGCTGGGCCCCGGGAGCAGCAGTGACCTGGGAGCGGTGGCAGCAGTGACCAGAGAAAGTGGCCAGGAATGAGAATTGGCCTTTTCCAGACTCGGGCAGTCATGGAGCATTATTATAGCCCAGTATTCTGCATCATGCAGCACGGGACTGTGGGACGTGAATAATGTACGTGTGTGTACATGTTTCTGTGCAAAATAGTAGCCAGTAATAATAGTGTAAGCGATGCTTTTCTAGTATTTCAGTGCCACAGCCCCCACTCCCCTAATTGTCAGCTGTAGATCTTGTGAGCTGACAGCTGCTATTACCTTTTCTTATTACATGAACTGTCATATGAATTGATCTGGTTTTTACGTAAAACTCCATTTGAACAAAGCACTAAACCATTTTGAAGACAACCTGTGAAAACGAGATTGCCTCTTTACTACCGTATTTTTTGTTCTTTTCTGAGGGTGAGGGAGACAAGACAACACTTTACTGGAGTATTACCTTCTGGAGAAGCTTTTCTAATCGTGGGTGCTGTCTGCGGCTTGTGATGTGTAACAGTTTGGAGAATGAAATAGTTAAAAGCTGGCAGCTAAACAGTGGATCTGTGAAGGGGAATCTTTGTATGAGACATATGTGGGGGGAGGAAGAAATCAACCCCCCCGCACGCTCTCCATGCCCTGGGTAATTGGGGTAGCAGCAATTCTGTCATACAGTCAGTCTCCTCTTGCATGGATGGATCACACCTTCTGTGGTTGAGGCACGGGCCTTTTATTTCAGTGGCCTTTTACAGCAAACAGTTACTGTGCAAAAGGAAATAACGGAACACTATAATTGGGATTTTTGTCTTTCACTGCGTATAACTTAGATTTGCAAATTGTGGTTTGGTCGTGAAGTGACTTCCCGTGGGAATGCGCTTGCTCCCAGACGAACTGGATGGGATTTCTCCCTGTCAAATGCTCAGTCACCTGCAGGGTGAGCAAGGCTCAGGATGCATTTTGATGTCTAACTTAGGGCTCATATTGTACATCTTTGAAATCTTTCGTTCCCTATTATGTTTTATTTGGCTTTTCTTCTGAAACTGTGAGCAGTAGCACGTCCTACCCTGTCTCAGCTTTCCAAAAGCCCCTTGAGTTCCTCTCTCTTTTCTTCTTATTTTACCTAATGTTCTCTTCATTCTTTCCTTCCTCCCATTCCCCCCCCAATTTTGATTCCTCCTTAGCATATTTCATCATAATTAAGCTATAATGTATAATTCATCATTCTGTGCCAAACCATGAATCTTTTGCTTGGGGAGTGCGGAGAGAGAGAGAGAAATTTGAACAAATAAAAGTTTTATTTTGTATGGAAACTTGGCAGGCTTTCACGTGCCAGCTTCCAGACAGAACTAATACTGGGCTTATTTTGCACAGGGGGGTGATTTAAAGAAATACATCTCTGCTAGAAATACTAGAACAAGAAGAAAGTAATCTTGTTACTCCTTATCCTATACCACCTTCAAAATTGTCTGTTTTGCAACAGATTACTTTTACTAACATTCCTCTTGTATGTCTTTAAGGACAAGAGCCAGTAGAAAGAGCTCTTTCCTCTTGCTCTTTTTCCTGTGTGTGCAAGTGGTGATAGTGCTTTGAAATTCTATCTATAGATCTCAGAGCACTTTGCAAATATGTATTAATTAGTCTCCTGATGGGTGGTCTTAACTGTTACTGCAATTAACGGAAAAATAATGGTAGTGACATCCAGTGTAGGACTCTGCTCTCATTTTTAAGCCCAGTTCATGGTCCAGACTTAACTCCAATTGTGTGTTACCCAGAAGGTGTCCTCTTCCTCCGGTGACGAGCTTCTGAAGACAGAAATGTTAGTCCTGTCTCTGCTGGATGTGGTACCTCTGTATGTACTCCACAGACTGGCAGTATTGGCATCCCATGAAAATGTGGCCAGCTGTCCTGAAGTATAGTAATATCTGATCTCGGGGGGGAATAGTATTTTAAAATGCATAATGTTACTTTCTGATTCTTAAGGTGCTGTAGTATAAAATACAACATATTGTGGTTTCAGATCTTTCTAGTTTTCTCTGTTGGTCTCCCATAATTCCAAAATGGCTTGGTTTAAAAATATTTTGCAGGCCCCTTATGTATTTCATTTCATTGAAGGTGGGAAAATGTCCAGCCAATGATTGATGGTTTTTTGGAACTTGTTCAGACATTTTACTTCGCTGGGATGGAGAGGGTTCTTTCATTTGAATCTGATCCAGCATTCCCTGTGCTGCAAAGCTCCTGCTGGCTTCTTACTGACTTTTTGCTCTTATTTAAAAAGAAAAATGAGAGAGGAAAAAAAAGCAGCAAAAAGTACAGCAGACCTGAAATATTTCAGTTGATTCTGTGTTGAAGCTGAAATTTAAAACTTCAGAACAGGTAGGTTTCCATTTTCTGTCTTCCTTTTTCCCCCTGCCTTGTTTCACTGCCTGGATTCCTGTGCGTGGCCTGGGGTTTTCTTCCGTGCAAGGCACTGTCAGGAGATTAAATGTGACCGGTCATGCTGCTGGCCAATTCCTGCTATGACGTTTTGAGTGTAAGTTAGAAAACTTCCCAGGTTAGGGATTTCCGAGGACCCCGTTAAACTGCATTCTGAATCTTGTGTTAAATGCTAAGCCTGAATCGGGACCTCATTCCAGGAAAAAGAGATGTGAACATCCCTGAGGGAGTTTGGAACAGGTGGGTCCCAGAAGAAGCAGATTTTTAACAGCTTAGCAAAAGTGACGGCAAAAACCCTCCTGATATTTTTGCAGAATGGGGTTTGGAAAAATGACTTAGAATGCAGGCCTGGTTGCATCCTTAATGCTGGAGCAGCTTTCAAGCAGCTCTATAATTTGGAATGTGAGTGACGTCAGTTCTTCTGGCCATCTGGTTAGAAAATCTAGTTGTAACTGAAAATATCCAGCCCTTTTTTCTCCATTGCTAGGTGGTGACTACACACTTATGTAATTTAACAGCTTAAATTCTTTTCCATTCTGGTGATCTCTTCACGAAGTCATAACAGAGTGGATGCTACTGAAAGGATATCATCAACCTATTCAACATTAGCAATTTGTCAGCGAAAGGGTAATGCTGCTTCAGAGGAAAGTATAAGGCTGGGGGTGAGAAGATGCAGTTCTCTTTGTTCTGGTACTGGTTTGGTCTCTGACCTTGGACAAGCGCATTCCCATTTTTCTACCTCAGTTTCCCCCACTTATTAAATAGTGATAGTGACACTTCCTGTCGTACAGGCATTGTTAGGATCTAATGAGTCATGCTATGAAACACTTAGGCAGCAAGGTATTGTTATAATTACTGCCTGCGGTGTTCTGCTCATTCCCTACTTACTTATTTCCCCCCCCCCCTTTTTTCTGCTCAGCACATCCAAACAGCCCATTTTAATGCTGTTCTTTAGATACTTTTAGAGCCTCACTGCTCCTCCTGCAGAGGTTGTAGACTGGATTATAAAATTGTATTGATGAAAAATATGAATGAAAATGCACTTTCTGATAGCGTATGAAAAACAAAGGGATGCAAAACTGTCAGCCATTTCGTAAAGCCTTTTTAATGGCAAAACTCAGAAAAGCGCAAGAACAGGCTGTAAACTAAGAAACTGTAAACATAGTCATACAAATGTAATATTCATATAAAACATTCCTTTTTGATTTACTTGGATTCCCAGTAAATAAATTTTCCAAGCAGAATAACCACAACATCCCAAGTTTCATTTTTATGTTTAGTGTTTCCTCTAATTCTTGATGGAAAAGTTAAATCTTTCTGTATTATTGATCCTTCATGCCATCAGAGTCCCGAAACGAGCACAAACTAAAGAGTTCCTTCCACTGCCCCAGCTCAGCCCAGTCACCTGCCTGAAATGCCAGATGCTGTAAGTGACCATGAAAAGAGAACTGATATCTCTAGGGAAAAGTATGAGAGAGAATTTGCCAGGGAGGAGCTGAAGTTTTAGGATCTAGGGAAAAAAAAAAAGCACTTTTTGCATATTCTTTTTAGATTCTCATGTCATGCGTATTAAAATTTAACTTGAAATGGAAGGAACTGCTCCGTTTCATTATTCCAAAGGAGTGGGTGAAGGGGACAGTACTAAAAAACAAATGATAAATAAGATAGAAAACAAAGTGCTCAGTGGAAGTAAGAAATGATCACATTGTTCTGTCCCCTCCCCTGGTTTTTACGCGAAGAAACTCTTTGTGTTGAGGTAGAGGCGCTTAGAAATGAAGAATGCTACCTAAAATCAGCCAGCACATCGCTAAAGGAGTTACAGGCAGAGGAACACCTGACTGCGGGTACCCTGGGCTTGAACTCCCCCTACACCAGCGACTTTGATAAAAGACTCCGAGCTTCTGTAAATACATGGCAGCTCACCCTTTGGTGGAGAAGGGAAAGCTGTATCACTGCAGGGAAACCTGCCCAAGGTTTACTCTGGCTTTGCAGGAATGTATGTGTCTGTTGCTGGAGAGGAGCTCACGTACTGGCTGTTTGCTCCCTGGCACACTTGCTCGTGTGCCACCGCTCCTGTGCTCTTAGAAAATGAATTGAAGGATCAGTTGTCGGTGAATAAATAACAGAGAGGAAAGCTCCCAGTCTTAAGGAAGGTTGTGATAGGCAAAAAATCTCATTTGTCTAATATCAAAAATATTCACTGTACAAGAATCCTTTTCTTTTCCCCCCTCTGAAAGCTTTTCCACCTGTCAAGCATAGGTGAAAATTGTCAATGACCATTCAACTGGCCATAGCACCCACTGCTGTGGAACAATAA
The DNA here is from genome assembly GCF_964106895.1 of Numenius arquata. NCBI lineage: Eukaryota > Metazoa > Chordata > Aves > Charadriiformes > Scolopacidae > Numenius > Numenius arquata. Next base: position 7,293,579 of record NC_133595.1, read on the forward strand.
CTCTTTGGTTTGGCTTTTCTTGTTATAATGCACCATTTTTGTATATTAATACTGAGCTGGAGCTCTAGAGCTTACATTTATTTTCCTAAAGCGCTAGAAAGAATGATTTCATATTAGGGGGAAAAAAGGAGTGGGAATTACTCAGTGGTTAGGTTTAATTGTTCTGAATCCTTACAGTGTTTCATGAGAAAATGTACTGAGGAGATGTGCAGTATAGTGGGAAATGTGATGGAAAGGTATAATTTGACCACCTACCACTAGCAGCTGAAAAGTAATTCTAAGGGCTGCATGTCTATCAGCATTAATCACTATTTCATTATTGAAAATACCTTCTTTTTCGCTCCTGCAATCCTTCATGATAGGCTCTAGGCATCAGAAGGTGTTTGCTTGAGGTAAATAGGAGTCACAGCCCAGCTCTGTTCCTCTGAGGTGCCCGAGAGCACCTTTTGGTTGGTGCAGTTTTGGAGTCTCTCGCTGTGGAAGTTGCCGTGGTAGAAGACAGGGCAAGGGCAGGAAGGACAGGCCATGGCAGGCCATGGTGTCCCCATGGCAGGACACATCGCAGCTCGAGACAGTTTATGGCCCCCCTGTCTAGTCATTTACCTCCAACTGAACTCTGGCGATGGACGTGGCCAAGTGTTTCATTTGGACAAGAAAAAAGAGCATTATTGAAAGGGACTGACCTTTCCATCACCCTGTTCTGTCGTCATGGTGCTTTTATAGCATTTCTCTCGACCAACCCCTCCCCTTTTCTAAACCACAGTAATTCCCCTCCTCCTCTCAGTCCATCCTCCCAGGAGACTCGGTGGTTTCTCTTTATTTTCACAGACACCTGCACTGCTGCGCTCGTCCCCTGAAATCCTGTGAGCTTCTGGCAGAAGCTAAAATAATCAGGTTTGGGTCATCAGAAAAGCTGGGAGCCACTGGGTTTCCCTCTCTCTGGGCAACACGTGCTTTGCTGAGGGGGCTCGGGAGAGAGTGAGCCCAAGGAGCCTTGGAAAAGGATTTCCCCTTTTGCTCTGAGGAGTTGTGGGTATTTTGCATGGCACTGGTGCTACTGCAGCACTTGTTTTACAGATAGAGTGGCTTTTAGTTTATAGAGCAGGGAGTCTTCCCGCTGATCCTCTCCTGTAGAGCCTTTTCTCTGATCTAAAATCCATTTTGGGAGTGGGCACTAATCCTGTTGAGCTCAGCCGTCATCTTCAAAATTGGCCGTTAACTGTATCAAGGCCCGGGGCTGACAGCGCTGATGGCATCGTTCAGGCAGAGCAGATCCATGCTGGACACCTGGCTGTAGGTGAGCCACGGATAGAGACTGTGTGGCCGTGGTAAATGTGTGTGTCATTCTGAGGGAAAAGTCGAGGCTAAAAATGAGATTACTTATTTTCCTTAAGCACTTAGTAAATGTATTTTTGTCAGTGCACTGCTAATAGTGAAAATCTCAATTTGTTGTATTTCTTTTTTATTTTATTTACAACAATTCCTAGCCAATCTAGATGTTGAATAGCTTTTGTTTAAAATCACAGATTTACAAAATATTTGGAAAGATGGTGTGTTTCTATGAATTTGTATTGATATGCACAAAGTATACAAACTCCACAAAGGAGCACGTTAGTCATTTTCAGGGGAAACCAAGGTGCATTGGGAATTAAAGAGTTTTGGATGTTACTGGATTCCAGGGATTATTCTATATTCTGTGTGCAACAATTTTACCTCTCCTGCTTCAGTATATTTTGCACAATTTGTGCAAACTTATGTTGACTGTTGTGGTCACCCAGACTGTACCTACTGGGCCTCCCAGGTTTCACAAGGACACAACAGGAATGTGTTTATAATTCCAGGTGATCCTTTGTATTGGTCTTCTTATTGTCCACTCAGTGTTTACAATACTGGAAAACACTGGGAGCACAACTTTTGGAGACCTGGTCTTCTAGATGCAGCCCCTTTCTTGGTTGCACTGATTTTTCCTACGCTGACGATGTCCGGTCTGAGCGAGCAGGGCTGTGGGAGAGCTCGGGATTCAGACTCCCCGGAACTCTGCTCTGACTGAGCCGTACCAGCACTGGGGAACTTCCCTGTTGGAATCTCTCATGAATTTAGGGTGGAATTGAAACTTCACGGTTGACACAAGCTTCAAGTCAAGACACAGGCTCGGAGGGGTGGATGTTTAAATACTGATCAAGTATTTCTGCCTAAGAACCTGGCATACCTGTGGTAAAGGAAAAGCGCGATGAAAGCATCATGTTTGTGCATTCCTTACACAAAGATTCATCTCTGCGTGCTTGGAGATGTCAAAACTGGACTTTGCTCAAACTCCTAATGAACATTAGAACTCAGTAGTACACAGCTGATGCTGAACTCGGGCTGGAGTACTCAATTGACAGTTCTCTGTAGGGCCTCTTTGACCCTTTGAAACATTTTATGTAAAATCAAGTGTGATGCTGGAATCATAAGAAGGGATTAATTTTGTTCAGTCACTCAGGTGAAGCCTTGACTGGCAAGAAAACTACGTCCTTGCCCAGGTTGTGTGGCCGCTATTTTTTATTTTGCACCTCTGCAATTTTTAATCTTTGTAGTAATCATACTTACTAGGCATGAGGCTTGAATAGAAGCCAATAAAAAGAAGGAAGGAGACAAACTGCTGCCAGGTTACTCCACCAGCCACGTAGAGCTGGCTTATTGATGAGCCGTGGGCTCTAAGCCAAGCTTCCCCGGCCTCGGAAAGATCTGGGGGGGGGGCGGAGGGGCCAGAAGAGGGGGGTGCTGGCACTGTGCGGGAAAGAGCCAGACAGAAAAATTGATTGTTGCTTTAATGTGATCTGACATAAGAGAAAGTGGAAGTAGAGGACAGAGGAAAACTGCAAACTCAGCAGTACGTTAGAAGCTCTTTGACTTTATAGAATATATCGGTGTCCTCTTTCTCTCCCGGGGACAGATTTGTAGAATCCTTTCTAGGGAAAAAGAAAACAAGGGAGTGAGTGTGTGTAGTTCAGCTGCACAGTGTCCTACTGGGACAGTGTGTACAAAGGTGACATGAGTCAGACTGTTGATGATTCCTGCAGAACTGTAACCTCCTCTTAATAATGCTGTCAGTAAACCCGCCAGAATGGGCAAAATCACAGCTATAGCAGGGAAAAGGATTCGGGCATGTGGCTGGAGTGGTAAAAACCTTCAGAACTGCTGCTTGTGTATGATGGCAAAACCACTTTTACATGAGGATAGCTTAGTTTATTCGTGATCTGCATTTTGGGTGCAGTTTCAGGCATTTACAGGTAAAATATCTTTGCCAACAGGAAGGAGGTGCCTTTCACTATCCGATCACTACCGCAAGGGCTTTCTGTGTTTTGGGAGAAATGTGCAGCACATCGGTTTCTTTTGCTCTTCTGAACTGGAAAATTATTTTTGTCCTACTGAAAAATGACGTCATTAAAAGAGATCCATTCATTAAAATAATTCTTTAGCCTCATTGCTTCACGTGGAGGAGAAAACACCACAAAAATAAATTTGACTTAAGCATGAGGCATAAGTGTTGTGTGAGATGTTAACAAATCTTGGTCAGCTGACACAAGGGGGCTGGAAGAAAGATGCTTAAACATTACTCCTTTAAACAGGGACCGGTCTTATAGAGGGTTTTGACCAGATTTTCAATATTTAGACACATTTCTTCTCTCTCTGGAAGTCTCATCCATGAACCTGGATAAACTTAGGAAAGTTACTGGTTGCTTACAATGTAGGTGGCTACGTCTGTGCTAACTGATAGATTATCTGGTCTGGTTTAAAGCATCTACTTGAGGATGAATTGCAGCCCAAAAGTACCTTTCTGTTGACTGCAAGGGAATCTAGACAACTATCCCAAATGCAGGCAGCTCTGTTGGAATCATCTAAAAGCAGATGATAAAAGAGTGATATCTCATCTATGGTGAACCTGGTTTTAAAGAGCCATATTCCGCATAAGGGTACTCGGGTTGGAACTCAGCACATAAACGTGCTGTTTGAGAACAGAGTGGAAAGATCTGTCAGACTGGATGGGGCTGAGGGCCCGTTTGGTACGGCAGCTTCTGGCGAGATGTGTCGGGAAAAGGGGCAAAAAGAGCAACTCTTGTGGAATGTCCGGTTTTGGAGAACATTATTGTAGGATAACTGAAGGCTTTTTAATGAAACCGCATGCTCTTGTTCAGAATGATAAACTGAGATGTTGGGAGTTCCCACAACTATGTCCTGCAATAGTTTTCTCCAACTATTTGAAAAAGTTTTAAAACATATAGAAGACAAAACTCACAAGCTCCATCTTGAATTGTTTCCCAGCTGGAATTAATGGTGCTTAACCCTATTAAAGAATTAGGAAAATTAGATTCTTTGGTTTTTGTTTTCTATGAAAACATTAGTCTCGTTTCTGTAGTGCCTTTTATTTGAAAATCTCAAACTCCTTTAGAAATTCGGATACTGTTTACACTAATGTAGTTTAATGAAACATATGCGTTATTTGATTTACCTAAAGCCATTCAAATAACATCAGCAGCAGAGCCAGGAATAAAATACAGTAATCCTGACCTTCAGGCCTTTGTAACCATTACTCTTGCCCTAAAGCAGATCAACAGATCATTCTCCAAACGGCAGAAGGAGGGGAAGGGGGGTGTTCTTCTGTTTTAATATTTTTTTCTGTGGAAACAAGAAATGGTTATTGGAAACGTCCACAGAAGGACATGTGCCCTTCCTGTTAGCTAGAATGAGATGAAAGGAGCTAGAACCAGTGAATTTTGCACAAAGCCTAGGTCTGTGACCCGAGATTTAACAAGTGTACCTGTTTATTCAGTGGATTTTAAAATCACCGTATTGGCATTTATTTAGTCAGTGTCCCTACTCCTAGCTGTGCTTGAAGACCACTTCATTACCCGTCATTCAGAATTTTGGGTTTAGATTGATGCAAAGTAAAGAAATAGAGTGTAAAAAGAAGGAAGTTGAGGTTTGGGGGTTTTGGTGGGATTTTTGTCCAGCTTTAATATTAATTATAATTTAAAAGGGGAAGAAAGAACATAGTGACATGAATCCTTTCCCACCCACCTGAAAGCTACCCCAACTTGCCTTCCTGCTACCTCTACACTGACTGCTGCTAACAGCACGGGACTTTAGTATCCAATCCTATTAGTCATGATCCAAATCAGCTTTAAAATGGTTAAATGCATAGAAGAGGAGTAGGAGTAGAGTGTCAAGAATAGCTTGGAAGAAGATGTTATCCCACATACCAAGGAGTTGGTATCTCAAAGGTGTCACAGTGATGGAAGTGAGGAGAAGACTGAACTGCCAAGTAGGCTCAAGAGATAAATAGTGACTTCCAGTGGAACATGCACTTCTCCATTAATTGAAAATATCCCTTGGTACTCCTGATGTAGAGCTTCCGTGAAGCTCAGGAGAAGCTGTTATTGTTCTACATATTTGAAAATGATACCCATCAAAACTGCCAGTGATTTCTCGTGGTTGGAGAACGGGATCAGGAGCCAGAATCCAGCAGCCTTCGCTCTGGCATTCACCGGAGTGAGTCACTTGGCCTGCTTTTGTTGTGTGGTGCGAAGATGGGAACAGGGCTTCGGCATTTGATGGCACAGCTTGATGGCTCTTCATACAGGTCAGGATTGAAGTTGCTGTAAAATTAGGCCTAATTTCTGAAATTAATTGTCACTAAAAAAGCATTTTTGGCCTTAATGTTTGGTTCACTTTGGGTAGAGCTGTGGAAATGCTGTTCCATTTACATTTTTTATACTCGCGTTTCTCACCACTCTAAACATGCTGTCGTGCTGTCTTTGGATGGATGAAAAGAACCACAGACCTACAAAGCAGCAAGCGGAAAACTGTAGGAAAGAATGTCGAGAGCACTGACAGGGTCTGAGGTAGCGGGGCTGGAATTTTACAGTGTATGTGTTGGAGTAAAGAGAGTGTCAGAAAACCCACCTTCGAGGATGTCTTGATGGTGTTAATGCATTCACATTAAGTGCAGCCCTTAATTCATTTGCATATCTTAGTTTCTTGGTACTTACCGATAGCTTTGCACTCTCTCTAGAAGAAAGGTGACCCAGAAGGCAGAAAATTTTCAAGATATTTTAAAAGCGTACATTTGCCAGCGATAGATACTCTTCACTTCTGATTTTAAAGGGGAACGGGAGAAGGCTTAATGTTGCAGCTCTCCCTTTAAGGATTGTGGTTATAGTCCATGTTTTAATCGCTACTTTGATCTGATTAAATCTTCAGCCACAGAGAAATCAGCTTAGAGAAACATGTCTCCTGTTGAACCTGAGAGCAACAGCAGTTCAGAAAACCAAGCCAAGCCAAATACCATTAGAAAAAAATAAAAGCTTTAGCTCTCCCAAATAGTATGGTGATGCTGTAAATCACATAGCACTGCTTTACAACAGGATATTTCAAGTCTGCTGATGGTAGATATCCAAAATGAAAATCACCTAGCTATACTGTGGTTTCATCTCCTGGGCAAACAGATTAAACCTGTCCCAAACATAAAGTGAAACCTTCTGGAATTTGTTGGATTTTTATTCTTGTGCCTTCTGTCTCTTAATACGGTGTCAGGAGTCAGGTATGTGTGGGATGGAGAAAGGGGAGGAGTTGCCGTGCTTTGCCTGGGAGTTGGAGATCAAATGAAGTTTCAATCTGTCTGCCTTCTTATTGCACTCAATCTCCTTTCAAGATGTTATTCAAATCCATACATGGGTCTCTTTACTAAGATTATAACAAGAAGTTTCCCGTTAAACAATTCTGATGGCACCCGACAAAAATCCTTAATCTGTGGATCAATATTAAAGCTGTATGGAGGGGAAAAAAAGGTGGGGAAACCCCACTTGTTTCAAATGAGAAATGTTCCTGTCACTGAGGAACGTAAAGCCTCCAACTGCCACCTTGGCCAACTGAAGGTAACTGGAAGAGGTGCCTGGGAGGCAGACACGTAAATAGGGGGGAGGTGGTGGTAGTGGGGGTCACTTTTTTTTTTTTTTTTTTTAAATTATGAAGCTGCAGGGGATCAGAGGCATATACAAACCCAAACCTAGATCTGCCTAGAATACAAGCAGCCGGCTATTCTGGGAAGGCAAGAGCTAACAAAAGACATGAGAAAGGCAAGAAGATACAGGGCCCCAAACTATTGTTTCCCCTCTTCATTCCAAATAATGATGACTTCCATGACCTCCTGGCTTGTTCCCTCCAATGAGAATTTCGGGACAGCTGCTGCCCTGAACAGCTGAGCCAGGAATTATTTGCCTGGTTTCCCGCAGTTCCTTCCTCCCACTTCAGCAGCAGCAGCAGTTGAAATTATAAACTTCTCTCCCACAAAATTAATGTGTATTCTTTAATAAAGGTTTGAGATTCTATTCAGTATTTCAAATAATTTTTCCGTCCCTCCTCCTGAAATTTGCTGCTTTACCTCCATTCCTTGTTCCATTTGCAGAATTTTGATTCTGTACAATAACGGCTCAGCCCGTTTCTTACTGAAGTTGACTAAACTTGGCCTTGTTGAGAAGAAGATTTGCAAGTTTGCTGGAGAGATTTTAGCAGAGGTGGTGAGTTTGCACCATAGCTTAGTTCTTTTCCTTCTTAAGCAGGAGTCTTGCTGTGGTGGTTGGGAGAACCTGCCCAAATTTCTTGGAAAATAATCCTCAAGCCGTATGTATGGGAGAGCTTGGATGACTGCGAAGGATTTTTGCCTTAAAGTGTTCGAGGCCTTTGAAGCTTTTGGCTGTTGAACCAGGTAATTATATTTTTATACCTACCTGAAGGTAACAGTAACATCTGAACCACAACTGTCTATCCAGGCTCTCCATTTTGTGTTGGGTTGCCCAAGTGAATGGTCGGTCAGTCTAATTTTGGATTTTTCTTTTCTGTTTGAGTTTTGCAATTTTTCTTCTGGTGTTTCAGTGCAACGAGACACTTCAGTGTACGGTGGTTGGCAAATATTGAAGTCCTTATGCCAGTTCATTCTCACAGTCTTGTGTTTCTTTTCTACATCCTTTAAACCAAGTAAAGCTCTGGCAATGTAAGGTGGGTGAAATTTTCCTTATGGAGATCTTCAAAGATCAAAGCAAACCATAGGACATCTTCAGTCCTGGAGGACTGCATTGTTGTTTGATTCTTCGTATTGGATGTGACTGTGCTGGCACGATGAGTGACACTGGGATAGATTGTTTGCTTGGACTTTCATTATTATTCTGTTACCTACTGCATTTAAGTCAGATTGGTGAAGGTTACACAGCAAGTAGTCTTTTATGGGCACCACTGTAGAGAGAGAATAAAGAAAATCGTCTTCAGAGCTACAGAAGAGAAGGAATTTCTCTTCGCAAGAAGCAAAGTGGGTTTGGTCCTTTTTGGAAGATGCCAGGCCTTTTTTCCACGGTTATCTTTATGGTGTTCATCCTTGTCTCTGTGTAGTAGCAATAAACGTGTCTGCAACAAGTGCAGGCATGGAACTGGATGCCTTGGGCTGGCGTATGCGGTGCACATACCTACTGAATTGTCTGGGAATACACAACGGTCCTGCAAAGACCAGCAGCACAGGACCTCCTGCCCAAATTTGTCCTCTTGAAAATGACCGGCAGTTCTCTTCTTCCTTCCTTCCTTCCTTCCTTTCAGAAGCAAGGGAGCATGTGTCTGACTGCAGATGTTTGACATTTCTCATGCCACCCCACAGATCTGAGCCCTTCGTCTGCGTTATCACCATTTCCTGTAAAGGACTTGGCCTATGGTTATTAAGTTCCCGTCTGTGCATGATCCACCCTCACTTCAGCTTCTGTCATTAGACAGAGATTTCCTGTCCCTGTTCTAGATGGATATGCACCATCTCCTTCCCTGATTTATTTTTATTAAGTTGTTGCATACGGGATGTATGAAACCGGTGTTGAAATGCAGACCCTGTGAAACTCTTTGTGTTACTGAGCAGTTACGTTCCCTTCGCACAGGTCTGGTCTTCCTCCTGCTGCTCATCCTGGTGTCACAGTCTTTGCTGTTATGGAGTGAGGGTCTGATTCAGGCTTTTACTTGTCCCAGGACCTCTGGGTCAGGCATTTATTGCTAATTTATACCACAACTTTGGCAAAAAATACAACACAGTTCCACTCTGCCCAGAATATGGAAGGCTTTGTTTTGGCGAGGCTGCTCATGATGGTTTTTAACATAGAATAGTGCTCAAACTCTGGTGTGTGTCCATCGCTGCGTTATAGGCTTCATTCTGTGTTGATTCCCATGATGTGTTTGATGCAGCGTCAGAGGCTTGTGATAACATAATTCTATGAGAAGACAGACAGACTTAGACTGTTACCTTGGAAATCTCGCTTACTTTGCAGTTTGTAAGGCAGTTGGGTTGACTAGAAGAAGAAAAAAAAAATCCATCCCATGGTTTTAGAAAAGGAAAGTGGGGGAAGGGAAGCTGGCATTTATAGCTCTAAACTTTCTCTCAACTCTTTTCTTTGTATTTCTGATCTCAGGCTGCAGTCCAGACTCCATGGTGGTTTGTAATTAAACCCAAATTTTGAAGGTTCTGTGGAGTCCTCGTTGCCCACCAGGTCAAACAGAATCTGGTTTTTATCATGGAATATTTCAGTTCAGTTACCCCTTGAGGAAGTATGGGAACAGACAGTCCATTCATATCGAACAGATGACCGAGACTTAAAAAAAACCTTTTTGTCTATTAAGCTTATGGCTAAGATATTATGAAAACGGCTTAATAATGTGCCCTAACATTTATACCACACTATTTTCTTAGTTTAATTTTCCAGGCAATTAAAAATAATTGAAAGTTACTGCCAAACCCCCTGAAGATATACTTTTTCTTTCAAATAAGCTTATTTTCATACTTGTGAGGTCACCAGATATTTATTTGACCATCTTTATAGGGGTCAGGCACATTACACACACAGAACGGGGATGTGGAATAGAACTCGCATTGTAACAAGAAAGTGAGAAGTAAGAGGAAAAAATCCAGTACGTGTCATGCCCGGTGGGTGTTCATATTTATTATTTGGGCACGACAAACATAACTCATTATACGTATACCGACCGGGGCCTAAATTCTGCAATTCACTGAAGTATTTAAATCTGTGTTTAAGGCCTTTTAATTTGGAATAGATGTAGACAAAAGTTTGAATGCTTTGTCAGATATGAAGGATGAATTGGGACCAGCAAATGGTCCATTAAGGGGTTCCTCAGCTGGGGACGGTCAGGTCTGGTGGGGCCGTTTGCCCAGAGGGCCCTTTCGGGGTGCTGTTCTCGTTCTAACATCTCGGGAAGTCTGTGGCAATGAGAGGAAAGGCAACGGGGAGAGAAGCGGGAATTATATTGGTAGATATAGACTGTACATAGACAAACCTCTCTAATCTTCTCTCCTATTAATAGAGTTGTAGCAAACACACCCCATGTGGCTGCGCAGTCACGCTGCCCTGGAATATTGCTTACCCACTTCTCCCCTAAAGGCTTAAAATCTATTACGTTATACAAGAGCCGGAAGCCTTCTCGTAGTGTCCCCGTTTTCCCCTCCCTCCATCCTATTCCTCCTCCCCCGTTTCCCTTCAAGTTATCTTTTCCTGCCTCATTTGATGTTATAGAAAATAGGGGTTTTTTTGAAATATGTTGTGTATCTCTCTCTAGACATATTCACATACATTCTGTGGGTATTTCCTCTTAGATCTCTTACCTAGTCAAAAGGGGAGTGTATTTTGGAAAAAAAGAAAAACGGGTGGGTTTTTTGTCAGAATTTTGTACATTGAATTAGACAGTTTGCTGAAGGCTTCTTTAGTATTGGTGTTCATGTTGATTGTCCCAGTGTAGGGGGTAATATTTTGCTCAATTATTTTAATTTTTTGGGGGAACTGTTTCAAGTGTTTCCCTTTTCTTGATATTACTACCCATTTTGAAGGGTAAAAGTCCAAAAGTGTATCTCTGCTGCATGGTAAATGCCCTAGCTAAAATGAGTTGTATTTAGCCAAGTCCCTCCCTGGCACAGAAAAGGTCCTTCCAAAGCAACCCCCTTCTGACAGAGCAGGGCTGGTTCGAACCGGCCTTCTCCTCTCCTTCATTCCTCCTCCTCCTCCCGCCCCCCTGAACTCAGCATCTGGTGGAAAGAGCATGTGATGCTTATTTCTAAAGGCAGCAAAAGAAGCTTTGAAAGTCTAAGACTGTAATTGGTTGTCTGCCTTTATCCTTGGAGCTCTGGGGAGGTTTCAGAAGTAATAACTGTTACTTAAAGTAGATGAGCTTCTTGTGGCTTTCTTAGAATTGCGGAGCACGTTAGTTGTCGGGTGCTTAAGGAAGCATCTGCCTGTCTGTAGCTTTCAAAACATTTTGGAAGCAAAGAATTTAGGTTTTTCCTGTCTTCTATATGTGGATGGTGAGAAGTTACTCCTCAAAAATTGTGTTCTTACAGAAATGGCCTGCCTTGACTGAAAAGATACGAAGTTCCTTTTAACGATATTAAATTTGCTCAGTGTCTTACTTAAAGCTATTGGCACCTAAAATGTCCTTAACTATACGGTTACTACTTTTCTGCTTCCGTCAAAAATGTAGTCATCTTTTGATAAAAGACTCGAGGTGGTAGTTTCCACTAGAAGGGATCGATAGCTGGGGCCTTGCACCATTTGATTTCACCAGAATTAGGGGGTTTCCATTGCACTGTCTTTTAACCTTTAACAGGATGTTAATCCACGGTCAAAGCATTGCCAGTAGACTTTAACCGATACATACTTAAAGCAGTCTTGGTTTTAAAAACTGCATTGTCCATTGGTGAGAACAGAAAATTCAAACTCTCTGGTGGTGTGTTGTACTCAGGCAGTGACTTTGCGTGTATATTAGAGCTAATTGCAATTGTTTCTTTATACCTCGTCGTATTTGGGCTTCACAGCAAAGAGCCTGGCTCCAGTCCTGTCGTGAGACAGGCAGACTGTATCTTCCAGGACAGTCTCAAGCTTTCCTCTAGACAGCTCAAGTAAATGAAATGCAAGTGAAAAACAAATGTACGGCAGCCCTAGGGCAGTGCCACCTTTCTGCAGCCTTGAGGATCCTAGTTGTTTCACTGAGTTTTTATTCTAGTGTGTTGTTGATTACCAAAATGACACTACAACCAGAGTAGATCTGCTGATAAAATGCATTTTCATTAAGTAGAAAGGTGGGGATGCAGAGCAGGTTGTCAGAAGGAGCCCTATAACTAAATTCAGTGAGTATGGATCACAATGCAGACAAGTGGGGCCGTATCTGCTACGCTCCACTGGCTTTTCAGGCTCTGAAGTAATTCACTGTGATGTCCTCAGACTGTTGTCCCCGGCTCAGGCTGACAAAAGACGGCTCCGTTGCCCTCACCCTCAGTCTCACGTGCTTACACACATGTGCCAGGCTTTGGGGAAAGGTCTGGAAAGAAAACCAACCTGCCACAAGTATCAGACTAGAGTGGGGTGAGGACCGAAGGCCTTATTTTCCAACTGAATTGTGAGAGATTGTTAAATACAGACTGCTTACTGACTTTTCTGGTTTTTATGGTATTTTCTTTTCCTCCCATAATTACTCTGATTCAAAACTAAACACAGATCTTTGAGCTTTGTCTTCAAAATTGCACAGCCAATTAAATATACAAAATTATTCAAGAAACCATAGATCTGGTTGCTATCCATAAGGTTGATCTATATGATCTTGATGCTATTTTTGTCTGATGTGCACTGCTGTAGGAGCAGTAGGGTTTTGGACAAACATCAAGGAGCCTAATGAAGTTTTGGCACAGAAGCCCATAGATGGGAGACAGTTGCCCTGACAGCTCACCATTGCCGTTATGATCTGCACTGGAGGTGTCATGGCTTCGGATGTGCACAGTTCTTGGGCTTTTCTGGGAGACACCAAGTATGTCGTCAATCAGGGCAGATTCCGTGCCCTCCGGAGCTCTGCAGGCACTAGAGGAGTTGGAGAAGAACCCAAATCAGGGCAGTCCAGAGCTTGGCAGCTGCCTACCCAGGTGCTGCAGGAGAGGTTGGCAAAAGACCACCAAAAGCTCATTTGTGATCCATCAATTTAAAGTCCCCTCTCCTCTTTCCTGGCTACATAAACTGCCTGGTTGCTAAAGTTTGTTATGTTTTAGCTGGTGTTTGGGGAAGAACACCGTGCCTGGTAGAGAGCTGATATTAGTGGAAATCACAAGGGGAAAGCTTGTCCTTTTATGTAACATTTGAAATTAAAATGAGATTCTTGGCTGGCAGAGTGGACATGTCTCCACAGTACAGGAACTGATGCCTTGGAGAGTGTTTGAAGCTGGAACTTAAGTGCAGTTACAGCAAGAGAACCTGGTTTCAGTTCAAAGAAAATGGGAGAAGAAAATTTGGTCCGCAAATGGCTTTTTAATTACCAGAGCTGTGGCCCCACAAACAATTCAGCAAAGATTGGGGCAAAGCAGATGTGTTCATAGAGGAAATTTTGATTTTTCCTTGCTGAATCTGATGGCATAACTTCCCTCAGCTTCGGTTCCAACGGGAGCTGAGCCCTTAGTCCCTTCCAACTGCCAAACGTGTGCTCTGTTTTCCTGGAAGAGCCATCCCTGTGTGTGCCCAGATCCCTGCTTCATTTGTTCTCCTCCGGCAGCTGCGTTCCCAGCCCTTCGTATGGACAGGGCATCAGAGAGTTCCCAGGCAACCGATGCCAATAAAAACCACCGGAGGAAAAGGGGCCATTCTTTCTCCTTACCCCCTCTGACCCAGCTTGTACTAGTCCCCGTCACTGGCTCTACTCGACCAGTAGGAAGTGAGTTGAACTGGTTTGTTTTGTTTTGTTTTAGACCACGGGGCAGGGAATTCTTTTCAAGCTGTAACTTTTAGTTTCCACTGGAAGGGTAAAACGGTCTCTTAGCCAATGGAAAAGAGGCTTCCAGTTGCATCAGCCAAGAGCCAGGAAGCAAGTACATCACGTAACAAATAATTAGCCATCTTTTCAGATGTCTCTTTGAAAGAAAAATAGAAAATATCAGGGAGGTGTTTTATTTGAGGGCTTTAACACTGACATTGAGAGGGCTGACAGCCACTTCATACATGTCTTTTACTTTGTTTCTGGCTCTGTGTGGCTTATTTCAGTTTTCCCATCTGTGTAGTGGGTATCATACTAGGATGGGTTTGTGCTTCTTAAGCTTGCCCATAGCAGAGGGATTTCCTAGAAGAATTGGGGAGGCAGAATCACTTTGAATGGGAAATCCTGATTTTGTTGAGCAATTACTAAAGATCCATAGAATTTTGAGACTAGAAGAATGGATATTAAAAATTCAATGTTTGTAGATGTAATGTTTACTAGTAATGCCTTACTGTTTGCTCCTTAGGTTAAGTGCAATCATCAGATGTCATCTGGCCTAAATTTTGTACTGAAAGAATAAAAGGAAAGAAATGTCGAGACAGGAGAGAAAACTTTTTTTCTTTCTTTTATGTTAGCCAAGAAGCCTTGAAAATGGATGATGACTTATGCCAGGGGCTATGTAGACTGTTCTAGAAAATAATTTAAATTTGCCGTTACAAAATGAAGTCATCAAAGGGTACTCTGTAGGAATTTGCTTCAAACTGAGATAGTGTCCGAAATAAAATAGTCCAGTCCCTTTTCACTTCTTCTGTTGTAAATTTTGGATGTGATTCCTTAGAAATGAAAGTTTTCTGCACAGCTGCGAGAGAAACCCGGTTCCCAATTTTTTAAGAGGAACGTCCTATACTCCCATATGACTGAGACATTCCCTCTTTACATGGGATGCTTGGAGACGGGCTGGGGGCTGCGTTTGCGTTGGTATCAGTGAAGTGAAATCAGGCCTTTTCGCAACCATCCAATGAGAGCCCCTCTCGGGAGGAGACAAAGCCAGTCCTTGTAGACTCATCAATAGGAAGGGAGGGCAGGTTAGTTACAGTGAGGGGATTTTTCACAGCTCCTTTTCATGCCTGTGCAGAACAGGCACACTCCGGAGCGCTCTCGGCTGTGGTTTGTGAAGATTCCCCACAGGTCAGACTGGGGGGACACACTGGCAGCCAGCATGTGTGCTGTGAAGGCAAGAATAGAAAGCAAATACTTCCCGTAATCACACGTCCCAAAATGACAGGGTAAAATGAGTACTTATGCTTCCACCAGAGCAGTGAAAAATGGGAAGATGGAAAGTCTGGACTCCTGCCCAATGAAACCAAAATTGTAAAAAAGAAAAATAAAACAAATGCTACATACACTCCCTAGAGCCGACACTGCAGTGTGGTAGATTTTTTTCTCTTTTAAATATATACAGTAGACGAGCAGTAAATCTTCTTACAGCTCCATAGAACAGCATTATTTTTAGCTTTTTTTATTATCGAGATAACCCTTCATAGCTTTCAATCTGTAGCTGAATATATTTATTTTTTTTAATCCACGTGAAAGGGCAGTCCTTACAAAGACCTCTAATACCTTATTAATCATTTCTGGACCACGTCACAAAGAGGCTTTAGGAAGCAAGTGTTCCAGCCATCAGTTGATGTGCTTGTGAAGCTTAAAGGATGCAGAGAAAGGGTCCTTTTTCCCACATTGAAGATATCTCTCATTTTGCATTTTTGAGTTTGATTTTAACTAGAAATCTGAAAGAAATCTGAAGAGAAGCAGAGAGCACACTCCGTTCTCCTGTGGTTCAGCCTGTTCTTAGACAGACTCAGGCCTCTCATTCATAAAAGCACCGTGTGGAGAATTCGAAGTTCAGTTCCCAAGTTCAGGAATTGTGGTCTTGGTAACCTCCAGAAGTAGCTTTGAATACTTGCCACTGGTGAAGGTACGTTTTTTCTGAAGTGCCATTTCACAGGGCTGTGCAACATAATTCCAGTGTTGTGCCGGCAGGAGCCTGAACCACTCTGAGGGCTCTGAAGAAAAAAATGAGATGGGTAGTAGTAGCGGAAGGGTTATCACACACTGCTGTGACCTCATTGTGCCTAAAATAAGACTTTGCAGCCTTTTCTTCCAAGAAAAAGTAGAAGGTAAATCTCACAGCACCATTTAAAAATGGATAACTAGTATTACCCATTTTATATCTACAGGTCAGCTGAGTTTAAGTGACTGGTCCATGATCACACAAGTGAACAAGTAAAGCCGTTCAGAATAGAACCTCGAAGTTCTGTCTTTCAGTTCCCACTTGTATTACTCAATGTGCTCTTCATGGAGTAGGAACAGAGCTCATACTCTGATTTCTCACCAACGGTCTATGCAAATACTTTCTGGAGACTTTCCTAGAGCTCTTCAGGCGTTACCAGCAGCAAGAAATGCAGAGATTGGGGCTGCTGCTTAGATTTGCTTTTCATTGCCGAGTAAGAAAAGCCATCCATTCCTGTAGAAAGATGCTTTAGGAGCTTCTCATACTTACTTTATTTTATCGAATAGTTGTGCAGGTGATGAGAGCAATAATACCTACAATTTTTTGTTTCCTTGTTGTGCTTCCACTCCCAACATATCACTTTTTGTAGTGCCTTTCCTGCAAGGAAACATTAATAAAGTATTAAAAGCTTTGTCCCAGTAATGGTTAACAGCGAAGGTGCCAAGTCAAATAAGAATCACTCGCAGCATTCTCATATACTTCACTTGCAGATGCCATAACTGAATGCAGTGCAGTTGCCTGGAAAGGTAGTTTCAATCCATCTTTTTCACTGTGTATATGGTTTTTGGCTATTGGAGAAGTTTATTCTTAAGAGCAAACTAGTGTTGGTGAAATAAGCTTGGCAAAACCTGGAGAACAAATAGAGCATCTACTGAGATGCTTTTTAATGTGCTTTTGCTCTGGTACAGCTTAGGAGCTTTTGAAAATGCCTCAGTTTGGACCTAGAGGAACACCTCAGAAGGGTGAGAACGATTCTTGAGTGAACTCCCACTTTGTCTTTGACTTCCCAGAATATGTTAAAATGCTGCTGAGTTTTCCCAATAAGATGCGTACCTGGCCAGTCTGTTCCTTGGAACCCAGGAAGGACCTAACGGATGGGTCTGTAAAAAGCAGCAAAGGAAAACAAAGCTGTTCCTGGCTGGCAGGAATCTGCTGGAGATGGTTCTTCAGTGCTCGGGAAAACTTTTGGCATCCATAAATTGAAATAGGTGAAAATCTTCAAGCATTTGAAATAGGTGAAAATCCTTAGGCACTATTGTAACGCTTTTACTGGTAGATCTGTAGTATCAGAGGGTTTTATTCTTGACACATCTTTTGAAGCAGAACAGAATTAGCGGTAGTTTCCATGGGGAGGGTAGTGGAAATTATTTGCTTAAGATCTGATAAATCAATCGGTAGCAAAACTTGGAGTCACAAGCCCTTTTCTGCTTGTGTGTTCCACCCGTGTCCTCTACAAAGCCATCTTTCCTATCCAGTTTACTTAAGGAGGAAAGTTTTATTAAGAATAGGTGTTAGGCTTGTCTTCCGGAACCCCACGGCCTGTGGTGCAGGGGTGTTCATTGCCAGGAGGGTCTCGCACCTTCCCCGCTCTCCGTAGGGCAGTTGCTGGTTTGAGTGTTTGCCTAAACCCCCTTGGAGTAAACGTCAGCTGAGATGGGCAGATGATAGTTTAACAGGAAAACCATATTAAATGACAAACAGATAATTCTTAATCAAAGGCTCACTAAGTTAGTGGGAAGACCCTGCTGACCCAGTGGACCCCAAGTGACTGTCAAGTCCAGACCAGTTGGGTCTGGTGCTGCGCTACTGGAGCACAGACCGACTGCAGCTTCAGCGCTCAACGCCAACACGGGCATTTGGTGCTAGTGGTGAAATGTGCTCGCTATCAGCTCTCGGCTCTTTCAGTGTATTTTTATCTTCTGATGTCTGACACGTTCTGAACCCAAGCAGTCTCTCTCTGGGGTTTCTCCCTGCTTATATCAGACCGGTGTCTGGTCTTGTGGTTTGTGCCCCTAATGAGAAAGCTGCTTAATTTTCACACCCAGACGGAGCATCAGATGAGACAGGAAGCCCCACCCTTTCTCATGGTGTAACTGAACTCAGCTGTTTGCATAAACCAGCAGCAGAAGCAATAGCTTGAACAAAACGATAGCATGCTATCTAGAGATTTACAGCCCTTGGGTTGTTTTAATTTTTCCCTTCTCTGGTTATACGTGCTTTTCTAGCGGCAGAGTTTTCAATGGAGACATTTCTGATTTACACCCGAGGTAGGAATGTGAAATGGAATTCTTCAGCCTCCCAGTATTTTCCCAATTAATTTTTTTAAGAGACTGAAATACAGATTTGTGTGTGTTGGGACAGCTTGATAGATTTTGGGTACACTAAATCTTCCCTTTCTGAAGATGCCACATAGGATGCCGTGATTTCTGCCGGTATGGTATCCATATTCCCAATCCATCATTAATATGAGTGAACTGGGCCAAGGGACAGGCCCCCCCGTCTCATCAAAGCACCTGCACAGAGCCTGCTCTGTCCCTTTAACTGCCCGGCTCGTGGGCAGCGAGGACCCGTAGCCCCGTGCAGTGTGGGCCACTGCACCTGCTCCCAGCCTGGCTGGGCTCCGAGCTGCACCGATGGGCACCATCGTGCCAGGCTGGCACTGCCACGCTCAGTGCGAGCAGCAGAGAAACCTGGAGATTTTATTCTGCCACTCGTATCAGTCACCACACACAGGAGAGACCAAGTGTCATCTGCTCAGCTCGGTTCCAGAGTATCGGAAATAAGGTAGGGAAAAGAAAGTTAATTACTTCAGGAAGTCTGTTTTGGTAGATCCTCAGGCACCAAGGATTGTATCTGTGAGCGCTCCCAAATCTTAAGATTTTTTTCTGGGCTCCTTTTCCATTCTATGTTGCAATGAAAAGTAACGTACAGGTACCATACTGGTGCCGCTTGGGCTGCTGGTCCTGTTCGTGGGACGAGCACTGGGGAAGGCTTGTCTGTCTGAGAAGTAGGGGGCCAAAAATTCTTTTTACTGATCTCGTGGTTTATTACTGGAATACGTAATTGAAGTAGAAAATTTGATCAGACATGTCAAATGTGGCCCTGGTTGGCTAAAGCCCAACTTGGGCTGCTTCATTTCAGTTTGCCTTAAAATGGCTGACGCTAAAGTTCACGTGCCCACCTTTCCATTTAGAATGTACTTTTTAAAATCGTTTTTAGTAACTTTATAAATATTTCTGTGTCTGTTTTTCCTCAAAAATCAATTGCTTTAGAAAACAACAGTCCAAAAGCTTAAGTCAATGTTTCCTATAGATTTTGTGGACCCACTTTGTATCGTGATGTTTCTTACATCTGTGGATCGCAGAAAGTGTATCTTTCCAAATCGCTTTGCCCAGCACAAAGCCCATTTGACAACAGATTATTAAGTTGCCGGCAATGGAAGAGAAACTGAACAGGAAAAAAGGAAATATTTATTTCAGTCTTCTAGAGGTTGGGTTCAAGTGTTTTGTAAGTCACTTATGAAGGTGGCAAAAAAGTTAAATCAGATTTTCAGTATTTTTTTTGCAACTGTGTATGTTTCATTATTTGGCAAAGAGGGAAAATGAAATAAAATCATCCATATTTGAGCCAGTACCAAGGTTTGCTGGCTGCTGGGGCTGGAAGTGTCAGAGTGGGGTATATTGTTGCCTGGAACCTGTCCTAGAGTGGGATGTAACGGGTGAGTCAGACCAAGGGAAGATCTTGTGTTCGGTATCTGGTCTTGTTGTAAGTATCTTCCTAGGGTTGCGAGCAGATTTGCTTCTGCCTCTTCCAGCCTCAGAAGGATGCACAAAACAAGCGAAAGCGGTCATTGCTGACCTGCTTTGGGTAGTTACAGGTGGGATCTTTGGTGAGTTCATGTCACAGCCCCAGTATTTCTGAGGAGGGGGACAGAAGTGTCCGCAGTGGGATGGCCGAGGAGAGAGGGATGTACAAGAGCACAGATTGAATCAAATGACTATGGGTGCAGTCAGAAGCCTTCTCTTTCCTGAGTTTCAGAGCTGAACCTCCATTTCTTGGTTAATAGCAACACGTAGTGCCTCAGTGTTTCATAGATCAGGTGGGAAACTACTAGAGCTGCTGCTTTTCTGCGTTGTTAAAATGGAACCGAGATACACGGTGGGGTTTTTTAAGTGTGTTCTGAGAGGCAGTTCCTGCCTCAACCAGCTGATCTGTGTAACCAAAATGGGGTAGTGGGTGGAAAGAATAGTGGTGGAGGTCATCACAGCAGTTCAGAAATTGTGTTGGCAGCAGTACTTTTTTGAGTCCAGCTGAAGTGTTTTGCCGCTTCAGACAGCACCAGTTTATTAGCAACACTGAGGAGTCCTGTGGTGGGAGATGACTCAAAGTTAGAAAAATCTAAACGCCCCATTTAGCACCTGCTTCTCTCTCCCCCTTTTTTCACCCCATTTCCATTTGTGGGGAAGGCAAACCTATTTTTCCCCCATGCACACACTTTGTTTACTGCTTTTTTCTTCTAGCAGCAGCTCATGTTTTCAGATCAATACTGGCTCCTGGCAACAAAAGGCTGAGCATCATTTCCCAGGTCTGTGCTCGGAGCCCTCCTGGTCCTTGGCGTCAGCCTTGATTTCCCAGGGAGCGGAGGGGGACGGTGGAGAAAGCTGGAGATGAGACATGATTTCTTTAAAAATGCAAATGAGATCATTCTATTGAAATTTCTCTCCTAGAACCTTTCTAAAACCTGACACTTGCTCTCCTTCTCCCAAAGCTGCTTGTTTTCATGCCTGCCCTGGGGTTACTGGTGCTGTCAGGCTGGGGGAGCGGGGTGGCCGAGGGGGTCCCATGCCCAGGACTTGAGCCCTGCCCGGACAGAATGTTCTGCGGAGCCGAGCGTGGATGGTCGGGGGGAGGAACGGGTTTCCATGCTGAGTCTTGCCACCTGTTGCCTTTTTCATTCCAAGCCCCCCTTCCCTCCCCACCCTCCACCCCAAGTTCCCCTCCCCACACAGCTCACCATCCCCAGTGGATAGGGCTGGGATCAGTAGTCACTTGCCAAATACCTTTCTAATGCTGTCACTAATTCTGCACAGACAGCATCTCTGAAAGCAAACACAAATCTTTTCCAATGCATTGTCCTGCATTTTCTACAAAAAAAAAGCATTTAGAAATGCCTTTTCTTAGTGGAGTTCGATGGGAGGGACCGTGCCACAGCCACTACGGGAGTCAGCCCTGGGGGACCCTGAAGCTGTGCCCAAAGAATCCTCTGCAAATCCATTGAAGCTGGCATTTGGCACCGACACGGGCTAATTTTGTACTTGGGGTTACACATATACACACCCGTGTCATTCTTCTTCATCTGCTACATATGGAAAGCTGCCCCAAGCTCCGAGTGCCAGGGAATGTTTTACTAAAACCTCCAGACTGGGTTTGATTACGTTACTGTGCGCACTGGGCTGGAGACGCCGCGCGAGTGGTGGGAGCTGCCAGATGGACCAGCATTAGCCAGAGAGTCATCGCCTTCAGCCCGCGTCCCACACTGCTTCCATGAGAGCAGTCAGCTCTTCGTGGACATGAGGTCATAATTTCCTCCTAATTAAGGTGTGCAAAAGGGGTGGCATCGCTCTAGTTATGTAGCTGCTGGGTTTGCCTGGAAGTCCGCTGGGAGTCTGGAGAAGGGCATTTTAACAATCCTGCTTTCAGTTCCTCGGGTCCTTTTCAAGTAAAGTGAAGCCATCTCTGAGTTCCCAATTTAAGATGCCTTGATGGGGACTGATTTTCGGAACACAAGACATTGGCAAATAAGATCCGTTCTTTCTCTGGCAGATAGACCCGGGTTTGAAGCATTTCAGGCTCTCCAAACGCCTGTGTTTTACAGACACACCTGTATAAATACTTGTTTGCCCACAAAAATCACAGTAAGGTGTAAGGATGAAAGAATTTAATGTAAATATAAGCGACTGCAAGTTATTGCAGCATGGTTCTGCCGCCTTACTTAGAACCAAGTTGAACGGGAATATGGAGAGGTAGAGAGTTTGGAATTGCAAAAAGAAAGAAAATAAAGAAAAAGGAATGGAAACTGAGGTGGTGCGTTTCACTTATTGTTCCTAGTTGTGATGCAGCATAAGGTCCAGAACCTTCTCCCTCCCTGCTGATAGACGTGTTTGTACTGGCAGGGCTTCAAGCTGGTATCCCCACTGCACCAGTTAAACCAGTAGTTACCAATTTTTTTGCAAGCCACTTTGGGACTATAGGAATTTTATTCCTTCACAGTGTTGAAGGAAAGGGGTTTTGCTTGCCAAAGGGCTTTCTTATGCTTGAGGATGATTTATGGGCCAAGCTGAGCCACTTGTGGAAAAGGCAAAGCAGCTCTTGGCAGCACCCCCAGAATCCACTGCAGCTGTGGGGTAGTGAAGTCATCGGCATAACAACCACTGCAAACAGAATAACAAAGTCTGTTCTGTTCTCGTTTAAAATAATCTTTCCAGTTCAGCAACCGCATTAAACCTTACCTTTCTGCATACAAAAATAATAAAAGGCAGATAGTTCTCTGCAGCGTGGTGTGAATGTCTCGCTCACATCACTGCCTGTCACTCCTGCACCATCTACACTTTATCCAAGTATTTTAAATGAAGCCACATTCTGTCATGTGTGTCTGTCCCTTGTTTTCACTCTTTTGTTGTTCCTTAGGTTTAAAAATGCAGAAGAAACTCAAATGTTTTTTCTTTTAAATACAAAATTTGCTTTTGCCTTATAACCTGTTTTTAAGCTGATTGCAAAATGGGTAGTTCTGTCTTTGATTTTTCCTGCCTGTCTTTGTTTCAGGTCTCTTCAGATCCTCCTGCTTCCAAAAAGCCCAAAATAGATGACTCTGCTTCCCAATCTCCAGCTTCTACTGAGAAGGAAAAACAGTCCAGTTGGTTACGGTCCTTATCCAGTTCGTCTAATAAGGTGATTGCTGAATATTTTGTAATCAAAAGAGAGATCAGATTAGCGTGTAGCATCCCTCTACTGAAACCAAAAGAGAAAATGCAAGGAGAACTTGCCCATGTTTTCTAAATTAATAACACTTCTATCCTTTTCCTGGTAAACACTGAGCTGTGCAACCCTCCCAGCCCAGTGTTCACTGACCTTGGTTGTGACAATGAAGTAAGCGATTCCTTCGTGCCTTTGAGGTACAAGAATCCTGAAAGACTCAGGAGCTCTCTGCAAACTACATAGAACTTATTGACAAAGAAAGAACATGTGAGGGTTTACATTAGTACAATTCACCTCTTCCAGTGGAATCTCCGAAGTGAGTAGGTCCTAACCAGTGGGGGAGTAGTTTTGGAGATAACAGAGCGTACTGGAAAGCATCACTAGCACTCCGTTGTGATTTCTAGTTTAAAAGATTGCTTGTATTTACTTGTTTTTCTTTCCTCTCCTTCCCAGAGTATTGGCTGTGTCCATCCCCGTCAGCGTCTCTCAGCTTTCCGGCCCTGGTCCCCCGCTGTATCGGCAAACGAGAAAGAGCTCTCGACCCACCTTCCCGCACTGATCCGAGACAGGTGAGGAGACACCAAGTGGAGGCAGGATGGGGTTAGAGACGGGCAGGTTTATTTGACAGCGAGTTGCTTTATGGACCCGGGGTGCTGTGGGAGACTCCTCAGCTTATAAGAGCCATCAGAAAGCTGAGTGCTCTGGGTCAGAGTCTGCTCTTGCGTAGGAATGTAATTAAACTGGTACAAGAATGAGTCACCCCCTGTAATAGGTGGGACTCCTGGTGTCACAGATAGAAGGGAAAGCGTCAGGGCAATTACACGTTCCTTCGCCAGACTTGAACTGTTCAGTCTGAAAAATCTTAGTGCCAGATTTCTGCCTAAGGGTAATGGTTTCTTTGGAAAGTTTGACTAAAGTGGCCAGGTGTTTCTAGGGAGCGTTATGGAGAACATATTTTGCTGTCCTTATGAACAAGTTTCTTAGAAACTGTGGGGATTGATTTAAAATAAAATAAAATAAAAAAGTAAAAGAATGCCTAGCAGCATATCCTTGCTTTTAAACAGACTTTTCAGTCAGGTGGGGAGAGAATGGCTGAACTGGTGTCAGAGAATGCCCTCAGTATCCCTGTGAGAAATTTGGCCAATTTAAGTCTTGGGAAAGAACCCACCTTCGGCAGGTTCAGGAGAAATAGACAGTCTTTGCGATGCTTATTGAAAAATTCTGTGTATTTGACATTATATTATTACTGCCCTTTCACATAGGTTTGTTGGGGTTTTGAACTGTGGTTTTACATACACACACTCAGGTCTGTGCAGTGTCAAAAAATGAAATGCTTTTTGCACTCCCGTGGCCTTTCTTAAGGAAGTGCCGTTTCCGAGTTTACAAAAGATTTGTGGACAGACAGAAGTAATAGCGTGCAGTTGGGTAAAACAATAACGCCTGAAGATCGTGACAAAACACCATTATAAATTTTAGACTTTGGGAGATCTCATCTCTTCGGTGCTCTTAGAATATGTGGCACTTCCAATATGATCCCTTCTGAACTGGATGGAGATCAGCTCTATAAATCATCTCTGTGTTTAAATGAGTGCAAAACACTAATCAGATACAGGCAGATTCTTACCTGGTGTAAATCATTGGAACTTCACTGTCATTCCAGTCAGTGTCGTGCAGTTTCAATGTAACACGTGCACTGGGAAGCATTTTAAAGCCAAGAATATGACTATTTTCTCCTTCCTTTTTGTCTCCCCCTCTGAAACAGTTTTTACTCCTACAAAAGCTTTGAGAATGCCGTGGCCCCCAACGTGGCACTGGCACCTCCAGCCCAACAGAAAATTGTCAGCAACCCCCCCTGTGCCACCGTGGTGTCGCGGAGCAGCGAGCCCCTGAGCAGCACGGTCCAGCCGCGGAAAAGGAAACTTGCTGCAGAGAACCCGGTTATCCCAGAAGCAGCAGCCACCGTCACAGCCACTGTTACTGCCACCGAAGAGGATAAGGAATCAGAAGCAGAAATTGAAGTAGAAACCAGGGAAGAATGTAAGTGACAGTTACATCTGCCTTTATTTTGTTTTATTTGTGCTGGATTTTCCTCAGTAATTCACATGAGTTGGCTGTTCAACTCCTGGTGTGATTAAATATAATTCTGGAAGCCCAATACCTCACTGGGATGTAAAACTACAGCCTTAAGTAATAATGAAAACCAAGAATGGAATACGAGTTGGGGGGTGTTTTCCTGGGAGAGGAATGTGCCTTGACAAAAGGAAGCACCGGAGCCTCAGGCGTCCACTGACCTGGAGTCTTCCATTAGAGCAGGTAGGTGTTGTGCAGAGCACAAAACGTGTGTGCTGTTCACATGGAAAGTGACGGTTTGCTCTGATCAAGAGCCTTCTAGAAAAGCCTCTGTGGGATACGCACAAATAGCCCGTAAAAATTCCAGAGCGCGCACACGTGAAGTGTGGAATTTTGTGTCAGGGAATGTGGTCACAGTTTCAGTGCCGCATCCCTGGAGCTGAATAAAAGATCAAGAGCCGCTCTGTTCTTAAATGGGATTCCCAACCCGGGCCTCTCAGCAAAAGGTGAAGACACTGGTGTCACCTCATTAACGTCACTTAGATGATTCTGCTGCTGCCCTCAGTATGTTCAGTCTTTACCCAGGACATGCAGTTTATGCAAAAGGAAGAAATTTTAGCCCCTGAAACCAGCAGGATCATGTAGGTTTCCCTGAAGAAATCTGTTTCTTGGCACCCATGGAGAAAACACTGTTTGTGACATAAATTCCAAAGTCACAATTCAGGCAAATTCTAAGTTGGTCCCTTGAGTCAGTCAGGTTTGCGTTTTCATCTCATTTCAAGTATCAAAGTGTAAAACAAGTATTTTCTTTCTTCCATTTTTTTCACTCAATATTGAGTATTTCCTCTGTACAAAAGGACCTCACCATATTTTGAGTTATATTTGTTTTAGACATTCTTTGATTAATTTTCGATGTTTCTGTTTTTCAGTCACCTCCTCCTTATCCTCGCTCTCCTCCCCATCCTTCACTTCGTCCAGCTCTGCCAAGGACATGAGCTCACCGGGGATGCAAGCCCCGGTCCCCGTCAGCAGCTCCTACGAGGCTGCGGCCCACTCTGACTCCCACAGCAGCGGGCTGGAAGCGGAGCTGGAGCACCTGAGGCAGGCCCTGGACAGTGGCCTCGATACAAAAGAAGCCAAAGAAAAATTCCTCCACGAAGTTGTTAAAATGAGAGTGAAGCAGGAAGAGAAGCTCAACGCTGCCTTGCAGGCCAAACGCAGTCTACACCAGGTACCGCTGAAAAGCAGCTTTCTCTTCCCACTGTCTCCAAATGCTCGTCCAGGTAGAAGCCCTTCGGTGGGCTCACATAAAAAAGAATTGCCTCCTTTTTCCCAAATAGCAACAGCCTTTCCTGGGGTACTGTTTGTAAATTCAGCCGGGAAACCAGAGTCTGCAGGAACCGTTCCTACATTTTTAAGCTTGCCACCTGGTTTTGCCTTGGGGTATAAATCCATGGTTACCAAAATCAACATCTTTTCAGTACTGAAAAAATCTCCTAGTCCAGCACAGTTTATTTTGTTTTAATTTCACTGAACTAGAAACATTTCTGTCCTTATGGAGGCTTTATCTGTAGTTTTAAAAGATTTGTGACAGCCCTGCCATTGCCCGGCCGAGGGAGGGTGTTCCTGGGACAGAGGCAGTTGCTGACGCTGCTGAAGAGCTGAGCTGCGGAGCTCTGTTAAGCATTCCATTAGCCACGCTTCATTTCTTTCATATTTTATTTTATGTATTTAAAAGTAAATATTTATAAGTAATATATATTTAAAGCTAATTTTTAAATATCTAAACTAAATACGCCATGTGTACTTAAAGCAGGAATTACATGCAGTGGTTGATGAAGCAGAATTAGTGTCAGCAGGAGCAGGAATACGGTTCTGGCCACCACTTGCCATCAGGGCGGCTGCGGGTTCCCAGTTCACGTACAGACGGTGCTGGTGTCCCCGCTTCCAGGGGCTGCACGAACAATGGCCTGGCTGGGAAGTGAGATTGTCAAAAGAGTGAATTTCCCATGACCCGGCTGCAGCGTTATTTAACAGAAACACGGGGCTGTGGGGGTTTGACTCTGGCAGAGAGGAAATGCTGCTGCTGGGGGAAAAAAATCGAACTTGAGTTTCTAATTTAACCATTTAGGAGACAGACCTTCAGTGAGGCACGGCTTTGTGCTTGCGATGAATGTGTCCTTTAACAACAGCTTTTTAAAAACTTGAGTTTCTTCCTTTGTAGTTCTAGGTTCCTGATCATTATCACTTCAATTAATGGCTCTCCCTTGGATTTGGATCTCAAGGGAGCAGCTCCTATTACGGACCTGGGCAGCGGGAGCGGCGATTCCCAGAGCAAAGCGTGGTTTCGATTTAGCTTCAGGTTTTAGCCGGGAGTTTTCCAGCTGCTGTGACAGAGCGGTGCGGTGGCTGGTTGCCAGGAGGCTTAGGGCCACACACACCGGTTACCTGTAGCAAAACAGAATTGCCTCCAGTTAGAAAGAAGATACACAATTTGGTTTTTTTTCTCACACTTGCCTTAAGTGGATTTTCTTGGGGGCTTGATAAAATGGAGCTGGTTTAGTGCGTTCCTCAGCGAGTGGTAACCGTCCGTGTTCAGCTTCGCTGCACACAAAGGGCATTCACAAACGGCGTTTATCGTAACGTCGTGTATCTTCAGTGTCTTCAGTTAAAGCGCAGCCTTACAGTTGGTTTGTTTGGAACTTCGACTGGTGCAGAGCACATTGCTGGTAGCTCTCTCCAACTGCACTTCATCTTTATTCAGTCACAGATGGTCACAGCTATTTTGCTTGACAAAGCACACTGTGGCTGTGGCGTGTAGCTTTTTATTATCCAAGAATTCAGGGTATCTTGAGTGTAGGATCTCATGTTGATTTAAAGGAGAAGAGCTTGCACAAAGTTCAGAATGAGGTTTAGACGAGCCTTCTCGGTCATACCCAACAGAAGGTGGGAATTTGGTTTGGATCCCTCTTTACAGTTCTGTTTCTTTGTGCTAATTCCATCCCTGCTCCTCGTTTCTCACAACTCAACTGCTCCTGTGTTCTAGGAGCTGGAGTTCCTCAGAGTGGCCAAGAAAGAGAAACTGAGAGAAGCGACGGAGGCGAAGCGCAACTTAAGGAAAGAGATTGAACGTCTGAGAGCTGAGAACGAGAAGAAAATGAAGGAAGCCAATGAGTCTCGGATACGACTGAAGAGGGAGCTGGAACAAGCCAGGCAGATCCGGGTGTGTGACAAGGGCTGTGAAGCGGGAAGGCTCCGGGCCAAGTACTCAGCCCAGGTAAGACCCGAGCGCGGAAAGGTGTGATAACAAGTGAGCGATTTCTGCACTTCTCAGGGTTAGCTCAGGTGTTGTCTGTCCTCTCACGCCGGTGCCCTTGTTTTGTCTAACGTGGTACAAGCCCAGCTCTGTCCTGTACAAGGTCTCTGCCCCATCCCGTCAGTTTACAGCCCTCGTCCCACTGCAGGGCATCACCGACGCTGCACTCGGGCCCCCGCTGTCACTCGCACAGCTCCACATTGGACTGTGCACGTTTGTCAGCTGAAAATCACCACTTACAGAGAACTAAGACAAATGCTAGACATCATTTCAGCTCCGCTAATGCTCTGTTGGCACCGTGAGTGCACAGGGATCCATTTCAATACTGGAAATATTAGGCAGAGCCATTTTCTCTAATAGTATTTTTCCTTGAAATCAGCCCAGACCTACAGGAACTATTTAAAACAAGAGCAGAACCCGAGGCCCCTCAATAAGCAAAGTGCAGTGCTGGGAAGGAGTGGTGTTTACAGCTGTAAAGCACAAGATGAGCAAACTGTCAGGTCTAAGAAAAGACTCCGCTCTGATCTCAATGAAAGTTCTAGGAATGCAGGAACATGTTGTTACAAGCAACATCTATCCTTTAAGCTTTAGAACTAAAAAATCCCTCCCCGCCCTCTCTGCATCAGACTCTCTTGTAATAAAAGATTCTGAGGCTTATTTAAACCTTCCAAAGCCCAGGGAGCCAAGAGCTCAGGCTGCACATCCCCAAGTCCCGTGTTGTGTTGGTGTCGGGGGGCATGGGGAGTGCGAGGCCAACTCCAGGCTTCCAGGCCCCCTGAAATGACCCACCACAGCTCCTGGAGTTCCTGAGAAACAGCCCTGGAGAGGAATCCATTGCCCGCCCTGCCGTCCCCTTCCTCCAATAAAACAATCCCAGTTGCCCAGTAGACCGTTCCTATAAAAGGGCATGGTCCCAGGCCCAGCATAACCCCTCACCCCCCCTCTGCTATAGAGGGGGGCTCTATAGAGCCAGCCTCTCTCCCACAGGCTCCTTTTCTTCCCGGGGGGGGGGGGGGGGGGGGGGGGTTTGCTCTGCCCTGCTTCCGCTTGACACCCCTCTGCCCACCACTGGCCCCAGCACCCAAGCCTGCCTGAGAACTGTGTAAATAAAAGACAAGGGTCAGTGTTAGCAACAGAAGGGCTCTGAAAATCAAGGCACGATTGCCCAAATTTGAACTCCTGCAGCAGCGCTGTAGCACTTACAGGTGCAGATGTCACACAGGTGTCCCAGCTGCAGGAGTAAAACTCACAGGTTGTACCACACCTGCAGTAATGGCAACAGGAACTCTGACAGACCGTGGGTACCACAGCAGCTTCTCTGCCACGCGTGTTGTTAAACACACACACACGTGTGGTTACGCCTAAAGCACGAGCTGCAAATATTTGGTGTGGTTACTTTAAGGGGGGGGGAGCGGAGGAAAAAAAAAAAGCAATGGCAATCAGAAATTCTTCTAAGGCCGGGCTCAATAACGGGAAGGGGAGTGGTTCCAGTTGTACCAGTATGAGCCGTGTCTGCCCAGGAGCCCCGCAGCAGGAAATGATGTGGGCTTCCTCCGAGCATCACAGGATGTCTCGCTGATAAGAGGTGTCCAGACTAAACAGAAGCCGAGCGAAGCTGCTGCGCTGGGCGGTGCCGGCACAGGCTGCCACTTGAGGGGGGGGGGAAAGGCAAGAGCAAATGCAGCTAAAAGTAACCCCCCCCCCGACCCACCCCCGCCAACCAGCGCCTTGCAGGTATTTTTCTATTAAGTAACTTCAAAGCCTGACTTTTACAAGATGTCAGTATGACTTCAGTTCTTAAGTCGTGTAAGACATTTTAAAATCAAGCTTTATGCATCCTTTCATCTTTAACACAAAGTTTGTCACTTCGGTTGTGTTTGTCACTTCTTATTTTTGAGGAAACCACAATTCTCTAGCCAGGCTGAGTCTGGGCGAGCACCAGGCAAGCGTGAGAGGAAATAAGACAACTTCAGGGGTGTAAATGTCTTTGTGGCAGCTTGAAGTATTAATTGCTTAATTAATTAATATTAATCTCGGTGTGGTTTAGGCCTTTCTTCTTACCTTGATCCTGAGATCCAACTATGGATGGGGTGGTGGGGTAGCCTTCAGGTTAGCCCAAAACGTAGGAGTTTCCTTTGTTAAATAACAATCTTTGATAACTGCTAATCTTGTCTGTTTGTGGCCTAAAATTGTGTATTTCAAAGTGGTGCAGTTTTTCTAATGTTTGCACCATTGAATCCTGGGGCTTTTCTCTGCCCCCGGTGTCAGTAAGGGAGAAGCAGGCAGATTGACGGCTGAGGCCTTCGGGGAGGCTGAGGCCATCTGTGGCTCTTGCTCTAAGTTGGAAAAAGACTGTGAGATCCCAGCAAGTGCTCTCTTCTACAGCTATTTGGAACATGTAGTTCTTTAAGTCCATTTCTGTGCAAAGTTACGACAGAGGTGAAACGGTGCTAATTTCCACGGTTGTAATTTCATGTGCAGGATATAAAGGCTCTTGTGCGTGAGAGGGTATTGCAAGGGCTCTCGTTGGACGCTCTCTATCGCTGAGCCGCAGGCTATTCCACAGGCAACGGAGGCTGTTTCTGGTCACTCCTATCAATAACTATCGTAAAAGAGCTGACAGTCAATTACCTGTGCAAACTCAGCCTGTAGTACAGTCTGCCCAGGTGCGGTCTGCGTGCAGAAATAATAGTGATGCTTTAAGAAGTACAGTCACCAGAGTTCTGTTACACTAAGGCGCTCTTAACTGCTCTGTTTTTCACCCTCCTTTCTGGAACTTAAGCCACCAGAAATATTTAAGAATGTCAAAGCTAAACAGTTCATGCAACACACTTGCATAATTGTACAGCGGCGTGTGCAAAAAAAAAAAAGTAGGGAAAAGGGAATTCCTTCCTCACCTCAACTTTGATAGTCTTATGTCTGACGTAATCTTCTCACTTTGTGAATGGTCTGTGGTACAGTCTACAAAAATCACAATGGAACTGAAATAGTAAAATAGTTGGTTATGTTTCTTTCTCTGCTTTTCTCTAGATTGAGGACCTGCAGGTCAAGCTTCAGCACGCAGAGGCTGACAGGGAGCAGCTCCGGGCTGACCTGATGCATGAAAGGGAGGCTCGGGAACACTTGGAAAAAGTAGTCAAGGAACTTCAGGAACAACTGTGGCCTAAATCCAGCAGCCAACCCAGCAGCGAGAACACAGCGAGCGCCCTCGAGAACTGACCAGCCGCCTCCGACACACCCTCAGACTGAGACTGATGCACAGTAAGGGAGGACGGGTGGGGAACGTGTGTAAGTGCATGTGTGAGTAGTGGTGTCTTGGCACACAGATCTATCAATATGGATTCTTATTAGATGGAAGGCAAACGTTAACTCTTTATAACAGAAGCACTGAATTACGCCTCTTTTTTTTCCAATCCATATAGCACAACATCTTACTGTGCCTATAAAACACAAAGTGTTTATAAACAAAATACTTTTAAGTCCACAGCAAATTTTCTACTGGCAAACTCGAAGCAAGCAGCATCGTCCAACTAAAATCAGAGTAAAAGGCGAGCATGGCAGTGGTTTTGTGTTGCCCTTCTGCCTGTTGGAACATTTTGGAATTTAAAAACAAACAAACTTTTCTTATAAGCTATTTAAAATAATTCATTACACAGACTTGGTATTAAAAAATTAACAAGATTTTTATAATGAACCTTTAAAAGCAAAACAAAAAAAAAAACCTTCGATGCACAATTTTTAATGACTTGTTATAGGCTTTGGGATTCTTAACGCAGAAGCCCTCTGGTGATGATGCCATTTCATTAGCAGTTTTCCAGCCATCTAGGAAGCCATCGCAGTTCTAATCCCGTCACGTGGCTGTACGAGAATTTCAGAGTGCTTTTCAAAGTTGATTTTTTCCTTAGAAAGAATTCTCTTCATTTCCTGTCCCGAACACAAGAAGAAAGGAAGCTGCAGGACTGTGAAGGGGTGGGTGGGAGCGGGGGTGGGAGGAGAAGACGTTGCAGACCTCGGTGTGTGCAGACCAGACCAGACCACGCCATCTCTTCTGAAGACACCTTCATCGACGTGTTCAAAAGACTCACTTCATCCAAGAGCACTTCAGCTTTGGGAAAAGAAAGAAGGAAATAAAGGAAGGAACTGGATGATCTGTTAAGCCGGTTGCAAAATCGAGCAGAAGACACACGCGTTTCAAAGTCATTCTGAAATCTTTTATTTCAGCTTTCAGTTTTCTGGAAGACTCACCTTTGTTGCACCATCTTACCATAAATTCAGTATTTACCTGCTTTTATTATGAACTGTCAGTCAGGATTTCTGTGCCCAAGGAGAGTGCAACATCGCGTTATCAGATACTACAGAAAAGAAAAACGACATTTTTGCTGCTGTGAATAAGCCTACATCTTTTTTAAAAAAAAACTTTTTTGTTTTTTAAAAAAAGAAATTACTTTAATTTTGGGATCCAAGCCGCAGCCCCGGAATAAAAATGCAGCATGCCATCACTTTGTCTTATTGTTGGTGTTATTGTTGTTGTTGTTGATTTTTTTTTTTAAAAAAAACTGCACTTTGTCAGAATCTTACTCTGCATTTTATTCCATAGTTCTAAAGTTTACAAGTTGAGCATTCTAGACTCTCCCCTGCCTAACAGATGTGAAAAGCATCAGCCCAGTTTCCACCACGTGACACCTTGCATCAGCGTTTGCGTTGATGCAGAGGGAGGATTCAGCAGGTATAGAATGCTACCGACTGCGACTTCGCCAGCCCAGTGCGCTGCTGGTCCAGTCCCACACCGGCTTCACGTCCCCGGGGAGCTGGGAAGCAGCAGAGACGCTCCCGCAAGTGCTCAACAAATAAAGTTGGTGCTTTACTGAACAAGAGAAAAGTGATTTTCACCTGTAAACACTCACCTCTTACACACTCAAGCTTATCAGCATGAAGTGAAAATTTGATCTGGGGCTGCAGATGTGCCTTCCAGCTCATTTTTCCTCTCAGCATCTTATATAGGCAATGCTGACACTTTTTTTACCTTAAAGAATAAAAAGAAAAAAAAAAAAAAAAAAGAAAACCCTATGCATCATCATACACAGAAGTTATTCTAAACGAAGAAACCTATTTCCAGTAATCTTTATTTGCTTTTGGACATTAATGCAAACTATGTAAGCTTAAAAATTATTTCCCGGTAGACAGAAAGCGGCTTCCAATCCTAAAATTATAGTATTTACTTACAGTACATTAGAGAGATTATTTTTTTTTTTTTAAACAAGAGCTGTTTGCTTGAAACCATTATAATAACCATTATAATAACTGTGAGCATTAACAAAGAAGTTCATATATATGTTTTAGGTACAAAAAGAAGAAATATGAAAGGAGTAGAATTACTGGGACAATGTAAAACTGTTGGGAGCAAGAACCAGTTGTACCAAGTAAATCACAGGAACCTGTCCGTTTCTGCAGGGGTTTGCCCTTGTGTTTGGGATGCTGGAGACTGAGGCTAGAGGCAGATCTCCTCTTCTAAAGTGCAATGCAAAAGGAATTTTGATTATGCTTAAGCAGGTTTTTTTAATGTGTTTTTTTTTTTTCTTCTTTGTATGTTTTTTTCTGCGATTATTAAATCATATGCATGGAATTAAAATCTCTGCCATACGTATATTCATTAATGGGCATTATTACTGTCTTATGTAAAGGGTTTATTTTGTTATGCAGTATGCATAAAAATGTTCTCAGCCTTATGATTTCCAGATCTGTATTATTCACTTATTTCTTCAAGGGAAACTAAATAATTTTAGCTTTAGTTGATCATTGTGCATTTCAAGCGTCTCGTGTGCTGTGCTGCCATGTCACGAAATTACACATAGAACAAATGTATTCCCACCCCCCCTGCCCCCCTCAGCTTCTTTGAAGCCTTACTTTGGAAATCGTGCGTGTTTGGGTTTCTTTTCCTCTGCTCTTTGATTGTGCCTGTCCCTTACGACTCAACAAAAAATGGCTCTGGTTTTTCACAGGGAAAGTGTCCCACTTACCTGCAGCACGTGACATAGTTTTTCTTTCCCGTGTGTCTGGGGAAGCACATGCAGTCACTGGCACAATTTCTTCTGTGCATATGATGCTTTTATGCTCCAAAATTAATGAAATCTGCATTTTTTTCAAAGGAAAAAAATAGAACAGTAAATAGTCTTATCAATAGCAGATAGCTTTCCCAGCCAGCCAGCATCACCACTGCTTCACAGGTAAAGGGGGTAAGATTGGCAAGAAGTAACTTCACTTTGGAGAGTTCTAACTGTGGTTACAAAGCCGTGGTTTCTTCCTTTGCCGTGCACTACGGTGATTATAGTATAAAATGTAATGTATGGCAATGAATTTCACAGTGTTTGAGGTTAAGACTCAATAGTGTTTGATCCATGGGAGTAGAACATCCTAGAAAAAACATTTCTATGAACTAAGTATGTTCTAAATCAGTACAATTAAATAAGGGGCAAGAAGACTGGGAACAAACGTTCCACACCAGCAGTTTAGCAACAGGGGAGGTTTAAAGGCTAGGAGTCTATCTTAAATCATATTCTCTTTGCTAAATGCATTTTAACAATAAAATATTTCTGCAGAATATATAATTTATTTCTAATTCCAAATTCCTGCGCATGTAATTTATTTTAAAATTGTCAGGAGACAGCCACAGAGACACTAATTTTAGAAAAGGGCTGTCAAAACGGTGGGAATCTTTAGAGAAACAAATCTTTTGAAGGTGCTGGAGGTGCGGGAGTTCTGTGTGTAATTTCTGTGTCTGCAACACTCGGTGAAACAATCGTTGGCCCCTTCAGGTGGAATTGCTTTTGTTTCGACTTACTGTTGAGTCCCTGCTGCATTCCAGTCGCGCTCCTGTCCGCGAGTGTGGGAATTACAGTCACATCTTCTCATTTCATCTGCTCTTTAGTTTCCTTTAAGAAGTTAAAAGGGAGAAGAGGTGTTTCATACAGGCTGTTGACTCTCCCTGTACTTAAAAATATATTACTTAATACTTGTATATTCAGTTTAATTACTCATTGTTTCTATTACTGAAAGAAGACTTAACGAAGGGAAAAAAAAAACCAACAGCAATAACATTCATATCTATGGAGCAGCTAACTAGTATACATAATATTCTGCTTTTCAAACAGAACTAGCCAATGTAAAAAAAAAAAAAAGTTAAAAGTAAATTCAACATGTAAATACTTTTTTTCATTTTACACTGTTGTATTATAAGTGTATATGGTGTTTACTTTTTCAAAACTTTCTTACCTGGTAGTTGTCTTGTTTTATGAGTTGTGTTTTTAACTAAGAAGAACCTTTGCTGTCGTTAGGAAAAACAAAAGAAAATCTTTTTGCAAGTTTTAAATGTGGGTTAACCTTTCGCCATCGTTTGCATTTGAATTGTCCTTATTTTCACTGTAAAGTATTTTATTACCAAAAGGTTGATTTTCTTTCCATTCTGCCCTCTCATCAGTCCATGTGTTTTAGAGGAAGTTTTTTGTTGGTTTGGTTGTTATTTCTTTTTTTTTTGTGTTTTGTTTTTTTTTTTTTTAAATCAAAAGAATTCACAGAAATGACATTTTTTCAATTGAAGAAAAATAAATCTTTACATTTATAATAGCCAAT
Organism: Numenius arquata; assembly: GCF_964106895.1. Taxonomy (NCBI): domain Eukaryota; kingdom Metazoa; phylum Chordata; class Aves; order Charadriiformes; family Scolopacidae; genus Numenius; species Numenius arquata. Next base: position 7,329,437 of record NC_133595.1, read on the forward strand.
AGCATTTCAGCACATTTTTGTTATCCTGGTCTCTCCTATGCTGCTGCTAATGACAATATTATGACTTACTCTACTATTCTAGAACTATTTTTATGTAAGTAATGTATGCTTTCTTGTTTATAAATGCCTGATTTAAAAAAAAATAAGAAAAAAGCTTGGCATATTTATCTATTTCGCTGTGTACCTTGATAGTCCTTTTCCACCCCCTTTTCCACATCCCCTCCCCTTGAAGCAGATAATATTGTAAAATAAAGGACTTTATGAGATTATGTATGAAAATAGCTATGCTTATATACCACAGTGACTGAATGTACAGTGTATAGACGCATTACCTAAAATAAAATTGTTTGTCCAGAAAAAAATAAATAGATATGGGATGTTTTTTGAGTTTTCTGTGCTTGCGGCTCAGGCCGTCGGAGAGGTGCAGGTGTCTGAGGAAGCACCGGGTTCCTCTGCAGGAGCTCAGGGCTTCGAGAGGTACTTTAACACCACAAACTTACAGAAACTCTGCGACACACCTGCGCACACACAACTGATCCACACTGTCATTTCCTGCCATGTTTTATCCTTTCTGACATACCAAAACCAAAACACCTACCTTATCACCTTCACACATTAACAGCCTGAGGCTGGAGACGGCCCCTTCCCGGCTGTCCCTCGGAGGCACCACCAAACAGCCGGGTGTTCGCAGAGCTGCACCTGACAATATTGTAGGGAAACGGGAATTTAATTGGAAATGATGCACACCCCTTCGCGGGGAAACTCTAACAACAAAGTGGAATTTCTTTTGAATAGTGAGAATTGTAAGCATATAAAAGTTTGTACCAGGTCAAAGAAAAAGAAATACAAGAGAGGAAAAAAGCAAAAAGCAGAAGATGGAAACATATGTTAAAGTCATTCTGTCATGGTTTTCTGAGAAACGGCTGCAGAATTTCCACAGCTCTGGTACATTTCTTAACATGCCCTTGTAAAACACTGGAAAAGCCAGAGACTGATCGAACGGCTTAAAAAAAAATAATAATCTCTACTTCATATTTCTGACTCATTGCCGCCTTGCTTTCTAAGGGCTTGGTTTGTTTCCTGTTTCTACCCCTGGACGCGGGCAGTGGCAGAGCTGGGCTGAGCCACTGACTGTGGAAGGTGGGATCTGTCAGATGGTCCCAGCCTGTCATGCCAATACAAAGCTCTCGGTGAATTCTCCCAGCCCACCCCAGAGCATCCCCTCTCCACTGGCCGCTTCTCCCCGCACCCCCCTGTTACCGGGAATTGCAAACTCTAACCATACATCCAAGGGAGCGCACAGAAGCTGTCCAGCTTTTTCAACTTGCGCTTGTATTTTTGGCAGGTCTAAAGCCTTAAAGAATGGGACGCAACTGCGTTAGTGACTCCTGCCCTCAAAAGCCAGCAAAATGCTGGTTTCACCCATTTTTGGTACCAAGTGGAGCCAGTAAGGTTTTAAGTCAAGTCTAAATATGGTCCGTATCTGTCACTTGTAAAAAGACCTTGTGCCCCCATATACAATCCATACACATCCTTTCACCTGTACATCTGTTACTATGAGCTGGTTTCTAAAATTAAACCCAAAAGTTTAAATAACTTTCCTCTATGTAGTTAAAGTATACAGCTGACAAATCTGTTAAGTTTTCTGATACACTTAAGCGACACACTTCAAGTAACTTTGTTCCACAGATCTTGTACACAAAAAAATAGGTCTGAAGAGACCAGATCGCCGGGCACTTCCAGGAAGAGCAGCCGTGTTTCTGTCAGCACATCGCATTGGCATTTTCTTTGAAATTTTTAGTATCTTTGGAAATATCCCATTTTGGAGCAAAATGGCTTTAAAGAAAGGAAGATGTTCTCCTATCACAAGGGGCAGGAGTCACACTCCCAGCTCTCTAAAGAATTCACCAGCTCATATTCTTTACTTGAAATAGTAGAATTCCTTCAATTAGGAAGGAATAGGGGAAAACTTCATTTACCATTCTACTGCAAATCAGTAAATTAACCCAAATTAACCCAAATTCCCATAGATACAGATCTTACTACCCCTACGCTGATAAAAGAACACTTCAAAAGTATTATGCAAGGAGACAAAGACAAGATACAAATTTTTCCACCCCACGCAAATGGCTTCAGGCTCACTCACCACCCGGTGCTGAAACAGCAAACGGACGGTTTGTCCCAGAGAAGCCCTTCCTGGAAGGAGAATGACGATTCCCCCAGAGAACGGATGGTATTTGTGCCGTTACAGCCAGAACTGCACCTCTACCAGCCCTGGGTTAGTGCCAGTTGCCAACTCAGGTAGGAAGGACGCAGCGCTTCTGCAGTTTTCAAAAGAATTTAGGAGTAAACCTTGTTTGTTTTAGTTTCTCTCTAAAGTTAGCTGAGGCTAACTTGGAAATAAAGCTTGGCCTGACGTATGGAAATCTCTGCTGCCTGAATCCATTGGACACCTTTCTTATTCTTGGACTATCCCTTTTCAGCTGTCCCAAATTTATCTGGCTACTCGGTATTCTAGGAGCTTTCCTTTCACTGACCTAGATTACAAACACACAAAGCAAAAAACTCTGTATTTCATTTGCCTGCCCTGAACTCAACTCTTTCAGATGGAGTTGTGTCCTCGAGATGACTGTCACAGATCCCCATGGAGCTACGGGTTCAATTTTGGAAAAACTTGAAAGGACCCTCAAAATTACTATTAATTTTCCATTTATTTTTTTTTGCTAACTGGCTTATATGGCAAACTGAAAACCACACAAAAAGCCCCAGAGCTTCTAATTTGCCAGCTACAGCTGTGCATCAAGGACGCCTGTTTAATTTGACATTGTAAATGAGGTGTTTGGAAGAGGTTTGTGAGTCTAACAGACAGCTGGGGATGCACTGAGAAGAGCCGTATTTTCCAAAGGCACGAAGTCAGGTGCCTGTCAAGAGTTTCTAACTGGGCAGCAAGAAATTAAGATGTCCAAAACACTCATGGTCACTTTTCTTTTACTCTGTTTTCCCCACCTTTTCTGGGTTTTCACAGCCTTTCTTTGGCAACGTGCCTGCACTGATGCAGCTGCAGTTCACGCAGAGGCCATCGCTACCTCTTAACTTCATCCGCATGTCACCCGAAATGCCCGTTTGCACAGATGAACCAGAGCAAAACGACTGCTCTTTAAAATACAGGGCAAATTAAGGGAGTGAAAATGGGAAAATGAAACAAATTCTTTGACATTGCTTCAAATTCAACGATTCAACCTCTTCTCAGAGTGACTGACTTTTCATGCTGTTCCCGTTACAGACACAAAATATAAAACCAGATTTGGATTGATGGGTCTTAAGAGCAGAGGCTGAAAACACTGTCACCAACGAACTCCGAGTGCAACGACATGGCCTGGGAAGACAGACCGGGCAGGCTGTCTTGTGGTTGTGAGTAAGGGGGTAACTGGGTTTTGAGTTCAAACTCTAGTTATTCTGCCAGAAAAACTTTAATTTACTTAATATAAGAACCAAAATACTAGGAATCAGACATGAACCCAGTCAAACACTTCTGAGTACCTGCAAAACCAGAAGTGCGTTCCCATTGTCACTGCACAGATTCACTGAGTGCCAACACAGTATTTTCTCTTTCCACATTCTCAGTGTAAGCCGCATGAAGGGAACAGCACTGGAGGGAATGTTTTCGCATATACTGGCTGTTGCATAGTTGCTACAATTAAAACCTATGTTCTATATTGCAGGAAGTCCTACAGGTATGTTCACTTCTGGTCAATGGGTTGGTTTTAACCTATTTTCGCATCCCGACCCCACTGCCACCCTCCCCACTTCCCTGTTCACAGGGAAGGGAGCGCCGGCTGCGCTTCCCTGCGGGCTCCTGCAGACTGGGCTCTCCAGTGGGAAGCGCTGAACGTGTTGAGCACCTCAGGCAGGCTCCTACCGAGAATCCGAATGGCTTAAGAACGAGCCCGGCTGAGTGAGCTGCAGCCCAGTCCACAACCAAAAACCCAGGGATCCGTTCTTCCCAAGCACAATAAAAATACTTTGAGATCAACTGATACTCTGAGCTCAGCTAAAGGTGGCAATGTCCACAGAAACCTGACTCACAGAACTTGGTATGCTCAAGTACCCCTTGAGTTCCACTTAATTTCACAAAGTGGAAATAGTTAAAAAGTCTAATAGAGGCCCCAGTCCCCTTTGTGCTCAGTTCCCTACAAACACTTAGTGAGTACAGCCCCTACCCTCGAGAACTTTCATTCAAACAGGAACAACAAAGAATGAGGGGGAAAAAAATCAATAGCAAAGTGAACAGAACTGACCCAAGCTCAAACTAGTTACTGAAGATCAGAAATAAAAATCGAATTTTCTGAGGCCTGAAGTAAAACATCTCCATGTCTTATTTAATAGCTTGTGTTATTCAGCCACCAGGAAAAATACCCAACAAAAAAACCCCACCCAAACCAAAACTACAAACACACACACAGAGTTAGAGCTGCTCATTCTGAACAGGGTATATACATAGTAAATTACAATATGGAGCACAACTGAAAGAAATGGCTACAAAATATCAAAACTAGGACTAAACAATGCCGGACCTGTGTCATTTCCATTTTGCCAGGAGCAGCACCCCTTATTCATACCTAACAGCTGGAGCAAAAGGAAAACAACAGGGAGCAGAGCAGAGGCCTGATAGGGATTTCCAGCAGAAATGATGAGAGCCCTTCTTACTGCCCATGGTACCCAAACCCTACTTTTTACACGCTCCCACGTTCATTTGCTGAGAAGATATTAAAGAAATACATCTTGGCACATCTGCAAGGAAGGGATAAAACTTGCAGAAGATGATAGGAACCAGGGAAGCAGTAAAAACCCAGGAGTGTCAGAGTTAATGATGATATGTGAGTAATCCAGTTATAAAGGCACTGTCAGTAGGAAGAGAGCACAAATATAATAAAACACAGCTGTATGACGTACACTCCAGTGGAATTTTTATTAGATGGCTTATGCGCACTTTAAGTATACCTGACTGCAATGCAAATTCCCACACACTTTTATTTGGGAGGGAAAAAAGTTTCCCCAGATCTCTGGGCTGAACTGATTCAGGCGAATTGTTCTGTGCAGCGTCTCCGCATTTTCTGGCTCATCTTTTTGAATTTACTTTTGTATTTGTTTTCTGCTGAGTCAGCCCCTTAATCTGGAACCTTGAGAATTTCATGCTTTTAAGTACTTCCCCAGAGCCTATTCTGGCACTGCTATCCCAGTCCTCTGGCCCTTCTACCATTTGCCCGAATGACTACTCTTGTATCTCCCATCTGTATGAACTGTGAGAGAAAAAAACCACAGGACAAGGGGAACCCCCCATCGGTCAAAGGAAAATGAGGTCTTACGGCTTCAAAGGAGGTCAGATTTGTTCCAAAATCTGCTCATTTTGGTAAACAACATAAGCTTGAGTGATCGTAACTATCCTGGGAAGAAAGCTTACAAACAGAAATTTATAAACCCAGTTCACCTACTTGATGTTTTGAGCTCATGAAACAAGAGTGGCTACACGTGCTGTCAGCAGGACTCAATTCCAAGACCTGTACATGCTTGAGCTGCAGAAGCTCCTGTATTGGCTAGTTGTCAAAAAGTGTCATTAAACCCCTACCTTTTACATGGCCAAGGTATAAAACCAGGTATACACAATGCGTTAACAAAGCTGTTGGCCATGCAGCCCACAAATTAAACTGATTCAACTAGTACAAATGGAATTTTTTTTGCAGCATCCCTAGTGACAGTCTCCCTGCTGTTGTATATATGGATCTACATCCTTATTTGTTCATATACCAAGTAGGAAGCACCTGCCAAACATCTCCACAGATGTACTGGTGGCCTTTGCAATGTCGATTGCAGGCCCAGTAAGAGAAAGTGTCATTTCACAGATGGTAATACTGGTAAGCACTCCCAAATGTAGCTCCTGGACTTCAACATTGCTTTGCAAAAATAAGTAACCAGTTAGACATAAAGGAGTCAAATTTACTTTACCTACCTTTCCAACCCATGAGTAAGTGAAGCGAGAAGCAGATACACTAATGAAAGCAAAACACCAAACCCCACAGCAAAAGGTACCTTTCCTGCATATTCAAAAACCCACTCAAAACCTCTGTAGCCCCTGAACTCAAGACCCATTGACTTTCAGTAGATCTCGGTACAGGATTACGTGCTCTGCAGTACAACTGCATTGCCAAAAGATTCAACACATGCATCATTTTTAAGCAATAGAGTTTTACTAGTACTGCCTCTGAAGTATGCAATTATTGTATCTTCGCTTATGACACCATAGTTGCTTTCTCTACAGTCCTTTGCCATGTAAAAATTGGGATGCAGTGAGCAATGAGATACTTTCGGCAACACCAACAAAAGAGAAAGAACATGGAATGAGACATTACGACTGCAAGCAGATACAGGTTCACAACTGGAACTGGTGCTCTTAGGTTAAAGGTTCTGTATGTGGTTAACTTCTGAACTCCTTTTGCACACACAAGTCCCACTGATGTTAGTTGATGCCCAAGAAACTGCAAGCAAGTGGAAGTAAAGTGTAGCTCCCCCACCTGCCTTGCCCATGAACTGAGCTTACTATAAACAGATTCTTTAAGCTCTGACTCTCACAGTGTTTAAGCAGGGATCCCATGCTGCTTAATTCAATTTGGCAGATAACATTGGTGAAAGGCATTGATTTCTTCCCTCACTTCCCCCTTCTCTTCCATCAATTTTCCCAGATAAGAAGCCTGTGGCTCAGACCCTGCTGGTGACGGATGCCTTGTAATTGCTTTGAATGGATTATCACCAGACATCTAGCAGGCATTTACAGTGCTACAGCTGTAATCAGAAACAGTCTCACCCAGTAGAAGGACTGGGAGGAAGAGACAGCCGTCTCTGTTGCCTCTGCCTTGTCTCTGTGTTCTTATAATAAGCCCACCTTTATATATTTATATTTTTAATACAGTAATATCTAGGACATCCAAGTGAAGTCAGGGTCCAGATAGGCTAAGCGTCACTCAAATCCTAAGAACCTATCTCTGCTTCTGACAATGTATAGTACAACTCAGGCTACCAGAGGACTGCCCTTCCATACTGCTGAAATCTTGCATTTGGCTAAAATAAGTATCCACCCATTTCAACAGGTAACATTACCAAAAAAATACATATTTTGCTCTGGCAATTACTGGCTGAAAGACATTAGATAAAATACTTCTCTTCTTGCCTCAGCTTACTGCTTCTTTTCTCACTCTGCTAGACTAAATTGTCAGTAGTTTGTTTACAAAGATCACAGCGCAATTCTAATTTGATATCTGGAATTCAATTTGTATGGCTGGGGGGAGAAAAAACATGAATAAATAAGTGAGACAGACTGTTACACAGGAACAAAATTAAGCAATTTGATCTACTCTATTTTATATTAATTTTGTACAATTATACGTAGCTGCCCAATACCAAGAGGCAGTAGATCCATGTCCATGATGCTTAAACTGAAAATTTGATCAACATCAACAAAGATTTTTGCCCTGCAAAGTTTCATTAGAGGTGACATAAGGAAATAGCCTCACAACATGTATCTGATTGTTCAAAGACTAAACATTCACAGTATCTGCCTATGATCGTAAATACACATCCATCCTGCACCAAGAATATGCCATTAAAACTTGGTACAAAGATACTTGCACTTGGCCCTCTTTCCTGGAGTTTCTTAGGAAATGTGAATGCCACTGGGAAGGGTCACATGCTTCTCCCTGTCACAACCTCCTCTTCCTTTAGCAGACCTTCTCCCCTGATCAGAGAAACACCCTGGGAGGACTCAACAGGGCTGATCCTGTTCTACGTTTTCTGTCACTATTTGGAAGGTCTCATTCACCAGGGTTTCTTCCTCCAACATGAGTTTTACATTACGCCACACAACAGAAACCATGCATTCTCCTCCTCAAAGGAACAGGACTCAAACACTTTCATCCCCTTCATTTTCTTGATGTGTAATTTTTTGGTGCTTGTGCCACACTGTCAGCCCTGGTTTTAATTCAGTCACTCATGCAGCGTCAGAGTTTGGTCAGTCTATAGAGGACATTTACATGGGCAAAGGTACCTTCATAGGAAAGGTTTTCATCTTTAGTACGAACAGTACAAGTTTCACGCTTCCAATCTGTAATTCTAACCAAAAATCAATTCTACTTTGAAACAAGTTTCATCTAACACTATGTTCCAGCTCAAAGCTCCCTCTGCTACCTTCGAAAACAACATGAAACCTCTCTTGGAGCAAATGGAGAGTTGCTGTCAGTTTGGTGCTTGGACCATCAGTGAGAGTCCTTCCCTGCATACTCCATACACACTTGTCTAACAAAGCACTGAAAGGCCTCCTTTTAAGTGATGCTAATTTCCCAGAACTCCAGTGAATGATAACTTAGAGTGTTTCATACTGGCTTATTATGTGTGCAGAAGTTGACTAACATAAAAAGGGAGCTTTTTAAAAAGTCATATGACACAACAAGTAATATGAAAATCCTTTACAATTTTTGCACCTTGAAAAGCAGAATGAAGGCAGGGGAGGAGAGGACAGTGGATTTGCTACCACACATGTACAAACTGACTCTGGTGGGCTCGTGCAGCTGTGAGATAATGTGCTTTGCAGGTCATTGGCTCTTAAGCACTGCGTTATCTCTCTGTAACATACACCTTGTTGTGTTTTACTGCTTAATTACAGCTGATATGCAGGCCATAATATTGCTTATCATTAGCCAGAGGATGACAATTACAATTTAAGATTAAACTGTTTTCTTTTTTTCGTCAGCCAAGTCTCTGTATGACACTTCTCAGCCCAAGAAAAGATTCGCACATGCAGAACAAATCCATATACTAATTGGTTATGTGCCCCTCATAATGATGTATAATTTAGGAAGCACGCATTGCATGATGAACATCATGAACAGTACCCAGTATTGCATAGAGCCTGTATCTGAATTTGGAGGGTCAGCTAGTCAGCTACACACTCCTGAAAAATCTCAAGACAGCAATAGACAATGAAATACTGCGATCTTCTACGTGGGACAGGTTCCAGCCTGGTGACTGTCAAGAGCAGTGCCTCAACTTGCAGTAAGCTAAGTCCTTGCCTTTAGCCTTCACTTCTCAACTCGTCTTCCACTCCACCAGCTTCACCCTCTCTTCTTCATTCCTCTCCTCCCTGTTTTCAAAAAAAGCTTGATAGTGTTTTAGATGACATCTGTCAGACAGGCAGAGGAGCAGCTGCAGGCAGCCATCCTCCCCCTATTATTCTCTTGCATTATGATGCACTGCAGAAATTTGGGTCTTAGTTCAGCAGAACACTGAAGTGTATACTTGATTTGAAAACAGTGTTTCATACATCCCAAAGCCTTTTTTTTGCTTTATCAGGGCTTTTGTTTCAGAAATGGACACAGTTAACAGAGATCCTAGAGTTGGGAAGTAGTTTGAAAGACTGGACTATTAAAGGATCAGCAAAAAAGGATGAGTCTGCTCAAGCTGCACTGTCATTAAGTAACTACGCCCTTTCCAAGAAAAAGAGATGTGTTATTTTGCACAAACGACCTGAAGACGTAAAGACTGCTTACAAATATTCTGCACTAAAATCCACAACGGCCTGAGAGATTTAACTACTGAATACCAACAATAAAGCTTAAAGATTGAATAAGGACTGTATTCCTGTACCTCTGCTAAGCATTTAAGAGATTCCCTCAGACCAAAGCCTTTAACTCCTGAACATAAAGTTGATAACATACAGTTCTGATGACTCTTAATGTCAGAGGTCGATGGTTTAAATCTTGTGTCCTGTAGTTTGTCAACTCCCAATTATCCTACCCAGTACACCACAAGTGATAAATCTTCCAAAAATGCATTCTGATCTTTCACCTACAATAGATTAAAAATAGCCCAAAGCAAGAGCTTTTAGCATTTTGTCATAGCAATTTTTCCGTCAAATATGATAGATAGCCAGCTACATGGAAAAAGAATGAACCAACCCGGAGATCAGATAATGAAAAAGCCTGAATTACACCTCCAAGAAGCAGGAGTTTTACTCATAGTGGAAATCCCCACTTAGCTCACCCCGCTGATCCTGTGTGCTGCAGCACAGAACATGTCTTAAGACTCATCCACTAAGGTGTTATTTTCTCCCTGCGTATTTTTCATTTAAACCTCGTAACAGTTTTGGGAGCTCAAGGAAGAGTCTTGAGTTCTGGTTTGGATTTTGCAATCTTCTAGCATGATCTTGGGCAGAATGCCCATTTCAAGTTTTATTTAAAAATAATTAATTAAGGCTAATTTTGGCTAACGTAATTATAAGAGCTTCAGCTATTTACATTTTCCGAAAACCAGCTGCCTAAAGTGTCTCAAGTTAAAAGCCAGAAACAAAACACCTTCCTCTGATAAACTTGCTGAATTACTCTGTTGTTAAGCCTTACAGCTCTTTGAGGTATCTTCGGGTGATCTGGCAGCAATGAGATGTATATCACCATTATTAAAGCACATAACACCTTTTCACTACCAGTAAAAAGAGAATCTTGACAGCAAACTGTCCTGATCTATTACTTCTAGGTACTAATGGTTTCCTTCCAAAAAGGAAAACCAGACTGAGATGTATACACATTCATTTTCACTAACCTAATTTCCGACAGTTTTGACAATGTGTTAAATACTGATTTTACTGCAAGTTTCTGGATTTTGTATCATCAACACTTTTATGAAACCCTCCCAAGAAGACCTCTACTCTTGTTTATCATAATGGTTTTTACAGGAGCTAAACTAGTAAGAGAACGCCACAAAATGTACTCAACTGTCAGAAGATTCCCTCTGCATTATGTACGTTCATGAGCTAGGTGCAATAGTTGTAGAAGTATTAATAAATCCAAAGAAGGATTTAACGGCTTGAAAGTGAGTCTATTTTTCTAATATTATCAGTTGGTTTAATGAAAGATATTGTCTATTACTGTAAACTATGCTTTACTTGTATCTTTAGATCACCACAGCCACAATAGCCAAAGTAGAATAGATGTCCAGAGTATCTATTCAGGAAACTAAAGCTTCCAAAACTGCAGCTGCTTCCGTATTTATTCAGAATGATGCACTTTCCCAGCAGCTTGTAAAGACTGGAACATCTGTTTACCAGACACCTTAATGACATTCTACCTCTCTGAGTAGTGTGCTAAGATTTAAAGAGTTATCATGTTAAATCTTGCAGAGGTGCTAAATAAACTGCACCCAAAAAAAAAAAAAAAAAGCACAGAATTGCTCATAACCCTTCCCTCCTTCCTAGTCTCCATTCTCCAAAGACTCAGCAGCACAACAATCCAGGTATTTATCAAATGTAAACCAACCAGTAAAAATGGATACTAAATCATTTTGGCATCTCTGCTTCTCACAGATTCTACTGTGCGCATGATCCAGCACAAAACATCCCTGTGAGCTCCCAGAAGTTACTCAGACTGAAAGACAGAAAAGGTGGCCTGGGGGATGACAACACACAGAAGAACAAGCCAAACGAAACCCAACAACGCTCTGTACCTAGGAATTCTAGAAATGATTGAGGAGCTTAGAATCTGTACACTCTCTCCAACAATTCAGGTCCCAACTTTGAAGTTTTACAGACAGGCTGCCCTTTTACTTCAGATTGAACTCATTTTATTAGAACATAAGTAGACATAATATTCTGTATTACATATAGTAACAGAAAAACAGAAAACCAATTTGGGAAGCCTTCAAAACAGCAGCTGTAACATAGATGTGTAGTATAGGTCTTACTCATACAAGTTGTCAATAGGAAGACTTCTTTTCAGAATCATATGAGATATAGATGTAAAACTGAGTTTCATCTATGAATCAGAACTAAATAAAAACCGCAGAATTTTAGCCATTACTTTAAATAGGCTTCACTTTTTCAGAACACATTATCATTTTGATCAGACTTTACCTTTGCACCTGGAAGCTAGAGCCTGTCTGCTTTGTCTACCGCCATCACAACTGGAACAACCCGCAACATCAGAAATTTCCACACTTTTCTAACGGGATAGTCATCAAAAAAAGAGACTTCACCTTGCTCTCTTAAATCCACGTGCTAGCTATATTTAGAGTTTGGACTAGATGATTTTTAAAGGTCCCTTCCAACCCAAAACGTTCTACGATTCTATGACACTCCTAGTATTTGTGTTTATGTTTTTCCATAGGCTTTTTTATATGCCTCAAGGAGCCATTTGCAGGACCAAATTAATGTGGTCTTCACATGATCGTATCCCATATTCATCTTGGTTTTGTAGCCTGGATCAAGAGAAGAGATTCTATCTTATTTTTATGCCTGTGTTATATTATTGTAGCCCCATGAACAGGCCTGTGGAAGGAAAGGAGCCAATGAAAACCAAATACAAATGCCAGGACACTTGGGTTAATTCATATTTTGCTGAACGCTTCAGTATCCTTAGAGGTCCCCAAGAGCTTTGGGTTTTGGAGGGGTGGGGCAGGGGATGACATAGTCTCTTCTAGTGCCAGATAACAGTACAGATTTCCGTTTATTTGATATTGCAGTGTTTTCTGGCTAATGTAGTCACGTAAGAAATTGTCTGTCATACAGAAAGCTGCAATTTCACATACTGCAGCAGTGAGAGAGAACACAGTAAAAAAAGGTACAGCTGCTAAACTTCACACCAGAAGCCAATCCAAACGGAGGAAACGTGGGTGATTCAAGCCAGACACAAAAGCATCATTACATGAAAGATGAAAGAAAAAAATAAAGGAAAACATGTTTATTGCAATTATACTGAAAGATATTTGTGATTTTTATTACTCTCATTTTGCTGATTATTTACATTTGGGTAGAATTTGGACGATCAAATTGACTGTGAGATTCAGACCCAGGCCCAAATGATTTGTGTTGTATGTAGATGTGTCAAACAAAGCGGTTGGAGAAAGAAAGGCATTGAGAAAGGAAGGAACTGACTCTTCCAACACCATACAAGTCAGCAATGGAAGTGCAACACGTCTCCGAGAGCCATCCAGTACCTTCTAGCATTGAAACAGGCAGCACTGCCCCATTTTCTTCCAGCTGCCAGTCATCATAATACCTTCTCATCTGTATTCTCATGATAAATCCCATATGCATTAGAGACCAAAGGACTCTGACAAATTCTACCTCAAGTACACTAAACAGCGCGAGCGCTAAGGGAAACAATTTTCCGCCTTTGCTCACAGAGCTACATAGGGTCTCAAATCCCTACCAAGTCATGAGAATCCAGTGGATCTCAGTAACAGAGGCCAAACACCCTGTCCTCTCCTCCTCTGCTCCTGCGCTTAGTCACACATCATACTAAGTTTCCATTTATAAGCAGTTTATATGGAGGCAATAAACTATTCACAGATGTTGTAAACATTTTACAGATTGGGGCACTACACACGCTAGGGTTAACAATTATTCACTAAAGCAGCTATTAATCATTTACAAAATGCATATGAATTGAAACTCAGTATAATTCATTACTATGTATAATGGCTGTTAACTTGGCTGCCACGCTGCAGATCAGTCCAAGGATCTCTGCAGTTCAAAGATTAACCATACATCTAAGGTTAGAATCAGGTAGGATTCCCAACAAGAGGCTCTGACAGGCTCACACATATCACAGGTTGGATTCACAAAACTACAACCAATATAGGAAAGTTAACTAAGACTCTTTAGTGAAAGAACCAAAACATTGCTTCTTCAAGAACATATCAAATTTCTTGGTCCCGATGTTTCATTATCTACAGTTTGGGTGATCAAAGCCATCGGATGCTAACCACTCATTTGTACGGATAGAAATGGTTGCGCCAAAGTTCATGGAAGAAAGGCAGGGACGTGCAAGTCCCCTGAATTTTAGGCATCCTGTTATCATTGGTGCTTTTCTTGAACATCTGGGAGCATTTCCTGTTAGCAGGATGAATATGAAAGTCGTAAGTGAACTCAAACTGAATTTACTGCTGTTTTCAGACACCTCAAATGCTTCTCTATGCCGTGGACGATACACCTTTTAAAGGCAGGGTACAAAACCAGATACATGTATCTCTTTTTAGACAATGCTATTTATCTGCCCAAGACTTGTGTTCCAACCAGCCATGAAGCAAGGTAACTTATCCAGAGAAATTTTTCTGGGGGGAAAAAAAAATAAGTTCTCCTCCCTTTTCACCAGAGACCCGGTTTTATCTCTTGCAAGCAGCTGAAATTCTGGAGAACCAAAGCCCTAAGCCATCTGGCAGAAATCACCAAGGCATGTTTTTGACTCACTGTTGCAGGTCATGACCTACAACCATTGCCAGTGTTCCAAGGCTTTTTTCTCTCCCCCTTGTCTTCCCCAAAGCAAACTCAATTACAAATTGGAAAAATCCTGCAGTGTAATTCTCCCCTCATGGGGCTGAATGTCTGTCACCTCTGTAAGAACACACTTCGTAAGAATTCCACAGTTGTTGGTTAGCTGTCAGTCCCAGTTACATCAGTGATTACAGAAATATTGAGCAGTTCAGGTTGGAGGGCAAAAGCACAGGTGACCTACTACTCCTTCCACTGAATTTATGCCTGGATTGCTAACTGCGCAGGCTGTGTTAGCAGTGAGCGCCGGTGTCATCTCTGGGTTTCTACGACCCAAGAGCCTTATGAAATATAAAACGTCTCTTTACTCTAAAAGCAACATTACTTTGTCCTGGGGACAACCTGCCCCTTGATTGGGGTTTCCCTATGGAGTTTTTTTCCTCAGCATGAATTCAAATCATGTGCACTTCTGCCACATTTCAATTATCCACTACATATGTGATCTTCTTGTACTAAATCTGATTTAGTTAGAGTTTACAGTACAGTGCATCTGCACAACAGCACTTTTTTCAGTACAACATTTTCCTCTGCCAGTATTTTTCATGCTTCAAAACTACTTGTGTACTACTGGGAAAAATGATACTTCCTCTTCCCGTAACACCACCTGCAATAGGTGCACACTTTTCACATTTAGCTCTGCAACCTGTTTCCACCTGAACAATTATATCCTTTCTGCTTCTGCACAGCTGAATACTTACATGAAAAGTCAGCCAACTTCAAACTCTAATTGAAGGAAATGTTTAAGCATATTCTTAACAAAGCAAAAGAGTAAATGTATTACCACTAAATGGGACTATGCACTTACTTAAGCACGTGCTTAAACACTTTTCTGAATAGAGACTGTCTTAACCTACAGGGCAGACTAGTCTTTAATGTAACCCTGGAGATACAAGAAGAGTGTCCAGGCCGCATTTGTGCAGTCTGATAAGTGCTAATCTGATAAAGACTTAACCACACAGGCTATATGCGTCAATGAAGACAGTGTAGCAAGTGGATATTACAAGGATACTGCTTATCTAGCTGAGAACAAATGAAAATTCATTCAAAGAACTTGGTGCTTTAGAGATAAAAGCTGGGGAGGTCTTGTAGGGTGGACACTAGAAGATGAGGTTATCAGAACAACAGGCAGGCTTAAAAAAACCCCATCTCTTTATTATAGTGGCAATTAAAAGATAAAGTTGCAGACCTTCAAAAGATGTAGAGGTGTCTCATTCCAATTTAAAGCACTGGACAGTAGAGCACTTACGAGTCTTTGAAAATCTGGATCCTAATGGCACTGATTTTAAAGTGCAATCAAATTTATAATATGCTTTTCCAAAAAATTGTCTGTTCCAAATTATTTCTTCACGAGTTGTTGGAACAAATGAATCTGCAAATTTAGGTTATAAAGGAAAGGGAAGTATGCTCCATATTTCATGTTGTCCCACACACAGAGAAAACATGTAGAAAGCATATTGTAATCCTTAATTTGATAGTGCCACTGACATATTTCAGGAAATTGTTTACATGTGCTCAGGGAGTCTGCATATGTAGCAAAAATACAGGCTAGACGGCAAAAGGTCCATTAGAAAAAATATTCTATACAATCTGAGAAAAGGGACACTGTATGGCTGTGTGGCTGCCTGAAGTTAGATTTCTCCTACCAAAAACCCAAAGCACCATCTCTCTGAATGCGTCTCATGTGGACCCTTTTACTGGGATGCAAATCAGCTCTGATGCAGGGAAAGAACACACTGTCAACTGTCCAAGGCTGAAGCATGAATTAGTGAAGAAAGCTAATCTCAAAAGCCACTGGGCTCAAGAACAAACTGCAAATATGTAATTATGCACCATATTGGCATCTATCTTCCTTGAATTCATTGCTCTATGCAAAGACAGTCTTGGTTACCAAAGGAGCTTTAAAAGAGGGGAAGAGTTATCTTTGACTTCTGTTAGAACTGGTCTGCACACAACTGGGGAAACTGAAGTACAGTTCGGGAGCTGCAGGCTCAGCTCTACAGTGCTGCTTTCCACGGAATGCTGCACAGAAACATCTTTCTTAGACTTTTATAGCACACATCTCCAGTCTCACACCACTATGTAACCTAGTGTAACAGGGAAAAGACACAGAAAGGGCTAGTCGTCCTCCCACTTGTTAAAACGAAGTGGATTAAATAAATGTCTGCAACACCATGAAAACACTTTATAAGCATTCTTTGACCAATTTAATTTTGTTTTCCAGATCATATTTCAGGCTTTTTTCTACCCCAGGATCCCTTAGTTTCACTGACAGATATGAAAAGTTTTCACGTACTTTTGCTTCTGTGGTAGAATACCAGTTCCAAGCAGGATCCCAGCACCGAATACGAGCCGTTCAGTTTGGAGTGTGACAACAATTAAGACATCTTTGTTCATTCACCATATGATGAGCACCCATGTCTCTCTCCAGCTGACTCAGTGGCAGCTACAGGGACCCAATGCTTTCAAAAATAGTACTCAATGTCTCTCTAAATTAAGCCACTGATGATTAGTTCTGAAACTTCAAACAAAAATACTATTTCCCTTCCCAGACATGCCAGGGCTAAAGGAAATTTAAAATAGCTCTTTCTTTTCCCTATATCTTGAAAACTTCTCTGTAATGAAGGCCAAACCATACAGAAAGGCCTGCTTTCTCACCTAGTGAAATAGAGCACCAGCCAGTTTCATTTCCCTGACACTGAATGCTTAAATTCCCTGCTTTACAGAAGAAATGCAACTCTGCGCTAGACTCGGTGGTTTCAGTTCTCAGGAGGTTTGCTTCCCACAGCTGCTCTTCAGCCAAGCTGTGAACAAACCTGAAAATTCATTTGAAAAACCCTCTACGGTTTCTCATGCTTTCACAATTACATTATAGCTCTTTCCTCAACATTTACCACCACCCCCTGCAGGGAATTCCCCAACACATGGGTAAAATTTACCAAGAGGGCTTGTAAACCTTGATAAGCGTTTCATCTCAAACAATGCAAAAACTTGGTTTCAAGTAAGTCTGGGAAATTTTCTTTTACAAGCTCTGTGATTTTGGTATGGAAGTTTGGACTTTTAAAGTTCTGTTCCCTGAGCTGGATTTAAACCCCACTGAAGCAACTGGAAGGACTTACATTAATGTTTGTGGGCTCCAAATTCTCAAACTGCAAATGTCTGTCACTTTGCCGATGACTCAGTAGGTAAGTACTCTGTGAACTAAGGTTGGGGACAACCATCCTCTCTCTGATCAAAAGTTGAGTGAACAGTTGGGGTATTTTATATGAAATGTCAGATGAGCCACTCTCCAGGGGCTAAAGTTTCTTCCCTTCCCCAGGTAAGAACAGGGCGTGCAGGTCTCCGTGCAAGTGTGGGACCTAACTCCTTACCAGTTTCACTTATATTAGTCCTCAAGTGATCACTAAGATCACAGCATTTGCACATTAGAGTAGCAGTCACCATGGAAACCAGTAAACTGGCATCTGCTTGATGTCTTGTTTTAAAGGAGTGGTGAAGCTGCTTACACTTGGGTAGGAAAATCTCCTGGAAGCGTGCAGCTCCCATCATTGGAACATTTATTTCTTTCATGCCTCAAGTACACATTCCACTTTCCAGCCTTGCCCTATTACTGGTACATCGTTTACTCTAAATGCACCAGACGGTCTCATTCACCAGAATCACTCAGGCCCATTTACCACCACTTCTTTGTTAGTGGGTTAAGATTCTACCAGAAGCTAACATGGAGCCAGCCCCCAAATTCACACCCCAGAACCCAAAGACAGAAGCCCTCATTTTTAATTCATATTGACAAATCAAACAACTTTCAAATTATTCAGAATATGTAAGCAAAACCTCGATCATTGTCATCCTATTTATTACAGTTAAATGCTATATAGAATCATAGAATGGTTAAGAGTTGGAAGGGACCTTAAAGATCATCGAGTTCCAACCCCCCTGCCCTGGGCAGGGACACCTCCACTAGAGCAGGTTGCTCAAAGCCCCATCCAGCCTGGCCTTAAACACTTCCAGGGATGGGGCAGCCACAACTTCCCTGGGCAACCTGTTCCGGTGCTTCACTACCCTTACAGTAAAGAATTTCCTCCTAATATCTAATCTAAATCTCCCCTCTTCCAATTTAAAACCATTACCCCTTGTCCTGTCACTACGGGTATATATATTATCTATAAATCTAGCTATTTATAATCAAGGTAATAAATTTAAACAATTGTAACATGAAGAGCCACAGTAACTGTTAGTTTCTGATGAACACATATCAAAATTAAAAATGCCTGCAAACCTATATTGAGCTTAGATCTATTTCACACGTTCATTTTAAAACGTGCAAGTGCCTGAATTTTACATTAGCCACTACCCTACATTTCCTGGGCCCTCAAATAAACTAAAGAGTGAACCTGAGACATTTCTTTTGTAAGTTAGCTCTGAAAACTGTAGTATTTTGTGGGTGGGAACTTCCTACTACATATGAACATAGCTCAAGAAAAGTACATCTTTGATCTTTCTTTATAGCCAGAACATAACAAAATAATTAATATTGTTCAAAAGTTTATTACATATGCACACGGACTGCTGCATGAAGTTCATGCCTGTGAACACCACTTTTAATCATCGTGAGTATTTTTGCCTGATCAGAAGAAATTATTGAACACAGAATCAGCTACAATGACACTCACTGGAGCATAATTTAAAATAAACACCATGTAAACAACCTCCTGAAAGATGTTCAGCAGTATATCACATTCTTTAAAAAGTAAAGATGACATGAAAAGCAAAAGGGGAGACAGGAGGGGCTAGTCAGATTTTCACTTCGTGTAACATATACTTACACTAGTAAATTAAATGCGCGTAGGAATGTTCTCAAACGTGAAGGGCAATTGACAGAGAATGGATCACGTCTATATCAGAAATCTCTTTAGTTTATGTAATGGGGCGACTACATATAAACTACTTATTGGGAACGGTCTCCAAACCATACCTAGGAACAGTTTAGAAAAATACTAGCTGGCATGGGCCAAAATTCTGCCAAGAAACATTCCAGCACTTCAGTAGTACAGTATCATGTTCCCTGTTTGAGGAACATTCCTGGGAACATTCCCAGGCATCCTTGATTTTACTAGTATGGACACAGCCTAAGATTTCCAGATGCTTACTAGAATAAAGTTTTGCTACTTGGACACCATCTTCTGAACAGAGAACCCATGCAAAACAAAACAAACAAAAAGGCTTTATTACAGCAGAAATGACTATTACAGTTAGCAGTACTTCCTAAAAGGGACTCCAGGTCCAGTTTGGAACAAGCACCAGTTAGCACTTGCCAGAAAGCAGTGTGCTCATCAGACCTTTATTCTACACCCTCACTCTACTGTTGTCTTGGAATAAACAAAGACACCAGTACTTTAGACAGACAGCTTGCAGACTCAAAACACCCCTGGCAGAAGATCTTAACTTTGGAATTAAAAAGGGGATCTCAAAGCACAATGAATCAATACCAGCTCTAAGGAGAAACGTCACGAAGTGTTTCTGCTAGTGAAAGCACAAACAAAACAATGCTTCCTGCCCACAAGTCTCTAAGACTTCCCTTTTCCTCCTTTTCACCTCTTTCACCCTTTTAGTCCCTTTGGTAAGTACAACAAAAGTGTGATTTTAACACAGAGAGAAACCAATTCTAGCTACCTGCAGCTACATCTCCGAGTTGTAACGAACAGTTCTATGAAAACAGCGTAATAACTCAATGATGTTCAGAAAGGCAAGCAGAATGTGAGGAATCACTAGAAAAGAAAAACAAAACAGATAACGTTTTCACATCACTGGGTAAATTTATGATTATGCCCATATTTGGATTCAGTGCTGCCCTCTTTCCCCCCATTTTAAAAAAAGAGAATAGTAGAACTGACAAAGGTACTGAGAAGGAAGCAAAGGATAGGTAAAGACACAGAACAATTTCTGTGTGGAGAGCAATTAAGTAAAGTGACACTTCTTGGCACAGCATGTTGCAGATGCTAAAATTCAAAAAGCAATTCGACAAACAGAAGAAGAAACATCACCAAACCCTACACAAAATAGCAGCACTTTGGCTCAAGACCTTGAAACACAGAGACTGTCAGTCCATACTGGGTAGGTACCACTATGCATTTGCTCTGTTCTCCTGCTCTTCCCTGGGCGTATGGCAGGAGCGAGTCTCCGACACAGGATATTAGGCTGGACAAATCTTTTGCCTGACGCTGTATATTTGTTCTCATGGTAATTTAATTTTGCCAGACTGTAGAGAAACAGTGGTAAGGAACAGAGTAAGCATCCTGTGTATTGTCCCCCCCTCGTAACAGGTCTCTATGCCAACAAGGTTTTACATACTTCCAATAAATTTTACCACAGCCTGGTAAGGGAGACATCATTATCACTCACTTCACAGCAGAAAATTAAAGTGGTTTTGGTTTTGTGTTTTTCTTATGTTTTTGGTTTTTTTTTTAACATTCCTTACATAATTTGGTTAACAAATCATACATTTGAAACTTATGCAAAAAAGCACTATCAGGGAAAGGTATTCAAAACAATTAAACAGATCATGAAACACTTTCTATATTGAAATATTTTTAAATGGCTTAAAAATCTTGAAGGTTATTTGAAACAAGTAAATAAAATTTCCATTTGCTTCCTTTGATTTCTAATTCTTGATGTACTGAGATTGCAATTTCAAGGGTTTTTTTATATCAAACTTCAAAAGCCACAGAAACTCAGCTTTTTAAACACGAAGCCAATAGTCCTATAACATGAATCTAGAGGTGAGCTTGACAAAAACTTCCAAGTATCACAATGTTAAAAATCAAAGAGTTGGCAAAATACCTCAAATTTGAAGAGGTGAAGAAACATGAGTGGCACTAGACGGACTTGAACAGCTGTACATACTTCAGCCCAAGATTTTAAAATTTCTGTCAAAATATTGCAGTGAAAAACTAACATTCTCCATGGAAAGCAGCTATTTTTGGTGAAAATGCTATTTTATCAAAACTCTATTTTCCATTAAACGCAGTTTTGACAGAAGTTTTTCAACTATCCTTATTCAGTGTTATGCTCTGCAGTTGAAAATGTTAGCAGTTTTTTTAGGCTGTCTCTACAACTGCAAAGATTTATAGGGACTTGGCAAAGATGGAAAACAGAAAAAAAATAATCTGATTTAAGACTAGTATCTGTCCCTTCGTATTATACACAGTCCTAGAAATTATTTTTAAGTTTAATAGAATACATGATAGTGACACAGCACCGTGATGCTACTTCAATGAAACAGTAATATTTCCTTTCGTGATTTTTTTTCTCCTAAATAGTACTGACAAAGCACGACTCCTCTATTAATACAGCACTGGAGAGACTCATTTTGGCTAAACAAAGTAGGGGGTAATTTTTCACCTAGTCAGGTCCTGGTACCACCGGTCAGGGTATTGATTTTGGGAGTTCTGTAAGTGGAGTTGCCTCTTCCTCACATCCTAAAGAAAAGTACTGAGGACAGGCCCATGCAGTCACGTCTGCTGGAATTAGGGAGGACTCCCTGGGCTACGCTCCCAAGGCAGGCTGGCTGCTGCTGCCTGGTTCTATCATCTTACAGCTCAGTCTCAAGTAAAACTAAGGGGAAAAGAAGAATCAGAGGGTGCAAAACAGAGACATTTGGAAAATCAGAAACCCACTACTGAAGAAAAGGAGAAAGCAGGATAGAGCACTTTGAGTATCATATTTCATGCAGCACTTTTTTTTAAGCTTTCCAAAACGTATTTACAAGGTTTTGGGACTCTGCAGCCTCCCCCATTGCCTGCTGAACCTTGCCTAAACCAGCGAGCGCTTAGGAACAATGTTGATCTCATTAGTAATGAGGTGATATTGAAGCTACAGCGACGACCTTCACACAGCTTAGTCCTGGCCTTTGCCTGCGACTGCAAAGGGAAGATGAACTGGCAGAGGCCTAGAGGACACTTACAGCTATTCCACCCTTGGTGCTCCTGGGAGGCCGCTTCTGTCGCACAGAAATAAAGTGTCGGGATTTCAGCTGAGGTAAATCAGTGTATCTCCACTGATGTCAGGGGCCACATTTGTAGCTGCTATGAACCAGTGAAACATTAGGGTCAGTGGAGTCATACGATGTTACAGCAACTGAAAATGTGACCTGGGTTTTCCTGCCAATATTAGAATACGTATTTCTCATGTCCCCTCCTTCCTCTTCATCCCCTGCTCAGATGAACTTATGTAGTCATGATTATTAGCAAAGGTACCGAAGCTTACGTTCAGTGATTGTGTGACAAGAGACAGCCTATAAGATCTTTTTAACCTGACACAATCACTCATACGGCCAATTTGCAAGATACGCATATGCCAGCAAAAGGCAGGCGTGACCCATATACAGAACACTTCGGACCTAGGGGGAAAAAAAAAAAAAAAAAAAAAAGAAAAAAGAAAACCAAGTCTGAAGGCAGATCTGAGAACAGGAATGCTTTTACATAATGTCTCTATCTGACCAGGCTAACTAAAAAATGATTCAGGAAAGCAACATGTTTTCAAATCAGAGATGTGTACACATGTACACACAGATTTTTTTTACTAATTGTCTCTATGGAACCCCTAAATATCCACCGACATTATTATGAATCCTTCTTCCTTCCTGCAAGCCAGCGTTCCCCAGCCCGTTCCATCTCTCACTTCCCCCTCAAAAATGACAGACTGACTCTAATCTCCCACCTGCATAAATCTCCTACAGACAACCACAAATATTTTAGCTATGCTGATTTATGGAAGCACAAGCAAGACTAAACCAGGAGATATATCCTCCATGCACAATGACTGATGGCTTGCTGCAAATCTTTCCATTTAAAGTGCTGTCACTTTTGCAGTTCCACAGAGAGAAAAAAAAGGAATAAAATAACATGCAGTAATGCAACTTATGGCAGCTCCTGGGAAAAAAAGCATTTGTGCAATTGCAATTCTGATTTCCTGCATAAAATCCTTGCTACTAATTCAAGAAATTCTGTTTGAGGGAGGATGTGAAAACAGCTGCAAGACCCTGCAAGCCCTCCTCCTCTTCCCCAATCACCCCATTTTCTGACTTTAACTGACCATAGCAATCTTGATTTACAGCCAATGGGAAGTTGTCTATTTAACCAACACTTCGCAGCTGATGCTTCCTGCTTTAGTACCCATGGACTGAAAGAATGAATGCATATGAGGATTCCTTACTCAGATATAACTACAGCAGTACACAAAATCAGGCTGTAGCTCCTGATTCCAGAACAGTTAATGGCGAAGACCTCCCTGAATTCAGTGGACCAAGCTTTGAAGGCCACTAAGCACAGGCAACTCCCCTCGACCTCAGAGAATACCCATCACAGACGGGATTAGCCTGACAAGAACAAGATCGGGACGACTGAGTTTACTCACGGCAGACAAACAAAACAGACACAAACTGTGCACAACAAGAGACCTGTCAGCATCTGGTTCAGTGTCTCCATGCTGCGTTAAGTGCTCCACAGAGGCAAGAGCTTTCATAGGAGATTGAATTCATTTAGCTGCTCTGAGCCAAGCTGTTTTAAGATTTGTGTTTTGCATAAGGACATCAACAGGGACAAATAATGTGTTGCCACAACAGCATTATTACTCTTCTGCTGAGTACTGAGAGTCACAGTTCCAAAGAGCTGGGCTGAGACCTAAAGTCACAGAGCAAATAAAGGGGTTTCTGAATTCTTGGCTCTACCAACACCATTTTTCCAGCACTGTGTCCTCCTCTGCACCTTCCTTGCAGCGGGCTAAGTCCCCCATGCTAGCCTGTTGAAAGCCACAATTTCACCTGTTGTCACAAGCGTGTTAGTGGTAATGTCGGATTGAACAGCTGTAGGCTTCCTGCTCTACTGCAACTAATTGACTAGTAAGTAAAGCCTTACACAGCAGGATCTCTGATCATACTCCTTTTGTTCAAGTCTAAAATTTAATTGACTTACCAAAAATTTCACTGGGCACAAATCGTCTCTGTTTTCACATTCTGGCTCCAAGATATTAGCTGGAAAAAACAAAGAAAGGCATAATGGGTTAAAAAGAAGAGCAACAGATATTTTATTTCTTCAGAATGCAGAGCAGCACAGGCATATCTGAAACGCAATGGTTATTTTAGGGCATGTTACATTGTCTACATGGTCTATTATACAGAATTCTAGACTCAATTTCCTCTCCAGGCTCTGTGAATAATCACTTCCTTTCTCTAGACCTTAACTTCCTCGGTCAGTGAAATGGGGAAAATTATATATACCCTCCTTAGCAATGCTTTCAATTACAAACCTTTATGTAATAGCTAATTGTGCAATATTATTAATAAAGGAGGAGACCAGCTGCCAAGTATCTTGGGACACATTCCCATCCATATCAGTGACAAAGTTATACATGTTTGCTTTAGGTTTCTCATCCAATACTCACTAGTGAAACTTGTGAATACCTGTTCTAACAGGAAACTTTGCTATGAATAAAAAAGAAGCAAAACAGTGGTAACATTTTGTACTTGTTTTTAACATCTTGTAAATCCAACTCAAAGATACGAAAAGAAAATCCTTATTTGAGAAGAAAATTTAAAAAAAAAAAATCAACAGAACTCAGTGACACATACTCCAGTAAGGCCCTAAGATTTAATTACATATGGATTTTCTGTTAAATAACATCTGGATTTTGCTCTAAAAGTAACTTTATAGACTGCTTGCAGATTTCCCTGGGTCATCTGCTTGAAATGGTGAAATAATACTTGTGTTAAGCAGGAACTTAATAAGAAACAGTATTAAAACATTTTTAAAAAAGGTAAACGAGGATTTTGAAAAGTTTGGCAGTGGGGTAGAACGATCATCAACATGAGGACAGCAGAACGTTCCCCACCTTTCCATCCCAACTATCTTTTAGCACGAAGAACTTTTCAGTTCATGTGTCAGACTGACAGCAAGTGACTTCAACAATTTCGACAGCTATTTGTATTTGTACCATCTAGAGTATAACACAATAAATTCTCAAATCTGTTCAATATGGCAGATGTTGGTGAACAGCGCTATTATAAACCAGGTGCCCATATAAGGGCATAGAAGCACGATAAGGCTTAAATTGATGCTCCCAGGGTGATACTTTGTTCTTTACATCTCAGAATCCACACTGACTGTCTCTGTGATAGTCTAGTTGGGCTAAAGAAAAGATTCATTCTGCTAAGGCAAAAAACCTGAAGGCATAGTCTTTGACAAGCACAAATTTTAATTAATGTACTCGCTGTGAAGTAGCTGCCGCCAGGAAAAAATGAACAGGATTTTGGCTTAAATAGCCTAGACATCAAAGAAAGTTCCAAAGAGGTCTACATAAAAAGCTGTGTGGTAGCAACTCAAAGGCAAAAATAGAAAAGTCTTAGCCAAACCATGAAATATCAAGGAATCAGAAAAGAAAAAATATCTATTGCTTTTTTATTTCTGCTAGTCTTCTTTTAGACACATGGGCAATGATTTCAATTAATTGTAGATTATGCTACTAAATCCTTGGGTTATGTGTGAACCCATACATGTCAGAACAATAGACAATAGTTACACAAGAAGATTATCACTATGTGAGAAATACACGTACAAAGTACAAATAGGTGCTGTGGTCAGGGTTCAGGACTGAGCCTGCCAGATATAAGTAAGAGAGTATCACTGCTAACATGAGTCTTAGTTCAAATTCTGTCTATTACTTGGACTGGATCTAAGCAATTTTTGCTGAAAGTTGTTATTTCCCCAAACGTGTGTGTACACACGTGGATATACAAGATAAACAAAGGACACATTTATTAACTTAAAATAAAAATGACTTCAACTGGCAGCATGATGCCAAAACATACAGATGAAATGTGTTTCCATTATAATTCTATTCTGCCTGCAACTAAGATTGTCATAGACATTCAATCTCTTGGTACCTAAAGATGATTCTATCGCTGATTATCACAGGCTAAATACAACTATATGAGATGCAGAATATAGGATGTGATCACTTAACATAGACAGAGTGTGGAAGTAAGCAAGAAGCTCATGATAGTAAGGTTAGAGCATTATTTAGCTGGTTAGATGACATTTCCACATGGTTTGCAATTTCAAATTAACAAGTCAAGACAGACACTCCTAAAAAGAAGTAGTTTTGCACTTTTCAGGAAAAGTTCAGAAGTAGTTTTTAGAGAAGACAACAGCAGCTGCTGTCAGGCTTCCTGCAGTTCACACAGGAATTTTTCAGTTGCACACAGTGGACTATTAAATGGCCATCAAGCATAATAAATTATAAACTAATTCTAATATAGCATGTAGGAACAAAATTCTTCAATTTTTTCCTAACAACAGGCAGAGTTGTTCCTCAAGTAGCAATAACAGTGTACCGTTTTACTACTAATACTTAATCATGTGGGTTAGTTGACTGGCTTAGTTAATGAAAGGGTGTTGTCCTCCAAGATTAATCCATAATTAAAAGTAATAAACAAGGGTTTTGTCTTATCAAGATGCACTATCAACAACATTTACCCTTCTTTAATTTTAAAGAATGATTCAAAAATAGAGCAGAAAGAATGTATTTTTACCCTTGTGGCCACTGCTGCCACAAAATACCAAAACAATCCTCCACTACATGGCTGAAAGGGGAATAAAAAGCTGTAGGTTTGAATTGTTTGGAGAGAGCAGTGAAACCAATTAGAAATATCTATGAAGGAGAAAAGTGTATTACAATTTTATTGTTTGAAGTTCTGAGTAAGTATTGGTTCACAGATGTACAGTAAAAATTTGAAAAATGTGACTTCATCCAAAAATTAACTGAAACTGAAGATAAGAGTGAGCACAGCATATCCTAACTACAGGCACAGCTTGACTATCCATTGTTTCCACTCAGCCATGACCACCCTTGCCATCTAGACAGAACCTAGACTATCAAACAATCCAACTGAAAACCCAAGCTGCAGATGACAAGTTGGAACACAAAAAGTTAAAGCACCAATTTAGAAGACGAATGTGGAAAAAAATTAAAATAAAAAAATAATTAAAAAAGCAGCTCATATTCAACCTTTCTCAAATGTCAACAATTTACTAAGATGCAGTAAGTCAAAAGCTAGACTCGCACTTCTCACTGCACGATGGTTAAAGCTGAGGGAAGTCTGAGAAGGAACAGTTTGCTTTAATGATTTTTTGAAGGGAGGTAGAAGTCCATCTGGTAGTTACTTTGTTCTGGCAGAAGACACACAATTTACTGGTCATTGTGTTAGATGCAGTACAAACATAACAAATACAGACATGCTCAAAGGACCCTGAGCATTTCAAATGGGTCACTGAAACACATTTAATCAAGATCTTACACTACAGCTCTGGCCGTTGTATTTCTCATTGGTAAGGAAAAAATAATCTCTATTTTTTTTTGTTTAATTGGTTTAAATGATGATCCTGCTATTTCCTAAAAGTAATTTTCTTATTAAAACCATGTTTGTATGATGTCCAGAATGAAAGTTTGCCAAACATGTAAGATAGATATTTATGGGAAAATCAGTAAAGTTTAGGTAATTGGAATTCATTTCTAACCCCCCCAGGTTCACGTGAGACTGAAGCGAGACAAATATAAGCCGGATCTAGTACATCCAGGTCAGTCAAGGAGGAGATGCTGGACATCCTGTATCCCAGCTAGAAACATGCAGATGAAGCCAGAGACATTTTCAGTTATTCAAGTCTTTACAGTATTTTTCTACCTATGACCAAAGGGTCCTGGAATAGTCTCCCTGTCTCTTGTCTTCCTACTCCCTCAACACAATTCCACTAGTGCTCAGACAGAACGAAGTAGGTGATCTCTCTACTCGCATTCTGGAAGCTAGAATGGTACAATAGATGGGGGGTCCACAGAGTCTTAGCAGTTCATAGACTTGACCTACTTCAAAGAAAAACCAGGAAGGGCAGCGGCAGGTTCATGCTGGGAAGAAATTGTTGCTGCTCCGACCCACCATGCCAGATTGTAGGATGCTGCTGTGAGGTCACCTGAACAGATTCACTACAGAATTCAAAGCCACAAAGTGACCTATTTTACGTCTGATAATGAAATAATATGCTAGCAGTCCTTTCCAGAGAAGCACCTGGTCACAGACTGCAGTAGAATCTCTGTGCAGTCAGCGCAGCCCTCTCCAGTACTGCCTGCACAAGTTTGTGTTCAAAACTTGCTAAACACGCATCCATACTCACGTTTAACACATTACTTGTTTACATGAGACTTACAGAGCACACATAATCAGAGACAAACCATACAAGGATAAACATTATCAGGGTCAGTTTCTAGTCTCAGACTCCTGTAAGTCCAAAGTAACTCCTTAATGACAGCAATTTAAACCAGAAATTAAACCAGGGGCGTATTTATACAATTAAATAATTGGCAAATAGCTGTCTGAAAAATTTCTGGAATTTTTGGAAGAGGTTAAGTTCTGAATTAAGAGCCAGGAGTTTCAAACCTGAAACAGCAAATCTTGTGACAATTCCATTATTTCTGATTAGTAACCCTTTCACAAATGAGCTCGACTGCCAATTTAGGTACATATATGATGGCTGAACTACCAAAACCACATGGGACAAGATCTAGCCTGAAACTGTATTCTGATTTCTTTTGGTCCATAGGAAAATGGTATTTTGGCAAAATCAAGAGGATTCACATCAACAGAAAAGGAAAGCTCACTTGACACAAACCAGAAAAATCAATGCTTTCTGACTGTTTCTGCAACTCCGATAACTTTTTTTTCATAAGCACTTACTACATGGAAAGCCGATAGAACATTAAGCATAAACAGATTCTTTCAATACTAATCAGGACTTAGCAGTGAAGTTATTGTTTCACAATCTACCAAACCAGCAATCTGTTCTGCTGACAAAACCTGCGGACCTGTCATCTCCTGCTCTTGCTCCCTTTCCTGAACCAAATCAGCCTTAACGCAGCAGTCAGCCAGATCATGGAGCTGATACAGCAAGGGAAAAAAGCTTTAGTTTCCAGCCTCCTGATCTCAATGACCAACTGCACTCAATGACCATTCCCTTGCAAAAGGAAAGGGGCGAGATGATATAATTTGGAGGCAAAGTCAACTTAGACCAGCTTCTCTTAGCATCCAATATTTTTGGTTTTGCCTTTAAAAACAAGATGCATAATGGAGAGACTGGGAATACTTTTTTGTGCAGAGGAGAGGAAAATGTATTTCAAACTGAGCAAGAAAGCTGCCATTCCAAACACTAAGAGGAAAGTTTCATGCAAAAAAACTGTGTACAGTATTTTGCACACGTAAGAAAATTCTGACAAATTAAGGGACTCTATAACTTTTCAACCTGGATTTTTATCCCTGTATAGCGACCAAGGACGCTGCTGATGTGCTCCAGCTGTGCATTCTGCATGCCAAGAGAGACAGATTTGTTAAGTATCAGCCGAGTGTGCATCTGCCTGCTCCTTTCACTGCAGGTTGCAGAACTGATGTCGTAATAGGCAGACTTCAAAACTGCAAAGAACGTTCCTTTAAACAAAAGGGTCAGATGGGTCTGATCAAAAGAAAATAAATCAGAAAAGCAAACAAATGCACTCAGTAAACCAAGTTTCACCATGCAAGGCAAAAGGGTATTTTTTCTTTGCCTGCTCTTGCCCTTATTATCCTTAAAATAATGGTTCTGGGAAAGAGATTTCAATATATGCCATAAAAAAGCTGTGGCTAGTCTACAGAGCATGTTAAGCAGAAGGAAGGGTAAACTACTCTGGATGTTCTAACGAATGAAATGATTTAATAACATCTCACTTACAAAAACTTTCATAAGCTTTAGCACTGTATTTTACTCACTTGAGAATTCTTGACAGCTGTTAAGACACTTTCCAGCTATCCAATTAGGGAAGAGGAATGGTACAATTCCAATAACTTATCTCAGAATTTGTCAGAAAATTAAGAGAAAACTATCATGACTTTTTTTTTTCCTTTTAAAGAAAAAGGTATTATATCTGACATCTAAAATATTTCTTGAGGAGTGGTAGTAAGGAAATATTTGCACATGGAAAACAGGCTGAAACCTGGGTAAGAACAAATCCACAATGGTTCACAGGGCTGATGGAAGTACTTCTCAAGACAGTCACAGACAACTAGGAAGGTCTGTTGCAGGTTTTATTTTTGGCTTGGTTAAACATGATATATAATCTTATCAGATGTATTGCAGAGAGATAAAGCAGTATAGAACAGAGAGAAGATCTGGGCTATTTAATGAAACACCTTCTGTTAAAAATTCAGCTACATAAAAGGGCTGCATCCTGCAAACCTCTACAGGCCCAAGCAGACGGTCTGACCAGCAAACTCTTGTTTGTATTTATTGGCGAGTTTATCTAAGTACAAACCTTTTCCCATCTTTGGATAAAACCGGTAAGCAGAGGGACATACTACACTAAGACCTGGGCAAAACCTCTCTGTCTTACTACTAAAAGCAGTTTACAACTCAGCTCAGGAAAGACTGACCTCCAGACCTGCTCAGCACAACCTATTGCCTTGCACCGGGCACATGGCCTAGACTTAGAAAATAGCAAAAATAGATTGCTTGGGAAAGATGGGACATGCAGAGCCTTGTGGTTAAATTTGGAAGTATCCATGCATAACCCAGGACAAGAGAAGATCTTATGCTGTAGGATCTGCATTTCTATTCTTTATTTTTTGCAGTATATCGAAAGCTAACAGGGAGAAGTTGTTTACACAAATGGGAAAAGATAACTCCCAAGCTCAATTTGTGGCTGTGATACCAGCTGTTTCTTGCAAAATTTGACAGGTCACTTACCCTGATTTCTGAATATAAAGTACATTTAAGTAATAGTTTCAGATACATTGAGAGAGCAAGATGAGCACGCAGAGGTGAGCTGAGGTTTGTAAAGTGCTTCAAAATCCTTCAGCTGCAGACAGTGAAGAAAAGTAAATATTCAACATGTTAAAAAGATTCCAGTGTTCAAAAAGCTTTTTTCCATTATAAGCGGGAAATTCACACATCCAAAGAATACACTGCCCCTTTTCTTGAACCAAATTATTTTCTGTTACTACTGTGATCACAAAGCCTGATGTAGTGCTTACATCCAAGTTCTTGGCCTATCTGTTACGGTCACCAGAAAAAATGCAGTCTATTTCTCTGCAAGGTAGGCCAACTCTGCCTTATGTTGTAAATGCCAAGAACGGTGAACGTACAGGGTCTGAGAAAGACAGAAAATATTACTTCACTGTGGAGACAGCTAACACAGAATTGCTTGCAGCAGAGCAGGAAATCATATCAAAGATCTCTCCATGATCTTGGCACCTCCCACACAGATCCTCATCCTTCCTACTAATGCTCGTGGAGCTGGAAGATTGCAACAGCTCCTGCACTTGTCCAGTGGGACAAGGAACAAAAGGCTCGAGCAAAACGATCATGGATGTAAGTTGCTGATGCTGTGTGGCAAACTCAACCATTTTTCTAACATCTCAGCTTCAGAATAGTCATCTGTTCTCTGTGTAGCCAAGATAATGAATCTCGCTCACAACGCAAGGCAAACAGAGGCACACTGAAGAAAGAAGAGCTCTAAAGTCAAGATACATGTTTTAAAAGGTTGGGCCAAGTGGCATATGCCTGTCCGGTATTTCCTTCTGCCTTCATCTTCTGAACTGTGTAATAGCGTGTGACTAATATCAGTCCTCCCACTTCTTCAGCCTAGTCATTTCAGCTGATATTTTAAAGTGTACCACACTATGTGCTGACATGCCTCCACCCTCTGCTAGCTTTCCTGTTCTAGAGAGAGACAGAGAGAGAATGACTCATGCATCTCTCCTACTATTCAAGCCTTTTAAGCAAATTCAAAGGAAAGTTTTAAAGGTGCTCTCCTGATTTGGGAATGCCTGGGTGGGGTTTTCTTTTTCTGCGTGTGCTTGTTTTGTCAAATTATATGTAATTTTCCAACCTCTATGATGCTGAGACATTTTAATAATTCATGAACCTTTCTGACACTGTCAAATTGCAATTTGGAAATGTCAGAGTACCCACTGGTATAGGCATTTGTGGATGCCTATAGGAAAGGAAACGGAAAAAAAGAAGGACGGTAGAATTAGGTTGCTAAATGCCATGTCTGGCTTGTACTCTATTTGACAGCCATAATTAAAAGCTGAGGTGGTGGAAAGAAGAAAGTGAAAAACCTGAAAGTGAATGCATTTTACACGTGATACCAATGCTAAGTGACTTCAGAATGTTCTGAAGAAAAAGAAATATTGAAGATTTTTATTTAACTTCCAGCATATTTATGTCAGATTTAAATGCAAAGTATTTTATCACCAACTCTGGGCATCTTCAGAAGATAGCCACATGATGCTTACAAAACCAAGGGTAGAACAGCAATCAATCCCAACTGCAAAATGAGCAAAGAAACGATAACACCATCAGGAAACATGAACTTGAAAGTACACCTCTAAGTTTCACAAAACTTGAGCTATTTTGAAGGAGTAGGCTATATTTCAAGAGCAGATGCAAATCCTCATCAGGAAACCGCCTGCCTGCGGATCCTGCTTGCAGCTTCACCCAAACACAGCTGATTGTAACAGTAATGGGATCATACAAAAAAAGAGCTGGATCACTACAAAGGCAGATCCTCATCCCTTATGGCTTTACAGGTAAACTGACCTCCATCCAGGAGCTCACATGCAGCCAGTGGATGTGCTATGGTCACGTGGACGTAAGGAAACAGACGAACCAACACTTTGCTGCTTTATCGTGTAGAACACTATTAAAACACTATTTTTTTAAAAAGAATGATTAAAGTGAACTCATGTTCAGAACTCTTAAATAGAACAGAAAACTGCCCTTAAAAGCAGCTACTTAGAATCAAGAAGCTGACAAGAAAACACTGAGTTTGGAAGAACTGTGTTATTTTGTTTTTAACCTAGATCCACAAAGAACACGGAGAGGAGAAAGTCATTAGGGAGATCACCAAGAAAACAAGCCAGCTCTGAAGTTCTCCCATAGACTTTTTTTATTCCAGATCAAATCTCGACCTGAGACATGATCTAGAGAAAAGCACAATCCACTGATACAGGCAGCTTGCTGAATGGCCTCTAATGTTGTCCCCAGGAGGACTGCTACCTTAAGAAACTCAAATGTCTTCCTTCTCTACCAGCAGTGACTTCCTAGGGATTGAGATGTTTGTTTTTCTGGAACCTGAATATCTAGGCAAGACCTAGGAGGATGAGGAGACAGGGGCGTAGGGGGCTAATGCTGGGTAACGTGCTTCAAGGGTTGAACATCCACATACTTGGTTGAGATGATAAACTGAGAGGTGTCATGCTTTAGGGGGTATGTCTGATCTTTGAGTACATGGGCAACCTCTGTTTTAGGGGAAGATGCAAGTGGCTGAAGAACTGCTGAGCTGTCTCTTGCTCTAGACACAAAAACCCACTGCCTGCCTCTAAAACAACCCAAAGGTAGATTCTAATAATATACTTCCTGTCAGCCTCACCTCTTTGATTCATTTCCTCCTCTTATGACAAAGAACTTCCACAAACTTGCCCTGAGGAGGAATAACGGGTCAAAGCACCATTCTGAGGTAGATTCCTCAGTAGATGGCCCCTTTGTGGGGACAACATGAGCACCCACAGTGTGGGCCACAGGCACCTCAGTGGTGCTGCTTTCTCCACACACAGCAGGCCATTCAGAGAAGGAAGTCCTGCACTTCGTGGTCGGCTTCTCTCAGCTCTGAACCGCACGCAAGTGCAGCTGAGATTCCCTCACAGGGAAAGGCCTTTGTATCTGCTCAGCTACCTTCTTTTCACACAGCTTTCCATGCGCAGTTTCCAAACACAGCTGCCATCTCTCCTCCAGCTTCACGCCCCTCAGCCGCAGCAAGAAAACCAGGCCGCTTCTGACACGAGCGCCAAGCGCAGCACTGGAAACGGGGCTCCTCCAACGCCTCCCCGCTGAGGGGTGCGGGCGGGCCTAGCCCTGACGGGGAGGACAACGGGCCTTATGCCCGACCGCGGCCTCCGACGAGCACCGACGCGTGTGGAACCTGCTCCCCAGCCCGGCCCCGCTCGGCCTCTGCCCGCGGCGAGATGGCTGCCGCCGCCGCTCGCGCCGCCTCAGGCGCCGGCCCTTCCCGCCCTTCCAGGAGCGCGACCCCGCGCGCTGCCCCTTTAAGAGCCTCCGCAGCGCCCCCTGGCGTTCGGCCCCCGCCCCCCCCCGCCGCGGCCTGCCCCGCCGCGCCGCTCCCCGCCCGCTTCCCCCGGCGGCGGGAGGAGCCGCGGCCGCGCCGGCACCCGGGGCGCGGGCGGCGCCGCCGCCGCGGCCGCAGACGGGCGGAGGGAGCGCGGCGGGGTGACTGCCCTGCGCCTCCCGCGGGGCCCGGCCTGCGGGGCCCGCTGCCGCCTCCCGCCGGGCGCCTCTCCCCGCTCGCAGCGGCGGGGTCCGCCTGAGTGAAGCGGAGAACCGGGGCGGGGGGTGTTGACACCGGGCGATCCCGACCCCCGGGGTTTCCCCCCCCCCGTTAAACCCGGCGCTACCACCGCACGCCGCACCTCCGTCTTCGGGGCGTTTCAAAACCGAGCGGGTGCGGGAAAACCAGCGGGGCCTGCGAGAGCCGGGGCCGGTGCCCCCACCCGAGCTCGCCAGCCCCGGCTCTCAGCCTTGAGCGCGGATGCGGGGACAGGGACGGAGGCTCTTCCCAAAGAGAAGAGCTTTGCTTCCTGAAGAACTAGTACAAACTTCCCCAAAACCCTCTTCGCAGCCAGATCGAGGGAAGAACTGGGGAAGCATTTCATTTCCAGTTGGCTCTCCCAGACCCTTGCTGGGGTAAGGTTTTGTTGTCCTATGGCCGCGGCTGAGCTGTGAAACACACACGTTCTTCCCTCCCGAACCTCTCGTGTCAACGGTGCCCAGGAGTAACAGTCTCTCCCAGTGGGGCTCAGAGCCAACATATGTCAGTGACTCACCCAGGCGCTTGCCAAATCATTAGACCATGAATACCTCTTAGGAGAAAAAAAAAAAACCAAAAACAACCAAAAAGCAGGCCAATAAGCAGCTTCTAAAGAATAAAGAAGGGATACCGACAAACAAACTGCATCAATACTCCCAGCTGGCTGCCTCCGCCTCGTGGGCCAAAGTATTTGAACTGGGAGACCCGTGTTTTATCACTTAGAGATTGCAAGTTCGATTGCGGAGTCTAGTCTGATGGCTGGCTGGATAATTTGTCTCTCGGCTCAGAGAGAAATGATGGAAGTCAATTTGACAGCTGCGAGGCTCCCCAAGGATTCCAGACCCAAAGTGCACAGAGCAGTGACAGACACGGCAATGCTCTGAATATCAATGAAGCTCTGCCTGGGAATAATGCTGAGGCAATACAAATTGCACATGTTCAGCTGGAAGGTTATCACTATCATTATAGTTATTAATTATTGTTATTATTACTTCTATTATTAAGACATAAAAGAAGCCAAAAACCTCCTCTTGGTCTCACAGAAGACAGATGAGTCCCCAGCTCCGACCCTCTGTGTCGTGCAGCCGCATCGATGTAAAGTGGAGCTACAGAGGGTTAAGAAGATCCTGCACCATAAAAAGCTGTGAAGCTTTCCGCTCGTTAGAGAAGGAATGGGACTTGGTCTGAGGTCAGGGAAGAAAATGACTCATTTGGACCCAACTTTCCTGCGTTTCGTACAGTGCGCTGCGAGTGGAAACTCTATTGCCGTCTCTTCCAGGGGAGCTGCCCCGTGGACCTGGAAGCGTTCGGATGGGATGCCAGGAGAGGAACATCGGAACCGAAGCGCAAGAACCAAAGCATGGCCGGTTCCCCTGGTGTGCATCCAGACCAACACCACCGATCTAGTGAGCTGGTAACTGCAGAACTTGCAGCACAACTTGGCCTTCAATATCTGTCAGATTGCAGTTTATTGGCTTAAAATAACAACATGCAGGTCTCCATCGCTTGGCTTCTTGGATGGGTGGCAATAAAACTGACCATCCTTTTCTGCCTCTCACAAATACAGGTGATCTCATGTGAAAGCCAATTTAGATTCTTTGCTTATTCTGTCTTCTTAGGCTTTCTTGGGAAGTCTCGGACAGTTAGCTCAAATTTCTTTCAAGTTGCAGTCAAATGCAGCATTGGAGAAAAAAAAAAAAAAAAGAGCAAGAGAGAAGGAGAAAGAAAAACCCACCAGACCTCTAAGCAAAATGGCTTTTGTGCTCATATTCAGAACTATTCATTTTGCCATTGGAGAGAAGAGAGGTCAATTAAAGCAATATACTAGAACCTGCTTACATAGCAAATTTATTCCTGAAAAACAGATTTACAAGGGAAACTAAGCTCAGTGGCAACACCATCAATTCAGTCAGAAGCAGCACAATTGTTTGGCTAAAACTATGGCAACTGTACAGATACTAACATGCAATCCTGCTTTATTAAATCAAACCTCTAGTGAATCTGTTATCACCATAGTAACACTGTAGTTATTACATGGAAACATGTTGAACTACAGTTTGATATTAGCATCTGGTTAGCATCTGCACAGCTTCTTATTCACATTACTAAAATTATAGTCCAGGCAGAGAAGAACTTAAGTAAAACTATAGCTTGAAGGCCAAATCCTGGTCTCAGGTGCATTATATTTAACATACAGGTCCACGATACGCACCCTATATCTGGATTTATAATTAGGGTCTTGGTGTGGTATGTAGAGGTTAGTTTATGTATCTCCTAGGATGCAAATACACACATGCTGTGTTATTCATAATAATATCCACGCAAAAAACCTGCAAACCCATGTGATAATTGCAACTGACCCTCTCTCAAGTGCTCTCCAAAGCAGCCCAGGTTTGCAGAGACTGCTTCGAACACTTCAAACCGAGCTTGTTTTATTCTTATTTATTTTAAGCCACCTGCCACAACATTTTTCCTGTCTTCTTCCTCCCACAGAAAGTGTGGCGCTTTGTATTCAGGCCAGCGCCGTTTTGTGAATAAAGTTAGGAATTTTGCAATCTGAGAGAAGTGATAGGTTTAAGGCCCAAAAAATCTACACATAGCGGGGATGAGAAGTGGCTGAGTTATATCACTAGAAAGAGATATTCCTGGGTTTAAAAAAAAAGTATAGAAAAAAGGAAAAACAATGGTTTTCTTTCGGGCTAGTAATAGACTGCTATATACTTCTTTCCTTTGGCACCGAAGCCACCATACTTAGACTCCCGGTAATCACATTTTTAGATTTATAGATAGAAGATGGAAACTAGTAAATATTCTTCCAATTACTAACACATCATTTCTTTTTTGCAGGCTGTAGCATATAGAAAGTATAAGATGGAACAAAGGGCTGCACGCTATTCAAAATATGCCTATTCTTGCCAGGGCTTTTAGGGAATACGGCCGGGTCCAGGCAGGGTGAAAGAACAAACTAGTGAGCACAAGACAGGTTGTGTCATTTTTTTTTCTCCTCAATAAACTAAATATCTCATAAGGAAGAAAACATAGTTGTTTAACAGCTGGGTATTACATCTACATAAAAGATAGGCCCATTGCCTTTTCTCAGAAAAAATAAACACTTTTCAGGGACTGTATATTGCAAACAACTGGAATAGGCGGCATTTCATTCCTCTCCCACGACAGAATCTGTTATTACAGATTCCACTTCGTGTTCAGTTGCAAAGGCAGCACACATGATCCCTGTATCATGAAGTTATTTCCATACGGATCACAAACCCATTTCTTTGAACGTATGCAGGAGAGATGCGTAAATTGAGCTTAACTGACTACATGGACTAACTTGCTACCGCCCTTGAAGGCATGTAATATAGATGCAGAATAAATTAGAGATAAATAGTTGGATTAAAATAAGTACTATCTTAATATTCCGATCTTTAAGTAAACCAGAGTATTTTGACTGGGTTACACCTATCCTCCACTTCTGTAATGAGGTAGAGTACGTGGCAAGTGGCACTGGATTAAGTGTATAGCTTTTAAAAGTGTTTAAGTATCTAAACCCTTAGATAATACTTAGATTTTTCAAGAGCACACAGGTGCCTACCTGCCACCCAGATCAGTGGGCAGTAAGATATCCCAGGTGGTCTCAAAACTCCTGCCAGATATAGCAGCCTTTCTAAAAGAGACCAATAACTCTTAGATAATCCAGTCCTATGCATTTGCCAAGTAGGAATATATTTAAACAAGTTTTTTTTAAGCTTTGATGAATATAGCTGTCTGAGGTTTCATCAGTTACTTGTTGAATATTGGTAGGATTTGTGGTTTCAATTGCAGCGGGAGACAAACTGCTGCCAGAGCTTGCTCTGCCTTCAAAATTTAGATCCAATTGATTCAATTTTTCTACTTTTTTGCCTCTGCTACCACGGAAGGTTGATGGAGCTTATGGGTGACAAAAAGACAGAAGAATACTTGAATCCATGAAATACACAGCCACAAAGCTTTCTGATCTTTCTGGAGGGTGGGCACTTCGATAACACGGCACACAATAGACTTGTGTAGCCCAAAGAGAGTGCTGTGGCAGCTACAGAGAGCTCAAAGGGGCCTTCTGGGTTCAGAGATAACAAGCCTAGAGAGCATCTTCAGGGGCATTTACTCCTATTTCCTACATAACCCAGGTGAAGCAGTTCCACTCAGTAATTACTGCACTCAAGTCGCTACTCTTTCCAGCTGCACAAGTGAAAATTAACGAGGCTTTGGGTAAACCCTGGGGGAGGAGGAGTCTGTATCGCTCAACTACAACAGCAGGTGAAGCAGTGCTCGTGCTATTTTGGGATGAGATTAACGTTAGTGTTTCACATACACTTATTTTCTGCAGTCTACAATAAAAAGCACTATTTCAGCTCAAACTACTGCCACAAACTGAGATTCAGTGCACTAGGCCCTACAGTAACTAGATACAAGCCCAGGGCGTCCATCGCCACCTGCAAATCTGAAACAGGGCATTTTTGTTAAAAAAAAAAAAAAAAGAAAAAAGGGAGTGCCAGTGCATAATTGGAAAGATAAAAGATAATATAACAAACACCACCACTAAGGGCAAACAAACAAAAATAACAACAATTGGGAAAGGGATTTTTGCAGGAAAAACCTAAAGTTTTTTTTGTGCTTTTAGTCACACATCAGATTTAGATACTTTTTCCTTAAGTGTAGGTTCTGTAACCCCCTCCTGCCTCCCACAGCAAGCAAGGGCTAAGACATGATCCTTCTCTGCATTGGATAAGGATGAAAAGCAGCTTTGACAAACACAGTTACATCAGTAAAGAGCCAACAGAAGAAAAGCTTTACTTTAGGGATCTTTGGTGACTTAAGTTCAGCTTCCTCAACGCACACAGACTCTCTGCAAGGAAAACACATCGCACAGACTTACCGGGAGGTGACCCAGGTGAGGGCAGCAACCTGCTGGGACTGATCCTGATCCTGCCTGGCTGACTTCATGGGGAAAACTGGTAACACTGTGTGTTCACTGGGCTTTCCAGCACAGCTCACAAACATTGCTTACTCTGAAGTTACTTCTTGCTTACTTCCCCTTTTTTTTTTGTAAACAAGAAAAGGAGCCCAACAAGGACCACACTGAGCAGTCACATCTCTCAAAGTACAAAAGATAGCTCACAAATACCCCTGCTTAAACAAAAAGCAACACCACAGGAAGTGTTGGATCCCAAAAAGTCCAAAATCAATTCCAAAAGGATTGATCATTTGCTGGTTCTCCTCTCACTCTAATCCTTGGTGTTCCCTTCCCCACTCTTCGGCTCACCTTTCAGGAGAAACTGCTGCTTCCAAATGGCAATTTCACAAGCACCTGTGAGAGAACTTAATTGGAACTAATTATCTGTTGGTTGTCTGGGACCTGAGGAGTCACAGCAATTACTTCAGTCAAGAAACAACCTGGGGGAGGGCGTTGCTTCTTTTCAGAAAAATGAACTAAGCTGCTCCCTAAAGGAAAGTTCTTAAAGCGCTGGAACCTATGAAATACAAGCTAAATACAAGTCAGTGAAATGACTGCCACCAATGATTTATTATCGCCATTAATAACCACATTGCTAACAGTAGTATGTCTATGCTTACCAGAAATAGCTCTTATGCTAGTTTTGATATGATTATTGATAAGGATCATTTTGGGCATGGGTCTAATTGAGACTTATTTATCTACATGGAGAAAAAAGGAAAGGCAGAGGTGAGAGGTTAAAGAAAGCAGGAAGCTTAGTAGAAAAAGCTGTGAGTTGGAGAAGATAGTTATGAGCTCAAAGCAGAAAGAATTCAATGAAAACTGCAGAAAATTCTCTGGTGATTTATAAGTGTAGAGTTCTCATTCTATGAAATAACGATAAGTGAAATTAAGTCCTCTTTCAACACTACAGGACATTGCCTTTGTGATGGAGATGAATCCCTTAAGAACTGGGAGGAGGAGCATGACCCATAGTGAAATATTACTGTTTTAGCCAAGAGAGAGCAACATCAACTTTGCAATATGTGTTTGCCTGTGTAGCACAGGTGCATTTTAACCAAGTCTCCCAGGAGATCTGCCTGAGGCCAGACTGTTGCTGTAAAAAAAGAATAGAAAAGAAATATGTTTAAGTAAAGGCAAAGGTAAATTTGGCTGGACTGCTGCCTAATGGGAGAAAGAAGGAACAATACAATTTTTTAAAAGCAATTCTCCAGAGGCTGGCTCCCATTAGACTTCCCGGCAGCACACGTGCTTGGGAGGATACGAGCCAGGTATTTATTTTCAATTCTGTTGAAATGCAAAAAAAAAAAGATAACCCTCCTGGAAGCATAAATAACTAGTTTGGGACAAAGCAAAAAAAGTTTACAGAGCACACGGTTTTAGTAGCAGCCAAAGTAGAGGCTGTAAGTGGATGATATCAAGAAGCATTAATGCAATCTTTACACTTAGCAACTACATTCTTAAACGAATTTAGCTCTGACTTCAGCGTCTGCAGAATCAAGCAGAAGACGACCAAAGGAGGAGACAATGATGGTAGCCAGTGATGGGAAAAAAACGCCGGTGAAAGGAATAAAACTGTGAATACGTTTTTAGGGCAGAAGTTGTTTTGCTGGAGGATGCCTGTGTCAGTGTGGATTATGGCTGGATGAAAACAGGCAAGATTCTCTTCAGATCCAAAATATTAGCCAGATGAAATTTTCTCAGAAATTAAATTTTCAGCAAACTAGATTGCAGCTATGGGAACTTCATGAGTCTTACTCCCAGCACACTTCCTAAAGCAATCGGAAGGTCTGACCTGTCCTCTTTCCTTTGAGACTGGACAAAGCCATTCCCTACCAGCTGGCAGTTGGCAAGGTCCGAGAGCCCACGGGGAGTCACTTCACTAATGAGAGCTGAAGAGTTGGACTTTTAGGCAGCTCTGACAATCTTGCTAGATAAGACCCTACATGCTTGAAATCAAAAAGCATGGCTGTGTTTCGTGGTACATGCCTTCTGTCTGTTGGGTAATTTTCATTAAACTTGACAAAAACTTTTGATAAAATCTACACTGAGAGCAAAGGACAATGAAGAGGAGGAGAAAAGGCCAATTTTAACAGCTTATATATGACTTTCTGCATAATTTACACAAAGACCTTGAAGATGGTAAAATAGGGGAAAGGGATTCAAAGATTATTTGCATAAAATGGAAACGGGAAAAATAGCACTATACAGAATATGTTATATTCTACTCCAAGGAAATTCACAGACCTGTTTCTATAATCTTGGGAAGGAAGCCAAAGGAGACTGGAAATACACGGAAAGCTTTAAACAATTGATCTTACTGGGAGGTTACACTGGTACCTTTTATCCTCCTGGTACCCAGATGTTTCAGAAAATACCCAGAAGTGAAACACTTGTAGGTTTCTAGGAAATAAAGTGGAGAATCATTCTCCTCTCTCCCTTCCAGCCTGCTGTCAAGCCATCCATCGAGCCTCTGGTACAGGCGTACGAGGTCTCTGCCACACTGCAGACAGCCTGCCTCGGGCTTTTGATCTTTGGTCTTAACAAAAGCCACGCGAAGGTGGATGGAGTTAGCAGCTGAAAAGGAGCATCCCGAGGAAGTAAATGTGTTGTAGCAATTGCTGTGATGATGTCTGGCGTGGCACTCCCGACAGAGAACAGTTTGTCTCAAGGAATGCCGTGCTGCCGCACACTACTGTGTTTTTCAGAGAAGAGGTAAGGGGAGCATTTTGACAATCTGCGCTTTTAATACCTTGAGTGCAGAGATGTTGGAAATGGCTGTATTTAGTGATGGCCAATGTCATGCCTTTACAGCTTTAGACCTAGTGCTTCAATTACAGACGCAGCATTATTGCTCCAGCTTTGCCCTCCCAGTTCTATCTGCAGCGGCCCAAATGCTGGATGCAGCCCCCAGTCTGTAAAGCGTTACAAAACACTCCAAGGTATTATTTTAACTACAACTGCTAAGAGGTTAGCGTTACTCTACCCTACTAACCACAGTCTGATGTGCCTTCTTGAGACAGAATTCAATGAAGAAAAATCCTCTGACAACCCCTGCCCCCTTCCAACATAAAAACTGGAGCATGCCTCTTTAAAACTAGCCTATTTAGGCCACAGATGCTAAATGAATTCAGCAGACAGACGGAGTAATGGAATGTCAGTGTTCCAGTCTGCTGCCTTGAAGCAATAGGGGTTTTTTTATTATTAATTTCTCCTCTCATTTTCCAATGCTGCCTCTGGGCTCCATGCTTTAGATGCAGTATTCTTGTCAGTCTCGCTAACCCAATTTGGAAATAATTAAATTTTAAAATATTAAAGGGATTATAAATACTTCCCACCCCACTTCCCCCACCCCATTCCCTTTTATGCTGTCCCTCCAAAACTGCTGAATTTTGCTTCAGGACTTAAAATGTGTTACTGCAGAATCTGATTTGTTACTGCAGTTTCCTTTGCAAAGGCTGGAGAATATCTGAAGGGAAAAAAGCCCAGAGTTAATTCCAGTAAAAGGTGCCCAGGAGCTTTATGAGATAAAGAGCTTTCTGCCATTCTGACATCTTGGAACCTGATCTCACTCCCAGTTAAATTAATGGTAAGACTCAAATTCTTAGAATGGAAAGATTTTTGAGACACATACGAGTCCTCATAATAACACAAATAAGGATGTAGTTTATCACAGAATCATTGAGGTCCAACCACCCTGCTCAAGGAGGCTGAGCTACAGCAATTTGCTCAGCACCAAGTACAGTCAGATTTTGAAAATATTCAAGGATGGAGACTCCAGAACCTGCCTGAGCGACCTGTTCTAGTGTTTGATCATCCTCACAGTAAAAAGCTTTTTTTTGTGTGTCTAGACTGAATACAAGAAATCTGTTTCTTTCTTGTACTTGGGAGCCGAGACCTGGACACAGAACTCCAGATGGGGCCTCACCAGTGCTGAGTAGAGGGAAAGGACCACTGTGACCTGCTGGCAATACTCCTCCTAACGCAGCCCAGGATGATGTTGGCCTTCCTTCCTGTGAGGATGCATTGCTGGCTCATGATCAGCTTCTGGTTGCTGAATATCTGGACGCTTACACAGGCTTATAGATTTTTAAGGCTGGGAAGAACAGTCTCTCGTGTGTAGCACATCTCAGACATTAGCATCAGGTATTTTCTTCTTTTTATATCTCCCACAAATAGATTGTAAAGGTATGTATTTACAAGTCCTGAAACAGAAGCTGAATTATTCTGATAATGTTCCTCCAGCTCTTACTATTGGGATCTTCTAAAAGCCAGTTCTCCAGGTTTAGAAAGGCAAAGCCACAATGTGAGTCTCACAATAGATGAAGGTTTCCTAACTCTCGGGCTTGCCCTTTTGTGGGTCCAACATGCTGCTATTATTTTAAAGCTACATCTGGAACAGAGCCTACAA
Organism: Numenius arquata; assembly: GCF_964106895.1. Classification (NCBI taxonomy): domain Eukaryota; kingdom Metazoa; phylum Chordata; class Aves; order Charadriiformes; family Scolopacidae; genus Numenius; species Numenius arquata. The sequence continues at coordinate 7,373,657 of NC_133595.1, forward strand.
AAGAAAAGATGAGACCATTACCAGCTCATCTATGCCATCTTTGTCCCACATTTCCATCTTGAAAGCATTCTGTTTAGCTTCAGATCTTTCTGGGTCACCAGTGGTTTGTTTCAACAACTGTACTCCAGACCTCACTGAGACTCAACCAGGGATTTTTGTTTATGGTTTCTATTTCCTGTATATTCTTCTCATTGATTGCATTTCCCAGTTCATGCCACGTCTCGGATGGAAAATAAAAAGCACGGGAAACAAAGGGAATCCAGCGCGTCACACATATCATGTGTAACACATAAGCTGAGATTACCCAGAGCCTGAGAATGGCTGTCCAGGAACTTAGTTTTGCCTGGAAAGGAGTCAGTAGAATCCAACCTAACCCAGGTTCATCTAATGATGTAGATGCAAAATCCTGACACCATTGAGAAAAACCAAACAAACAAGGTCACTGGACTACTCAAAAGACTCTGGTGACATATTAAAGAGGGCAGATTTGTGGTTTTTCATATCTGGAAAATGAAGTTATAGAACATGGAAATAGTTTTATATTGAACATGGGCAGGCCTTAACTGACCTGGGTGCTTCAGACAAGATACCGGTCAAGATGTCTCCGAGAACTGATACATATAAAGATGCGAACAGGATAATTTTATCTGAACCTGAGTTACAATGAATTACAGCTTATAGTTCATACTGGAGCAAAACCTATTTGACTATTTTCTCTGTTTTACAATATTGAGGGAAGTAGTTTGGTTTGGGCACCAGAACCCAGAAGAATACAGTTCTGTTCCTCATTCAAGCACAATCACTGGGTACTATTGGGCAGGTAACACTATAGTGCACTTCTAGAAAAGCCAGACACTGGTGTGCACCCTGTAGTAACTGGAAATGTCTGTCCAGCATTTCCAAAGATGACGCCTCTATAAGTCTATTTACCTTCCATAAAATAACTGTTGCTTCCTAAGAGGATACAAAGATCCATTCTTTAGATTACTTGAATTTCTCAGTTCTCATAGAATCAGTGACTGTATATGAATCACCAATTATACTGAATATTTAGGTCAGAGAAAAGCATGCAAACTGACAACATAGTCTGTAAAATCAAGGGCATTCTATCAATTTCTATGTGACATATTTTTCTTGGGGGTACTTTTAATTAGTAAATCTTCCTACATTGTTTATTGTTTTTCAAGAATCAGTATAGTTGGATGTTAAGAAAAAAGGTTTGTTAATCAGAGTAAATCCTCTGCATTTTCCAGAATAATTTTATGACATGGCTTAGGAAAGAAAGAAGCCTCAGTTCAAGTGGAAGTGAAGAGAACAGAGGTGGCAGCATCAAAAGGATAGGAAGACTACACTTACTTTATTGTAGGATTATGCAGTTGTAAAAGCATGAACTAGTCTGTCTTGAAATAAAGGAACTCCTAGCTCAGAGTCCCTGGTTGGGCGTATGACAGATACCCATTTATTCTGCATCAGGCAAAGGAGGGATCCATAACACAGTGAGCTATACTTGGGTTGAAGAAAAAAGCTTTTAAAAGATAGCAAGTGATGCCATACGTTTTCATTATGGAGCATGCTATGCAAAGATCTGGGTAGTCAGCTCCCACCAACCATCTGGAGAGAGAAGTCACTCAAATTTAAGTGCTGAACCTGCTGTGGTAGACAATCGGTGCCAGTGAACCACTCACTACTCTCCCCCTGTCTGTTTTCCTGCCTTTTGCTGCAATAGAGCCTTAAAATAAAATAATCTGGCTACCACTTTCCAAACACCCGCTTCCAAACACCCCAGCTTCCATCTGCAGAGTGCACTTCATTCATTGGACAAAGTGGGCCACTTCCACAGAAAAAGCGATACTGCAGGTCCGACCAAAAGGGAAACACCAGAGAAAGGAAATAACACATGAAAAAATTGCCTGTTCTTTATCGAGCTCCTCATGGCCCTGTGTTAAACCCTAATTTCTGTTTTATGTCTCCCTGATTCCTCCCCAGTGCGTAATGTCTCTTTTGACTCCTGTTAAAAGCTTCCTGGGGCTGAGATCTTGGGAACCCAGCAAGCTCACTGGGTTTGCCTTATGAAAAGTGACTTTAAGTGCCAGGGAGGGTTTAGCAGCTTTGAAATAAAAGAACTTTCAACCATGTTGCCATAAATTGCTTTGTTGCCTGTAGTCAGCAAGAATCAGTTTGAAGACTTCTGGAGCCTGAGGGTATCAATTGCTTTGTTTTTTCCCTCTATCAAATCTATCCTCCAGTGACTTGTGTTACACTGCGGGCTGCTCTGGGATGCTCAGCAGATGCTAAATGGGGCACGAGAGACATATCAAGCCCCTTGGCATGTATATATTTTTAAATCAAATAGGCAGACGTGGGCAAAAGAATCTGTGATGGTGAATCAAATGTTCCCTGCTCTGTTGTATACAGTCATCCTGCCTCCCTGTAGGACTAGACAGTAACTGAGTGACTAAAGTCTAACCAGCTTGGGACCGAGTGCTCTAAGCCTTAATCTTGTAAGTACCAGTTCCAGTGGGCTCACTGGGACAGCTTGTATTATAGCAGGTCATTTCATGGAGGAAGACCTATGAAGAATATTTGTAGGTGGGAATAATCTAATGAGAACAGAATACAGGTTATGTCAATTGCAGAAACAATGGGTGCACGTCAGCTGGGAAGAAAAACCAAGTAGGCTATGGAGTGCTGTTTCCCCAACAGCAGAAGGAATACTGAGCAATTTAAAAACATTGGGATGCCCCTGCTTTTTCTACTAATCAATAAGATAAAAACCTTACAAATGAAGGGGACTACTGATGGCTTTTCCTCCTTTGAACTTGTCTGCATGCATAAATTGCACAGAATTAACCTAAATTAGATGGGGATACTGGTAGCAGTCTTACCTATTGTAACTTTTACTAAAAAGCAAATAAGAAAAAAGGCGAATGAAGGAAGATGAACTTGCTTCATTTTAACAATTGACTGGCACTCTCAAAGCTTACCTAAAGGTAGAAGAATAAAGCCTATTGGGAGAAAACCTCTGGTATAAAGGAAACTTATTTGTGAAAATGAAGCTGACATAACTGAAACATAAATAATTAACAATATGTATAGATGCCATATTTGCTTTAAATTACCACCTATGGAGAATGTTGTATGGACAATCTCAGGCATTCAAAAGGCAAACCATATTTTTAGAATTTGGATCTCTGCTGCTGAAGAGTGAGAGCTGCTGAGCAAAGCACAGTGAAGGCCGGTGCAATGATTACACCAGTAATGCAGCAGCTGGGAGAGCTGTATTCACTCTCCTTTGTCAACACAGATCTTCCATATGAGCTCTGCCAACTGATTTAGCTTTCCAGGGTGTCAGATTCCTATCTAAAATGCTGAAAGAACAATTCTCTCCTATTTAACAAGGATAAGGAGTAGGTAAATACATTATATATTGTGAGTCAGTCAGGCACTATAGTGGTGAGGGACATGAAAGCCCCTGACGTGGGCTGGGAGTGCTACTTGCTTGAGAGCATGTGCTGAAGAAATGGTAGAATAGGCTTATTGGAGTCCAGCATTCTGTGCTCTAATGCCACCAAAGAGAATGTGCTTGCTGTAAAAAATCTGAGAAGTCCAATTTCACATACCAGAAGTTTTTCACAATTTATTAATATTTGTGGTTCTGGAGCTTCAAAGTCAATAGAGATCATCTATATTTCACTGCTAGAAATAATAGCTGATTTAACTGCAACTATGCAAATGAACTCAGGGACAAATGGTCTGCCTAGAACTCCACTGAAGCCAGTACAGCTTTAGGAAACAGCTACCTTAAAAGACCAGTTCTTATTAAGTAACTTTCTGCTTGGAACAACTTGATGGCTGTTGTTCCTTTTGCAATTCCATCACATCCTCACAGAAGGCCCTCAGCTCGCCCTGTGCACTGGTGGTAAGTCACTGCGTGACAGCAGTCAGTCCACAGTCCCGGCTTGGTGCTGCTGCTCCAGTGTCTGCCTGGCTCCGTGGCTCGGAAACATGTGCAACTCCTATTAATAAACCAGTGCGTACTGGTGGAACAGTGCCAAATCACAGTCATCTCTGAGTTTCCTAATTTCTCTTGCAGCCCTTGCCCTCCAAACAGGAACAAAGATCTCCCCTGTCTGGTTTTGCTAGCTGTGGAGAGGGGCTTAATTAGTCACTGTATCACTTTGATGAAGGCAACATGTTGGGAAGCAAACCAGCCTCTTGCATGACCACTAACCCAGCCCTTCCTCTTCCTCCCTCTTCCTCTTCCCCTCGAGCAGACAGACGCTGAGTTCACGGGCCCAGGTGCAGACACGCAGGAAATAGCAGCAGTCGGCGTCTCAGACAGCAGCCATCGGGAGGTCTCAGGAGGATCAGGCTTGGTTTCTGTGTGAAACAAGAATTGGATGAGATGACAGACGTAGGTGCTCATTTCCTGCAGAAACGTTGGACAGGAGCAGTTGTCCTTAGCTCCACGAGTGCAGGGTCAGGCGTCTGCCCAGGAAAAGCAGCTGCAATTAAATGGTGGGATCCACTCTGTGTCACGTAGCCAGTTCTGAACGCTGGACCTTTACTCTTTAGAAGATGGAAAGTGTAAGCGGAAAGAGAAACTCTGAAAAGTTTACAGGGAACGGGGGCAGTGTTTAGTGTTTACGAAGGAATGAGCTGGGAAAATCCAGAAACTGCAAGTCACGGACAATTGGTTGTGCACACTGTTGGGAGAGAGGAGGAAGGGTAGTAGTTTGTGATAAACTGCTTATTAATCTTTTCTCAGTTGTAGAATTAGGGCTCAATGAGCTAAGTGGTCCTCAAGAGTTATGGACCTGAGAACTGGCACAATAATCAAATCAGTGATCGCAGTTAATCTGGTTCTACAGTATCAACCTTGCACAGCTGTTTGTCTCCCACAAGCAGCAGTCAGACATGGTGACTCGATCATAGCAGCCTTCAGAGCCTTGGGGTCCAGCCATGGCACTTAATGGGGGCTCTGTGAGCAAAAAACGCACGGTACAGCCTGTGTGACCGTCTCATTTCCCCTCCTTGGTTTACAGAAGCCTCAAGTGCACTTGTGCTCTGAGGTCTGTCCTATATAAATATCCCCAGGAAATAAATAAATGCCAGTGCACTTGTGCATTTCCCTCAGATATTCTTCTCCCCAGCTGCTGTGCTGACAGTACTTACTGGGAATCAGGCATTTCATTCTGGCTCACTGTTCTGCTGGAGGGAGATGGGAACAAGATGCTCCTGCGGCGGGGAAGGGGAGGGTAGCAATTCAGTTACCAGAATATTGGCCTGTTTATTTATAGATGTGCGCGCACACACACACACACAAACCTTTGTAGAAAACTGGAAACTAATTTCTCTTACCCTGCAACTGAAGGGGAGAGCTGAAGACTGAAATCTTATTCAGGGGAAGAGCTGTGAGAGAGTAGAGGGGAGAGTTTAGGACGAGGGGTTTAATTCTCATGCAGATGGGTGCTGAGAGTAGATACCTGTTGTGAGGAGTGAAATAGAAGGGGATTGTCTCAGCGATTCAGTTTTCCAGCAATTCTGGCCACAATCCATCTGGCTATGATTGGCTCAAGTCCCCACAGGACGTTGCAGATGACAAATAAAGTGTCCCCAGGATGGGTGTCAGCCCACGGTGGTATAAACGGGAAGCGGGGTACTCAGGAACCGAACAACTGTGACTAAGTACTAAGCTTGCAGGCTACTCTTCTCTCAAAAGCAAGCCAGGCTTATAGCCACGTCCATTCCTCACCGACCCCGAGCCAACAAAACTGTGCTAGAGAACAGAGACAAACAAAAAGGAGAATTTTAAAGGGAAGCGGAGAAGCCATGTGGTCTTGGCTGGAGACCCAGGGAAGCCTGGTTCCATTTCCTTGGGGGCAGAGCTCAGAACATCTCTGTCTTTTCCTCCCCTCTATCTCATGCTGTACATTTAGTTGTTCTGCTGGGACTGCCTTTCACTGTGTGTTTAGCACTTAGTGGCACAGCAGTTTTGACTTTTTTTGTATCCTTAGTTTATATTCTAATATTGTTAAAAATTAAATGAAACCTATAAAGTCAACGGGGTTGACTCAATTATTCTGTATCAGTCTATGGATTCATGTCTGTCCTGTGCGATCCCCTGCCCCACCTTGCAGTAAAACAGAATTTACTGCCCAGAACTGTCCAAAACTAAATACACCACATCTGCTTGGCTGTGTTTACCTGCAGAGTCACCAAGGTCTTGGGGCCTGACCCAGAGCTCTACAAATGCCATTAAAATGGCAATGAATTGAATAGGTATTTTTGAACATCACCAGAAGACACAAAGTCAGGCTTCTGTTACACACTCTGTGTCTTTTATGTCCTAGGTAATCTAAAGTCACCTTTGGATGACTTATCTAGGGAGTAAGAATGCTCACCTGTCTTTCTAGAGGTTATGAATTAAGTTATTGAAATGCAGTGGAATGTTCAGAGTCCTTTGGAGCAGAGGCACTGAGAACACAAACATGAGGACTATGCATGCAAGAGGAGCTGTGTTCCTGTGCCAGAGCAGCCACTGATCGGTTCAGCACAAAGTCTTTTAACCTGGAAACTCAACAGTGACCATGGACAGATGAGGCTGTTGCGAGCTCACAGCCCTGGCTTTTGCTTGCCTTTGTGGCTGCAGGTGGGTCCGAGCCAAGGAAAAGCCCTGCCAATGAGGCCGTTCTGGCATCACCTCTTCACAGTTGGTCACAAATGACCTTGCAGTGCATCTCATTTCCTGGAACATTCGCATCCCCGCTCTTTCCCTGGAGGCCGCCTCTGGGCAGACACAAAGTCACATCCCATCAAGTTCTCACACCAATCTGGGTATTAAATGCAGGGAGAGCAAACGCTCTCTCCTGTGTGGAGTCTGCAGGGTATGAACACTCGGTGAGAACAGCTAGGTTCCAGGGATGGTTCTCCAAAGGGAGACAGACCTTCTCAATTTAGCTCCCCATTAATTATTGTCAGGTCATCTGGTTACATCTCTAATAATAACAGGCACACACTGTTAATTTCTATGGCAATCTGGATTCTGCTGTCGACATCAGTTCACTTGCCAGTGTTTATCACTCCCCATGGCCCTCAGACTGGGCCGAATTACCATTTTAGCCGGAATGTATTTAATCAATCAGAATCGATGGAGGCTGCCCCATAAAATAGACCCCCATTCTCATTCATAGTTGGGGTCTGCAGCGCTTTCTATTTGCTGTTCCACACACCCTGCCCTGTTGCAAAGCTTAACTAAATGACAAGCCCGTATCAGTTTCACTAGAGAGTTATGAATGGCAAATTATTGCTGTGTTTGTTAAGTTTTTTCTCTTCCGTCCATAAGATACATCCAGTATTGTAATGAAATGGTGCACAGATACCAGTTTATACAGTGGACTAAAGTAATTTAATTTTGGAGGCACCCACGAATTCTGTGGTTTGGTTCTGGTAGTTAAATGTCATACAGTAATACTGTCTAGAACAGAAATCACCACATCCTTGTAACTAACAGGTTTCGATCAAAACGGGTCTAAGGTCTAGAGCAGCAGGAAATACTCCAGCCTGGGATGAAGGCTGAAAATAGCTGGACAACAAGACCTCAGTCGATGGGACGGGCAGGAAGGGGCACAAGTACTGGAAAAGCAGATGGTTGGATCTGCGATGCAAACACAGCAGCATCTGTGTACCAGTGCGGCAGGGCAGGACTGTTGCAGGTCAAAATCTGTGTGTGTTAATAAAGTTCTGTATGTGTGAGTTCAAGGCAGATTTTAAGTGGAGTAATAAGGATATAACAGAGCAGAGCTGAAGTGTTTCAGAAGAATCACATGGTAGCTCAAACGGAGATAGGAGATCCTGCGTACTTGATTAGGGCTTGATGGAACCAGCCCACATATCCTGTGTCTGCCTCTTGCTGTCCTTTCCACTCATTATCACTCCCAGAGCAATCAAATATAACACTAAGGCCTCTTTTGATTTCTTTTTGCATGTAGTCCTATGTGAATGAAAAATGGGGGTATAAAATGCTAGGGAACATCCTCTATGATATGATACATGTCAACATTATTTCAGTGACCTGACATTATGATTTTTGCCAGAAGATCCCACTCCAATATCTGAATTGCAGCACAAGATTCTCTTTCCTTTTTTTCATTACCCTTTCACTCCGATCCTAGCCATGTCCTTCTTATTTAAGAATTGACCCCGGCTCCAAGACTGACTGCTGGAATGAGAAAAAGCTCTTGATTGCTGACCTCTCCCTCTTCCTGAGTCTGTCTTTACACAGGGATCTATGTGTTTTGTCTAGTGCTAATGAGCCGGCCTGTGTTATCTCTAATGTCATTTTAAAATTAAATTAACCCCAGACTGTGGGTGTGTGTTTGCATGGCGATAGTAATACGCTGGGAAGGAGGATGCCTTGGGCGCACACATGAAACCTGCAAAGCTTCTCTGTCGGCTTTGGCTGCTGTGCCGACTGGCACCACCCCAGGGGAGAGTATGCCCATGCATCACAAATTTGCTTTTTGGTTCCCCTTCCACCCACCCCTGAGCTGAGTTCTCTGCCAACTCAGCTTCTGTATAAATCAAAGGGAAATATTCTCCCCCTCCTGTTTTTTTCTTTTCCTGAACAGATTGGATGTCATTATGTGCAGCTGAGCTCGCTGAGGCTTGGGCGGGGGAGGAGGGGACAGGAGGAGTGATGGAAAGAAGAGACGGTTTTAGAAAAATTGCTTACAGTCCATCAGAGGGGGAAAACAGCCTCCAGCTACAAGTAACCAGCACTTCACACACACGCTGATTTACTAGGGAAACCCAGAGCGCTTTAATATTTAAAAATAAAATAGAGAGTCGGGAAAAAAGAACGAGAAGGGAAAGGTTGTTATCCCTATTGATGGAGCAATGAGACAGACATCATGGGTTGTGATGGAGGAGCTGGATGTGGGAACACCTTCCCAAGCTGTCTGACATACTGGGGGTGCTCAGGTGGGAATTTAAAGAGCACATGCAATCTCGCGGACATTAGTCCACGTACAGACTGCAAGGAATGGTCTCATTATGGAGAAGGGCTTCCAGCTCATCTTTTATGAAGTGAAAAGCACCCTTTTACTCCTCCTAGCCAAGTTGTTCTCCACGCAGTGCAGCCAGTTTCCCATCATTACTGAGGGGATCACGAGGTGAGAAAAAGGGAAAAGAAAGGGAAAGAGGAAAGGGGAGGAAGAGAGAAGGGGGGCAGGAGGGAAAAGGGAGAACAGGGCAGGAGAGAGAGGGGGAAGAGAGAAAGGGAAAAAAAGAGGAGTAAGAGGGGAGAGAAGGAGAGAAAAAGGAGGAAAGGGAGGGAAGAGAGGGGAAAGGGAGGATGAGAGCGAGAGAGAGACAGACAGAGAGGAAAGGAGGGGTGTGAGCCAAATGCATGGCATTCAAAAGAAGCAGCTTTCAAAAGCTTTGGCTGGGATGCAGATTTGCAGAATCTCTGGACCCATAATTCCCTGGCATACAAAGCTTGCTGGAGGCATCCATGTGCCCAAAAGGGGCTCGCAGAATAAACAGCAGATAAAAAAAACCAACACCCACAACAAGCCTATGAATTAAAAATGAAGGCAAGGGGAACAGCTGTACTTCCAGGCTGCAGGTGACCTCATTGTGCGAGCTGTGCCGCTGTGAGGCGTGAGCATGACCAGTGCTTCTGAAACAGTAGGTACGGACAATAATAGCCGGCAGGAAGAATACATTCCCTGTCTATATTAAAGAGTAGGTAATTGCCCATCTCTCCTGCCAGCTGTATTTTAATCCAGAACTAAATTACTCCGAACATTCTTATAAACTTTTATGTTACAGCATCTCCTAAAACCTCAGTGGACACTACTAAAAAATACGGTTCTCACAAGTTAAAACAGCCAGGAGGATGATTATCCTCCAAGATTTGCCCAAGATCACAGAGTATCAGGAAGAGTCCAGATTTCCTCGATCTCAGCCTTGTCCCTTAAGCAGACAGCTACTTTCTCCCAGTTTTAGATGCTAATTTAAATGAGCAAGGCTTGCATGTGAGAAAAAAAAGGCCCCTACCCTGCCATTCAGTTCATAGATGTGGTTCTCCAGTTAATAATTATCCTCGACTTCGATGACTTTGTACTGCAGCAGAGTAGTATTCTATCACATAACTAAAAACAAGGTAACAGTATTGAAAAAATACTATTGACTCCACTATACAGATAGGGAAACCAAGGCAGAGGGTGGACTAATTTTCTTCAGTGTTCCATAAAAAGTCAAAGGCAGAAGATGGAAACAGGTGTTACACATCTGTGTTATACACCACCAAATCAGAATCTTTCATTCACTAGTTTCACTGGTATTATTATGCAACTGATAACTGAGGATGAAAAATGATGGATGATCAAGTCAAGAGCCATGCTACCCTGTGACAGCTTTGTACTCCAGAGAAAGAGTCCAAAGGAACGCACTGTCTAAAAAGTCCATATCACTTTCCAAAAGTTAGCCTTAAACTCCAGTATTCAGGTTTGATATAAAGATTAACAGGTAGAAAAGTCCTGAAATGTTTCAAAAAAAGAGACTGCTAGAACTATGGAAATGATTTTCTTGTTTTTAAGTAACAATTTTCCTGAGCTGCTGGATATAGAAGATTGTCATTTAGAGTGGCAAATCTGGAAGATACTGGGAAAAAGGTCTAGTATTTCAAAACTTCAGTCGTCTTCTGTCATGTGCTATGAATGGAAACAATCCCACAACCAACTACCATGGGTCAGGTAGAGCAGCTACACCCTTGCTGGGAGGCTGCACTGAACTGTCTGTGGGGATACTCAGAGTGACTGATGGTGTAAAACAAGCAGACCTGTGGCAGTAAATTTCCAACTGGTTTTGCCTGCTGGATATCGGAATGGCTCAAAATGCACAAACATTCAACAATCACCGTCTTCCCAAACACATACTCTGTCATTACCAACTTTTGAATTAAGTAAAGCAGATTTTTAGAAAGCACATTCCTTTATTAAAGATGGAGAGCAATGGAGGATCAAAGTCTGTTCAATTTTTAGAGAAGAAAATGACAAAGAATAAGAAACCCACATGGGAATATGAAACAAAAGCAATCATTAAAAATTGCTTCTGAATTGGTAGGTTTTTGTTAGAGAGAGATAATTCCAGAGCTATTTGAAAAAATCAATTCCAACTGCAGTTGTTGTTTGTTGTGCAGAGAATGGGAATGGTGTAGCTATAAATGGGGCCTCGGTCCCTCCAGCAAAGGCCCGTAGGTGTGCACTGGGAAGCATCCTGCAGCTCTCTCACAGGGGCATTAAAAATAGTCAGAGATCACGTACCACCAAGTAACAGTAATTTGCTGCTACCAAAATAGTTTACAGTATTTAAAAAAAGCTTAATCTAGAGATAGTTCTCTTGGCAGCAAAAATCTTTCTTGTGCCAAGAGAAAAATAATTTGCATCCCTGGTGTCAATGGTAATACTACCATGTTGCCTTAACGCTCCAGGAGATGCAGCCAGCTCAGCACTGCTTTCGGAGAGAAAATCTCTGAAAATAACAGGGGGAAGAAAAGAAACTCACATTGCAATTGCATCAGTGATGAATTTGACATCAGCAGGTGATGAATCATTCTTTAGTCGAAGCATTTATCTAATGAAACATAACCCTGGTGTTTGGGATTGGGGTTTTTTTTTCTTCATTTCCATCTGCTGTTAACAGCCCTCAAAGAGTTAAGTTTTCAAGAATATGGTTGCCTTGGTATTATGCTCTCAGCTGTGATCAGCAATATGTAACAAAAAAAACAGGGCTTAAGTGGATTTTTTTTAAAGTATTCCCCACTGTAAATGTGTAATTAATTAGCCTTCCCCTTGCCCCCCTGCTCACACATTCAGACCCTTGGGGACCCTCCCCTTTTCTTCCTATCAAATTCAGACAGTGACTAGGAACTGAATTATTCATTCAGCTGTAGGTGTAATACATCCATTTAAGTGATTTAAAGTTTAAGCAGTCTTGCTGCTCTTCAGCAACAAAAAAAAAATTAAAGAGAAAAGTAGAGCCCAACAGGAATTTGGAAAGTTCTTTTTTCTTAAACCACTTGTTTGATTACACCAACAGCGCACAGTGTTGTGAATCAACCATCTTGAATGAAAAAGTTTGTGAGAATGGCAGGTAAACAAGAGCACCTGTCCCTCATTAAGAAAATTCCACAATTATATGCATTAGTTAAAGCTTTTGTTCCAATACATTGACTATTCTTTGCTGTGATAGTTAATTTTATGCACGCTTTGCTAGAAATACATGGCAAGTGATTTTCATATTGACAGTCACAGAAAATCATATTAAGGTACCTGTTTAGTCCTCATTATCATTGTATCTGAGAACCTCGTGCTAAAAATTATGTACAGCCAGTCAAAGAACAAATTAACCATAATTAACAACACTGGAGCACTTCTGATTAGATCTCAAAGTGCTTCAAAGTCTTTAATTTTCTGAACATTTCTGTGACATAAGGCAGTGCTGTGACTCCTATTATAAAGCTGGGGCTGTCTAATTTGGGGCAATTTGGGAAAGTTCCCTCCTGCCCCAGCAGGCAGTGTAGGGGGAGATACGGCACACCCTGATCTGACTGAAGAATCAAGCTGTGCCTCCCACTTTACACGTGTTCCACAGTTAAGGTTGAATGTTGATTTTCCTCAAGGTAACACCAAAAGTCCATGACAAAAAGAAAATCCAGATGGAAACGGGAGCCTCGTGCCATAATCAGTGTGTGGCCCCCAGGTCACAAACTAGACCTTGTGTGTTAGAGGTACTCGCATGCAACGTGATGTGTCAGATCAACGTAATTCAAGTAGTGAATACAAATTCCGAAGACTGTGATTACATGAAGTACTGTGTTGCCAGTACTTACAGTTTTATTAGCAATACCATAATATGTGCTATTTCTCTTGAAGATGCAGCTGCTTGAATGTCATCTGAATACCTCAGCCTTTATGAAAAAGTGTTCTATTTTTAAAGTCATAATTATGCCACTCATGATTTTGAAGTACAGGCTTACGCCTTTATTAGTATAAGATTGGCAATACTGAACTTAAAAAAAGCCCACATCCTGAAATACCTGAAGGTATTTTAAGCAAAGGGAAAGCTGGAAAGAGCTGGGTGACAGGATTCTGCCCCCAGCTCTTGCACTGCAGAGTCCACCAAACACAGAGCCAGGAATGAAGCCACAGAGTCCCACCAGGGAGGACGTGTAGAAGGAGCACCAAGAAGCAGCAGAAGCCTTCAGCAATTAGTGTGATGCGTATTGCCTTGGGCTGCTTTAGGTTAAGCAACTATTCAAGGCTGCTCAGATAAGTCCTCTGGGTTCTAGACTGCAGGATGGATCATTCTGGAGAACTGGAGGTTGCACAGTGCTAAAACACATCACCAGGAGCCAATGAAAACGTGTAACGGTTTGCACACACCTGCGGTTCCGCACTGGTTTGCATCATCACAGCTACCTTTAGGATTCCACCCTGCAATGGGTTCTGCCCACACAAACTTCATTGTGGAATCAAGTCTTTTATTTCTGTGACTCTTTTTTGATCTGGATTTGAGTGGCATCATCTTCTTGATTAGAAGCCCCACTTGCTTAGAGCGGAGTTTTCCTGATAGTTTTCTTTCTATGAATTGCTCCATCAAAGGACTGTCATAACAGACTGTTTGCCAATTTGAAATCCAACAGTTTGTCTGGTGTAAGTGTTAAAAACGTTGTCTTGGCAGTTGGGTTTTTTTGGTTGATTTTTTTTTTTTTTGCATTAAGTGACTTGATTTTTTTCTATTTGCTTCTACAGTGTGTCAAAGAAACTGGATCATTTTAGTAATCAAACCTGCTTTTTTTCTTTCACTTCAAATAAAACTCAACACTTAACCTATGAATTCAGAGAGTAATTTTATTCTAACTATATATACTCTGAAAAACTCAGCACGTTTTTTGCTGAAACTTACAGTTATCACTGGTAGAATATAGTAAATTGTTTTAAAGTGGGATTAAAACCAAAAGCAAGATGGATGTGTGTTTTATTTAGTGAGAATGAGAGATTTGAGGCTAAGAGTTCCCCTAGATTTTAGTCTGTGAGATAAGGGTCCTCTGTGATGACTCAACTCAGGTTTTTTTAAGTGATCTTTTACCAATTTACCTTTTCACTCATTACAATCAGTAAATGACTAAAGGTTTACAGTCTACTTATGATGCAAGAATACTCACTTTATGCTCGTGATCTCTAAAACCTCTAAAAAAACACTGAACTTGTTTTCTCTGATGGCATAGGCTGTTCCTAACTAGAATAATGCTCAATTAATAATTTCACTCATACATTCCTCACTTCTGGTGGAGAAGTCCTGTGTGGACCTGGGTGGCACTGCCTGATTATTTCTACAGAGGTCAATATGGCGTGAATTTCATGAAATTCACAATTTGTTCAGTACCTGAGAAAATATCAGACTGGCTACAATAGAAAAGCAGCAACTATTCAAGATTAGTAACTGGAATTAACCCCAAGCTAATAAAGATGAAGAAATGCTTTACAATCACCTGCAAAGTCTGAGTAACTCAGCATCCAGGAGAAGGCATTTATGTGAGAAGAAAGCCAAAGGACACCTGTATTCCTACCATACAAAGCAACCTCAGAACACACTTCAGAACAAAAAACAAAGTTCAGAAGCACCTCTGCTCTGCTCTGGGGAGACCCCCCCGCAGTGCTGCCTCCAGCTGTGGGGGCACCAACATCAGAAGGACATGGACCTGTTGGAGCAGGTCCAGAGGAGGCCACAGAGATGCTGAAGAGGCTGCTCAGGGCACTTGGGGCACGAGGAGTTTCAGAGCCGTCCATGTAACTGTTACCCATCACCACGTCTTATCAGGTTATCCCCCTTTTACAATAACAAGTTGCAACCGTGTAAATCACCGAGGTCATACCAGTGTAAAACTCATGAGAGTGAAGTGAGAATCAGGCCTCCAGAGACTATGCAAAGCAGACAGAAAAGGTTCAGAGGAGAGGAGTGTCCCCACCTCCCAGGAGCACGGTGTGGGTGGCTGCAGCCGCAGAGCGTTACGAGCCTGCATGTGTGAGTGAACCTGTGCAAACGCAGCAACTGCCCGAGGGTGTGGGTAGAAATTAATTGAGTACATCACAGAAGTCCTCATTTCAAGTTAGGAGGATGGTAAGTGAAAGGAGGTGCCTGTCTCAGCTGTGGGAAGCAGGTCCCTTCCCTCTTGCCGGCCCCGCGGTGGCGGCTGTGCTCTCCCCGGCTGGCAGCGCTCCCGACGGTGACGCTCTCCTTCTCCTTACACTGGGCTCCGCGTGTGCTATTTCTTTTTAAATGATTCATGACTCCCACTTCTCACTTCATCTGCCTTTGTTTTCCTCTGCAGTGCAATGTGTCTGATACATGGCAAAACGTGCTGCGCTAACGCCAGCGCTGTGAATGGTTATACACTAATGTCAAGGTAACGACGTCTGCAGATACAGCAGGGTGATGTAAATGGGCTTGAGAGGGTTTGGATTCCACTTCTTTGGCCTTGTAAAATTATACAAAACAGGAATACAAACAGCCTCCCCACTGAATCATTTTTCTTTGGTGCACAGTTTTTTTCTTCTGCTTTTACTGGTGTCCTTCTGAACTCATCTTTAGCAAAAGCCATTCCTAGTACTTCACCAAATTCCTACTTCTTGTGACAGTAAAATCCAGATGTCAACCAGTGTTTTTCTACACCAGCCTTCATATGTCTTTGCAAAGAATCAGCCACCCTCTATAACGATGGAAAAACTGAAGCACAGAATCAGAAAATACCTTGGCTAAAACCATTCAACTAAGAATAAAATTATGATTTCCTGATGTTTAGTCTGATCCTCTATGAATTGGACTGCCTCACACTGAGAAGGTGCTCAGCGAGCAACTTTATTTATATATTTACTATTCAAATATGGCATGTTCTCACATGTTTTTTTTTTTTCATGTTAATCATGTTGTGGATCTTCTCCACCCACCCCCCATTTCCTTTGGTACATTTGTTCTATAGCTATTTGTGTAGAAACCAAGCAATTTCTGCTCCACCTGCTCATAAACACAATGAGAGAGAGAACACGATGTTACAGCACAGCCACTGCCTTAGCAACAGATTACAGCATCGCTGGGAAAGGAATAGAGACCTTCTGGAGAGGAGGAGTGCCCTTTATCTCCCTGAAAAGCTACAGCAGGCAAGTTCTGCCTTTAATTATATTTCCTGCAAGCCCCCCTTTAGCTTTAAGCAGTAGTTGTAAAGAAAGAATGGAAAAACAGAGCACAGAGTTTGTTCCTCGCACTCAGAAAAGACGAAGTGGGGTTAGTGAGAAATTGTGAGCAGACTGGCTTCCAACCGGAGTACGCAGACCCATCCATATTGGAGCACTCAGCTATGGCAGGGTGTAAATAATTCATTCTGTTTAGAAACCAGCCCACTGGTATCTCCATGTCTGGCAGGACAGCTCTTATGGAAGTACAAAAAGGAAGTAAAGCAGAGCCTCAGCCCATAGCCTTTGCTGCCGTTTTACTAGAAGCTCCTACATCTGGAATTAAAGTCATGAACCCTCTGCCCTACAGAAAGATGCGTTTCAGTGAGCGGGAGTAATGGGACAGGCAAAGGCTGGTTTGGCCAAGCACATCTGACATGTGGGTCATAGAACTGGCCCCTTTGATATATCCTGTCAGAAAATTAATCATGACTTGGTGGCCTGGTGAGCTTAGTGGCACCTTGAAGTATTTTTAGAAAGGCAAATATTTGTGTAAAAGCAAAGCGATTTGATTTTAGCCTTCTCCCAATCAATTTCAGCACGTCATACATTTTAGACAGTGAGCTCTCCAGAAGCAAGGATGATGTTTCTGTGTTTGCAATAATGCAGTCCTGATCCTGCAAGAGGTCTCTAGATGACAGAATATGGCAATATAGTAATAACTTGTAGGTATAGAATGGAAATATGGCCAACTACATTCGCATCGTTTTGTTGAAAGGATGACATTTGGGCCACTTGACCCATAAGGGAGACAAGGCAGAGAACCATACCTTCCACCTTGGATTCCTGAACCCTGAACTAACGTACGAGAACAATGATATAATGGTGAGTTGTGTAAAAGGTCAGTAGTGACGTAAAACAAAAAAAACAGACAAAATATTTTTTTTCATTGTCTGGGGATTAGATATTTCATTAAGCTGTCTGCCCATATTAGAGAATTAAGCCTATTATCTCCTGAAGGATTTCGATGACAAAAAAAATGCCTGGGCTCATAGCTCATCTAGTCATTATAGGACTGGAAATATGAAGCAAAGTATGGAAGAGGTAAGAGGAAATACAGGAAACCTCTGGCATGAAGGCAAGAGTGAAAAAGATTATGGGAGAACAGTGAACTTGTGTGCATAGTCTTTAGTGTTCCCATTTGATATCTCTGACAAAATATGGTGTCCCTGCAGGATAATAGAAAAAGCAAAGGCTTTATAAAATCTGGCCACAACACTTTTTACAGACAGTAACCTGAAGATGCAGCCACTTTACCAAGCACATACAGCAGTGATAAAGACTAAACCGCTACCTGGCCCACAGACCTTCACCCCATCCATGGTGTCAGACCAGCTTCTGTGTGATACACACAGTTCTACCATGCAAAATCTGTTTTTTTATACAGTACCTACAATAGGTTTCTATTCACGGGCTGCGAATGGCATTGTGCCGGCTCACAAGGACATTAGGGCTGTCTCACAAGGAGATGGATGTCACATGGGTAAGGATTTGCATGGGCAGCCTACATAACTCAGCAAGTGCCATCTTTCTGGAGGAAGTCCCTCCTCTGACGCATTGACACCACCTGTCTCTTTACACTTGATGGCATCTGTTGGCATTTTTTATGTGCCAAAGCATTAATATCAGAACAGTGCAGAAAAGGAAGATACCAAGTTCTTGGGTACTTAGAGATGCCAAACACCTCGGCTGTGCTGCATCAGGGGACTGGGCTATCCACGAGCATTACCCGTGGAAGCCAAACCTAGCGGACAGCAAGTCAGGCATTTGTCTTCACCGTCTAAGGTGCCACTTAAAAAAATATGAGTGGCAGGGGATTAAAATGCTTTGCCATGGGGAAGAGGAGAGGGAAGACAAATTACCTTCAAAATAATAAAGAATATAATGCCAGGATCAGGTACCAGATGGGTAGTAGAGAAATCCTTGACTTGTCCCCAAAAAAGGTAAAGCAGACAAGCTTTCCTGACATTGCTCAGTCAACCACGAGGAACCACCAAGAAGAGGCAGATGGTCATTCCATCTCTGAAACTATCTGCTCCTTGGCCTCTGCTGGGAAGATATGTTGAGGTGCCAATTACCAGCACTTTGAATGGAGACTTTTATGATCCAGACAACCCTTAATTTAATACTGTACCAAGATCCATAAAACTTGTTTCAAAAAGAACAGGTTTTGATAAACATCCAAAATAAATAACTACAAACCCAGGCAAATATATTTAAAAATAAAACAAACAAAAAAGTGGAACAAAGTGATGCCATATAGTTGGCAAGCAGTTCCAATGAAGATCCTAGATATTAGTATCTGAGTCTCCGTTTGTATTTTGATAAGAGGAAACGGTTCAGAAACCCCTAATGAACCTCTTAGCAGAGAAAATAATTTTAAGAGAGTATCAGAAATTTGAACAAGTGTTAGTCCTGTCAACTGGCCTTTTGAAGCTGCCTCTGTATTTTCTGGTAATCCATATTAAGGCTTGATTCTAAACCCCTTTACATCCACAGGAGTTTTTCAGCTGATGCAGTTGACTTCTGTGAGCCCTGGACTTGCAATGGCTGTAACAGCCTGAGGAGAATTCTTCTGCAGTGATTTCTGCAGCCAACGACGAATAACTTCCATTCAACTTCTAACCCAGTTTTGTAGACTGTGGTATTATTTAACTGTGATGAGCATCTCAGTGTCCTTAACCAAGTAAGTCTCTAACTGTGCTGGTTTTGAAGCATTTGGGCAGTTGTTTCCGGAGCAAAGTGATCACCAGGCCTCAGTTTGTTTCTTTGTCCCCTTTAAAGAGGGGCAAAGGTTGCTGATATTCAGCTACCAAATATTATGAGCAGTGCTCTCTGCTGGTTGTGAAGTAACTTTTTTCAGTCTCGGCCCACTTCTCTGTGCAGAAGTGGAAAAAAAATATCTTGGCACTGGCAGGGCAGCCAGTGAGAGAGACACATACCCCATTAGATCTTGCTGAAACACAGGCTGGAAAAGGTCATTTTACCCTACATGGCTCTGTACGCACACCCTCGTGGGTGAGACAACTGCATCCTCGCTCCCATGGAACACCATCAAGAAGAGCTAATGCTTTTCAGTCAGGAAAATCAGCAACCAGGTAACCTTGCACTATCCCTTCCCGTTTATATTTTCCAGACAAATAGAAGAGTTCAGCCTCTAGGGCTGTCAATATGGTTCCTTTCAAAAGCCACTAAAGTTTGCAAAAAATTAATGAAAGAATCTGAAACAGACCTCACATTCTGGTGCCACCTGTCAAGCCTGTCCTTGTGTGAAACTGCTGAATAAGTCAACACTCCCTAGTTTTTACTTTGACAGCAAGGCATATTGCGATGTGCTGTACTCGGGGCTGCACCTTAAATCTATCTGTGAACTGAAGCCGGTATAAAATGCAGCAGCCTGTTTATTAACTGGTTCCCAGCACGCCAAGATCTGTGTTGACAGCCTATTGATTTATATGTGGGGTTTGACAATTTGGTTTTGACCAATAGTGTGCAGGAAAGCCTCGTATCCCTTTGCTTGAGAGATCCTATCTCTTCAGACGCTGCTGCTACAGGTAGGGGTGCTCCGGGGTGACTGCTCTTTGGAAGGACCCATCCTCTTCCAAGGTCCAAAGTAATGGCTATCAGATGACCTATGCTGCAACGCCTGCTAGAATAAGGTTTAACTCGTCATACGGTTAGTTAAAGTGTATGAGGAAGCAGTGCTGCTGTGCCCACACTGATTTTCTGTGCCTTGGGGCTCAGAGGTTGGTGCACAGGAAAGGTGTATCGGCAGATCCAATGTGACTCAACCAGTGGGATGTATTTCAAGTGACAGACAAAGATAGGGGTTTTTCATAAGGATAAAAAAGAATCTAAATCCCAGTGCTCTGGGATTGTCTATTTAATGAACAAATAAATGGCAAATAAAGGCTTGGCTCCTATGCAGTTTTACAAGTAGTTTTACATCAGGTTTAATCTTGCAAGGATAAGCAACAACAGTTGGGAAGATGCAAACATTTAAGGTTCTGTACAATACAGCTCTCTGACCACACACCTGGGGGTCTTGTCAGGTATTTACAGACCACGCTGAAGTCTCTGTCACTGAATGCTCTCTGTTGTGGTTGTTCAGTCTGACTTGATTAATGCTATTATGGACTTGAGTATAACACAATTTTACCTGCCTGCAATGGTGGACACTTATTGATGACTAACTGAAAATAAAATGGTAATACTGATCAACATACAATGTACTCTCCTACTGATGCTAGGAAAGAAGAAAATCGATTTACTGGTCAAGATTTTCCTCTCACTCATTCTGGGTATCAAGAAAGTAATAATGTCATGACTGGAGAATCTACTGTCACATGGGGAGGAGTACAATCATATCAAAATTCAGAGAGGAACAAAAATTCAGTAGTACAGAGGGCACACTGACAGAAAAACATTTGCCAGGAGAGTAGAGGAGAAAAACTACTTCATCTCCCCTCAGTTATCAAAGGTTCCCACCCTCAGTGGTCATTAGCAGTCTAATAGGAAAATCAAGCTACTTTACAAAACAGCATAAATTCATCCTGAACAGGACTCTGTAACTTCTGCAAAGACATGGGGAATATATTAATTAATGGCTTTAGTCATAGTACTGCTGTTGCTAGAAGATGTTGAGACAAATGTGTAAACAGAGGAGCCTTGGGAATGTCACAGTAATTTAAAGTACATAAACCTTCAAAGCACTGCCTGTGATAGAGTGATACATTGTCTTATAATTGGGCAATTGCTTTCATTCCATGATATAATTAGCACACAATTATGGTTATGTGAAAAATCGTTCCATCTCCCTCCCTTCCAATTTGTGCCTGCTTAATCTAAGTAGAGAATATATCTTTTTTGCTACATTACCAGTAGGTCTACTTTATCCTTACTGTCCAGCAGCAGTAACAGTGCCTCTTACCTGACCAATGCAATGATCAAATACACAAGACAGGAACTGGAATCATGCTACTTGTATAAAATATTTGCTCTTATTATTTTCTTCCACATCCTAAAAATATACATACTGCTGCGACAACATAAAGTTAGGTGACTCATAGCATAAGCACCAGCAATCAATGCAGCCAAAACTGCAGCAGAATTTATATGCCGCAAGTGCGCTGCATGTGCTCGCTATTGGGGCTGTGCTGTAAGGGCCAGTTTGGGCTAAAACATCATTTTCTGAGGCCAGTGTTCAACCAGCAGTGATTTGCTGTGAAAAAATGTGGGGCTCCGAATGGCAGAAATCTCACTTGATGTACTGACTGCACATCATTTCTGCTATCTCAGTGCAGAAACTACATTTCAAGAGCAACTCTTCTATTTCCATCATATCTTCCCTCTCCTTTGAATGAAACACAAAAGACAAGCTGTATTGCTCCCGCGGATTGATACACTACTCGAGGTAGCACGTGCCAGAACTGAAGTTGAAGCGAAGAGCTCCTAAGTTCCAGCAAAACACTCTGCAAAATTATCTTTCCTCCAGAACGCAAGTGTTTCCATGACCCTTGTGCAAAGCATGGGTTATTAAATCAATGAACGACGCCCATATAATGTGTGGCACGTGCGTTACATCCTTGCTTATTGATATGTGGGTAAAAGGCATATTCCATTGTTAATCTTAAGAAAAGTTGTCTCTCAAAACTCTCACTTGATTGCCTACCTCAGAACACACTCGTGTGAGGTTTGTGTGCTGTGTTGCTGTTACCGTATCACTAGATACTCCTTTTTTTCCTATAACAGTTACTTCCCACATGGATCCATAAAGAGGGGCAAGTATGTACATAAATTTAAGGGGGGAAAATGCATTGCAGATGGAAAAGAACAACAACAACAACCTCTCACGTTCTCTAGAGTCAATCCTGTGGGAGATATTTTTCTATGGGAAAAGCTTTACAAACTCTAAGTAAACGATAAAAAAAATATTTTCATAACATTTGGGAGGAAATGCATCTTAATGGAAAATAGCTAGAGAAAAATAATAGCAGCTAGTGAGTTGAAGGAACTATATTCTCACTGACATGCAACAACAATAGAAGCTAATGCGAGTCATTTGTAGAAGGAAAAGTGAATAGCTGTGGCATATTTGCAAAGAATATATGGCAGTTTACCAAAGGCAAAGCTCCAAGGAATACCAGCTGGGACATAAGAAGGGAGCTATCAAAAGAGGAGGGAGGTATAACAGCATCATGGAATGGTTGGCACCATTTCCTTAAAGCATTCCGTGAAATGAGCCGTAGCTGTTCAGAGAGGGGGGATCAAGGTGTTGGTGCCACCAGCTACGGCTCGTGGCAGGCGGCCGAGCAGTGTACATGAGACACGCACACCCACGTGTGTGTTTTTAGCATGTTTCAAGTTGGCAAATTTACCAGTTATCGAACCAAAGCAGTGAATTAGATTTTATTAATAACTAGTCTCCTGTTTCAATCAGAAAGCATTTACTTCAAATAGTATTTAAAAAACCAAACCTTTCTAATTAGAACACATTCCGTTTGTGGAAAATTGCATCCTACTGGGTTTGTACTTTGACCTTATTATCTGAAGACTAGGATGGCCTATTGTTTTGTGCAGCAGCCTTGCATCTTAGCAACACAGGGCTAAAAAGCTTAGTAAATAAGAAGGCATCCAAAATGCCATAGTAACATACCATTTATCCCAATGCTTGCAAAAAGTTGATTTCCATGTTTGGATTCATCTAACTAAGGAAGCTGCCTCTGCAATAAAAAAAAAAAAAATCACATCCTAAATTTTGAAAAAAGATTAATAAACTTATTCCTAGCTGAATGCAGGTTTTAAGCAACACAAAACAACTTGTGCATGATTTTCATATCCCAAATAGCATTACATCTCAATTCCTCAGTATTTTGTTTTGTCTGTGAGATAACTATTGCAGTTATTAATAATTTAGAATTTGAAAAAGGAGCTGCTTGGATTTGCAAGAGAAATTTCTAATTCATTTATGCACAGAATAACATTGTGAGAAAGTAATGAATAACAGCATCCAGGTGATTTCATCTTCAGTTTCACTTTGAAATAAACAGGCTGTCCCAATAAACAGAGAAGCTCTTGAACTCCTCCCTGTATCCTTGGAGGACAATTTGTCCAGATTTTTAAACCACCTGTAAAGTGAGGGGGTATTGGGAGGACAAGTCTGAAGGGCTCATATCACGCACTGATGAAGAGCCCCTGAATTAAATTTACAGGCAAGACAAACTTAGAATCATAGAATTCCCTAGGTTGGAAACGACCTGTCAGATTATCCAGTCCAACCATCAACCTAACACTGACAAAAACCGTCACTAAACCATATCTCTAAGCACTATGTCCAACTTGAGGTGTTTTACAGTCAATCCACTGCCCTTTATTCTCCATGACTGCACCTTCACACAGCAGAGCAGCAGCGAGCCTGGCCCAGGGACAGAACCCATCAAAGCTGAAATTATGAGCACACTCAAGTCCACTTTCAGAAGCACTGAGGGCCTGGATTTTATGCTCCAGCACCTTAGTGACAGTATTTTTTGTCACTTCTTAAAGAACACTTGGCTGCAGCTCTAGGATTCCTCTTTTTTAAAGTTTCACTAAGGAGCTCAAAAATCACAACAAATATCTTAGAAAAGATAAAAAAGAATCTTGTTGCTCTACTTATTGTAGTTATGGTGCAGTAACAGTATAATGTGATAATTAGTCTCCTGGAAATCATTCCTCAAGTTCATACTGTGATATAGCACAAAATAAATCTGAGCCAACCATACAGTTCTAATTCCAGCGTGCTGCCGTCAACTGGTATGTTAATTTGATTAAAATGTGCTTGTTGGTAAGAACAGAAGTTACACAGGTGGGGGGAAAAAGAAGGGGGTAAATTTCGTAAGTATTAGTAGAATCCGCTTTACATTCACATCTACAGCTCTCTAAATTACAGATACAAGATCTTTGTTCAAATTACTGACAAGGTTACCAGCTGGAACTTTACACTCAATTCAATTATTTTATATTGTACCTTCAGGCTCCATTCCAAAGTGACTCTTAAAGAATAATCAGACTTATTCAATAGGCAATCAAAATGAAATTACTTTATGTAAGTACAACAAGGTTACAGACTTGGTGCAGTCTATAAGTTATATGCCACTAATTTTCAGTGCTTTAAAATTTTTACTCTGATTATCTGTGATGTACAGGCATCAGCAACCAGGACAGAATTTCCTCACAGCTTAACCTCTTCACTGTCGCCACCATATCTGGGATAAACAGGTAGAAGCCAACAGTGCCAACAAATGGTCCTTGACTGGGTGTGGGTGAAGGAGAGGTTTTACCTCTCAGGAGAGAGGTTCAGCACAGCCTCTCATCACCATCAGTAATGTCTGTACCCACAGATCTCCAGTTGGTAACCATGTCATCTAGGGACTAGTAAGAGTGGACCACCAGCCGCTTTACACTGACAACAGGGACATTTAACCATGCTGAGAACGTAGAACTCCCTACTTTTTTCCTAAGCAACATGTATAGCCATGGCCCGCAAGATCTTCTGCGAGGTACTCAAGACGTGTAAGTAAAATACTTGCAGGATGAGAGTTCTTTCAAAGTTCTCTATTCTGCACTTCATAGCTCAGAAATCTGTCTCTTGGAAACACAACAACTCCTAACTAATCATTCATGGATGATTCTGAAGCAATCATAGGCCCTACAAAATTCTGCAACTGAAGACCCAGTTATATTTGGTACACTGAACGGCAGGAAATCTAACAATTCTCTGTAGTGTGTGCTCCTTCCCATTTAAAATAGAATCTTTGATATAAAATAACAAACGTAACAACCCATGCTCTTTCCCAAAATACAGCCCCATCAGACTTCTGAGATGCGTAGAGCTGATGACACATACCTTCTCCTATACATGAAAAGTACAGCGTGTAAAATCACAGAACAACAGACACAGCCTCAATGAGCTTTTGTCTCAGGAATGTTCTTCCTGGTTTCGATGGCTCCGTTTCTAGAAGATACCAATCGAAACTCCAAAGTCTGAGTTGAGGCCCATAAAACTTGAGAAGTCTGGAACGTATCCAGAGCTCAACAGTGCAAAGGTATCTCTTAGGATGCTTGAACTGGGAGCACCTGAGCATCACCACAGCAGCACCTGATGTTGGCAAACATGTAGGAGCTCTGCAGTATCTTATTCAGTGGGAAGGAGAGCTTTTGCTGCAGCTTTCTTTATAGGAATGTAAACGGTTCTCTTTGCAATGTCTATGTTATGTCTCCGGTTTGTTACAATTTCCTGGAGAGCGCTGCTGCCAAGAGCAGGAGGAGTGGAGCCATCAGGAGGAGCTGCTCTTTCCCAGGGATCTGAGATCTGAGCCCAGGGCCACTGATCTCACAGGACTCAGGCCATTATTTGAGATACCGTAGGCTTTTAGGCGGTTATTTCCACTGCCATTCATGTATAAATCGCGTGGTAGGGTTCTCAGGCTGGTGATTCTTAAACACATTCAGAAACTTCTTCAGATGAGACAGAGCATCGCCGTGGGAGAGGCTGCCGGGCGCAGCGCAGCACACTTCGCTCTGCATCTCTCTCCGTGGGCTTCCACCATGGACTAAAGCTCTGCAAAAATAGGCAGATCTGCTTTGTTGGCCTGGCACAAACACGTGGTTGCACAGTATTTTGCCACATGCTTTGTTTCATGGTTTTCAATTGCACAAAAGAGATATAAGAAATTATAACAAAAAAGTGCATTTGTATTAGAATTGGCATTTTGCATTGACTTTGACTAAAAAACTAGGACTACACAAGGTAGTGCAAACATAAAAATAGTTCTTCATTTTTGGATTAGTGGGATTAGAGGTTGGAATTTTTGTGAAACTTAGTAGTTTAAATGCACTGTAAAATTATAACATAACATTCGATTAAATCCATGAAGCTTTACTAAAGCTCTCATGGCACTGAGATGCAACTATTCCCTTCCAAGGACACTCAAACCCAGAGCTCGATATGGTTATTATTCCTAACCAACATACAAGGATAATGAAAAATTATTAATTGTGTATCATTTTGATAAAAAATCATTAATCTGGCTTTGACAGGGGCTGTAAATAGGCTGAACAGTTTTCAAAGACGCTGCCTGTCCTCCTACACAGAGCTTTCCTTCATGACAGCAGCTGAAAAAAACAAACTCATCTTCCTAATACATTTAGTCTTTGGAAATGCATTTTCAATTATGTATCTCATTCTTCCTGTTGGTCCACTGGTAATCAAGTTTACTGACAGTGAAAGATCCACTTTTTCATGCAACTGGTTGCCTGCAAAGAGATGGATGGAGCTGGGTCAATGAACTGGGGAATCTGATTCTTAGCTGTAGGAAAAATAGAGGATTTGCATGGGGGCTGGGAGATGCCAATGTTGCAGACAAGACTGGGTGAAGGTAAGACTGAGTGTCACATCATTTCACCAGCAAAAGGAGAAAAGTCGGGCAATTGGCAATTCCCTCTCCCGTGGTTCCAGAGTACAGTTTTTAATGCAACTGAGAATGAGAATGGGAAAAACCACCTGAGAGCACTCCAGCAACAGCAGTTCCTTTCAGCAGCACAGCCCAGGACTGTGCCCATTACACAGCGGGACAGCAATGGAGTTCGGAGGCAAAAAAAGGGTTTGAGCAAGCAATGTGTTCTCTGTAATCATGGAAGACAAAGAAAACAGCCTGTTTTCACAGAAAGGAGATAAAAGTAGGTAATAACGAATGAAGTTGATTGGCTGAGATCAAACACCTCGTGGTCTTCATTCTCCTCCGTTTTGCTGTACCTTCCTTGGCCTCAGGAGGTTTATTCCAGCTTTACATCACTTTGAGAAGCTGCTCTGGCTTTCTTTTTTTCCATTCTATACAAATACCAAGTCTGTTCTCTATCCTCTTGTACCAAATCACTTGGCTGCTGCTTCTGATTGTAATACTTGGTCTATAAAAGATAGTTCTCCTTAAAGACCTTGCTGCTCTTTTAACAGCTATCTCAGAATTCTATCTTTTGCTGTTTAGCTACCTCTTCAAAACAAAAAGTTAATGGCAACAACTTTTAAAATTGTGGATTTTATGATTTTATGTATGCAAGCTGATTTAGCAGGAGAATAGCAACAAATGAGAAATGGCAATTAACACTCCCAGAGTAAAGCCTGTTATTTCTCATGTTCTTCAACTCTTCTCTCACAAAATGCTTTCAGAAAGAAGGCAGCTGATTCTAGCAAACAAGACTACACATTTCATAATTCCTCTCCATTGCTTTTCCAAAAACAAAAATACGTAGGAAGAACATTTCAGTGTAACTAATTAGCAGGCTCTGCGTCCTCATCCTTGTTAATTCAAGGGGCATCTCTAAAAGACTCTGGGAGAGCTTCTGCCATTATAATTTTCTGCCCCTGCTCGAGTCCAGACATCTACTTCGAAGTTCTGCAAGGAATAATCCCCATGAGCACAAAGGGTGAATATCCAGGTGTTACTTGAGAAATTGCCCTTGTCTTCATAGTGGAATTTAGCAGGTACTGTAAATAACAGGTCAGGGTATGGAGACCTGCAAAGAATTGGAACGAAATGTTTCCACCAGTCTGTTCACAACTAATAATCTCAATGTTGTCGTGGCTTCGTTCTTATAAAGCCCAACTCTCATGTAATGGCCACAGAAACTGGGCCACTCAGCAACATTACCCCTAATTCTCTCTCAACCCGTCCTTGAGTCGTCACATAACAGCTCTTTGTGCTGAGTGTCACCAGCTCAACTTCTGTACAGCTACATGGAAACTGAGGAACGCGTTCCCAGACTCTTCTGGGAGAGCACTGGAAGGACCTTCGTCAGCTGGGGGTGAAGGCATCAGCAGCGGAAGGGCCTACAGATACTTTCACAGAATAGAGGGAAATAATTTCCCACTTTTGGAGAGAAGGTTCCCTCTGGAAGGCTTCAAGAGCAAGATCTGCCAATACGCAAGAAGAGAGGGAGTTGGGCCGAATTCACTGTTTGTCTCTGGTTGGGAGGCTGGAACCTGACACACAACAACAAACTAAAAGAGCATCTTCCCTGTCGATGATGCAAAGCACTTACTGATTAAAAAATATGCAAGAATCATGCACAATTCACTTCTTTATGTTCTTCTCACTGTGTAAACTTCACTTTCCATATGGTTTTATTACTTTCAAATATGTTTTATCCCCTGATAATAGGAAAGGGTTGTCAACAGGTGTATTGTACATACTTACTTTAAAATGACTACTTAAAAAAACAATGTTAGTTTTCCAAAGAAAGAATTTTAATAAAAAAGCATCCAGAATTTCCTTGTATCTTCTCAACAGAAAAGAAAGATTTTTCCTAACTTTTTGGCAAGGTCACTCACCTGAAAAATCCAGTAGTCATCCAAGTCTGCTTCAGGTAATAAAATGACAAAGTTTAAAAGATCAAATTGCAATTTTTTTATTCACTAAATCAGAACCAAACTGATTGTGCCCCTTCTGCTCTAGCAGGGGGCGGAGGGCTCCCGTTGCTGTTTCAGTCATTGTTGGCTGCTGGCACAGACCCACTAGGGACAGAGGGCTGTGATAAGATCCAAAGAAGTTTCACTGTTGTGGGAGTTCCTCCAAATCAATTATTTGTGAATTTCAAACCTTTTGAAACTTGTCCGTCATTAACCTTTGAGATAACATAGCATGGAATAATATCTGCATGTAGATCATACAAACGGAGGAAACATCCGTGACCGTGTGCCTAAATAGTCTTTCTTCACTGCTACTTTGAACAGAGCTGTGAACATATTTGGGTAGGAAAGAAGAGCTTAGTTTAAAAAAAAGAAAAAGAAAATCTTTGGTAATGCAGAGAATTTCTGTAAGCTCCAAATCACTAGAGAGTTCTGGGGCCGTTGCTGTCTACTGTCAAGCCAAATCCTCATTTTTGTGTGCAGCCTCTCCGTGCTATCGTAGGCAGGGCAGCCACCAGATGCTCAGGAAGACTCATTCCTCTGCAAATTAGTTCACCTCGTTTCATGGCCAAATCAGTCACTTGTCAATTTCCCCTTTGGCCTCTGCAGTTAATGGGATCTGCTCTGAGGCACTCGGGGGGGATTTCTTACTCCCATTATGAAGAAAAAAATTACTCTGAATTCAAATGGAATTCATTTTCCTAAATATACGACCACAAGTTGCCAGTCTTTTGTTTCAGACTAGTAGATTCGGGAGTGTTTTGAGTTGATTACAAATGAAAGATGACTTTAAAACTCAAATTGAAAAATGTGCTGGTTTTTGTTCCAGTACATCCTGAAAAGAAATACCATTTTTTTCTCAATTTTTTTTTTGCTTTTATCCCTCCCCTCTATATCCACAGTTAAAAAAGGTATTGTGTAGTGTGGCAGATAGCTAGCAAATGAAAATGCAGTCCTAGAGCCATTTGTAACAAAGACCAAACCTTTCCACCAGTGCGATATGTCACACTCCAGTGGCTATAGCTGGGTGCCATGGGCCAAGAGGTCCGAGCCCTGCAGTTGCCACTATCAACACAAACAACCTTGAGGGAGTTACATCAAAGGATTGGAAGAAGAACTGATACAGGTTCCTTCAAGTTTCTAGGCACATTTCACTCATTGCTTAACACAGGGCACTGTCACCCAGGCCTCAGTGTCCAGCTGTGTAAAATGTGACATTTGCCTTTTAAACAGAAGCCTCAGGGGCTTCGTTCAGCGGCACAGCAGCCTGCGCTCTATTGAGAAACTCCGCTACAGTCTATGGCCAAGCGACCCCCCCATTTTAAACTTTATATATATGCTTTTGAACTATTTTATGAATCGGGCCCTATGTTTCATGCCAGGCATCTTGCCACGTGCCTCATTTAGTTTATATAAACCTCTAGGGCTGGCTTTAATCTGCTTTCCCAGCGTCCCTAGGTTTGCAAATGTATATACCAGGAAGAAAGAGAAGGGGAAGGAAAAGGGAAAAGAAATCAAAGCACGAAGGGAGTTCACTTCTGTAAATCTTAGTCAACACTGATACCAGAGCTTATTTGGTTTTGCAGTCCTCACCCCTCCACCTCAGGTGCTGGGATTAATGGGGGACTGTTTTTCCCCTTTTGATTGCGTAAATGAGGAAGCTGTTGACTCGCATGGAACTGGAAAGACATATGTGCTTCATTATCTGGATTCCTTGTATTGTTTCAGCTTGTTGTTGCTGGCTGGGAACATGCAGCCTTGAGCTGTTCCCATTTTTAAAATGCACTTTTTCTGCCCCGGATTATTGCCAAGTGGAGATTTAAGTACACTATTACTTTTATGGAAGACTATTAAGAGTTATTAGATCCCATTAGAGCAGACTATGCTTTTTTAAAAAAGAATTCTTTCCTTTATTTTTGAACAACCATTTATATTCATTTAAATCTGACAGAATGTTTGTATCAATGCAAACACTGTTAATTATATCTTAGATCAGTGAGAACATTTCTTGTTTATTTTTAAAAAATGTTTTACTAGTCTCCCCTAAAGACTGTGCTTTACTTATGTGGCTTTAAAGCAAGTCTGAACCATCAGGCGTGCTAGCTGTACTGGGTGTCCTGGCATGGATGGCAGAAGGTGAGTTGGAGAAGAGTGATTGGAAACTGAATCCCAGCACAATCTGTACCTATTTTTCATTAGGTTCAGATGAAGTCCTCCGCTCACGGAGACTAAAATATCCAGGGGAATCTTTCTATCAGCAGAAGCGGGACCAGACCCTCCGTTACAGTAGGAACATGACCTAATACTATTGGCAGAAGTCACTACCAGTAAGAACCGCACATGGCACCCATTCCTGGGTGGTTGTGATTTTTTTAAAGACAGGATGAATGCTTGGATTAATTGCTAGTCTGTTCCTAGTTTAGTTCATGCCCACTCCTTCCGTTACAGTTTATATCCAGTTCTCCCAATTTCTGTGCATTACTAGTTTGTCTCCAGCCAATTTCAAATAAAATGAAGGAAACTTGTCTCAAAGGACTAAAGAATTGTATGTGCTGACACTGGTTTTTTTCTGAAAAACATCTGAGAGATTAGCTCTGACTTTACCCCCTCCCTTACAGCAGCATTTGTTGTAAGCAACATTCTCAGTAGCCCAGACCTACGGGTCTGATATGCCTAAAGTGTAATTTGTATAACCGACTTTGGGAAGAATGGTATGTCTACCTGGAAAACACTCCATTTCCCTTGCCTTGCCTTGCCTTCCCTTCCCAAAGACACACTGTGAGGAGATGACTAAATCCTGCCACAGGAGGGAGAAAAACAAACAGGAAAGAACGAAAAGGGCCTCGGATAGGGCTGTAAAGTAAAAGGCATAAATTATTCAGCTCTTCCCCTCCCTGAGCTCTCTTGCACACCACCTCCCTTCTGGAGGAGACTTTGGCATGCCCGGCAGATCCCATTAACGCTCCATCACGTTAGCGCAGCAGAGCATCGCTTGGCAAGAGGATGCAGGATACTCCCTCCAGACAACTTTGAAAGAACTGTGCTGCACGGCTGAACTAGGTAGTGGAGGGAGGGAGGGAGAAAGTGGGAGGGGGGAGAAACATCTTGGTTATGTGGGGAATCATGTTTGAAACAGCATCTCGGAGCATAAAGCCAGTCTAGGATTAGAAGTAATTGTTTAAAAAATATACATGCTCCTGGAAAACTACCTGTAGGGAGTTTGTGCAGGAAAGAACGTGGTTCCTATTTTTCTTTACAAAACAATCAGCCACGTGAAAAGGCATAGAGCAGAATTCTCACATACATTGTTTGACTTTTTTCATTATTATTCTTATGGCATGCTCTAAGGAAGGCAGTTGGAAGAACAGTAGTTATGCCTGAATCACAGCTCTCCTGCCTTAACTTGGTCCTGTCTTAACTTGGTCCTTCTGTGCTCGGTTTTTAGAGCCCTGAGGTTTTGCATAGACTAGGAAAAAGGTGGTTTTTTCAAGAATTATACCTCAATTGAACTTGTTTAACTAAAGAAAAGCCAGCCATTGAATAACATTAGGATCATGGTTTATCAGCTTTAGCTCAGTTCAAGAGGTGGAATAGAACTAAATTAGGTATCTGTATTAACTCCTTCAGCTTTTTTCCTAATTGGACAGGCTTTAAAAGTTTGCTACAAGTGGCAGATTGAAAACCTTTGGAAGCTTCTGAACACAGCTGGGGCTGAGCATCAGCAGGCTCCTCCCACCTAGTTCCGTCTGGAAGACCAGGAGAAGAAGGGAAGCTCAACCTTAGCGGACTATTCAACCTTAATCTACCCACCTATCTACCTACATATTTAGCCTTTATTATGCAGTATTTGGACATTGCCTGACTGAAAAGACACAGAGGAAGCGATAACATTTTTCCAGGTGATTACAAAATATAGTGATAACAGTGCTGAGACCCACTTGACTTCTGTTCTGCTGGAGTCCCAGATCAGGGAATCATTCCATTCTTCCCACAAGGAGGGACAGTGCAATAGGATTAGCCTTTCCTCCACTGTTCATTTTTGTTTTGAAATCTCCTCTCAGAAAATGTACTAAGTAGATAATAAATTATTCTTCTTATGCCAGGAATTTTCCATTTTGAGTTTTATCTGTTGCTGTGTTTTGGCACCATTAAACTTTGGAGGGTAAATTTAAAAATAATTGAGAAACTGGCTTCCTGGATTGTAGTTTTGGGTTTTCCTGCAGAATACAAAAGCTTTTTAATTCACAAAAGCTCTTTGATTTTTGATAAAGCTCACAAGTATCTGTTGTCACATGCAGATAACTAACTCCTCTGGTTACTGATGACCTTTCTTCTGCCTTTCCATCTCTGCGTTACGTGTTTTCCAATACGACTGCTAAGATAACTTGACTGCTTTGTTGTGTTTGGTTTTATACCTTTGCTACTTTAGATCTTTCTTTGGCAGTTGCATCTACCTACATGGATAATTGCTCTTATTAAAAAGCATAGTAATGGTCTGAAGTAAGTGTAGCCCACTGTTATCAGTACATATACGTGTACTTTGAATTTCACTGCAGAAAATTGGGGTGTATAAAAGTTACTTACTTGAGTGATTTTTCATTTAGTACAAACGGGAAGACTCTTGTTTTTAGACTGGAGCAACCTCCTGTGTTGATCAAGTTGGCAGCATTGGCACAACAGGAGTAGAACTTGGCTTGGATCAAACCCCATCTGACATTACCTGATTCAAAACTTCGTTTTTGTTCCAGTTAATAGTGATTAGGGGTTGGTTCTGTTCAACACAATGCAGGGAAGAGAAGAAAATGTAGTTTCTGCTCCAAGAAGCCTGCTGTCTAAACGTGACTAATTCCAGGGTAGCTCATCACACACAAACCAGTGAAATATTTTTAATGGATTAATATAGTTGGCTTTGTAAAACTAGGAGATTTACATAGATTGTGACTGTCAGAGGAGTAAGGTTTAGGAGACTGTTTTAAATAGCATGGTAGAGTCCTTCCATAAGAGTTTCAGAAAGGCAGAGAAGAATTAACATGGAAAACACTTTGAGGAGAAAGAAACAAGCACAGGACACAGAACCATGGAACCTTCTGCATTCTGCTGGAAATCTTGACACTGATGTTAGGTACCAAATGAATGCTAATTAGAAGACACTTAGCAACCTTTGGGAAAAGAACAAGGACTTAACACAGAGGTCAAGAGTAAGATTTAGAAGAGTCACGAGGCCTGGCAAGAATATTGGATGAAGTAGAAAGAGATAAAAATATATATATTCTGTATTCTAATGGAGTCTGGAAGTGAATCTATCACTGTGTTTAATAGTGTACATACATATGACAAGAAAATTGGTTTTGCCACAGAAAAGATTAAAAAATTATCATCTGATATCAGGCTACAGGAAGATAAAACATGTTACAGTAGAAATCCAGCAGGAAAATAACACGGCTCTGAGCTGCACCACTGCTTTCATCTGTCCCCAAACTGTACAATATAGGTTTCTAATGGGTTTAAGCTTCAGTTTCTTTACTTTCCTGACTAGTATGTGTGAGCTGAAAGGAACACCATCTGGACAGGTCAGTTCAGCAGGAGTGGTAGTTTACAGAAACTGGAACAAATATTGGAATTATACTCATTCTTTTTTTCCAAGGGAAGGAGAGGAATGGAAATGGAAAAATGTCAGTGAAAAAAACCATATAGGGCCCAAAATTCAGAGCTGAGGAAGTCGGCAATGGAGAATCTAGTTGAGACAGCTGTGCAGAGGCTTACCTAAGCCTAGGGCTGACCAAGTAGCTTCCATGATGTCATATTTTGCTCTGATGGGCCATTAAATTAGTTTGTTGCTCCAGTCCTTGCTCCTGACACCTATTAAATCTACGCTTTCGAGTTTGGAGTTGTCAAGGTAGCACTGCATTGGCCACTAACAGAATCTGTGCAGATTTTTGGGAATGAGACAGAACCTAAACAGAAGCTCTTTGCTCTTTCCTTGGCTGTTTTTTCAGGATATTTTTTTCTATGCATATTCTAGGACTGGTTTAGAGAACCAAAGGAATATTTTACTATCTGTCCTCTGTATGTACTATTTAATGCCAGATGAAACTAGGAAAGCTGGTTTCTGGGCTTGGGCCTGTACTTTTCCTCTGCAGTCTTGCAGGAAATATCCCTCTTAATTTCAAAAGAATAGAGAAAAAAATATTTAATTCTACAATGTTTATATTATTAAAAGGCCACATAGAGGATTTATTCATATTTACAACAGTCACAAAAACTTGCAAGTATTTCATCCTGATGGAAACCACAGTTACCTGCTCCACATTTGCACTGTAGATAACAGAGATCTTACACCACATTGTGCATCACAAGCTACTTGTAAGACACAGCACGTCTTGGATACCGATCCCAGCTGCTTTTCCTGCAGCAGGGAATCACAGGATGTTCTTAGGGATGCCAGAACCCTCACAACAACAGGCCCAACACTGTCCTGTCTACTTTAAAGAAGCTGTTCCCAAGGAATATTATGAGTCAAGAGAGTGAGTGATGCAACAATCCTTTTAAATGAATCCAAAATGGTTAGTCAAATGCACGCTTTTGATTTTTGATTATCCTAAGTAAAGTTTTCTTTGGGGGATCCTTTGAGTATCTCCTTACCCCTCACTGAGTTTCTCAATGTCTCATTTCTAGTCCTCAAGAGAACAGCTACACGCTCCCTTCTGTTTATTTTTTCCCACAAATCTAAGCTAAAAATGGAGCATGTGTCCCATATACGCCTTCAGCGACCACCACCCTTAAAGTCCCTGCATCTGTTTCCAGTGGCACATTCAGACAATGCAACCTGCTACTTTCTGTGACTGGAGAAGTAGAGTCTTGCAATACTCATTCTTCTCAACAAAGGTCAATTATTTTGAGTAAGTCTTTTAATGAAACAAAAACTGACTAAGAGAGTGACTAATAAGTTGCTTCTCACTTCCACCAGGAGCCTTGAAGTTCAGGACAGAATCCAGGAAAGATTTTCTGGAAAACGAAGAGAGACCCAATAAAGTCTCTAAGCCTGGGCAAGTCAATAAACTGTCACAGTTGCCCAGAAGGAATTGGCTTGTCTTAGATAAACTTACAAAAGGCCCTGAAAAAACAGAACTTTTTTAAATGGCAGAGATTAATTTTCTGACTTCAAAGTAGTATTAATGCAGAGCTTGGCTAAGGTTTCCTGTGCAAGCAGTTTCCCCCCGAGCAATGATTTCAGAATCCGCCTTGTTTTAAGGCTGGCATTTGATGCAGCTGCAGACCTGGAGTATTTTCGATCCCCTCTGAGTGCTGGAACACTATCCAACAATTAAACCGCAACCCAAAAACAATCAAACATCTGTTTGGAGGCAGGCTGCTCAGTGACTGACATTCTCCTGCCAGCATAAACACTATCACTGCTGAGTGATTCCTGTCTTTTGTGTGTGTGTGTGTGTGTGTGAATGTGCTGCTCGGGGAGGTGGGGGGGGTTGTTCCTGCAAGCAGTAAGATCTTGTACGTGGAAATATGCTGAAGAGCATTTTTATTGCAATACATGAATGCGCCCATATAGCTCATTTGTGGAAGTATTTTTGTTGATGAGAACACACATGTTTGAGTGTCAGCTTGCGATTTGGTTATTTGCGTGCTGGAGGTGGCTTTGCAGAAAGCAAATGAGGATGTGGACTGCGAGCCTGGAGTCAGGTA
This sequence comes from Numenius arquata, assembly GCF_964106895.1. Taxonomy (NCBI): domain Eukaryota; kingdom Metazoa; phylum Chordata; class Aves; order Charadriiformes; family Scolopacidae; genus Numenius; species Numenius arquata. Next base: position 7,410,098 of record NC_133595.1, read on the forward strand.
TGTGTTTCTGCAGTGCTGTGTGTTGGTGTGTGTTCATTGTACAGACATATGCTTGTTTTTAATTGGGCAAAATTAGCATTATGGCTGCATGTAGTTTTACGTAGAGACAAGTATTCTAAAGTGTGTGCATGTATGTGTACACATAGAACTTTATCTGTTATATATATGTTTATATAAACTGCATCTGGTTTTGATGGACGCCTATTCTACACCTGATCTTCAAGTTCTGCCTTTGAACTAATCAGCTACTTGGGCCACAGGAGTCGATGTCCCTTATTGCAGGCCCAGGAAGGGAGATAATGAACTGCTGAAAACAGTTCAGAACTGGGTTCAAAAGAACAGCTAGGTCTGGCCCTGATGTAATCTCGTCTCTCTCTAAAGATAAACTCCCTCATTTCAAGAACTCTCTTGGGACTCTGGCAGGGAATCTGAGGATGACTTGACTCAAGGGCTTTGGGAATAGGGAATGGGGCGATGAATACTGATGTTAGGTCTGTCTGCCGAGAGGACAAACTACTCTCTCTCCTAAAAGCACTTACAGACTCCACGCAGGTAGCTGCTTTTGTCCTATTTTATTTATAGACTTCAAATAACCACAGGCTGTTGATGGCCAGGGTAAAATAGCATGCAAATGGCATTCATTCCCAACAGGAACTCCCTCCCTATAAAACTAAGACCAGCTTTCAGAAAATTCAATTGTTCCCACTCCCAGCCAAATGACAGCTTGTGCTGCTCCTACCAGTTCTCCCCGAACCCCCAAGGTCTCAAGACTGCTGCTTGCCATTTGTGGTGTCTTTATATACCTAGCAATCTATGAGTCACCACAGTAAGTGCTAGCCATAGCCTGCTTGCTTGGAAACATCAGTATCGCAAGTGACAGAATCTGGGCCACCCACTGGCTGTATTTCTGGAGCATTCCCCTGTCTAGGAGAGAGCAGCTGGAGTTTTTTGCTTTAGCCCATTTCTCAAATATCCTGTTGCTGAAGTATAAGAACATGCCGTTACAGGAAAGAAAGATTTGATGATCTTCCCACCGTGAGCCCCACTTGTTGTTATAATCACCTATTCTTTTGCACCAGCCTTATTTTTCCTTTTACCAGTTTAAGCTGAGAAAGTTTACTAGAAAATAGCTTTGCCTTAGAAATGATATAAGGTTCTATTGCTTAGCAGAGGGCAGGGTATAGAGAAGAGTGTAAAGCACAGAGAACCGGTGTTCCTCCGTCACATCTGCTGTGACATGTGCCGTAGGTGCTGTAGAACAAGAAAACCATTTTATCTTTGTTCAACAAAATTTCCCCATCTGTCAAATGGGGAAAGGACTTACTGTGGTGGGAGAGAAACTCATGCAACATAACATTTACTACTTTGAGCTACTTGAACTCAAAAAAGCTACAGAAGACCACTATTGCTATTACATACTGTACCGGCTACGGTGCAGTATGTAATAGTGCATTACGGTACAGTAATTACAATACATTGCAATACACCTGAATTACAAGCGACAGAGAAAGCAAGTTCTGCCCACACCAGAACACGGTATCACGTGAGTTCCAGGATCTGCCTCCCCCGTGGTTGGCCTCCACACTTTAGTCAGAACCATTAAGATTCTTTCAAGTATGGAGCTTGAGGGGCACAGTCTGGCACTGTCCCCCTGCTCATGGCTAGAACAAGCCGCCTGGTCGCTGAGCTCTGAAGCTCCTGTAGGTGAAGGTGTTACATTCTCAAGCCACACATTGCATGAGGTACGTCCACTTGCTTGGGGACAACAGAAAGCCCGCTCTATAATGTACAATGCCATTTTCACTTTTTTGAACACGGGACCCCTCAACAGGGTATAACAGGACGATCTTGACAAAAAGCCCTTCGTCAGCATTAGCAGCTGCTCAAATTCTAACTCTCGTTTTCCCACAAACTCCAACTCCAGAAAAATATGAAGTGCAACTTAAGGAAGCTCTCAGCTGTCTACCACTTTGTTCGTTTCCAGAACAGATGTGAAATAAATTTTGGTCTCTCTTCTATTCCTGTCTTGTCTGTCTCTAAATTTTGATTGTAAGACCTTGGAACTTCGAACTGTTCCCTTAAAGTTTATTCCTTATTTGTTGCAGGACATTTAAGTGATATTTGAAGCTCTTTTACTTTGTGGATTAAAATACTTACCCTCCCACTAATTAGTCCAAATCTCAGACAGCCCCAAACTTTAACTTTTGTCTCATTATTCAGCCAACCAATAGATAATGTGAGAGATGTGAAATCAAACAGTAGGAGTGGTATTGCTCAGCAAAAATATAACAAGATAAATCCAGGAGCAATGAAATGAAACAGCGCAATATGAAATCTCAGTACGACTACTGGGAATAATGCATTTTAAGCTAGAAGAACAGCCTCCCATTGGAAAGGACAAACAATTAGTCACCTGAACAACCATGGACAAACTAATAAATGCTAGAAATCTTGTGTGCAGAAGTTACTTTCACAAAACCAGGCTGAAGATGCCGAGTGTAGTTCTGAGTCAAGGAAAACAAGTAGAAGTTATATGTACTACCAGCCATTTGCTTATCAAAACTCTCCAACACGTGCATGCATTCTCAGCCACAACTGTTTTCACTGTTCTGTCCATTTTATACAAAATTTTTCTTTTTAGTCAATAACCTGGATAAAAATCTGGCATATATTCCTTTTGGGAATAATTTGTACAAGAAAGCACTTGAGTAACTGTTTGAGAAAGTGGAGGTTATTCAGATCTGGAAAGGTATTTGCCATTCAAAGTCTCATCTAGGCTGAAAACAGCAGCTTCCCATACTCTGTCCTGGGGGGAAAGGGGGTGTCAAATCCTCACATCTGCCATCCTAGTGCACAGCTGTGAGTTGTTCGGGGAGAACCATCCCCGCTTGCCCAGCTGCCCTTCCATTCACTGTCACTCAACAAGGAACTATTTCACAGTCCTTATGGAAAACAATAGGACCTTTCAGGAATGAAATCAGATCTCGACTCTGATAGGAAGGCAGCTGTGGGACACATGAAAGCTCCTGCTCGCTGTCTCTTCCCTGTCTCACAAGGTTCAGATTCAAAGAAACCCAGTAAAACATCCACAACCCCTTCAGAAGGTCAGTGTAACCATTGGGTACCCTGCAGAAAGATAAATAGCTCAGTAACGATGTAGATGGGCAGAGGAGGGGGATGAGTGTACATGGAAATAGATAGAAAGAATACAAAAAAAAAAAATATAGACCAAGAAAGCGAATTTACTTTTGCTGCTTTTCCGATCCCAAAGATCTTTAAAAACTTGAGGTACGATTTCTCCCATTACTGATATTTGGTCGCCTCTGGGGCAGAAGGCAGCTTTTAACAGCACTCAGTTACACTCTGTACCAGCCCGCCACAAACTCCCCCCCAGTTCGTTAGGGCATTGACTGCTTTATAACCTTGGAGGGAAGAGCTCACCTGTTACAATAGCACCGTTATCACTCATCTCTCCAGTTTCCCTTAAAGGCTGTTTTCTCATCTAAGAACTGATGAGGTCCAATACTCTTCTAGCTTTCTAATGATTGTAATTTCAGGACGTTACTGCTGCTGATTAGGAAAAACACTGCACTCAGAAAATGGATGAATTTCATTCCTATGGGTGTGTCAATGCCGCCAAACAGCACCCTTGGAGTTCAGGGTATAAGCACACCAGTGAGAAGCCGGGAAAATCAGCCTACATGGAGCTTCGTGGTAACATGGTGAGATGGCTCCCGATACCCAAACTCACTTATTTACAAGCACATTGAATGTTTACACTTCACTGCTGCCTGTAGCATAAATTAATCTGAGAAAACCAAGTGGAGGGGAAGAGCTCAATCCCATTTATGACCCAAGGGAGGAGCTGTTATACAGGATCCCCTCGCGCTGGCATTGCCTTCTCATCATCATCTATTTGAATTGTTACCCTATATATCATGTTTTCCTTTACTAGAGAACTCCCAGTTCCTCACACCAGAGAAATAAATGTCTACTGCTTAAGCATTTGTTTGAAATGGGTGGGAAAAATGTATTACAGTGAGTGATTTCAATCTTTGTACAGTCTGCTGAAGGTTTCACACTGCCAGAAACACACAAACAAAAAATTATTCCTGTTTACAAATGATACCAATCATTTTCTCCCTCAAAAACTATTGTATCTGGCATAGTGGAATTTTTGAGAAGCGAAAAGAAATTTATTTAATAATAAAAAATTAGTGGTGTTGGAATATTATTTGATTGCACTTGTTTTAAGAAAATAAAGGCTGAATCAATAATACACATACTTGCTGCTTTAAAGTGGACAATTTCACCACAACAAAACCAATTATAAGACAAAAAAGCTTAGAAGAAATAAAAGAAAAATGTGAATAATATTCACAAACTATAGAATAGCATTTACTTATTAGGAAAAAATGCAATCTTACTAACAGTAAACAATTTTAAGTTAGTTAAAAACAGATAAAAACATTTATAAAACACTAGGGATGCAAAAGTAATCATACAGCTAATTCTACAAAAAGCATAGATGAAATAAGATAAACTGATAGCAACGGCTATAGAGTTAGAGAGGGTAGAGAATTTATAACAGAAACAAAAGGAAACAAGGAGAACAATGAACAGTACTTATCACCTATAAGAAAAAATACGAGTAGCTCTGTAAGGTTTTTTCAGAAAAAAAGTATTTTTCATTGTATTCAAGTATAGGCGTATGTATTTGGAAACAATGAGAAACAGCAAAAGATGAGCCCTTAATGCAATACCACGTTCCACTTCCAGCACCACCACCGAATCTGAAGCAGGGATGAATAGAGAGAAATTACAAACCAGATCATATTAGATGATAGCAACAGTCTTTTCTGGTCTTAAAATTCATATATCTATTAATTACTAGGTAGCTGGCCTGACTGTGCTGCTGCTAGCAAAAGTGCAGCTGCACCATTACTGGAAACTGGGACGAGCTGTGTGCACAAATAGTGCCAGCGCTGCAGCACGCCTGCCCGGACCCTCTCTGCCAGCCCCCTCAGTGCATTCTTCTGCCTTTAGCATTCAAAAGGCTGCACTAAAATCTGCTGAGCTTCACTACGTTCTGGATCAGGGTTAATGCAACACCTCAGTTCTAATGGCAATTAAGCAGAGCACTCTTTTTTTTATACCACGTCATGCATCTGAGACGCAGTGTGCTGTCGTAAGCCCACTCCCAAGAAAACATCTCTGCTGCATCGTTCATGGTTATACCATGGTTGATAGGAGCATCATAAAAGCCCTTGAAAAGCAGCTTGACTGTAAGAAAGTAATTAACTTTGCATTTTATTCCTTTGGCTACAGTTCATTCTATAGAATTAGTCCACAAAAGTAATTTATCTTTGCTCCTCTTAAGCATTAGTGAGCATGAGGTAGAAGAGAAGGCGGTTACTTCATTTGTGAGGAAGAGCTGGCGAGCAATAAGGTTCAATAAAGAGGCCACTCAGGGGTCTCAAATATCCTTCTGACAAACTGATGAAACACGGCTTTCAGTCAGTGTAAAAAATCCTGCCGTCCCACCGACAGGAGTTGTTCTCATTTACTGATCTCCTGAAATTACTCAGGCTGTTGGCACTAGATGCGGGTTTGGCTTCAGGACTTGCAAGGTGTGAGCGCTGGGGTAGGATTTGGGCAGTGGGATATTACTGAGAGGGGAAACCAGAGAGACCCGAACATTTCGCCAGGAATTGCAATGAAAGGGCAGAAGGCAGATGTGAAAGCGAAATTCTTTCAATCCCATATAACAGAAACAAATGTCTTTATTTTGATAACATTGTTTTATACCATTTCCTTATAGCAGAGGAAGAAAATTTTCTTAGACAACCTAAGCTTTTGGGTCTTTTTCCCCCAAACTGTAAACTTCCCGAAGTGCAGTAACTCCTCAATTTTTACCCTAATTCACAGAGAAAACTTGGCCTTTCCAAGGCCATGGCCTTATGCTTTGCTTGCAGTTTGCTCCTCTGGGCTTGATCGCGAGGCCAGTTAAACAAGACACTGGTCAGGTTTTAACACACCATCTTATGATTTTTTAAGTTTGCTTTCAGCTTTTTGAAAGGTTTCCAAGAGTACCAGGCAAGGAAATGAAATCTTCATCCCAAGGAAAAGATCCCTTTCCAAAACTGTTAATCTTTCCTTATGACACGTTTTGGAATCCAAACGTATCCAGAGGGGGTTTATTCAGCAAGGCGCTGTGTTCATGCGAGTGATCAGATGGGGGGGGTTATTACAGTGGTACATATGTTAGCAATAATTCAAACTTCTATTCGCCCTGTTTCACCATCGCAGCTGCTCTTGGTTTTCCTTCTGGCCCCACCCAGGGATACTTGGAACACAAGCTGACCCACGGCTGTGTTACAGGGAGTGATGCTTTACATTGTTATTAGAGACCAGGCCCCCTTCAGCATGCAGTGTTATCGTATCTAACTCATGACTACACACTTTCTAACTGTCTCTCTATTACATTCCATATATGCTGCAATCAGCAGAATTAGAAAGCAGATCTGGTTTCTACATATCACTTCTGATTAATTTTTTTGTGTTGCAGAGCTGGAGACAATTATAGAGCCTCTGGATGATCCAGATCCCAGCCCTTTGCAGGTCTGTCCCACTGAGCACCTTCAGGGAAGCCACTGAAGGGGTCTGTGGAACCGAGCGCACGGATAAGTGACAACAACAGGGACTTAGTAAGTTTAATATTAAAGTGGCTTTTAAGTGATGAATATTTTCTGCAAAAAGTTTTAAATAAAATCTAAAATTTAATTTCTCAAGATGTGTTGATAAAGATTATAGTTGTTGCACTTCCCTTTTTAGTCCTTTTTAATGTCTTTTTTCTACTCTAACATTAGCAAACACAGCTAATGGGATTACTGCATGTATAAATATGGAAACTGGCAGTAGAAGGGCGATTCTAACCTTGCAGGGAGCACTCGTGATACTACTATATCTTACAAAACTTTCTAATAACCATATCTGAAAATTTAGAAACAACACGAAGAACTAACACAGGATGACATTATTTGAGGTCTGGAAAAAACAGCTTGTACTAAGGTAATTATTAGACCAAGAAAGTTATTTAATATATGAAAAAGAAGATTGACAGGTGACTTAAATACAGCAAGCAAGATTAAAAGATTAGGTGCCAGATGACTCTTGAGCCTAGGTAGAAGCAATGGCTTTAAGCTGAAGCCAGACAAATTCAAAATTTGAAATACAGTGTTTGTTGTAAGCCTGTAAGAGCTTACCTCTTACCCACAGCCATATGCATTTCTCCCGAGCTGTTTGCTGAAATACAGGTTGTTCCTTTCTCTAGTCTTTTACCTGCTCTCACTTTCCACTGGGTAAGACCTTCATTATAGTAAATAGTTTAGGATTCAGCGCTTAGCTGGTGGCTCACGCTCGCTGTGTATCCAGGCTTACATTCAAACTTCCTCCCACTACCATTTCCTCAGCTGAAATCCCCAAAGAAACATCAAAGGAGGGAATTCTTTTTTTGTTCATTCAGAAAGAGAAAGCCTCAAATAGCACTTGCTTTCTGCTTGGAAAAGTGAAAAACTGAAACTCGTTACATGGCCAAGCATCTCCTGATGGCTCCCGTGCTTTCCATAGTCTCAACAACAAGTTGTTTTCATCTGTATTTGTTATAAAGAGGATGCAGGTCCAAAATATTAATGCCTTCTACATCTTAATTAAAATATCTATGAATTAGAAATCTGAATTATTGTAAGAATATGGGCCTCAGCAACATGAACAAAATACTACACTCACTATCTGGCTGACATCACTCCTCATTACTAATAGAAAATACAGAACGTGTTACAAGTCCCAGAGGAGGAGAAACTCCCCCAGCTTTCAGGACTCCCTCACTGGATGAAGCAAAACCACAGAGGGAGTCAATACAAACTATAAAATCTGTGGCTCTGTATCAGCAACTTGATGGACACAGCGCCTGGCAAACCGCTGTTTGTTGTGTGTGCAATTTATTACAATAATCTCATTGGTTTTGTTGAAAAAGATACTTGGCGATGGATATGAATGTGTCAAGTCCCTCTGGGTCTTTTCATCTTTGACACATGTATGATATTAGATAGATAATAACAGAGTAAGATGATACCACCCCAAGAATAGAAGGGTGTCCATTGGTTTGCACGCTAGCAAAACATGTTTCTGTCACTGTCCTGACTTTATGGAAGCTGCTTGGTGAGTCTTGACAGGGACATAACAAAGAAAAAAGCCTTCTCGGACTGCACAGTGCTCCGACCCATGAGCAGCTGGACCATCCATACAGATTGCTGCAGCAGAATGTAGGAAACTGGAGCAAGAACCCAACACGTGTGAAAATTCTTCCACAAATATTAGGTATTGAGAGTAAAGGAAAAGGAAAATGGAAAGATTGTCAGGCTAAGTGAGTAGCCTTTTACTTACATACTTGTTTGTCATCCCATCAGTGCCCCTCACCAAAATTCATTCAAATAACTGAGGCTCACTGCGTATGTTTTGGCAGGATAAATCAAAGGCAAAAACGTTAATACAGATTAACATTTCCTCTTGGAGTCCACTTCGTTAGTCAAAATTTAGCCTTGATTTCAACTTCTGGTGAAACCTGTCCTGGTCTGAGATTTAAATTATATATTTAAAAAAAAAAAAAAAAAAAGGAGGCTGCAGGGGAACGCATTAAATAAAGGGATGAATTTAGCCACAGATTTATTTAGCTTTGAACAGCTCCTCTCTTTGTCAGTTGCTGCCTTGCAACTAATTAAGATGTTGTTTGGCCTCAGTGTAATTGCCGCTGTCTGCTGACAGGGCACTTCTGCCAACCAGATGTTTTTTATTTTAAGGAATTGCTATTTGATAAAACTGTTCTTAAATCATAAATAAAACAGGAAACTGTTCCTTGGGTTCTATTTTTCCCCTTAGCAATTTAAATTATTGGTAATAGAAAAGGTCATGGATTGAATTTGATATTTATGTAAAAGAATCAACACAACATCCTATGCATCAGTTAGAACTTTTCTGTGCTTTGGTAGATCTTGCAAATTCCCTTAATAAACTCTTCTTTCCTGTTAGATGGCAAAATGGACGTATCTCATGCATCAAGTGCTTGGTGAAAAATTATTTATTAGTGGCAGAAACTGTTTCTGTAAGTATGCAGTGTAATTACAGCTATACGAACTTCAAAAGCCTTGCAGGTTCAATCAACAGAGAAAATCCTGAGATCTTGACCTTGCTCTCATTTTCCTGAACGTCTGTCATCCTCAGTGCTATTTTCTGTATTTGTCGGTTTTGTCTTATGCTGGAAACACAGGATCATACTCTCCCGTAAGACATTAATTTTTTGCTTGTAGGGCCACATAACTTCCGTAAGTGCAAAAATAATAAAGAATAGCAACCAAATATTTTCAAAATTAAAATGGCCAACATTGATTTGATATTTTGTCAGTATTCAAATTTGAATGAAATAAATATTCTAACTTGGCACGAGGTGATCAAACTGGAGCTTATTATTTATATTTGTACTTGCCTATTAAAAATGTCTTTATCACCCTGTTGCTCTGTGAAAGACTCACACAGAGAACACTGAAGAGCACCAAGACAGAAGAAATGCCAGGTGCCTGCTCCTAAAATGTAGCTGCAAGCAGAGGATAATTTTTTTTCTACCGACACAACTTTCTTCTCGCTTTAAGTCTTTTCAAAATGCTGCTTGACAAACTAATAGGTAAAAAGAATCTTAGACACTGGATGGACTATAGGTTTCAGAACCAGACAAGGAATGTTACAAATTCACCAGCAGCTGGCTTTGGCAGTATGAATTCTGAGAGTACCACCAATTTTTCTTTTATTCCCTCAGCCCAGAAATAAAAGACATTTTAAACCAGAACTGTTTGCTGATGACTGGGTCCCAGACAGTTCAAAATGGCTCTTTAAAAACTTTAACTTTCCAATTAAGCTAATATTCTAAATAAAAAGGAAATGTGCCATGAAAGACAAAAAACCTTCAAACACAAACCTTAAAAAATAGGCTGTTGAATGTGCATGAAATCTGAACTCCCAAACAAAACTGCTTGCTTTTCTTTTGCAATAAAGAATAGCATTGAGCTGAACAATATTTGCAGGCCTTAATAATAAACATCTATCTAGGCCATTTCAAAACCTTAGAAACAATAGCTGCGAGTATGTTGCTAATGAAAAGCAGAGGATGTATCATGGTCATTACGTATGGGGATAACGTGGGGATATTTTAAACACGACAGAGACTGTCTGCCTTCCTGAGACTGAAAGGGTAAAGGTATCAGAGCGGCACCGAGCAATAAGCTTCCCACTGCCTCCCTGGCTGGACACGTACAGCACAAGGACAACGCTGGGGACACAGCAGATACCGCCTCAGTTTAAGAGCTTAGAAAATCCTGAAAGAAGTTGGGATTGTTGTGTGCCTAGAAAGGTGCATTACTCCTATTTTTTTTCTGCAAATAGTTACTCATTATTCTAAGGGAATATTACTCTACAGAAACCTTATTTCACGACATACAGTATCTACTTTGTTCTTTGTATTATATTCATGGAGAAACACAAGTAAACTGTTCCTTATTACGTCTAAGTGTCTAAGAGATAGGGTCCTGATCTCACTCAGGGTCCTGGGCTGTTACAAGTAATCACTGTAATGAAACCAATTACACCAGTTCTGGTGCAGGCATTTTGCTTTTTAATTCTTATTTTCAGTAATTTATCGATCCTAAGTCAGACATGAGCTTATTTGTTTACTACCCATCATAATTGCCCACCGTAGCTTACAGTGATGAACTCTGGTAAATCCAACCTCTTTTACAAGGGAATACCAAAGCAGAATTTAAACATTTGGCAGCTCATCAGAAGCCAGAGGAAGATTAACTATGTGAGTGAAAAATCAGGCCAAGAAACCAAAACCAGCTTTTCACAACGAAGGAAAGCCAAGGAGGAACAGTCTAAAAAGCACTTGGAAAGAAATGTTAAGATCATTTCACTCTTAGGAAATAGATCATTGAAGCAAGAGAAGTTCGAATTCCTTTTGGAAGTGTGCAGGTATTTATGAAGTTACTTGTAAGATTTAGAGAGAGTGTGGAAGCACTAACAGTATCACGACTCTGGCAAAGAGCACAGGGTCACTCAGAAACAGGAACAAGTGTGGGAGCGCTCCCGTCGGTACTGCGGTTGGTGGTACTCACCGACACGAGATGCTTTCTATAAAGTCACCTAAATGGAATGCCCGACTGATGCTCCACCCTACGTGTAGGATTTTGGCAAATCTAGGCTGAAGTTCCTACGTTTGAAACAATGTCTGAACTCCAGCACCAGCTCTGCTACTGACTCCCTTGGCGGCCCCGGACATCCCGTGCTGCATCTCCTGTGCTGCTTTCATGTTTCCAAAAGCTACATAATATTCCTTTATAGAGACTCAAATAGCTTACAGTATCGATAGCACACTGACGATAAGAAGTGCAACTTCTAGGATGAGGATTATTTAGTTTGGAGTGGAATATTACGTGAGGTTGTTCCCTACTGGTATTTAACTCTGTTTTCCAGTTGCCTGTATATACCTTGCTTTTTGTAGGTTGCTAAAATTGTGAACACCACAAGTTAAAAGTTTATGTGCAAAAGTGTAGGTGAAGGAGAAAATGAGAGCAATAGGTTTTTTAAGGTACTAGCGATAGGATTAGGTAAAAAACATGTAGTCACTTAAAAAAAACTCACATAAGAAAACAGATCCAAAAAATTGGTCTAGGTCTCAATACTGCCTAACTGCTGTCTCAAAGCTGAAGAAAAGGTACTGTGGGACGGAGTGTCATTGTGTATTTTAACTGATTTTTATTAAGAAATTGCAGAGCATCTTCTGCTCCCAGAACAAGCCAAGTAATAGTGTAAACCTCCCAGCACCTCACAGCTACAGAACTTTAGACAGCACAGATACAGAGAACGTTACTGGCTAAAGAAACAGATGGAAATTTGGGTGAGCAAAAAGATACATTTTTAAAAATATAGTACTGAGGGAGATGAGCAGTTACTGAGGTCTCTTCTCTACTTGAGACATTTCCAATAAGGCTATCCCTTCCTTATCAGTGGAACTCAATTATACACCTCAGACCATTCTCTCTTTCCAGGAATATAAGATGGCTGAGAATCCCCAAACACAATTTTCAGAAATATTCAGAGTTCTCTGCCATCTACATTCCAACAACTTTATATGCCAACCACAAGGAGGGCAAAGTTGCAGCAAAGTTGGGTCTGGAGCAGCAAAAATTCTCTGTGTGGAAAGAATATACACGTGAGGATTGCACCAAAAAAAGCATGAAAAAGATTGCTATGATGAATCAGTACAGTATGTTGCACTCTGAAAACAAGTGAGTAACCGTGAGGAATGGAACTCTGGCTGCTGTGCAGCGGAGATGGCACCGAAAGTGTGTTTAGACTGAACAAGACACAGCATTATTAAAGGAGGCCACTCTTCCTTGCCATGATATGTCCCCCACACAGGAATTAGGTTAGGAAAGGCTTCCTTCTGGGTGCAACAATGAATAAACAATTCGTTACCACTTGATGTTATTACAGAAGTGACAGCGTGAAAAGTTTGGGTTCCCAGCTCAGTATTCAATTCCAAATGTAACAAACATATTCCATTTCCTACATTCCCATGGAAATGCCAAAGCCCACAGACTCCTCACTCCATTTTAAACATTTGTGTTTGAAGTTTAAAAGTGTTTGCCTTCCCCTTCAGTGGCGGATGATCCCTGCACACCCCTCACACTTTCCTGGAGGAGCTGTGGAGTTCACAACAGGCTTTATGTTTTCAGATCTCAATTGCTACAGACACTAAACTGTATTACCGTGTCCCCAAGACCATATGGTGTAATAGCTTTTAGAGTCCCAAAGATAAACAAGGGGTCCTAGTAAAACCTCCAACTTGCTGTATTCCTTTTAAGGAATTTTAAATTTTTCAGTGGAGCAAGAGTAGGCATTACACACATTTCAGACACACTTCTTCACATACTAGAAAAAAAAGAGAGAACGGAAGTGAAGCCAAAACCTCTCTGACTTTTTTCTGGCTGATCTCAAACCATAGGAATTCCCTGATCACGAAAACGCTCTGCTCTAAGGAAATGATTCAAAAAAAAACATTCCAGATGTCAACCAACAGCAATTTCAAGACGAAGGGAAAGTGGAAGAGAAGGCAGGCATGTGAGGTGACCCCACCCTGGGGAAACTCTGTGAGCGCCTGGTACCATCTCTGTGCTGGGATGCGGCCCAGCTCTCACACTCACACTGGTTTATTCTCCTTCCCCCTCCAGGCAGTAATTAGAGCGTTTGCTGTTTAACTCCATCAATTCTTCAAATGCTTTCTGATTTGCATTATTAGGTAAACATATAAATAAGTTGGAATTAAACTTACAGTAGGAAGAAGGCAGTATTTTTGTTTCTTCTTTTTATTTTTTTCTTCCAGAAGAAGCAGAACCACCTATTTTTCTTCACAATTCCCACGCAATTTCGCCCTGACATCCTTATTAGGGTAGTGTCCCTAACTGAGATCCAGGGGTATTTCAAAAGGCATAGATAGGATTAAAATAATAAGTTCCTCAAGAGAAGACACTGCAGTCATAGTGCAAACAAATGTCTTAGTTCTTTGTAAAGTTAGTTAATGGGATTTAACTCTTCGTTTGGGTGTGGAAAATGGCCAAAGTGAACCAGCTGTTCATTTCTCCAGGGGTGGACGACCACTGCTCACTGAGAGTTCTTCTATTCATCACATTTGTACCTTACTACCAATCAGAATAATCACTATTTTTCTGAGTTTAGGGCCTTTCTGATAATCAGAAAATCACAGGAACATTGTGGTTGGGAAGGACCTCTGGAGTTCTAGTCCAACCTCCCTGCTCAAAGCAGGATCAAACAGGGAGGTGGCTCAGGGCTTTGTCATCATATTTTCAGTATCTCCAAGGACAGAGACTTCATAAGCAAGCTCTCTGGGCAAACTATTCCACTGTTCAATGACACTCACAGTGAGAACACACAAAATTCTACTTACACATAAGAAAAAAAAAATATTTCAGTTTGTGTCCATTGTCCCTCAAAAGCATAAGCTATATTTTTTTTCTCCTGTCTGAAGAATTCTGACAGATGAACCCTTCATTCACAGAAATGATGCACAAAGATCCCTGGGAAGAAAATTAGCATACCTACAAAGAAAGCATTTCTGCCCTACTCACAGAATATGTGAAAATTAACATACGGCTGCAGATTGAAACAAGGAATTCATAGGCCTGTGTTCTCCAAGTCCCCAAACCCAGCTCCTCCACGTCCTACAGAAATCTGCTACGTTTGAGTCTTCTCACAGTCTGCTTGTTTCTAATATGCAATTGCTACACTGGAACCAAAATCTACAGAACTTTGCCAGTTCTTGTTGGAGTGCAGTGCCCTATATATTTGTAAGGAGAGCTGTCAAGTATTGCAAACTCTGATTTACCAGTGATGTCAGCTGTTTGCACTGTGGTCCTTTGCTGGCCTCCTCCCACGCTCTTGCTTTCCCATCCAGTGGACAGGAGCAAACATGCAATTCCACATTCTGCTCTGACCTCTACATGGTTAATACAATAACACAAACACGTTGCTTAACACGACAGCAAAGAGATGGAGCTCAATACAAGGGAATGTTTGAATAATGGGCAACCATCACTTGTCAGTCTGGGGAGCAGCAGCACTCACAGATTATAAAATCTTTCCTCTGGCACTTCAGCAGCGGAGTGGGATGTGGAGATGAAATTTTCAAATCTAATTGAGTTTAAGTTATTAAATAATCCTTACAGACAATGGTGATGATCACTGCTCTTTTTCAGCACCATCTATCCAGGAATTTCAGTCTCCTAGACCTTCAGAAAGCCTTACTGAGCAAGGTAAGGTCACTGTCATGTCATCCTCCGACAGCACTTGCATATTGCAAGCTCTGGCACAAAGAAATGAAATTGCTTATGATTCAATAGTGTGGCCAGGGTTAAAAAGAGACTTGCCTCCTGCATTTGTTGCCAGACACACTCTTTCTCTGCTGCCACGTTTGTCACTTAAACTGTGTTAATTTTAACCTATCAGGGCATATAAAATGTCACATGCTCAGTACTTAACCAAACCAGTTGTCATTTCAGTTCTGGGTCACTCGAGGCTACCTATGGAAGAACCATAGACCAAGAACCATTCCCAGAAACAATTCACCAAATTGCCAGTAAATATGCAGAACTCATGAACTACTCGTAGGAGACAGAACAGGTGAAATTTACTGCAGAAATTCTTAGCTGTGGTTTACTTCCTCAGCCAGTTACCAAAACCAGAAGATGCAGGCTTGGTCCTTAAACCCAAATAATTTGTTCAACAAAAATGCCAGTTGCTCTTACATTTATTAGTATTTGCATTACAGGAGTCATATGGATACCATCGGGCCCTGTCATGTAAGACTAAAACCAGACAAATGAATGATACCGAGAACCATAGGAAAGGCTTTGCAGTCCTTCAAAAGAACTGTCCAGAACTAAGCTGAAGAACTCCCTGGAGAACATCCTGCAGGGAGTTGTTGGGAACTGGCAGAGGAGATGGACAAGATGACCTAACAGGGTTTTTCCATCTCTGATTTCTGTGACTACATAATTCCATCTTGAGGCAGGACCAGAGGAGCTGACAGATCTGCAGTCTCTCTTAAAAGTTATTGACTCTACCCATGGAATAGATCAAAAATTTAAGGGGAAAACACCACATGTGTATTAGGAATTGAGGGTGTGTATCAAGTTCTTCTTAAAAGCCATAAATGGGAATGAAGATGCAATGAAAGCAAAGATTGGTTTTGGTTTAAAAGCACAGTGAAGATGCGACCAGATGATATTAAGCAGAGAGATGGCTTATTACGTAAAGTTCAGCACTGCTACAAAGCTACAAATAAACGTTTTGAAATTTTGTTTCTTCTTTAGCATATAAAAGACAACGTCTCTTTCCAAAGCAAAATTCGTTTCCAAAATTTCAGAACATTTCTGCTCCCGCAGGTGTCCTTGTCTAATGTATTTTCTAAAGCATTTTAAAATTAAAAATAATAAAAACTCTAATGGTGCTTTCTTGGCTATGGAAATCAGAACAGTTATGAAAGAGCAATAAAGCAGCCTTTCTCTTGTAGCTGCCAACAACTCCAGAAACATGTTTGCTGGAACTCTGACCCCTTACATAGAAAACACTAAAACAACTGCAACTCGATACAATTAACTGGTATTAGATTCAAAGTTTGTGAGGCCAAGTGGCTTTTATGATATATTTCTTGGTACTTACATACTAATGGAAACACTCCAAACTTTTGAAAAAATATATTCCAGATAGGCTGACTGTTAACTCATTTTTTTTAAAGCAACTGCTTTAGCAACTGCCCGTCCTGTCTGCAAAGAATGAAAACCAGACGGACACGGCGTTTCTGCTGCTGTACACCCAAGAAACTTGTTCTATCTGCAATCAGCTCTCCCTCAGAATATATTAGCAATGGCAATATCCAAAGTGTTATGGATAAAGCTTTCATTGCACTTCTCAAAATACTAGTATCACAGTTGTAACATTTCCCAATCCTTCTTTTCATTCCCTCGCTTAATATTAAAAGAGGTACATAAAACTCATTCTAAGCCAGAAAGCCTTCAGCTATAGCCTGCTCTACACAATACGCTCTCCCTGTATGAGCCAGGGTAATAACTGTGGCAGAAAGATGACGGTTCAAGATTACAAAGCTCCTAAAACTGTCATTCCTCTGCATTCCTTCCACCTGTGTTGGAAAAGGGACAGCTATCAATAGCCACAGAATTAGAGGCAGAAGGTTGAATTGGACCCTACTAGCCAAAGGGCTACAAGAATTGTATAATGCGTATTGCTGCGAGTTAACCGAAGAGATTCAGCAACAAGTGAAATGGATTGGCTCCTGCTGGATATTCAGTGGATTGTTTACAATCATTTGGAAAACTCAACCCAGCTGCTAATTAAGAGGTGTTTATACCACACTGGCACCGGGAGCAGCCTGGCGAGCAATCTCAACAGCGAAAGCAAAGGGAACTTTCCAAGGTGGAAGCGACAAGTTTATTCTGCTTCTGCTGTCGAAATATCTCATGAAACGAGCAGTGTCTGGAGCTGTCACTCCAGCATCACCGAGAGCATGTATCGTGTAATGCTGCTGAGCACTCCTGCAATTACAAATCCATAAACAATTAAGGCCGTTTCTGTGAACGGATGCGTACATTCATATCGCAGTTGTTTCCTGTGCTTTAAACTTTCTTGGGCTAAGTCTATACAGTCGATAAATGTTGATTCCTTTTCTGTATTGCTATAAACATCAAAAGTTTCACTTGATAGTTTATTTTGAAATAAACTGAAAGGAGGCCAAGGAAATCAGTAAAGCAATAGTCTGAACACAGTGTGGGAAACAATACCAAATACTTTAACAAATAAGAAAGTCATTTACCTCATTGATACACACAGTACCAAACAAAAAATGAGAAAGGTTACTGCTTGGGGCTCATCACCCTGGCTACACCACTGCCACAGCACACCAGTGGTGTCAGGTCTATGCCCCTATTTCCATAAGGAATCAATCTGTCCATTCATCTCATTTTCTCAGTCAGTAAACTATCCACCGTTGTGATGAACTGTAAAAACTCCTCTCACTACGGGCAAATTTTCAGCATGGTCTATCAGAATGAAAAATATCACTAGAAAATTTCATTAGACTAGAAAGTGAATGCTGCTGAATGCTCCAGAACCTTTGTAAATCTGTGCTGCTCCAGCCTCAGCAAGGATTTTCTGATTTAGCTGTTAATTATCTCACCTCTTTCCTTCAGCAAGGTCCCCAGGAATCACACACTACTCCATTTTCCTTGACTTTGTACATATATTCTATTTTGTAATAGTAAGGCAGCCAAGACACTATGCAGTTACTGCTTCTATAGGAAAGCAAAGATCTCTTCAGCCTTAGCCCATCACTCAAGCCGATAGAATTCTTATTAATCATCAAAGGAGCGTGGTTACAGCATAAGGCACTGTAGCAGTGTTGTGAAAGGCTCACGCTGCAATTCTGCTGTTGCTTACAGCAGTCAAACTGTGGTGTTCTGTGCTATTTGTTAATGTGAGTGGATTTGGAATTACTCTGACAACAGCTCCTGTTCAAGTGCAGTTCACCTTGCACACAACTTAGAAAAAAATCCTGGATTAACCCTTATATCCACATTACTACAAACCCTGACTTGTGCACAATGACAAGGACAGTCCAAATCACAATGTCAAGATGTGCCATAGTGACATTTTGCATTCTTCACCTAAAGATCTTAAAAGGCTCAGAAACATTGAAGACTTAAGCCTTTCCATCTCAATACAGGAGATATGTTACCCTTTTCTACTGCTTTTGCTTCTCAAATTACTCAGCAGCAGCAGATCTAGGTATCGAGGTCCTATATTCTAAATTTCAGTTCTGGTCTGTGCCCCTCTACCCAGCAGCCTCTTCTCCTTAGGTCAGGGATACAGTCTGTGAGAAAACATTGGAAAGACAACACCAAAATCTCATTCACAGTCACTTAAAATTAGAATTTCAGAAGTACGTATGATTTGTGATAGAATGATTACATATGTGGCAGATATTTCCATCACAGAAACACACAAAGCTGGTTGTCTTTATGCCCATTTAATTTACCATGTAAATTGTCACTTAAGCCTTTGTGACCATGATCAAAATTCACAATAAACACAACCAGAGCAGGATCTTCACTTACGCTTTTGGCCAATGATGGGACTATTTATAGCCCTCATAACAAAACATGTACCTTACCATGGCAACCACAGCACCCGGGTTCTATCACCGAGACAAAAAGCATTGCCTTACAGAAAAGCACTAACCACCGTCAAATCATGCTTCCAGAACAATTTGTTTCCCAGTTTCCAAGCACATATTCCTCATCATTGATCATTATGAAACATTATTTATTGCTTTTCTCTGTTACATATTTGTCTTCTATTTTCTTCACAGAAGCAGAAAAAGATCAGAAAAGAAAGGATGGGGGTTTCTATTTGTCAAGCCAAGTATTCCAACCTTATATATAATTTTCAAGTATGAATCAATAAGGTTATCCATACTAGGAAGCCTAATAAATAGGAGAGGTTTGTATTCTGAAACTTTTGTGCTATAGCCTCATGCCTACTGAAGTCACCTGAACTATGCCAATATAATCAGCTCCAGTGTTGAACATCTTCAGTTATTTTTATATCATCAGTTATTTTTCTATGACAATTGTCATAAAATTTACTATATTATTTGATCAAAATTCTTAAAGACAAGCAAACCCCCAAACATTAATAGGAAATTTTAATCTATATCTCAAATGTCTACAGAGAAGATTTTTTTTTTTTCTTCTAAAATGTTAATAGCAAGACGACAACTATGACAGGGATCTTTAAGTCAATTATTTTCATGGCTATTAGAAGACTGCAGTTTTCAAAACTGAAGCCCCACTCCTGCATGAAAAACCTAACAAGGGTGACTGGGATGCAAAGACTGAATCCAGCTTCCACTGCATTCAATGGGAAAGATTCCATTGACTTCAGTGTGCCCTGGGTAAGAGCCCTGGCTCTGGGGTTTGATCCTTTTTACTTGCTGGTGACATTGAAAGAATCTTTGTTCTTGATTTTGGTTTTCTGTGGAAAAATTCAAGAGTTTGAAGGCAGGTGTGAGAGTCTGGCCCAAGAATGGGGGAATGGTCACTTCACGGACCATAAGCACATACTGGCCTGAAAAAGATAAGGGAAAGTTGGGAATTAAACATTTCAAATGGGGAAATAATAAAGCAAAACCGCCCCCAAACAAAACAGTTTCAGTACACAAACAGGGAGAAGTGACAGGAAAACAATTTACAATCATAACAAGTGTTAAAACAAAGTATGAAAAAAATTATAATGGTGTGGTACATTATCCAGACAAGAGTCTTTTTAAATATCTGTACGCCACGTACAGTATAGATCTTGGACTAGCATATATTTGTATATTTTAGAGAGATAAACAGAAGCCCAGATTGTTTTTTCTCCAGTATCTTTTAAAGATAACACAGTAACTTAACTTTTTAATCTGAACTATTTCTAATTACAGAGTTGGGTTTTTTTGTTTGCTTGTGTGTTTGTTCATTTGTGTGGTTTTTTTAAGACTGTAAAAGCTCCTATAACTGGTAACCAGACGGACAAAAAGAAATCAGGATCACTCAGATTAGGTAGAAATGTTTTAAACTCTTAAAGAAGTAAAACTGAATGGAATTCATGAATGAATTACTATAGCTTTGAGTAATCAATTCCAATCACTATTAATAATATAACTTTCCCTTCAAAGAATTACTTTCACCTTATAAAGTCAAATCTTGTAACCTCCTTAATCTTTAATAGAGCCTGCAACAATTACAATAAGGCATAGAGGATCTACAAATTTGAAGCCCTGTGCGATTATCTCTTTTTCCAACAGACTCTTTTGACGATCATAAATAACAGTAAAATTACCATAAAAATTAATAGTACTACAATTAAAGAAAATCATTATGTAAAGGTTTATGAATTTTGCAGCCATTAATAGACGTAAGTTAATGAGCCATAGGCTTTCCAGAATATGATACCAGATATTTTTCCACCAATGAAACTTTCAGAGTGCCAAATCCTTCAGAGGTCACCAACTTCAAAAATAGAATAGAAAGTTACTGTTTAATACTAATGTGAGTAAAAATGAAACAGAAGTATTATAGCAAGTATTGCGCATGGCAATTCGAACAGCCTAATAATAAGAGATAAAGAAATCTACTTTGTCAACAACTTGAAATGAAGACAGACAGAACTAGAATATTCAAGAAGAGTAAGATGCATTTTGAACATTCTCTGCGTATTTAAAAGTCACATGTACACAGATTCATAGCTTTAAGCTAGAAGGGAAAGTTAGGATCAGAGCCTATAGACACCAAGTGATGGAGAAATTTATTATGCCCCTTGGAATCATGTTCCCAAAAAGGTTATTGTAAATGAAGAATGTGCATTTTGACAACAACAAATAAAGCCGATAATCTGTTCCATTACTATGTGCACGGGATGCTTCAAGCTCACAGTAACAAAAATATGGAGAAAGCACAACTCCTACAGTATCAATGGCCTTTGGTTTTGTTAGTCACGTTTTTAAAGAGATGGCAAATATCTGAGTTTTTTAAATGACTAATAAACTTGCTACAGCACAAGAAACAAGTACACATCCTCTTTAAGGAAATAAAGCGTTGGTTTGGTTTTTTTAATATCTTTTCCCTCCAGCCAGGAGATAATAATATTTCCCCTTGGACAGTAACTGCCAGTTTCGTGACTTAAACAAGTAGGTACAACCTCACTGGCATAATTCAGTGAGATTATTTGACGTGAACTGATGATCTGGACCCAGCGGGTAGCACGTTGCGCTGCTGCTCCTGTTCCGCTGCAGCCTTTAGAACAAGCATTTATTCACACTGTCTCATGCTATTGCCACACATTTATTTTCAAAGTAAACTTCAGTGAAAGCTTCCTGCCATATGTGACTTTGCTTTTTGGTGTCTCAAGAGCAGGAGACTGAAGGCTCCCACAATCTTGTTTGTAATCACATACAAGATAAATACAATGGATTTAGAGAGCACCAGAAACATCAGAACCCTAATTAAAAGTAGCACCCAAAATTGTCAGATATATGACATATTAGACACTTAATCACGACACTAAAGATAAATATTTTGAAGGAAAAATTTCTAGGAAAATTTGACTGGCTTTCTTTACTGATCCTGGAAATAATTTAAGAATTGACATAATCTTCACGATCAGTATGTTCATTCCTGAAATTATACTAGAAACCATCTTTTCAGTTGATGAATATGGTAATACAGACAGGGGGAAAAAAGATCTTTACCTTGTAATGTCTTGTAACGTCTTAGAATTCTTTATGAAACGCTGATCCTTTTGTAGCTTGTATTCTTTGGATGTCATGTGAGATCTAAAGATTAGAATAAGTATATTATTACTACCAATAATGATGCTTACTTACATGTTGATGAGAGCTTGCTGTTATTAGCTTGTAAGACAGTTCAAAAGTCTCCCTCCTGTAAAATGTTTTGTACTATTCACTTTAACGTGAAATACTCAGTCACTTTAAAAACAATGTAATAACACACACGCTTCAGATCCTTTAGGCTGGATCTTCAAAAGCATTCAGTATCCTGAAGGTAAGTTACTGCCTTTGTCAAAATAAGCCAAATGCTACCAATTGACGGAACAAATTAAAAAGGTATAAACTTATTTGTGAGATAAAAAAAAAATACTTCAAAAATAAGTGTCTAACAAGTGCTACCCGAGTCACAGCCACAACTATGTTATGCTGTAGACTACAAAGGCACTTATATAAAAATATGTACATTTTTCACAATTTATAGTATACATATTGATACTTTAGTGTATGAAACTCCTTGTATAAAAGAAAGCTTAAAACATACTGAAGAAAAGCTAGTATTTAAGTAGTTATCCTTGCATTTTATTAAAATAAACACTCCTCACTACTGAGGAGCAATGAAAATGAAAAAGGTTCTCTCTTCTTCTACCATTTACTCTCTTCTTTCCTACTTACAAGTTATCAGGACATACATAACTTAAAGCACACAATAATATGATTATTAGAGAGGTATTTAAATTGTGTCCCATGCGAAACAAACTGCTATGGCACATTGGACCTCATGGGATGCTGGATTTAAAGGAGATTATGTGCTTAACTTTTTATTTTACCAGCATTTCAACATCATCGTTGAAAAACTCTTGGCAATTAAAAGACTTTGATCCTATAGGAGAAAGCCTCAAGACTGCTCTATAACACATGATATGAGATAGTACAGGAATGGTATTTTTTTAAAAACATAAATAAATTTGAGATCTGCTATTGAATGCAGGTGATGAGTAAGAACCATAATCAAGTAAACATAAAATGGTTTATATGACCTAGTTACCTTGTTACACTTAGAATTACAACTAAAAAAAAAACAGATACCACATCTTAGACATACTTATACATTCAAACTTTACATGTACTTTTTTTTTAATGGTAAAACACTACAGACAAAAGATAAAAATGGCTTCACTTTAAAGGGGGGGGGGAAGATAGGTCCCAAGAGTCAAGTTAAAGATTCAGAAGTCAGGGCTAGGAGGGAAAAGGAAGATAAATAATTTAGCACTAAGCATAACTAAAGCCTGTCAATCTGCCAACTTTAAGAGAAATAAAAAGGTTTACAAGGATCCTGAGAGTTTTTACAGAACCTCTAGGGTTTTGAAAAAATAAATCCAGAACAAGAAAAGAGTTCTGAAGTATTCCGCATAAACAGATTTTAAAGACACTGATTAGACCATGAGAATAATAGTATGGAAAGATTTCTTTAGTTTGAAATTAGCCTGTTCTCTGGCGTTTTGTTTGCCATCCTGTATCGTCACCAACCACGCCATCAGCTGTGCTGTCTTTTCCACAGACGCATCGCCTTGTCCGAAGCTGGGAAAGTTGTGCTTATGGGAGACCCAAACATACCAGTATCATTTTAAATAATATGGACATGCCTATGTTTGGCATTAAATGTACAGGCACTGCACAACATATACACAGGTATCCTTTTAAGATGAACCACACGTTCATGCTTAAATACCAACTCTGATTGTCTTTGAGTTGAGTAATTTCTGGATTTTGGAGTACGAATATTCACGGTTTAATGTAGGACAACCAAGCAAATAAAAATCTTAGTAAGCCTTGGCCACTCACGCTTTAATGGGAAGGGGGAAGAAAGGGAAGCTTCACATTATTTTATACTACTTTAAATTTTTTTTCCTCTTACTGTTTTTTTTGCAATAAGAATATATAGCAAGGTTGATTTGCATAAAACCAGAAGCTAAACTGCAAAACCCGCACCTACGTAAGAAATTTTAATTCCGTATCACCATCACTTTCTCCTTCCAATGAAGATGTAACCTTGTATTTCATTGCTCAGACAATGTTAGCTGCAGGAGAATCACAGAAAGGAACCAAGTTCATTTAAGACATAAAGCAATTTTGAATTGCATTGATTACAGTGATCAGTCTATCACTTTAATGTCATCTCAGCTGGCATTTATTACAAAGACATACATGTGACAACCCATTGATCCTTAACACTGTAGCTGAGATAAAAAGTCTATCTGCAAAAGAAAATTACTTCTTTAATTAGAAATGGAGTATCATTTTCTCTTTTCTTTGTCAGAACTTCAGCAGCCACAGATCAAATATATCACAGGAAGGGTTGTAGAATCTGCCATCTAGTTTGATGTCTTCATAGTTAATCCTTCCGCACGCTACAAATGAACGCTTGAGATGGGAAAGAAAACAGGTATATTCCACCTCTCTGAGGAGACTCCAGCTCCCTGCTGCTTGAGAAAGGGGAGTCCTCCTTGGAGGACTCTGCTGTAAGACTGAAGTTCAGGGGACAGGGTCACAACTGCTTTGAGTCTCTACACATGGAGTAAAGGAGCCAACAAAACCAACTCCACTGACTTTCAGGAAGATTTTCAATGAGTTAACTATGGCTAAACACGTACCTCTCCAAACAACAAACTATTCAATACAAGTATTCGCCATAAAAGAATCCAGCAAATATTTGCTAAAGAATATCCCGTAGAAATGACTGGATCTTGCCCGTCACTTAATGTATATGGAAAAAACAGATCTCAGTCTACCAGAAGATATTCCACAAGCAGATAAAAGGATAAATGTGTCTGATACACTGTGAATGACATGTTGTTCTATAAATTCCAGGAGGATTCCTTGTTGGTGAACAGAATTTGAAGCCAAGTAATTTAATCTGTGGACCTATAAAATCCTATTTTTAACGTTCTGTTTTCTCTTTGTACAAATCCAAAGCTACATGTTTGGAAAACCTTACATTTCATACAGTGCCTCTCTTCGTCCTTGGGACAGCCAGTCTGAGTCTCCCTTGGAGGTGAATCTATCAATTGAATTGCCTTCTTTTTATGAAGAGCATTAATGATTTCCTATCAATCTCTCTCAGAAATGCCAGGGCATCTCCACACTCTATGGCTGTACTTTCTAGCCTTCTCTTTCTGCTCTTCTGTCAGAACCATCACCTTTGGGAACCAAAGACAATGGTAAGTTCGCAACTTCGGCTGCTATCTTAGTGCTACGCTACTAGTTCTAATTTATACTCTCCTTGAAAAGCACGTCATTCAACAGATACGGGTTTAATTTCTCTAACTTTTCACGATGAAAATCACTAAGTAATACTAAGGTGGACAATGTAAGTAAATCTACACACTCTTGTGGGTGTAGACTTTTAATATCAAATGAAATTAATTCTGGACAATTAACTCATATTCCATTTTCCCCATCAATTAAAATCAGAAAGTTCAATGCACTGCTGATTTCTTAGCTGAATACAGAGTTTATATAGTTAAAAATGTCCAGACTGAATGATTATTTACAACAGAGGGTTTCAGGACCTTAAATTATTTAGATTCTTTTCTGCAGTATGTAACCTTTTGGGTTTACTTAAATTGCTGCCTACAAATAAACTATCAGTAACTCAGCATCTAGTCATAAAAATAACTTCATTGGGCTGCTGTTAGATATTCAATTGCCCTCACAATATTTGTACAGTATTTGGCTATAAAGCTTTAAATAATATTGTCTTAATTCATCTGAGTAAACTATCAGTTCCCTTAAAACAATAGACAAAAATCTGCATTCCTGTTTTAACTTTCCCCAGGGTTAAAATTAAAACTTTCACATTGCAGATCTTTACTCTATTTTGCAATAAACTCCCTTTATGACAATGCAAGTTGTGACAGTTGATGGCTACTGAAACGCTTAAGTGCGCGTTCCCAGCTATTATGCAGCGAACAGGAGCTGTGCAAAAATTCCCTGTACAAGCTCTGAAAATTTAGCTCTCAAACATCTAGAAAGGCAGAATTGATTGGCTGTGATCATTCTTCAGAGCGAATAACTTCCATCTTTAACTTGACTCAACTAGTGAAACACTCAGCTGTTACCAATCAGTAAAAGTAATTTCCATATGACCAGCTATTTTACAAGATACAAATTTTGCCCAAATTCTGTAGTTCTGTTTGAAGTAGCTCCGTACGAACACGTATAAGAGTAAATTAATAACCTATCTGTTGCAGAGTATGGAAAAGAACCAGTACATGTAGAATTTGAGGTTTAATCTCTGAAACTGGGCAGGAAGATCTGAACTGGGATACTAGAGTCACGATTCCTCAGCTGAAACAGAATTTGGGCTCCCAAGGGTAGGTTGAGATTAAGGAGAATTCCTAGTCTCAGTACAGGTTACTGTTTAAGTGGTATTTTGACAGAGCTATGTATTTACAGATACAAATAAAGAGCCAAAATTAGCAAATTCTATGTAAAGACACCACTTTATGCCTAGAACTTGATGAAATGATTCCAAATATCTTAGAAATATGAAAAAGTGTCTATTCAGGATAGTGAAACAGTTTGAGTTGACTGATTTTTATATTATTAGTTTACAAAAGGTAAATTATGTATAGGAGACCAGGATGATACAATATAACAACAACAGAAACCAAGAGTCTCAGATCCAGAACCACTGCTCTAAATACAGGATACCGTTGCTGTACAGAAAAATGACTTATATGAAAAAACTAATGGATGGAACTCGTATCTGCTCCAATTCGAGAATCTAGTGTAGGATGATGCTAATATCATCTAATAATATCAGGATCAAAGATGAGTGGAATAAAACTTCCAATTTTAGATGCTCTTTATCTGCAGGTGTGAATGTATAATGAATTCTCGCCACTGGCTCCCTATGATAAATCCAATGATTTTGTGCTCTACGACAGCAGTTTCTACAATTTTCTTTTGGCACAACCTGCTTGGAATATATGACAAAACAGCAGGGTGCCAAAATGTTTCTCTAAATGATCTACTTTGCAAGACAGCTTCCAAGTGTGACCCTGATGAATCTTATCATTACTCTTGGAATAGAATAAACACGAAAGAAAGAACCCACATATCACTTACATAAGTGGGCATTCCTTTGTTTCTTTTACACACTGCTTCACATCCGTGCCAAAGTATTAATCCCAGCATACAAAGCATTTTAAACCCAGGTTAAATAAAAACACATGATTGGGTGGGATAGGATTGCAGTATGCCTATTTTTGAATCCTGCTGTCTCAGACAAGTGTAATGAATCATTTGATGTCATCTCAATTACCATGTTAGCTCTAATCAACTCAATTGCTCTTCCTATCCATTCCTTGTATGGGACTCTCCAAATGAGATGGCAGAGGTTTTCCAGTGGATAAACCCATCCTCTGGCAGACTACAAGGGTCAGGATTTGACAAGATTCAAGCCACAGTATAAGGCTGGATGACTCCATACCTTCAACGAATATCAGATCATTTTAGTGGTACAGAGAGGCATTTCATTGCAATTTATAATGATGATTCAATGTTTACTTTAGTTGGGAAGAAGTGTTTACATGCAAAAGCTATATTAAAAACAGGGAGGGGATCATTATACACCTTCAAAAGCATATCTCTGAATTAAGGTAGATTTCAGTTGCAACACAGATTTCCAAAAGCTCCTAATTTTTTCATCTTTGCGTGACATGCCTGGCTGCAAACATCAAGGAACAGGCAATGAGGATTAGTAGAATGCATTAAGAAAGGTTCCTGAGGTATTCCTACAAGTGAAGGAAAAGTGAGCCTAAAGAGAGTTAACTGTGGTTGGTTCCCTCCTCCTTTCTCAGTCTAGGAACCCTTCCATATGCTGTGTTCTATTTATTATTTCTGCATTGCATCAGGAGGGAAATATTCACACTGAGCCACAGGGATTAAAGACTGAAGCTCTAGAGCAGTCAGATCACATCCGTCATATCCAGCTGTTTTCAATTCCAACACCTCACACCTGCTTTTATTTATTATTCCTGGGCGAGACAAGACAGGGCTCATTTTTCAATCTTTAAAAGCTTTCTTAAGAAAGACACAAATCAATCTATTCCTTTCCCTTTTGCCTCTGCGACAGCCCACCAAGACAACATTAAGTCAAACCATTGACATGGGGAGGATCTGAGCTAATGGGAAGCCACTCAAACACTGAAGCTGGACAGGTCCCTTGTCTCCCAGCACAGTGACAGCGCTGCAAACTGGAACAGAAACACCAGCAACTACAAAAAATTCACCGTTAGCATCGACTCTTAACCCCATTTACTCCCACAAGTTTCAATTTACATTGGAAATGGACTCAAGAGGTTTGGGTGGCAGTGAATTAACGAACTAATTCATGTACTACTTTATGCAGCAGGATCTCCACTTGTACTTGTTTCAAGCTACCGTTCCACAGAGCCCAGGTGTGGACAGTCCAGCAGAATTCCTTTCCGATTCTCTATCAGGAGATCACACTCCCTCAGCATTTGATTGTCCCTTTTTTATCAAGTAATTTTTCCAGACAGGGACTCATAAGTCATTCTTTTTGCAATCTTCTCTCGTGTCACAGGCTAGTCCTACATCAGGATCTTCCTAATTACTGCTCAACGGTAATTATTCAGTCACATTTAAAATGCAAACCAAATGTACCAGACCTCCTTGTACTTACAGCACAAACACTCCCATTCACAATTTGTCTCATACCCACCACACCAGGTTATTATCTGATGGAGAAAACTTGTGATCACTAAATTCCTCTTTATGATTTTTAGCAAGTCATTTCATAGCTATATTCAGCTCATTTTTTGGTACTGCCAAGTAGATACAAAGTCTTCCCACATCAAATGAAACAGGCCCTTAAGCTCATAAAACATTTTAAATTCTTGCATGAAGTTTAGCTCTGAAACACAAAGTATTATCATTTGTAATAACAAAATACATTAGGAGATGCTGAATACATTTGCTTTAAAGGGCAACTTTGCCCCACTACTCTTTAAAAAATAAAGGATACTCCATAACGAGAACAATCATCAGTGGGAATTCAAAACCAAACCGATGCATTAAAATCTGGATAGCATGTAATAAAACATACCTACAGTTGCCATAACACTGATGTGCTGTAAACGCTCTGCAGTTTTTGGAAGAGTAATGCACACTTACTACACAGACATCAAGGCAATTGCCCATGATACAATGTTAAAAAAAATAGATTGTACAGTTTGCAGTAGCATCAAGTCTCTATTCAAGTGTAAAAAAATTAATTGACTCCATCTGTATTGGCCTAATGACTGATTAAATGACTAATCACGGAAGTCTTAATTAAAATCATTTTTCTGTACAGAAGAGGATGGAGGGAGGAAGGCAATCATTAATGTGTTATAATGTATGTCAGATTCCATTTGTGCCATTTACTAACAGCCATCAAACGAGTAATTATGCACAAGGTCATTCTGTAAACTTTCTGCATACATCAGACTGATTGGATTAGGGCTTGGTGCTTGGCTGGGTTCTGCATGTGCCTGCTTTTTTTCCCCAATCACAAACCAGGTAATTAATATTGCTCAGAATAAATAATAAAGGAATTTGACATTTCCTCTTCCATCTTTGCACCAGCCAACCCAGTCAAAGATTCCTTTACAACTTTCATATGTTATTGGGTAAAGTCCCATCCCTCATTCATTAAACCAAGCCCATCCTCAGCTATTCAATATTCTTCATGAATTGACAGGGATCCCCGTCACACAGTGAAATCCTGTAATATGCAAGGAATTTTCCCTGCATGAATAAAATGACCAGGCAATTAAAAGAATCCTTTTCGAGTAAAGCAAGATGGCAGTATAAAATTAAAAGATTTTAAGTGTTATTTGCCAGCCACCTGACTACCCTGATGCATAGTGACCTTCGCTATCGAAAAATAACAAGCTGCTTCTACCTCAACAGCTGAGACCAATCTATTTAAAACAATGTATTAAAATGAGTAATGGAAAAAAAGTACATCTTGAGATTAGATAAACAAACTTTCCACTTGCATGTAACTCATACACAGGACCTACACTTTTTGATGAAACGTTGCATACAAAACCTTGAGGTCCAAAGTATAAATCGCAACATAGAAAATACGGACTGATTGCTGACTGGTCTCCTGCAATCTCCACAAAATCTTATTTGCACCCACAGTAAGTCTGTCAAATCACTATCTGCAACAATTCTCCACATTCCAGATGACAATACGCTATCTCATGTATAAAACAACTTTTTTTATAAAACTAATATTAAATATGTCTTAATGGGAAAAGAAAATAAGGTGATATAGCCCTGTCACTATTATCAACAAACTCTGTAAACATTGCTTTCCTTCAAAATCCTGAAATCAAATGTGTCGCACTGATGTGAGTTGCAGTTGCAGAATTAGTTGCCAAAGTTGTTCAAGTTCTTCTAAAATAAACAAATCAACTTTTAGTGCTGAATAAGTTTTTTAAACTACTGTTGCCTGTTTTTCCTAAACAGAAGTATTCCGACCATCAGTCTTGATAGAAAAGATCTCTGCAGTGACACTGAAAATGGACATCCCCCTGCACACATACAATGTGCTGCTTTAAAGCGTAACCAATTGGTTAAAAATAGTGCTCAGAATATGGATGGAGAACCAAAAGGGACAAAAAAAGATGAAAAGTATCTGAAGTCGTAACTACGTAACATCCAATTACACTTTTGGCATGATTAAATACTATTCTGTCTAAACTATTCAAAGTCATGCAAGTCACAGAAAAATATATGTAAAGCTACATCAACCGGCTTCATCCAGATTTCAACTAAATACATATTTCAATTAGTTTGAATTAATTATAGCACAAAATGTAGTCAAACGTGACCCCACATAACTGAAGAAAAATATGTGACAACAAATCTCTGCTTGCAGTAACTGTCAGCATCACATATGAAAGGTTCATTTTGCTAATAAAGGGAATAGAATTGACTGATAATTTTAAAATTAAATTCAGCTATTCTATAAATGTAATTGAGAGTTTTAAGGTGGCTCTCAGGGCTTAAAATCAGCATTGAGACTTTAATGTGCCACTCTGAGCTTCTAGAGAATTAATGAATTTTGTTTTATCTTCATTTGAAGACACATACATTTAAAACAACCACAAAATCCATCACCACCAAACCAGAACACTCCAAATCAAACAACATACATTTTTATGGAATAATTCAACACAATCTGCACTATTCTGCTAATGCAAATGAAAACTTGCACAACTACCTAAATTACAGGGTGGTGTGCCATTCTTAATCGTCACAGAAATGTAGGAGTTCCTGTTTCAATCATTTCTATTGTTTGAAATACAGCCGATGGTAACGGAGTGGCTGCCACTGCAGGCAGAGACCAACTTCATGGGGAAGTTAATTAATGACTCCATGTACGACTTACTGTAGGTTTAAAGGAATTACAGACAATGTGAAGATCCATGTGCGAGACAACTACAAGTACAGTAAGTGACCTGTCTGAAACTTCAGTACTTTTTTCTACATCCATTAACTATATAGGTTATTCCTGATCTTTGTTTGTATAAAATATTTAAGACTAAGTCAAGCATTTCAAGTACGTCTCAAGTACCTGAAAAGGTAACAGCACACAAGTACATACCCTTCACATCACAGTATAAACGTTCAACTAAGCTTGACTGAAAGGCAGCCTTCACTCCCTTTTTTTTTCTTAATTAAAAAAAAAATAATTAAAGTATCTTATGCCCAAAGACAGACCACAGAAGAGAGAGGGCGTTCTGTGTGAAGGCACCTCCACCTATTCTAGATCCAGAAATCTGGGAATTTGCAACTCCCTAGACCACTTAATAGGATAAAGCAAAATAGCTTCTCACTAAGGGGTTGGAATGCAACCAGGTAAAGCCATCTAAAGAAAAACACAACAAAACAAAAAACCCAGGAGTCTACACTGAATTCCCTGGTCACACTGCAAACATGAGGGAGACAGTTGCTGCATGTGGGAAATGAAGCACTTTTGAAAGTGCTTTACATACTTAGGTACATCTGATTTCTTTCATTAACCAGTGCACATTGTCCTGTCTATTTTGACATAAACGTGACTTCTCATAGTGGTTAAAGATGACAAAACACCTTGTCTGCTAAAGAGAAGCTACTGCAAGCCAGTGCTACCAGCCCTGATTTGACACTGAAATCACTGTGCCTGTTCATGTCAGCAAGTCCCATTATAATTATTTTATGCTTTCCTATTAGCTGAACTAGTGAAATGGGGGAGAATTAGTCATCGTCGCAGATTTGCTCAAGTCAGTATTTTAAAAAGCCTGTAACCTATTATACAGTAAATAAATTAAAGCAAACACTGGAAAAGTTATCAAGAAGCAGGCTATAGTAAAAGTCACTTTTATCACAACTCAGCTAATGGGGAAGGTAAAAAAAATACCTCTCTTAGTGTTGCAACTCTCATCCATCTCAGAGGGTACCTCCACAGTCACTTTGTCAGTTAAGAAATGCAAATTAGAAATCCCCTATTCTTCTATTTGTTTTGTACAGTGAGCACAATTTCTGCATGAACGTCCAACTGTATTTCCATCCTCTTTGTGTCACAGAAACCTCATTTACCAGCCATTCTTTTCCATATGAAAAGATCTATAATGAGGAGTCTTTCTGTCATTGCCCTGCTCCTCTGAGTCAGGAATTTTCATTTCCCCCTAATACTTGCTGCTGTAACTGCAATTTCATTTACTGTCATCTCATACCACAGCCCTAATGCAAGCACATCTGTGGCTGGATCACGGAAAAGATTCAGTATTGCTTTCAGAGTTGCGTATCGATTAAAGGGTTATGAGAAACCAGACTTTTTATTTACTATGTTCTCATGTGGTACTTATAAAAAGGAAAGTTTATTCACTGTACTTGAAATGACAGTATATTCTTCCAGTTAGTCACCTACCAAAAATATCTGTATGAGAATACTGGATATAAAAAGTAGGACTAGGAGGCCTACTTGCACATGCATTCTCTCAGAAAACAACTGAAAGACGTAAAGTCAAACAAAAGCTAAAAATATATTTTTAATTCACATCTAAGCAGTATCATGAAAGAAAATGATTACTTTTTGTTTTGAGGAAATAATACTCTTCAAAAAAATATTTTTACTATTATTTTCTTTTTAACAGACATACAAAGTGTTTTATACGCGCTGAGCCAAATTTAGATTTTCCGTGCTTAAATAAACTATAATTTTTATGTTACCACAGTTGTTCAAATCACCCTTGCAGAACTTGACTAATCTAGTAAGCAGAGGAGAAGTTTTCCTTCTCTACGTAATTCTTTTAACTGTCTGCCTACATCGTACGTAATGCAATTACAGAGGTTCATTTAAACACATCAGTTTTAAACTAGCAAAGTTACATTTAATTACTGAATGCAATCACAGCAACACAAATCAGAGCAGACTGCAAAACTAAGCTGAAAAACCAGATAGGAGATTTTAATGCAATTTTAAAGTTGTAGTGAAACCTCCTACACCTACTTTATTTGAAAGAGGGCAAAAAAAGCTCTAACAAAGCAAGAAAAGTACTTAAAAAAAGATCCCAAACACCCAAAAAACACAAAAGCAAACACTCTCCAAATTGAGAAATGTCAACCTTGCAAGTACAAGCCCATGTCATAAGGAAGTAAAAGCTGTAGTGGCATGAAATGTGAAAGGCAATATTATATTCCAGTGGTCAGCTAAGAAAAGGACTGGGCCATTTGTCCGAGAATAACACCAATAAGAAGTGGTGTATTGCAAAGAGAGAAAAACTGCTCTGGACACATAGCGTTCTCCAGCGGAGCAGCAGGAACACTTATTCACACATACCTGCTGTCTTCCATTTTCTCCCGCGAGACACTCATCTTCTCAGCTTTCTCAGCAGATATTCTGCCACTTGGCTTTTTGCCTCCTTTCTACAGAAAAAAAAAAAGAAAGAATAAGAAAAAAAGGAAGGATTTCTGTAGTGCTTAAGTGCCAAAAATGGTGTAATTTATGATGTGCTAGTATTTTCCTTTGCATTCATAAGTTAAGAACAAATGCAAAATCATCAGCACTTGAATATGCTGGATTTCGATTTACATATATTAAGACTCTCTTGTGATTTCCTATTATTTATTTCT
Organism: Numenius arquata; assembly: GCF_964106895.1. Classification (NCBI taxonomy): domain Eukaryota; kingdom Metazoa; phylum Chordata; class Aves; order Charadriiformes; family Scolopacidae; genus Numenius; species Numenius arquata. Next base: position 7,444,320 of record NC_133595.1, read on the forward strand.
GTAAACAAAACTGTATCCCGGTCACTAAACTATTAGCATCCCCTACAATAACTCGAGCCAAATCACATACAAGATAAAAGCCAGAACATACAACTCAACAGCCAAAAGAATTTGTAACCAGAAGTTGTATCAAACTCTTACCTGCTCTTCCATTTCAGAACTAATATCTTACTGGGAATGAAGCAAATAATTACCTATACCTGAACTTTAGGAATGGGCACATCTCACTTCCTCAGTTCAAACACCAGTATCTAGGCTTTGCCCTAGAATTTTCCCAATACAGTTGCAAGCCTTCAGTTTGTACCCTAAGTTATTTTCTGGACTATTTCCTGGAATTTTTAAACACCTACACCGTTGTTTTCTTTATTTTAGTGTATTGTATCCATGCAAATACAGTATTTTATATTAAGGCTGGCACAGATAAAAGTTTAATAGCTTTTACTTTTTTCTTTTCTGAAACATTCTTCAAGATCCCACTGTAAGAAGTACAGCAAAGCCTGAGAAATTATGTTGACAGTATTCCACAAAACAGGCGGGCTTTTTTTCCCCTCTTTTCATTCAGGTGTAACAGAATTGATGCCACCTTATATGGGTTTTGTCACAACCAACATGGCTAACAATTGCATAATACTGCAATTACTCATGATAATTTTACACCAACCCACTGTGTAGCAATTCAAATTTCACAATTAAATAACATCTGTTCTGTGAAGGACCTGCAAGAAGGCTGGTTTGGTCATGTTCTTAACGAGTGGAAACTTGAAGAACCATTTCAGAACACAAACCAGAAGACAGAAGAACACTTTGGTAGGCAATTGCCCGTCCTGGCAGGAGTAGTTTGTGCTGGAAAGCTATTGTTGAGTAATTCTGGACAAAACCTAAAAATAGCAGTGTTTGTCTCAAATTCTGTGGGGTGAAGTGCAAAACAAAGATAATATTCTAACTGTAATACTTTATCCTCGCTAGAATACCTTAAAGCAAGAAATATCTAGTTGTGAATGCTGCAGTAATCTCCACAGTGCCGTAACTTTATCATTATATGGCAAGATAAAAGTGAAATCTTTGCCTCTGCAAGGACATTAAATAACATCTTTCTCTCCATTAGCTTTTGCTGTAGTAGCAGTATTTATTCTCTGGGCAATGAATGAGAACCACACTGCTTACAGGATAACTCCAGGTTCTAAATGCACTAACAGTTTCAGAAAGGTTCCTGTGTCACTAAATTTAACTTTTTATATTATTATTAATTGATAGCTCTTGTGCCACACAGTTTCAAAGGAAACGTTTAACACCAAGAAGATACTTTTAGCAGTGCACTGTAGTCCCAAGGCTGGTAGAACTGCCATCAGGGATGGGAAATCAAATTTAATAAACCTAAGTAACCCCCTTCAACTTCCTTCCTTTAACAGTGCAAAGGAGGAATTCTGCCACCCTTTAGGGAAGAGAGAGGAGATGAACATTTCTAGTGGAAACACTTGACACAAGCCTTCAAGAGGTTTGCACATAATGTATTTATTTGCACAGTGAGAGTCAAGATACTTATAGTGACAAGTAAAGACTCAGTGGCTACAGCTGGGTGATCCGGGCAAGCACTGGAAACACAGAACTCCTGGATTCACACTCCCATTCATTGAATGACCCTGACCAAGTTGCCCTACGCTGATGTGCAGGGAAGTGACGGTACACACCTAGCTCACTAGGAATGGCAGGATTATTTAACTGTCCCACAGCCTACAGTGGATAGTCTTTAAAGAGTAAGCGCCATAGCTGTTAGGCCTACAGAAGGCTCACTGTGTCACCTAACCCTTCTCTAACACACCTGTAAGTACACAACGCAAGTAATTAAATACGCCTTTCACAGTGAACGCAACTGCCACCCTTATAAATAAAGTCTTCCCACCTTTTCCAAGAGAGTTGCTTGTAGAATTTTGCTCCCTTGTTTATTTAGGAGCCTCTTAAACGTCAATGGAAGTCCTACATTTAGATAATCCGTTTATTTAAAGAATTCTTCATACCAATCTTTAGCTGAAATAATCTCAAAATAAGCAGCTGTTCAAAGAAAGGTCTTCAAGATCAATGATTTCAAGGTGCCTGACAGGATTTCGCATCAGCTGTCTCAGAAACCTTACACATCTACAGTCGTATTTCAGTTGTCCCACATTACTGGCAAAATGGCCCAAAGAAGGTTTAAACAGCAAATCAGACAGTATTGCTCTGGGCATGAAAAACATACTACCCAGACAACTACCTAATAAGGTTTATGAATTCCAGTTTCACATGCTTTCAAAGCGAAACTAAAGCACCCAAATCAGAGAATCATTCCTTAAATATCCCCTTCATGTTAATTTTAATTATAACAATTATTACTATCAGCAAGACAAAGATCATGTTCCACCTTCGAGAGATAAGTGCCAGCAGGATGACTACTTTCATAACAACCATTCAAGATAGGGCAGCTTGACCTCTCTGGGAGTGAAATATCAATTAATTATCTTTTTACAGCCAATTCAATTAGAGCACACTAATCACTGGTGTAGGACATCAAGCCAGAAGTTGGGGGCGGGCGGGGAAATGGAAGGAAAAAATATTGGCAGTGAACAACTCTCAGTATGGATGACAAGGCAGGAATCCTACAATTGCAGATGTGACGTTTATTACCACCATGCAAATACTTATTAGCTGTACGCCGCAGACTAAATGCTATGATATCGCCCTCATCTAAGTGAGCTTTTTTAAAAATAAAGTTATTGGTCTTAGGGGTAATAGACATTTAATGTAAAGGTGACCAGACACACTGCATTAGTCTTTAATGTTAGAGTCAATTCACCAAAGAGCTTCGTTCATTAAGGAAAAAAAAAAAAAGGAAAGATTACCTCATCAGCAGAAAGCAAAATTTACTTAACTTTTCTTAAACAAACTAGTATTAACTCAAGTTACTGAGGACTATTTCACTACTATACTGATTCCAAAGAGAACCAAGTGCAATATATCTACAATAATGCACTCAGCAGAATATTGTACAAAACGTATATGCAAACAAAACAAACATTTGTATCTATTCTATTCATAGCATTCATGAAGTAAAATGGCAGAAAGCAGTACGTTAAAGGATCTCTTCTCACATGAATTTCTGTGAAATGAGTCTTGCACCATTTAGTTCAGCATAGATAACAGAACCTGGAAGAAAAGTTACCCAGTCCATATCTGAAACAGCAAGGGAAGACTGCTCCTTTCAGCCGTCTTGATGGACAGAATTTAAAGTATAAAAAATATATTTTTGACAATATGGTTGCATCATATAAAACAGATGTTAGCTCTGCAAAATCAAATAAAAATTATACTACAACAAAAGAGAGGAGCCAATGTGGGTTTTTTCCCCTCCCTATTCTGTAACACTAACAGTGAGCTGTTCCTAGTGGACAGGTTTGTCTTTGCTCAGAGCTCTTTAAGAAGTATTCTGAAAGAAAAGCTCCATTTGTTCCACCTGCAGAATCACGAAAGCATGAAAGAACATCCTACTGGAACTTCTCTTCTAGCTTTGTCTATTCTATACAGGTTCTTCCAATCCCTGCTGCAGTACCTCAGAACTCTCCCCTAGTATTCTAAGCAACGTAACCAACATCGGTCAAGTGTCTGTTCTGCGAGTGTCCCCGTTAAGAGACATTCTCCTGTTTAACACTTGTTTTGAGACAGGTTTGTACATTCTGTCCTGCACCTCACCCTGAGCTACCAGTACTTTCTGTTCCAAAAGGCTGTTCCACACAATATTTTTCTGCTGCCTTAATAGAGTACTGATATTTGCTTCCATTTCCCATAAAGAGTTCTGATACCAAATTAATTCTTTTTCATCATAGATCTTGTCTGGGAAGCTACTAACAACCCCAAACAGGTATTCTGTTCAATCAAACCTGCATTTGCTAAACACGCACACACCGTAAAACAATTACCAGGTGAATTTCTCTCTCAGTGCCGCTTTAAAAATATAGCCAACATTAGAAAATGGTGTTCAAATTACCTGCAATAAATATAAACCCCACACAGCCAGACTGCCAGAGTTTCCATAAGGGAAACACACTGCATGTTTCCAATAGCAAACCCCAAACTTCCTTAATGTAAAACACAGACAACATATTTAACAAATAGTTTGCTTTCAATGCTGGTTGAAAAACATGAACCCATGAAGGCACCAAGACTAAAATCAACTGTTAACTGAGAAAATTCTGTTCCCTTAGTGTCTTACAAAGCTAACTTCAATTAACAAAAAAACCCAACAGTATGTCAGAGCAAGATTTTAGGGTAATTCGACAAAACCCAAAGCGTTTCCGAGCTAAGGGTTCTATACATCCTTAGTGTATGCCGTTTTAATTTGTTTTAATATTGAATACAAGTGTTTCTAATTGGAAAAAAAAAAAGAACATGAAAACAAAACACATCTTACAGTGAAGACTACAAAAAGCTTCTATTTTTGACCCTAAATTTACCTTCTTTCTCTGTATAGTAACTTTGGTTAACCAAAGATTTTTCTCGTGAGAATGACTCTCATCTATATTAAAGCATTCTGTGGAAACAAAGACTTCACTCAGAGGGAGGGTTCATCAAACCCACTAAAATTATAATCATTTAATAAAAGTAATGACTACTTTGTATTTAAAATATTTTCCCAGGCAGCACTTTAGCATATTGTGTATTCTAAACAAAGTGCTATTGCATAATCATTAACTCTGCACTACATACATCTTATGAACCATATAATGAAGAGTATAGTAGAACAAAGAATATTAAGTTTTCCTATGGACAGAGAAGAGATACACACATGCCCACTAAGATTATATGACAGATATTTGTGGCTATAACATAGTTCAGATTAGACACAATGTTTTGAGATGTGTAAAGGAAAAGTAATGTCATTATTTTATACTGAGAAAAGCAAGACTAGAAGGAAGTAATCTGTCCAACATCACTCAGACCAACTGGGCTCAGAACACAAAACTTCTTTTTAACTCCCACTCCCATGTCATATTCACTGGATTATGATGTTACACCGAACAACCATATTTTCAGAAACTACTAGACAAAAATTCCTATTAACATCCAAAACCAAGAGGACTAACAGACATTTTAAAAACTACACGATAATTGTTGAACCTTAGAACCTGCCACAGTGAAGACTGTTGTAAAACTGCAAGAATGTAAAAGTGTCTTAGAAATGGAGGAAAAATCCTTCTAACTTTTTTCTTTATTGTCAATACGATGTAAGGTTATCTTCAAATAAGGGATTTATTTTTTTAAAGTGTTCTCAAATCCAATTTGAAAATAATTGTTTGAGACATATATGCTGCAGCCAGTCAGACAATAACAGTTCTGCAATTATCGGCACCTGCATTACAATTCAATGGATTTAAATTACTGAGGGGCCATGGCAGATACCCTACTGACAACAATTAGCATAAAAATGTTCTACAGTTTAAAGCTGTGGGTGGGAATTACAAAAGGTTAACAGACTAAATATAAAAATCTTTTTGAATATAAAATCAATGCGCTTTGTTACCGAAATCTGGGTACTGTAATTTAACCAAAATAGGGTTTAGAGTATCTGGCAATCTTCCATGTGTGTGAGCTTGGCTTTTCTTTTAAGCAAAATGCCGAGCAGCCAATCTGAAAGTTTAAAACAAAACAAACCAAAGACCCAAAGAAAGGGAAGTATTTTATTTTATTATTATTTATTTTCTTAAGCTTAGTACTAAAATGAAACACCACTCTTATCAGGGCTTAGAATGATCCTTTTATATGGTCAGATTCAAAATCCCAAATTATTTTATTGGACAATTTAGAGAGGGAAATATTCTAGTGGTCAAAATAAAGTATACTAGAAGTTTCTGCATACCTCCCTTCTGCACTCAACTGAATTCTAGTAACAAAGAGTTTTCTCAAAAGGTCATCACTACATCACATCTATATTTTCAGAAGTGGCTTCTACTTCTATGTAGCTACCAGGGGAAGTAAAGAAACAGTCTGTTTTTCATAATGCCTGGGATCACAGCTTTGTTTTATTTAGCCTTTAGATATAAGCAGAACAGATGAAAACGAAGAAATCCTGCTCATTTAAAATACTAAATCAAAACGTTGAATTTGATGAGAACATTGAAGTATAATAGACATCAGCAAGAAGCACCTTCAGGAAAAATACAAACTTGTAAGTCAAAATTTTATCTAGTTTGTCAAAGCTTTGTGCATTTTGTTGACAAGATAAATGGTCATACAGGATCTAGATAAATTCAGAGTAAGAACTTTGACATTAAAGCTTAATTCCTTTTACCACCCAATAATTTATCTTTTTAAAAAAAGAATTAATAAGTCTTAGAATTAACATACTTACCTGGGAAATGTATCACAGGCTATAGAAGCTGCAATAAAGCAAAGCAAATAAGATACTTGTAGAGTTAGATTCTAACTCCAAATTGATGCCTCATTAAATTGAGTTGCTTGACACATGCTGGGACCCCTTTTATCACAATTATGCCACATCTCCAGTGCTCCCTCCACGTCTAATAGAATCAGTGTGTGTAGGACTAGCCCTAGGTTTCTAATTGAAAAATCAGCAAACATGCTAATCATCACTTTGCTGCCCTGTTGTTGTGAAATGAGATTACAGATGTGTATTAGAGATTACAGAGAGGAATCTAACAAATTGATTTAGCTACTATTTCAACATGGTACTGTAAGATGCTTTTGATAATTCCTTGTAGATAACTCCTACTGCAGTTCTGTTACTAGCATTATTTCAAAATCTTGTGAGATGAACAGTGAAATACCACATACCCACACTTTGTTCCAGCGAGTACAACAGAGATCTCCTGAGATACCACAAATAACCACGAGACAGCATGCTCTGACCACATAGAGTACATTGAGACTCTTGTCTTGATGCTTGTTCCAAGGGAGTTAAATGCGTATGTTTAAATTCACAGAACTTAAGTACACTAAGACCAATTCATTCTTTTGAGCAACCGCCTCGTGGTGCTGAGGAATCAATGGGAAGCAGTGATTCTCAGGAAGAGCTGCACAACAGTGGAATGTCAAACTGTGGGCTCTAACAGATTCCTGTTAGTATACCCAAGTGTCTTTTCAGACCTTTAAGAGAACTAAAAGGGAAACTGTTAAGAAAATAAAGTTATTGTAGACAGTTTAGATACTAAGTTTACATATTGTTGCTACTGAAAAATTATTTCTTCTTAGATGTCCCTAATTTACACAAGCTCCAAACCTATTATTTCTTTTTCCATGTCACATGTGAAGGCAGGCTTCTTTACTTTTGAAATATAGCAATTCCTACAGTGATGGGTTCACATAAAGTTCCAGATAAAGTGATCAAAATTACAATAAATACCTATGAGCTAAAAGAAGGAGAAACTGCTAGCTGATATGCAGGTCAGATAATAACAAAATCAAATAATAAAATCGGGTGAAATCTAATTATAGCTGTAGTTTCCCCTTGCCACCACCCAGGAGAACATACGAAATGCCAGATTTAAAATAATCTAATTTTGCAGAAATTCTTTATTTATCACTGCCCGCAGGAAAGAGGGGGTAGAGTCAAAACCTTTTTTTTCAGCAGAGTATTTGTCTGTAGTGGAAATTACTAACAAGTCTTCAAAGAAGTCTCTGATGATCCTCAGGCTACCTCTATTGATGATGTCAAGAGTTTTAGCGCTAAGGGTTTCAGTAGAGAAGTAGGAAACATGGACAGGGAAGTGGGCTTTGAAGTTAGCACAGAGAAGCTGACACAAAATATAAAATAAATCATGTTAAGGCTTGATCATGCAAACACAGATGTCAAAGGTAAAAATCCTATTGAATTCAAAATGAGCAGAATCAGGTCCTCAACAATGAAGCGAAAATATAAGAAGATTGTTCTGAGGCTTCAAGATTAAAAAAAAAATAAGTTACTAAGGCTTCAAAAAAAAAAGAACCTGATAGGCTTCTGATAGAGTTGTTATTCCATTGTTTAGTGCAGACTCTGTCTGGTCAGCTGTCCAGCCACAGTATTCTCTAATACGATTAGAAATCAAGTATTCAGGGTTGGGATTTTTTAATTACTTGCTGCTGCTTCCCGTAATGGATACGATCATCTAACAAAGCATAATATCATTTCTGATATCAAAACATTACTTGAGTAAGGATGACAAGAAAAAAAAGTCATTCTTGCCATCCATGAAAAAATGTTTCATCCTTTTTTACTGAAAACACAACTAGCATGCATGTGACTGACCTATTACATTTTAAGATGTTGTCTCTCTTGGAAATACAAGTGGTGAGTCAGTTGTTATGGTAACTATTTTTCTTTTTATTTTTTTAACTAACATATGACAGCCTATGTGTCATCTGATGCTGTTCCTGAATTAAGTTGAGCTCGGAGCTATGACATTATGATGGGAAGAGTAGCTCTTTTTTGTTCCTTTTTTTTGTTAAACAAACTGCCTACAATTCCATGTGTTCCAATCTCAGAAATCCAGTCTTGTTTGTCTTGTATCCTGCTTAACCAGTAACTTTAATGTAGGTCTATGTGAACTATGATCTTTCTGCTTAAACAACCAACTAAAAGTATCAGTTTACTACTTCACCCAAGTGTGTTTCGCTCCTTATTCAAATCCAGTGTTATCAGTTGAATACTCAAAATGGTAAAATAAGAAAGAAACCCATTCATCCATAATGCACTTTCAAAAAAGTATCTCAATTAGACATACTTTTAGTGGAACTCAGTGGAGTTAGTGGGTGAGGAAGAAAAAGTATCAAATAGTGATAAGCTTGAACTAAATGGCAGAATATTTAAGGCTAAGCACTTGCGATCTAAAAACAGCAGGAGCCAAAACTTCAATATTTTTTTTTAAAGCTTCAATCTTCTAAACAATGAACCAGCGATACGTTTGAGTTGGCTTAGCACAAAAGCTCTGTACATTCCTAGCCCTGGTTTCAATTGAAAGCCTGTTACTCGGTCTTGTAAATTCCCCTAAATTTAAGACATGTAGCACAATAACGTTCTTCAACCCAGAAATATGAAAAATATTTTAGCTGATGCAGCAGAAATGTGATGATATGAAGCAAATGTAAAACAGAGGGACTACAACAATCTGGACAACTAGCAACATTATGTCACTGATATCAGTGCCTAGAGATTTGTTTCTTTATTACACTGTGATGTCTTGTAATAACATCACGAATACAGAGAACATTTTCAACATGCACGCATCGCTTCTATTACTGCAGCAAACTGACATAACCAAGATAACATTGCTACTCCAAGTCCATTTAGGAATGTACCCAATCCTACTTTAGGCAGTCATTATTTTCTTTTCTAAAAAGAGTCCTAGAAAATAACTAATACCGAAGCAAAAAATGTTGCAAAAATACATCACTAGTAGCAAGGAAAAAACTAAACCCACACACCACAAAGAGCTGCATCAATACCAAGCTCACTTGCTTGGCCAGCATCATGAAACTACTAGAAACTAAAGCCTAAGATATATGTTACTAAATAGTGATTAAAGAGGCTTTCCAGTCAAATTACATCTAATAGATCTGTCATGGGTGTGGATCTCACTATCCATTTGAAATATGGAAAAACATCCATATTTAAACAATAAATACATATATATTATTACTAAGCAACAAAACCTCTTGGAACTCTTTCACTGACAGTTCATCAATACTGGATAAAACCTGGATGATTCTCCATCATTGCATGATTATATCCATACTATAGGTAGTGATGCATGAAAGCCTCGAGGATCTCATCATTTATCCATCAGTAGAAGTTATTCTGCTATTCAAGATATTTGAAGAGTTAGCCAACCTTTTTCTCCAAATGCCGAGATGAGAAGAATCAGAAGGGAAATCAGTAGAGCAATGAAGTAGAGCATTACTGCTGAAGTAATGGTCACACTAAGGGACCACCATAAACAGGCATGAGTAGGAAAGCTTTGGGCAAACATGACCTGTGAATAAGAAGAGCCTAAAAAAGAAAAATACCACATCCTAAAGGTCCACATTTGCTTCCTCTGACCTCACATGTGATGAAAAGCACCTGAGCTTATAATCCTTTTCGTTTTCACAGAAGGCCAATTACCTAGATACATAATTATAACAAAAATTTCAAGTTTAAAAACACAGGGAAATCAACCTGCATTGTCTTAGCAGAGAATGTCCTGTGACAGGGCACAGCAAAATGGATCAAGTAGCACAAATGGATGTGCACATTCACAGAAACATGTGTGCCCAAGCAGTGACACTGTAAGACTAGAAAACGATGACTGACTGCCTGTAACAACAGGATGCCTTGAATCCCCAAATCTATCTTTAGCTCACTGAACTATGTAAAAGAATTACTGGTTTTTGTTTTGAAGTCCTAATATTTAAAACAAGCCACATTTCTATGTTTTCTCCACAATACCATCTTCCAAAAACACCAAAATGCCTCCTCTAAAAGTGCTCTTTTGCTGTTGCAACATATGTTATCCCATCCAGAGAGTCACAAGAGATTTTGTTTCTAATTGATTAAATTGCATGAGTCACAGACAGGATTTGCACATGGACTGCAAAAGCAAGGGCTTGTTTTTCATGCGTTTCACAAAGTAACACATTGCCCTGACAGTTACCTTTGCAGTCCCAGCTACCGAGTTGTCAACAAAAAGCCCCCTCGAAAGCACCATATTTGAAACTTCAAATCAAAATCTTTGACTGTTCTGATTACATGGCCAGCAGTATTTTGTGGGTTTCTTTCTCAAACCTCTTTGTTGCAATTAGGGGATCAAGTGTTACATATTCTGGTGTTATGGATACGGAGTAAAACTTTGTCAATTCCAATGTTTCAAATCTCACAATGTAAATAAACTGAACCCAGATCCACCATCTTCAGAATCTTAATATAAGCAGCCAAATCAGACCTGAGCATTAGTGAAGGGCATAAAATCCAGACGCCGGATTCAAATTTTAGGCCCTATTTTATTCTTAGTAAATTAAGACTGTAGAAATTATACTTGAACACTTTTGATCTTACTGCACACCAGTATATTTTGCCTGATTAAAATAACTGAAAAGAAGCCCTAGGAGGGATAGATTTCTCTTATAAAATAGAAACAAAATAATTTTATGACATTGATTCCATTTATTATGAGTAATTCAGCACTGAGCTAAAAAAAAAAAATCACTTATAACTTTCTGTTTGTATTGCAAAGGCAGTTTCTTACAGTCTCAAGTTATTTTACTGCTATGCAAAGATACATTTTCATTTTTCAGTCAGCTAAAAAGTTGGGCATTCAACTAATCCATTATCTTTACTTACCATGATGGCTGCTCAAAGCATCTCCTGCTCCATATAGGGTGTCAGCTCCAGATCCTGGCTCTGGCTCCCTTAGGGACTGGTAAATCACCCAGTGCAAATCCAGAATTACTAATGACAGAAACAGTACATTTCAGTTCCCGGTTTCCAGATGCAACATACGTCAAAAGAGAACTTATACACTCAAATCCAGTGAAAGAAAAGAGTTTTGACGTTTTTGTTAGTTTGTACTGAGAGGTTTTAAAATCTTAATTAATTCACCGTGACAGCCATTAGGTATTCAGCATAGGAGATTTACAGCTGGGTATTGCAGCAGAAAACATCCATTAAGCAGAATATCGAGAACTACTTTCAAACAACATGAGTCTATCAGGTTTTGTCAAACTGCAGATACAGTGACAAAGTTGACAAGTGGAGATATGTAATTCATTTAGGTTACTCCTTGTGTTTTCCAAGTTCTGTTGAAGTTCTGCACAAACTTAAAGCAGTGACTTCCCTAATAAACAAAGAATCTACAGTGAATTTTTTCTTTGAAGCTGTGAAATGATTCTATTTCATCTGGTACTGCACTTCAAATAATTATTGTTGAGTATTTAGAGTTCTGGCATCAGCTATTATCCTCAACAGGGAAAAGAAGAAAACTGTTGCTACAAAAATATACAGAGAAACCAAATGCTGGGTGAGATTTTTGAAAGAAATTTCAGTGAGGTTTAAAGGTTCTTGGCTTCTTAAAAGTACTAACACATTCAGCAGTTTCCAGGGACCTAAGTGGATTTATCAATACTTCAGTAATCAATCACTAATTTAGGATTGCAAATCAGTATTTAGGAGGATGATTTTTATGGCTCTGTTTTTTGGAAACAGAGTTTGCTGCACCTCCTTGATTAGGGAATTCTTCCTGGAATAGTCAGAAACTACCAGTTGGGGGCGGGGAATGCAGTAAACAACTTGCACTTTTTGAAGGCTGAACATTACATTATATCAGCATATTTTACAATCACTGAAACATCTCAGCATATAAAAAAAAAGGGTATTTGCTACTATTTTTAGGGTGTAACACTTGCACATTTGTTGCAATTTATGGAGCTGGCATACTAAGTATCCTGTTTTAGATTACTGCATACACATTAATTCAGGAAAATTTACAATGAATTCGGCTCTCCTCCACATTAGGTACGCAGGAGTTAACTGCTCTCTTCTCAGTTTCTTCAATTCACTCAAGTAAGTTGGTTGCAGAACTTGATGGGATTTGGTGGCTTCTGATGACAGCCCAGATCTCCAGACCACACCTATTCACAGCTGATCATCAAAAGAACAATAAATAAAGTTAGTATGTCACAATTAAATATATAGACTATCTCTTACTGTTACTGTGTCACAACATTACAAGTTCAGCTAAAGTTTTGAAGTCAAGAGTATAAAACACTTACTGTACTTCTTACTCAAAGAGGCAATAGAACTCTATTTTGGTCAGCAGCATTGAAACAGAGGAAAGTCAATGGCTGATGACGATGACTAATGTTAAAATCAAGAATGCTAAAAAATATGACTTAGGTGAACAAAAATCCCCACCAAATCAGAATCAACTGAATGGAATGATCCATTACAGGTTTATTTGTTGTATCTTTCATAGCATTTGTGGTGGGTTGACTTTGGCTGGCTGCCTGATGCCCACCCAACTGCTCTCTCACTCCCTCTCCTCAGCAGGACAGCGGGAAGAAAAGATGAGAAGGCTCATGGGTCAAGATAAAGACAGGGAGATCACGCACTGATTACACCCATGGGCAAAACAGACTCAGGGAAAATTACTTATTGCAAATAAAGACAGGCTAGGATAGTGAGAAAAAGATAAATTAAAACAACATCTTCCCCCTTATCTCACGCCCTTCTTTCGCAGGCTCAAATCCACTCCTTCATTCCCAACTCCTCTACCTGCCCCCCAAGTGGTGCAGGGGGACGAGGAATGGGGGATCACAGTCAATTGGTAACTGTCCCTCTCTGCTGCTCCTTCCTCCTCACATTTTTCCCCTACTCCAGCATAGGTCTTCCACGAGCCACAGTCCCTGTCAAGATAACGTGCTCCTGCGTGGGCTTTCCATGGGCTGCAGTTCCTTCAGGAAATATCCACCTGCTCTGGCGTGGGGTTCTCTGTGGGTTGCAGTGTGAACATCTGTTCCACTGTGGTCCTCTTCATGGGCTGCTCAGAAACACCTGCTCCACCATGTTTTTTTCCAGAACTAGTCTGAAGGAGAAATATCTGCTTTGACATCTGGTGAACCTCCTCTCCCCTCCTCCTTTTCTCACCTTGGTCTCCACAGGATTGTTTCTCACACTCCCCCCCACCCTCACCATTGTGGTTGTGCAGTGTTTTATCCTTTCTTAAATATATTTTCACAGGGGTGCCACCAGCTTTGCTGACGGGCACAGCTTTGGTCAGCAGCAAGTCGCTTGTGGAGCCAGCTGGAACCAGCTGTGTCCAGCACAGGGCAGCCCCTGGCCTCTTCTGTCAGAGACCAGCCAGCCAGCCACCCCACTCTCAAAACGTTGTTGAGTAAACCAGCATTAAAAGTTATCTCAGTTAAAATATTATTCCAAGGAAAAAATCCATGAAGAGTAAATTTTTTGCTCATACTTTTATTTTTACATTGCTTATTTACGAATGGACTCAGAACAGCAGGTTCTTGCATTAGGCCCCTGTAAAATGTATTCTCCCATTGCTATCGTTTCAGGGAACAGGAGAAAGTGAAGGAAACAATTATGATCTTGACTCTCTCCTGACATAACCACCATAAAATTGAAAGCAATAATATATTCAAGATAAAGACTACAAATGCAGCTCAACAACTAAACAGTTCCCTTATATAGGTAAAAATCACTTAAAGCTTTGCTAGATAAATTTGTTGCAAAGTTCCAACAGAAAGCTAACAAACACGTACAGTTAAAATGCTGCCCACCACATCCAGAGTCTCCAACCCTTGTGAAGGTGAACGTCTCACAGAGACAAGAGCAAACCATATCATCTGTACTTGGACAATCACGACACTAAACCAAACTTGTCTCCCCAAACAGATGGAAAGAAGATAAACATTCATTCCTTTTAATGAAGGCAGTTTCTTCACAAAAGCTATCATTCTGCCTGAACTACTTATCTAGGCATTTATGTTCAACTGAAGTCCTGTGAATAACCTTGACTTCCACGAAAATGCATTTTTAAAAAAAACAATTAAGTTTTAGCTATAAACAGGAATATCATGCTTTCTTAATACAGAATGTAAATGATTGCACTGCTGAGAAAAGGGAAAATTAAGTCTTCTAAGTACCCAATGAACAGGAGTGGAACAAATTTTCTCTCTTCAAATATATCCTTACAGTAATCTGAAGAGAATACTTCCATGATTGTGTAGAGATTTCTTCAAGACCTATTCAATTCCTTATTGTTCAGCTTACAGTGCCAGAAAAAAGGCCTGTTAAAGTTAACATCTGCTAACTAATCATGAAACAGACCATCACAATATTTTATAGGGTTTGAACATAGCTATGAATTTTGATTACTACCAACTTTGACTGGATTAAAAAAGCACTTTACTGTGAGACTTATGAAACCTACAAAAAAACTTAGTCCTTTATAGGAAATGCTTCTAAAAATCAACATTTTCATTTGGGTTCTGAAAATATAACCTAGAATTACAAGGATGTCCAATATTAAAGATTGATTTATTTCTATCAGGTGAATTATATTCTTCTGATTTTTTGAGTAAATATTTCATTTTTAGAGTGTTAACATCCTACAGCAGAAATTCTGACATGCAACTATTCTTAAGATGGGCTGCTGCACAGATCTGTTCTTCTGAGTTCCATTCCGTGTTTTACTGCTTGACACCAACAGTATGCACATATATGCTGCATTTTGAGGTTTTTTGATCATTTCCTTTGAGGCGATACATTCATATTCGAGTGAGGCAGCACAAAAATTTACTTATGAGCACCTCTTGACCAGCAGCACTCAAGTTGGAACTACAATATTCTGTATAAACAGTCCCCTCACACAGAAGTCAATTGGATTAAGCCACCGAGACCATACCTTTGCATTATGGGATTAATTTCTGCTCTATGCTTAACAAATCATAACCTGCTGAGCAATTCTTCACTATTTCCAGTGACATAGTTTAAACTAACCGAGGTTACTCTTTTACACATGCATACCGCACATGCAAACGCAGTTTGTTTCTTTTGCTATCTTTCCAACTTTTAAATTCCAAAGTACTTTCTCTTTAAAATTAATAATCCACATTAAAAATCCACCAAAACCCTCTCCCTCATTGCAGGAATAAAAATCCATTACAAGAACATTTGATACCTCACTGTAGTTCTGCGTTTAATTTGAATGAAGAGCTCTTTCCCTTCAGGAAGGGTGTCAGTCAAAGAGCTATCCCCTTGCTCCAGAGAACTACGCATTCTAGGAGAACAGAGTACTCAGGATGCTAAACACTATAGTCAGATCATATTAATCAAAAGAGGGACAACCAAAGCATTATGTCAAAGACTTGTTAATAACTGGAGAGCATAATGAACATACGTACCAGCAGGGTAGCCATTGATCCACAGTCCATCACAGATGTCACCAGAACAATCAACTATAGCGCCCCGTTCATTGACCACGTCATTTCTCCACTACCCCTTTAAACAGAAATACACACGGATTTTAAATTTCGACTACACCACAGCTAAATTACAAAGAAGGGATTATTTCAGTCAATTTTCAATAGCAGAGTGGGTGGTCCTCAAGGCTTTTTATAAATACCCTTCCAACATTTGTGTGAAAAGTTGAATAGGAGACCACACAACAACCAAGGATTATGTAGCACTCCTCTGAAGGGGTAAGGGGGAGAGAATCAAACATTTCTTGCCCAAGGTTTGTTACTGTGGGATACTATTATGTGAGGTCCTTCAGTTCATATATTACATCGCATTAAATTACATGGCAAGAATGAATAACTGCTTTGTCACATACAGAATCACACATTATTTTGCTTTTTAAAGACTGAGGAAAGTGAAATAGTGTACTAACCACCATTCCAAAAAGCTTCAGTTATTTAAATCTGGACTGCATTTCACCCAAGATATACCCTTTACATAAAATGAAAGTTTAAAAATTCCCAAGGCTGCAAAGCCAAATACCACAGTGGCTTAGGAATGAACCAATTAAAGTTTCTAGCAACGTTGAACTTGCACACGTAATCGTGCAATTTAGTATTACGTCATGGTGAATGGGCAGTTTTCGCAGTGTACCCTTTCCTACTCAGTACAGTATAGTATTGAGACAATTAGTTCACAGCCACAATGTTACTAACTTCAACTGATAGCAGTCAACAGATTCCTCTTTGTGGTCCTATAGTAGGGGAGGGGACAGGAAAATTTGTCAGACTTTTCACAGGTATTTTCTGACAGGAGAGTGAAGGTCACCATCAGCAATACCGGTTTCAGTTTCAGATGTGAAAAGAAATTATAGTATTGTATATTGTAGTATGTGCTTTTATTCCAAGATACATGTGAAAACCACTTTGAAGCACAGAGCTGGCACTGAGAATTATTCCGAATTGGCCCCATATTATTGGAAGAGTTCAGAGTTGAAACCGGTAAGGAAATAATCAGACAATGGTCAAAGTACAGTCAAAAGTCCAGGTATGGCAAGTAAAACAACTCAGCAACAAATGTCACTTGTTTTACACAGTACTAATTCCTCTTTAGCTATCGGACAATATTTTTGAATGTAAAGAATACATAGGAACTAGAGAATAAGAATATTTAAAATCTAAAGTGATCATTCTTCTATTAAGTTGAATAACTGGCTTTTCATGTGATAACAGCAGAGGTACCAAATAAAGTGCTACTATAATTCTAAAATGTGTGTGAACCTAGTTGAAACTCCAGATGGATGGAGGGGCTGAAGTTCTAGCACTTTGTTTACACCTTTACCAATTACAGATGTAAGCTAGAAGACAAGAGCAAAGAGAAAGCAGTTCTTTGGAAATACGCTTCTGATACTACTTGCTTCGGTCTATTCCTTCCACCACTTTGAAGCCCACGATGCCATCTTCAGCAGTTACCCCAGGGGACAGCACTACTGTTGGTAACTAATGTACAGGAGCTTCAAGCTCCACTGGCATTTTCACAATATTCTCTGCCTTGTGGAGGAGACCTTTAAAGAAGTAATCAGCTAGTCATACTCCTACATACATATTTCCAGTACATAACTGGAAGAAGGTCTAGAAAAAACTCATTTTAACTGGAATTTTATCTAAATTATGTACTGAAATCATAGGGGCTTTCATTGTGCATCACTGTATATAAGCATGCAATAGAATTCAGCTGTGTCCTGCTTCCTCTAGGGAAGGAAAAAGAATGTGGGATATAAAATATGCAACCTTCCTCAGTAGTTCCTTATCTCTACCTGTAAAGGCATTGTGCTTGCTTTCAATCAATTCTTATGATTGCCTACTATTAATGTCACTCATTCTCTTAAGTAATTAAGCCACCTCTTTCTTAGATTTGCCTTTGTCTCTCTCTGGCACATTTCCTTGTCTAATCCTCTTTTCCAGATGGCATAAGGACTAGAGATAAGTGTTGCTAAAAGTTGCTTAGCAATGCAACACATGCAAGGTTTGGAAATGCTGACGTCCACATAAGCACTATCTATACATCACACATTTATGCAGAGAAACAAAGGCGTGAACAACCAGAGTGACATAGGGGCCTCCAGAAAAAGAGCTACCAGTTAGTACACAAACAAAGGGGAGCAGGAAACAGAGAGAAAGAAAAAGCTACAAGCTTCCAGTGATGGGCTGTATTATGCTGTGGGTTGTTTTTTTTTTGTTTTGTTTGTTTGTGTTTGGTTTTGGTTTTAAACTGGAACAGGAAATTCTGCTATTAAACAAAACAAAATCCTCGAGTTTCAGTAAGGTCCCATATCTTCTGTGAATCAGAGACATACAATGCAGTAGACACTAAAGACACTGCAATCCACTATTAGAGACCAAAGCAGGAATAAAGAAATTCATTAAGAACAGTAACTGATGAAGGCCAAGTTGTTTATCATCAGCTACGTATCAACCACAGAAGTCCTTCTATCCTACGAATCAGTAATGCAGAATTTATTCTGGTAACTGCACAACGTAATTGTGGATTGTTTCCTAAACTCCACAGTAAATGTGTTTATATGGAATATATTTAAGCCACAATTAAATGTTACAGGTAATAAATAAGAACATTTAGTACATAAACAGCTACAATTTCACAAGGTCATATCACCATATTAATTCATTTCTGCAAGTGCTACTTAACTAGGTTAGCATGACTCATTTTGTGCTTAAAAACCTGAGATGTTCGGAATTTATTCATCTTTGGTGACAACTTCAAAACAACTAGTTCTAAGAAAACAGCTAAACAGTAGTAAATTAACTACAGAAATTCACATGTAGCTTTACTAGGGGTAGTCTCTTACTAGGCTAGCCTTTCAAATACTAACTTTGATGGACATCTGTTTATGAATATAGAAAAAGATGTTGTAAATGGCTCATAAGTACTTATCACTTCATTTTTATTTCAGGAAGCAATTTCCAGTTAATTGATGAGGTTTCCATTTTTCAGTTAGTGGCTATTACACTTCTTATTGCAATTAATTCTGTTTATTTCAAATTCGCCTGCGTCTACACTCAACTTGCCTGCCTCTACCAGTATATGATTTCCACACACTCTAATTTGGGCTTTTATCAATCATTTTCATCATTTGGCTTTAACCATTCATGAAACTTATTTGCATGGGCCTGATCTTAAATATCATGTTAAAATTACTTAACAGATTTGAGTAATGACTGATCCATGCTTTCCTTTGTAAAAATCTTTGGCATTATAGCATACAGCCTCAGCTGACAGTAATTAAACACATCTATATTTAAATACACAGAGTTACTCCAGTATATCTTGACTACTTATCTGGCTGAATATGTTCAGATAGTTCATTCTATATGGCCTGTTCTAAGAACCTGGGAGAATCTATGTCTATTCCAAGAACTATAGTCTCAAATGTAAATCAGTTTATGTCAAAAGAAACACGAGGTTTTATTTCCCCCTTCAAACTTCAAAGAGTTTCCATACAACATTTCAGAAAGTTCTTGACACTCAAATAGTTTTAATAAAAGAAAACACACTGGCTTAATATACATAAAAAAACAACTTTTCAATGCTTTTGATCCTTAAATAAGAAAAAATATAAAGTATTAATATAATTTTATATCAAGACATATTAGGGAATAATGCTTTGCTGGCATTTTTTATGTAGTAATGTGTGTGATCTGACAGACTGCCTTACTGTCAAATCAGCATGCACTTCAGAGTAAGACCAAACCCTCAAATTCTGCAGGCACTTTAGCACCCATTTTAAGCACAAGTTTCCTTCCCGATTAGTTTTCTGATTTTTTTTTCTGGTTTGGTAGTTATTTTAGGCCTTTCGTTATCCATCTTCTAAATTGAAGGTAACAAGCAAAGCTCTAATGATTTCTCTGTTAGGTTGAGTCAGGAAAACATTCAACAATGTTTCTCTTTAGCAAGACAGACCACTGTAATACAAGATTTTCAACAAATCCTCCATGTAAAATGCTGTATATTATGGCAAAATCTAGATAAACTACAGAAATTGTAGTTTGGAGGGGGTTTGGCTGGCCTTTCCCACCCCCATTCCCCTTCCTGGTCTTTAATTCTTACACGAAGACTGCTAATTACATCTTACCACTGTCGTCACATCTTATTATCGAGCATCAGAACCACATATCAGCTTAAGATCACTAAAAACCACTCAAAAAGGCAATTAAATATAGAAATTATGCATTCAGAAACATGTTCAGCACACTTCCAGGTCACTCCTGGGACACAGTAACTTCTAAAAATTACTAGAGCTACAAATGATGCAGTAGTCACTGGTCCTATCCACAGGCAAATAAAATAGTGGAGCTCAGCATTTACCAGCTGGGAGACTCATTCACAGTCTTTACGTAGGCAATAGCTTTATTTATATTTTTATACCATATATATCATTATATTGTAATTATAATCATAATCAGGATTTGGGAAGACATAGTGTATCTTCAAATTTCATATTATCCCCTAGGATGCAGTGTAATTCTGAGCAACTAAAAGTCCAATAATTTAAATAATTTGCATCAGAACCAAAACTATGACTCTTCCAAACAGGTAACTCAACTGGATTCTAAGGGGGGCGGGTGAACAAAAGCCTGCAGGTGAAGAAGCCCATAAGGTTTGCCACCTGTTTAGTGCGGTTAACAGGTGTATCAAACAGCAGGCCTTCCTCTGGGAAAGAAGACAAACTAAACACAGCCAAAACACACAAAGAAGCAGCAACAGGGACAGAATGGAACACAGCATCTGCTTACTGGGACTTTCGCAGCAGCCAGAAATGAGAAATCACAGAAAGGAAACACTTTCATGAAGAAAATGAGTGTTTTACTTCATTAACCTCCGAAAGCTTCATTTACATGTCATTGTTTTCTTTCATTAATAATTTCAGCAAATGCACCAAAACCAGACAGGCCACCACAGGTCACTGGGGTTTTATTTGTTTATTTACATCAGCAGCTTTCAGGGGCTTTGTTTTGTGATAAGTTCCCTAGTGTTCAGCTATCCTTTCTATCTTGCATCTCTCAACAACATTTTTATCCAATTTTTAAATGCTTAATTTTATGGTTAAGCAGTAGATAAATCAGAGTTGTTTTTTATTATTGGACTCCTCTGTTAACATAGTTATAATTACTGCTTGTTTACTGGACATTAAATTGACCTGAATCTCTGAAGGTTCACAGACTACAATATGCTGTTAACTGGCAGCATCCACTTACTAAAAATTTATCACTTGCAAAAGCTTGATCTAAAAATCTAGCCTACAGTTAAAACTGAAGAGGAAAACCAGACAAATTCAACATTCACGCCGTTATTCAATCTATTCTATATGACATAAAAGTAATGCTAGAACAGTACCCTAGAGGATGAAATATTTGCACATGTTCTGGTTGTTCTAGCAAATTACTTCAGTATGTCCAAGGTACTATTTCAGTAAAGGAAAAAAAATAATAAATCAGATTCTTTCAAAATCCCTACAGTTACACACACTTCACAAGCATAGAGCTATTTGTATAAAAGTACAGGTACATTAACTGATTAGCAATAAAGTTTGATATTCACCAAGGTATCTGACCATACAAAACAAACTTCAAAATCTCACATGCAAAAGTTTATATGGACAAAGCAGACAGAATTTCCAGATCTTTAACTCGAATTTCATAGTAACTTGCCCTTTTTGGGGCACAGAACCAAGTCTTACCATTTGTGTTAGGACTGGGTTTGCATCCCCTGCACTGCCCATACATAATTCCTCCAATTACTTTTGACATATTTCCTGTTTACTTCTGTATTACCTGGCTCATGTTTTGTTGGAACTGTACTTTGATTTTTGTTGGACTTCAGTGTATCCTGATCTATTACCATATCTATCAGGAATATACTGCTATAAACTTAATAATTACTGTGTACACAAACCCAATGGCTAACCAATCACATAGTTTCTGTCAATTTTTCATTGACAAAAGCAGATCATTAAAGCAGGTGATAGATTGTGCTAGTTAACTGTACCGTGTCAAAAGTGGCTGCTGAAAAAAAACAGCAGTATTGAAAATTTTATATCCATTAAGTTCATGATTATTATTCCCAAAGTATATTATTGTCAGCTTTCTATATATATTTTTTTTGCCACAGTATCTTGTCACTTTCAAGCACATATCCAGTGAGACTTAAATATAGTACTAAACACTTAACAACCCGAGACACAGACCAGTTATTGAACAAGTGTAAGGCTGAAGAATTTACTAATTCAGTCTCAAAACAGATGCTAGAGAGACACCCAGTGGTACAAAACTGCATGTGCAGACACGTGCACGCAAATACATACACATAGAATATTCTATCTTAAATGTGTTGAGTAAGAAGCTATTATAACAACATTTTTGCTTAACAGTGTGTTTTTTATGATGAAACAAATGCACACCACCACTTGTGCATATTTTTAGGTCATCTGTTTCTTTATCTAACAAGTATTTATTATCTTATCCTACTGATTTTAATTCCTTTCATGGAATAATACATAGTAAGATTTTTAAACTGTATTCAATAATGAAGTTCAGATTAACAGATTTAACTACAAATTTCTAATGTATAGTCAAAAAGAAATCTGGGGCGTTGACTGATGCAAAGAAAGAATGAAAACGAAAAACCAAACCCTTAACTGAAAAGCCAAGATACCTGTGTATGTGTATACCAATAGCAGACAGAACTGCAAGATATCCAAGCTGTTTTCTGAATCTTAGTATTTTATCAGTAGAGTCTTTTTCTTCGTAGATTATAGCCAGTAATAGCTTTTTTTCCATCTCTAAATTTTACTAACTACTACTATTTCTAAATACTTACTCAAACATTACTCAGCATTCTATAACTCTTATTTTTGAGACAAAAAACAATTCGCACATATTAAGTCAACATAAGGCAAGAACAAGATCTTAGTTTCCTGGCTTTCAGTAGTCCAAAGCCATCTTCGAAAAATGAAATTGTTAAATAATTGTATTTATGCAGCATAAACAGGCCTGTCCAGTCTTGACAGCGTAAACTTTAAACAAAGTTTACTCAAAGAGGCTTACTTACCTTCTCTTATTCCACAGAACTGTCCTTCATATTTCCCACCATCTTTCTAATGCAATACTTTGTGTCCATGGAGCTTTCCAAACACAAACTGACTGGACTAAGTGTTTCCTTGAACCAAATATATGAGAAAGTTAAATACAGAAAGAAACAACAGATCTGTCAAATATGGTTTAATTTCTTATATATATTTAGAGTTCACCAATAAGTGATATTTTAGTTACAGAGCACAAATAGAAGACATTCTAAAAGCCTGAAAGTTTATAATTAACAACTACTTTTTTTTTTTTACTGTTGATGATGTCTAATGAAGAGTACAAACATGTTTATTCAGTCTTTATTTTAAAACTGAAATCATAATTGTTCTGGTCTTTAAAACTGTCAGTGATGTGTTAAGAAGAAAAGATTCATAGTATGTTCTTTTATGGCTAAGGGATGCATAAAAGAAGTACTTGAAATTCATAGTCACCTTAACAGCTATTTGATGGCATGTGCTCATTCAAATGTTCTGTGTCAATGTCTCACAAATCAGCTGCTTAGCGTTAGAAGTACTGTATTGTGAAATTCCTGATGTATGTGTGATCTCAGAATGACAGATAACTATTTTTCTGTCAAGTATTTACTCAATTTACTTATACAATACACTGTATTCCATGTGGTCACTCTTTATTTTCTGTCAGCCTTACAGATTTTTGACTAAAGGGGTTAGGCAGGTGGAGAAGTCACTAACTTTCCTCTACAGGAATAAACAGAAACCAAAGAAATTACTTTTTCGAGCAACTTACTGGTTATCGATGTTATTTCACATCAATGTTACTTCATGGTTATCGAACTTACTTCAATCGATGGACTTTTTTCTGCTCAGGATGCTAGGAGAGAGATGGATTCATTGAAACGTTCCCTTGGTAAATCATGCATGAGACATTCCTCCATAATGGAGAATTTATTCAAGTTCTTTAAATCCTTTAAGATCTTTGGCCTGACCTTGTGGAGCGCTTCACACGAGCATATGTGTGCATCTCTGAAGGACTGAGACTGTTATCAATAATTGATGGTACACATTTCTAGTTTCTACCATTAACACATTTGATTAAGTTTCCAAGGTGACTGAAAGTTAACCCAGCCAAAATTGAGAGGCCAACAAGAAAACCCAAAAATCACAACATTTCAATAAATGCCATGAAAGACTGACAACTTTTGGCTGCAGTTTGGCTGCTTATGATATGTATTTATATATCAGATTTTAATAGGATTGGGATTTTTTCTTTTTTTATAGGGTATGTAATAGTTACAGGCTCACCTGGTGCCCATTATTGACATCCATTCCCCATAGTTTCTCCATTAACAAACTTGCCCTCATAGCAACTTCCATCTTTAAAGAACAGCTTGTCCTGACCTGGAAAATAAAACAATACTTCTAATTCCTTTTAGCAGACCAATTAGCACCTCTATTTGCAACTCAACTCAAAACTTTCTCTTATTTTTCTCCTTTATATGACCAAATTAAAAAGGTTGTTAGCACCTTCACACACTTTAGACTTTTCTTAAGACTTGCTATCTTAGCATCTAAATGTTGACCCCAGCTGAAGGGATTTACAAAGTATATACACCACAGAAATCTCAAAACTATTAAATGAAATACATCCCTATGGGCTCGAATAAACCAGAACTGAACCACAGTTATTGAAACTCTTGAAGTCAAGGATCTGACTTTCACAGCAGCAAGCTCTAGAGCTATGCCGGTTTTACAGGTAACGACCACTTACTGTATTGTGTAAAATGGAGGGACCCATTTGCCAATCTTGTTCTGTCTTATAATTACACAAAAGGTTTAAGAATTACAAGTGACACTTATTTCTCAAAAAAGAAAAAAAAAAGAAATTAAGAGGATTGTTGGAAGCCCAGTTTGTTCCTGCTCCTCAGGCCCAGGTCCTGAGCACACCCCACAGACCCCAATTGCTCCCACAAGCCCCACCTGAGGCCCCTACACACAGCCCTGAAAAGAAGAAAACTGGAATTATTTAAACAATACAGAAAGACTAGGCTGAATACTCAATAACTAGTAATACAAAAGTAAATGTATTAGTTCTACTCAGGGATACCTATTTTAAAATTTCAGTACGTGCAATTACGTGAAGATAAATATATAACTTCGCTATTTACATCGTAAAGGGAACCCGGGCTCCTAAATAACTAAAAACCATTACAAGCGTTACAGGCTACACAGAGACAGGCAGAAGCTGAAGCGTTAGCGACTGTGCTGCCCCTGCGTAAACCAGGGACGCTACCACAAAAAACGCTGCAAACCCATGGAGGAAAAGCGCTTGTATTTACATTCGCCTCAACACCGGAGCTTCGTCCTCACGAGAGGCCGGACTCGGCGGCAGGAGAAGAACCGTCCTCGCCCCTCAGGCGCGGGGCTGGGCTGAGGCGGCACCCGCGGTCCCGCCCTGGGGAAGGCCGGTCACCACAGGTGGGGCGGGCAGGGAAAATGGCGGCGCCCCGGAAACGGAAGCGGGTTCTCCCCGCCAGTGACGCCATATTCGGTTCTGTGGGAGCGGGGGGGAGGGGGAACGGAAGGAAGAACCCGGCTTGGGCGTCTGTGAGTAGCTGGAGCCCCGCGTCGACGGCCTGGCCGGGGCTGGGGGCGGCCGGGGCGGGAGCTTACGTCTCCGGGCTGGCGGGCGGAGGCGGTGACAGTCCCTGGGTGGGAGGGGCCCCCCCGGGAGCTTCTGCGGGCTCGGCTACCGCTGCCGCACCCGCGGCCTAGGCGCTCCGCCGGGCCGTACCGCTGCCGGGGCCTGCCGGGGGACCCGCGTTCCCTCTCGCCAAGGTGCTGTCTGCTCTAGAGCTCTTCCCGGGCCCGCCTCACCTCAGCGGGCCCCGCTCGCGGCTTCCCCGTCTGGTCTCTGTGCGGAGACAGCGCCATTGTCCCTGCGCTCTGGTTGTCCCCAAAGTGTCGCCTCGGTCCCCCGCGCTCGTGCGGCGCTCGGGGTGCGGGGAGCCCGCAGGGGCCGGGCAGCCGCTGCTCCTGAGGCAGCCCCGAGTTTCCAACAGGACAGGCCGCTGTTGGAATGAATAAAATCAAACAGCGCCTCTTTTAGGATTAAAAAAAAACAAAAAACAACCAAAAAAACCAACCAGTTTGCACAACCAGTGGGTCATTCTCCTGTGGTTGTCCATTCGCCCTGTTGTCAATAAATCACTTTAGTGTGTTGCTCTTCAAATGTGCTTCCTCTATGAGATAAGGAAAGTTCTATGAGCAGTAGGGTGCTTTTGTTAGTAACGTGCTTTATCTTAATCTTAAATTTAAGAATAATCTTTGTCGTGATCAGAAGGTTGTCTGGAAATCCTGTACCTCTCCACATGTAACGATGCGAGGCTTAAATGTTTTTACTGCCCCAGGTCCTGTTTATTTTAAGAACTCAGGGACGCAGTGGTGCCTGTAATGATGTTCCCATAACAATTGTGGTAAAAGGTGTAATTGGTGAAGGTTATGCATTTGCCTACTTGGTATTGTTCCACAGAAAAAAACCGTTTTAATACGGTTTAGTTCTAGTAGCAGTCTGTATTCTGATAGTAGCAAACTATTCAATTGTTATAGTAATCTTTGTATATCTTTCTGATTATTGGCTTTACTGAAATGGCTGAAGGGTTATCATAACTCGTTATGCTGAACAGTAAAGTCATTTGTTAAGTTATGAAAGAGGTTTGCTACTGTTTGGATTTAATTATTCCCTTAAACCAATGAGATCTGACTTGTGTTCTTAACTGTAAACTACCTTCAAAGCAATGCCATTGCCTACTTTTCTTGATAATAGTCTGATTACAGATGTTCTTTATGTAAATGTTTTAGTGTGATAAAAAATATTAACCTAAATTCTAAGCTGTCATGTGATGTACTTCAGTCTATGCTACTTAAATTGGGCCAGTGAAGTTTCTTTTCAGTAAAACAGACAGTGTTAGTTGGTTGTATTTCTTGGTCTGCTGTGGAAGAACTGTCTGTATGATAAACAGTCGTACGTAATCCCATATAGTGTAATTTTACACCAAGCGAAAAGCCTACTCCATCATAAAGCCATCAGTAGCCTTACATACGGGATTCTTCACTTGTTCTGCATAGGTGAGCATTTACAAGATTGTAATATTAGGTCTACTTGTAGCCCATATTTGCTATGGATGTATATGTAAGATGAATTTTGATAATAAGAGAGTTTTTATGTTTATGATCTTAAGAGAATTTATATCTTTTTGATATGGTTTTATACTTCAGGGCATTTCAAGGAAAAAAAAACCAAACCCAAAATAAATCAGAAAATTATGCTCAGCTAATAATGCTGAGTAACTTCTTCCTTCTGCAGTGCAGCGAACAGGGAGAATAATAATTACTTCCTTTTGCCTGTAATGAAAAAGTCCATATCTATATTGTATGAGTTTCTATTTGATATTTTTTTTCTTTTTAGCCATAACTTGAATTAAAGTGGACTGAAGCTCCTGAAGCCTCGTAATGAATCCCCTTATCTTTTGAAGTGGAACGGGGCTCCCTTTTTCTACTTACTAAATATTCTGTAGGATATACTTTTCAGATGTTTACAGAAAAAAATATACAACTGAGGTTCTGGGCTTCCCCAGATTGTCCTTGGTCTCAAATTATTTTTTGTAGCAGTCACTGTATTGCAGCATCTAAGATAATTTACATTTTTTTGGATTTAGTAATGTTTCATATATCTTTATTATCATCTGAGGCTCTTGAGATATTATTATAGGGCAGAAAGTGCTCCCACTATCCCAGAGCTGTGTAGTCCCACCCACAGATGAGGACTCCAGGAAGTAAAGTCAGGGATTGCTTTTGGTGATGTGGCAAAAATGTGTCTGTTGAGAATCTGTTTTATTTTGTTTGTTTTAGATCTTGAAGTGAACTGTAAAACTTAGTTGAGCTTAGCTGAAAAGAAAAAGATCTTAAATTGGTAGCATAAGCACATACTAAAAAATAATTCCCTTGGTCAATATTTTTTTTACCTGAGTTCAGAATCCTGGCCCCTTTACTACACAGTTTTGCTCATGCGTAAAACTTCCCTGTGACTGCTGAGCTCTTCCTGTTGAAGAGATAATCTCATTGAATATTTCTGGCAGTGGGTAGTGTTTTGGTTTAGGTACTTATGGCAGAGTTTGTCTCGGTAAACCACGGGTGTACAGAGTCCTGAACTTAAACTTCTTCACTATCTAGTTACTCAGTATTTAAAAATCCTAAGCAGCTTTTAAAAAAAGTATTTATTTTGGTTTTGTTCATCGCCTGAGGTGTCAGGAAGGTGGTGCTGCAGGTCATATCTCAGTGCTTAGATGTTATAACTCCTGCCTTATCAAGTGAAGATGTCTAACAAGGCTCATTCCTATATTTCTCTATGGACTTTTTTTTCCCCTCCCTAAAGTGGGTTTGGATCCTGTCTTGCCTTTGTAAAATACCCCGTTCTTTGCTTTCTTGACAATTTCTTTTGGAAATTACTATCGTTTGGAAAGTAATTTCTTTTGGAGTAAATGTCCTCAGTTTAAGAATACTTCACTAAAAATAATGTTTCAAACAGGGCAATCCAAAAGAGTATCATATGTAAAAGCTGGTTCAGGTAATGTACTGTAAAGCGACACTGAGCTTAGATTTTTGTTTTAAATGTTACCTATGTATCATGTTTTGTTTCCACAGCAACCATGTCAGAAGGGGACAGTATTGGTGAGTCTGTGCATGGAAAGCCTTCCGTGGTCTATAGGTTTTTCTCAAGACTTGGACAGGTTGGTTTTCTGGAGGGTTTTTCTGACTCTATTAGAAGCAGGTCTCAGTGCAGCTTCTTAAACTCATTACTTTTTGGATAAGTTGTTGAAATAGTAAAGTCTATACAAAACGATTTGTTTTGAAGCCTTTTAAAAGTAGATTAACAAATATTATAATACATAGCTTAATGGAATATTTAATGTGTGGATATGTGACATTGCACAGTGAAAATATATGTTGTTATTGTCAAAAAAGAGGAGTGACATCAGATTTCATGTCAGATTAATCTTAAGGAAAGTAAACTTGCAAAAATTTTGAAAATTTAAGTTGCTTTACGACGCCCCAAGCATTAGGAAGTTGTTATTTTCTGCCTTTGTAAAAAAATAGAACTTCTCAAATGCTTGTATGTTTAAATTCAATTCAGTTTATTTGTAATAAAGAATACAAATGTTTCGCGTTACTCTCCTTCCCAAAATACTTTGCACAAATGCCTACTATTTCAAATACTACCCTGTAATGAATGGTATTCATTGTGCATCATGTATTTTATGCGTGTACGCTTTATATTTCTTCCTAGATCTACCAATCCTGGTTAGACAAATCTACTCCATATACTGCAGTGCGATGGATTGTAACTTTGGGTCTGAGTTTTATCTACATGATTAGAGTTTATTTACTGCAGGTAAGAAAACAGGATTTACTGCTAAAGTAATTTTAGATACCATTACTGTTCTGTTTTTTGTCTTGAGTGTTTTTGAAGTATGGTGTTATTTTGGAATTACATATGGTATCATGTAGCACACAGTAGAAGGTAAATTAGTCTGAAGTAAAAAACACATCTTTCTGGTGCTAAACTTACTGCTTAAGCATGGAGAATGAGCAAATGCTTGAGAATATTCATCTGATGGCAACAAAAAGTAGGAATATTCCATTGGTTCTGATGAAATTACATAATAAACCTCTGAAAACTCTGTTGCAATTGAGTTTTTACTTTTATTTTTAAAGCCGTGTTAGAACATGTTCAGGAGCCAGTGGTTACCTTCTGCCATCCAAACCATAAAGAATGGCTTTTTCAGTATTTTTATTGCTGCAGGCCAGTTATACCCAAAGCCTGACGATTACAGGTTGAATGTGAAAGCTGTGCAGGTGGTAGTAATAGGAACATTTAGGAGACTGAAGCCTGCAAAGATGATTAAAGATGTGATGGTATTATGCTGTTTGCTTCTTTTGTGCTGTTTTTATGATGTCTACATTGCGAACATAAAGATTTGATGCCTGAGAAAAGCTTCCATATTAAATCTGTCGACAGATGAGGGATTTGCACTACTCTCATGTTCTGAGGCTTGTTTTGATGAATATATTAGGTTTGCAGTAGTATACCTTAGAAAACTTGTAGCTTAAAAAGGCTAATAGGTTTTATTTTAATCTTGTATTTTACAGTAAGCTTAGTCAGTATTTCGTTAACTTTAAATGGAAGTTGTTATACTTGTTAGCTGTCAGTGTCCAAATAAAAGAAGTACATTCATAAAGGTGATTTCATCTTTTCAGAGTCAGAATGCTTATTTTACATAGTGAGAAACTGTAATATTTTTTTAACAAGTGCAGAAAACTTTTCATGCTAATGTAAGGATGTAGAAAAGCACTTCTCAAGGAAGCAAAAAACCAGGTTGTTTAGTCTTGTTGAAAAATCAGTATCTGAAAATGGTTTTCAGGAAGACTTTAATCTTAGCTCTTTTTCCCTCCCTGCTTCAGGGTTGGTACATTGTGACATATGCCTTGGGAATCTACCATCTAAATCTCTTCATAGCTTTCTTGTCGCCAAAGGTAGACCCCTCTTTAATGGAAGATTCAGGTATGATGAATAGTTCATTTTGCGGTAATTTTGAACTTAGTCAAACTTCCAGCTCTTTTTGATGACACAGTAGTGTAAAAATGTGCAATTTTAGCATGACATTTTATTTTTAGACTTGCAAAAAAATCTCTACAACTTGACAATAAAATTTGTCTGTCTTTTATTTTTCTCAGACTTGACCGTATTCCATCTTGTGTTAGTTTTCTTGCTTTTAAAACAGAAAGTTTCTGTGACTGAAGTTCTCCTGAAAGTAACTCAAGTGACCTGGCACTCATTTCTATTATCTATTTTCTTTTGGGAAATTAATGTTAAGTTACATTAAAAACAGCCACTGTAACTGGAATCTATGTGTCACAATGAAGGTTTTTCTTTTTAAAGGAAAAAAAATAGTCTGGAGTCCAAATAGTGTGGAAAAGTAGTGTGAGAGGGTTTGTGGTTTTTTTTTCCTGTTTTTTTCAGATGATGGTCCTTCCTTACCTACAAGGCAAAATGAAGAATTTCGGCCTTTCATTAGAAGGCTCCCAGAATTCAAATTCTGGTGAGTGGATCCGTCTACCCATGCTGTTTTTGAAAAATATAAATATCTGCATCAAAGTAGTGGTAGCTGGGGTTGAAAGATTAATTGTTAATATTATTTTGAAGGCACTCTGCCACTAAAGGAATCCTGGTTGCTATGGCATGTACATTCTTCGAGGCTTTCAACGTTCCTGTGTTTTGGCCAATCCTTGTGATGTACTTCATTATGCTATTTTGTATCACTATGAAGAGGCAAATCAAGGTAACCCACCAAGAATAGAGAGTAGCTCTTGTGATGTCAGAATTTACAGTATTGTTCCAAACTGTCCATCTGGTTGAGCACTTCAGAGGTATTAAATATATTGCACACGCTTCTGTTACTAGAGGAACTTGAACAACTATCACTTAGTCCAAGCGTGTTGCGTGTTTGCAACTTTGAGCAAATATTGACAATGGGAAACAAAACTAGTTGGCAAAAGAAGTCTTCGTACGCTACATTAGAAAATTCTACACTTGCTTTCAAAAGGTTTCTACCTCAGAATTCAGTATCTGGTTTTTATGCAGGATGAGTCCTACAATTTCTCATCCGCTTCCTTTCTTCAGTTAACTGGCTGTTTTTAAGGAAGAAGTTTCGTAGGATTTCTGGTGGGTGAAAAGGGAAGTTCGGACAAGTTGGTGCGAGAAAGTAGATGGAGAGAAGGGGAAGAAGAACGTAGGCAAGTCATTCAGGCCATTTTTAACAAATTACTTATGATATGTTGACATTTTAAAAAGAGAACCATTTTTTTCCCCAGACATTCAGAATTTTGGATAGGTTCTGTTATTCCAAGTTGTAAATTAAAGGGTAGTAAAGAATTAACACCTCTGTGCTCTCTCCACTTTTCTGTGATCTTTCAATCAGTAATCGTCACTGTACTGTATAAGTTTGATATACCGAAACTTGAGATTTATAAGACATTTATAATCAATACTGGTGCATGAGTAGTTACTTCATTACCTTTACAGTGCTGAAGAACTGCTTTTCTAGAGGACTTTGTAATTTACAACATGTATTGTAAAATGTTCTTGTAAATATTACATAAGTTTCTTGCCTCAAAAATTGATCTTTTCTCTTTACAGCACATGATAAAGTACAGATATATACCCTTCACACACGGCAAGAGGAAATACAAAGGGAAAGAAGATGTGGGGAAGACCTTTGCTAGCTAGAAGATGCAATCAACCTGTTGACCAATTCTACTTCTAACTAAAGGAACGATTTTGAGCCATTGTAACAATGCCTTTTTTCTTCATAAAAAATGATTGAGTGGTGACAAAGCAGTTGAATTTTCATTTTAGGAGGATCTTGCTATTTTTATCTGAAATATCAGTTTCTTGAAGAAACTGGCATTCTAACCAAATTGCATTGAGTTTATTCTCTTTTGTAAGAAGTTGGAGAAACTTTGGATAATCCCATGGATTTGGGATAATGTTTTTCTTTCAAGATCCATTGCACTGGAGAGATTAATGGCTTAGAGTTGGATATTTTTACATAGTTCTCCTGCTCAGTATCACCCTGAAGTGCTGTGCACGTATATGGAGGAAAAATGTAAGATGGCACACATGATGCTGTTTTCTGCTTCATGGCTGTGTGCTATTTCCATAGAAAAATTCAGTAGACCTAAATAGATGCAGAACTTAAGCCAATTTCCTAAATGCATGGTATTACTGAGTTATAAGCAAACAAATGTAGATAGGAATAAGAAATCTACTAAATCATGGGGTTTGCAGTAGGGAAAAAACACTCATCTAGCTTCTAAAGCAACTCATTTGTGTTGGGTTTTAATGCCAGTTTCGCCATCACGTCTCGCAGCAGATGCTAAAATTGGGCTCTTTCATGACGACTCAAAACCTTGTTCAAACTCTATTGCAGTTTCCTTTGAGGACCTGGAATTATAAAAATATATATTTTAATTGTTATTAGTTGGAGTTTCTTTCATACTTAGGGGTTTCTTCATTAATTTAAGCTGACTTCATGCAGCCCTTTCAGAACATACCCAAACTGGCCATAGCAGACAAACTGTGTGGGTTTTAACACAGCTTTTCATTTTCTATGGGGGAAAAAAAAAAATCAGAGATAAATGACCTTCATGTAAACTTTTTCATGTGATACAACTGCAGTTTTATTAAGTGACTTTTTAATTCCAAAATTTATTAAAAGACAGTGTCCCCCTTTACTTGTTCTCTATCTTTATATACCTATTGATCTAACAGTATTTATGGCTCCTTTTCAATAATGGTTACCTTCAATTTATCTTCATGCAATGCCTTTTTCAACTCTTCAGGGAGCAATCACTTGCAGAAAGTAGGAAAAGATTAGCTCTTTGAAGATTCTGAATGGAGAATAGTGGCAACTTCAACAGACACCTAAATGGAAAATGTATGTAGGAACCCTTTCATCTAGTTTTGTCAAATGAAGTTATTATGGAGCTCTGGAATTCAGCCTTCAGTAATTCTGGGAAAATTACAGGTAGTTTTAGTTCACGTTGACCTGTTGTTTTTTCTTTGCGTGTGTTTGTTTTATTAGCAGTGTGGAAACTAGTAATGTCAAAACTTAAAATTATGGAAACACGGTATCCAGAAAGGGCCTTATAAAAGTACCAGCCCCGGTCGCTCACAGTTTGTTGCCTGAAAATATGAAATCCCTGAATTGGAGAAGCTGTCTTCAGGTTTGCTGGAGTTTCTAAATATGGGCAAATCAGGGAGAAAAATACAATGTTTATTAAAATTATCAACTGGGATAACTCTTACTAAACAAGTATTAATGACATCCATTGCAAATTAGACATTTTTACCTCTACTTAATTACAAACTTTAGTGGCAGTTGGAGATTAATGCCTTCTCACTCTTGGGTAGGCACAGATGCTCTGCGTTCAGTGGGATTAACAGTTTTCAAATACGGATTGTAGATAACATTGGGACAACGGTATAGTTCCCTGAACTATAGTGCTAAAAATAAATTAACCTTACAGAATGCTTGAAAAACTTGGCTTGACAACTTCCCAGATACTTCCCTGTCAATTGCTTCCTATTTGTTTTTATGTGCAACAAAATGTTTTTCCTTACTGTTTTCTTAGTAAGGAGACCAGGCAGTGATATCCTTAGATGGTCATGTTTTCATTTATGGTACGGACCAGTTTTCTTCCACTGTTGCCTTGACACTTTTAAGTAGGTGAAGGATGCCTGAAAGTTTCCTGGTGTAAGAAAGGGATGGTATTGCAGCTCTGAAAATCACTTTTGTACAGTAACGATGAAGTGTTCATGTAGTTGCCAGCAACTGTTTTTTATTCCATTTATAGATATGATGAAAAGTTAAGCTAATTTTATTGGGGTTTTTATGACAATACTTGGAGATTTAATTGTTGATTAGCTAACCAGGATGTTACTGTGGAGTAGAAATAACCATCTTAAAAGAAGTGCTCTTACTGTAGCACACCTCCCCCTGCCACCCCAAGTCCATATTCAGTGCCATTTGTGAAAGATTTATTGAAACTGTAACTCATGATCCACAGAGTGGATCATCTGGCTTTTTCTCCCCATCTGTATTTAAAGAATATAAATAAATTCATCTTGTACATTTTCTATCGTGCAAGAATGACAAGGTATTTTAACAACTAACAAGTTTTTTTCCCTGCTGCTCCGAATACTTGTATAACGGAACTAATAATAACTTACGGGAATAAATCTTGATGAGGTGATGCTGCTGAATCCTTCCTCCTTTATATTCTAAAATACTGGCTTGGCTGTAATAGCCCTTATTGCCGTAAAGAGTGGAAGGGGGTCTTTTGGCTGAAGTCAGTGTCTTCCCTATCTGTGTTAGGCTGTAGAAAACACCCAGACAAAACTTGAGCTGGGTTATAAAACTAACGTTTCGTAGTTGAGCTTAGTTTCTATTAGTGTATGTACTAGAGCCTTTTTGAAGCAACGGTTATTACATTGCTATAGTCTAAATGTCTAGAATACTTGATGAAGAGTTTTGCTATCTAATAGCGATGGAAGAGCTTTGAGTTTGGAAGCTGAGTGTGAATTGATGAGTGTACAGAGCAGTCTGCATCACTGTGGGTTTGTGCTCATTGCTTTTGTTATCTAAGGGAAATGTAGTTTGTCAAATCAAGGAAACCTGCTTTATTGCCAACCTTGTTATGAAAATAGAATGGCACATGACATCCATCTGTCATAGAAATTCCACTGCAGTTAAACTAAGGATTTGTGTACAGCTTTTGTCCTTTTCCTCTGGAGTCTACAGCATGGACTCATTATTATGTTACAGGAGAAAGAGAATCTTAGAAATTGTAGAATTTTACTAATACCTTACGTGTGCTATGAAATGTTGGAAGACTCATGATCTACACTTACATCCAGAGAATGGGAATCTGATTTAAATTTTTCATTGTCCAAAGCAAAGAAAACTATTACATTTCTATTAAGCACTTCTTAGATGTATTTTTAATACGGGCACGGACCATGTTAAAAGAAACAGAAGGGTAGAGGCAGACATAGATTTATTCTGTAAAACAGTAATGAAGTGCCACCTTGCACAGGCAGTTACCAGTTTCATAATAAAGTCTTTTTCTTGGAGTACTCAAGGTGTCTGACAACCTCATAAAGGGTATGAGAGCTGAGGCCCTTGTCATCAAACAGAACAGATTTTTCCTTTACAGTTGATAGTGCCGTAGGTAGATCAGTTTCTGAGGATGAAACTTCTCTCTGCACAGTGGACATTCTGTCTACAAAAAGAAGTTAGATAGATGTACTGAATTGCTGTATTTAAAAGTTAAAAAAAAATCCACATGTAACTGTTTAGAAAATAATCAGCATCCATAATTTAAAAAAACCCACATTTTTTCAGTCCAGTTTGTGCTGCAAGCACTCTAAGCTAGCCCAATTTAAAGAGCAACATGAGATGATGCGAGTGCTCAAACAACTGGATGGATTCTTAACAGTTCTTTTGCTCTGTGTGTTTATTTTTAATGTAGGTGGCAATACTACTTCTTGTACACACTACTCATTTCTAGAACAGCTGCAGTCACACATCTGAATTATAGCACAGATGTAGCCTCTTGGCAAAGATTTTATTCGTAACTAACATCTGATGCCTTTTTTCTGGCAAGCAGTTTTCAGTCTTTAGAGAGAATAAATGGACAATGTCTTACTTCACAGTGTCTATAAAATCCTTAATGGATGAAAACTCTGCTGTATTTCATTAATCCAAAGCAAAATCCAAGTTTGAAGTACCATGCATAAGAGCTAACTTACTTTGGTTGTAATTTTCTTATTTCTTTTTACTGGAAATCAGGTGAAGAAGGCTTCAGAACATGATCACTCTTGTTTCTTTGCAGTCAGAATTATAGCCTAGGTCTGTAGATAAAGGAATTCTTTCTGTGTCTGACTTCCAGAGTAGGCCGATTGCATTTCAGTGGTTGGGACAGAAAACTGCTCACCTTATTTACCTCATCTGTGTAATGCATAGTCATAGTCTAATAAAATATATAGGTCCTGGTAATCTCTCGTGTGGGGATTTTGGATGCCTTAGTGAGAGAAAGGGTATTAACTTCAGCACCCAGGCTGACAGGTACTATCAAGTAGAAATTTCATCACGTTTACCCCTTCCAGCCTCCGTTTGTCCTTCTGTACTTACTCTGGTGTTACACCACTCAGTGATGCATTCCCAGCAGAAGAGGTGCCCACAAGGTGTGGCTGTTGTGTGTCTCCGTTCTTCCAAACACAACGTGCAGCGGGAGTGGCGCCCAGTAGTTTTTTCCTTGGTCGTGTTTCTAATTAACATAGTTATGTATTACTTAATTTTATTTAGCCTGCTTGTAAGAAATATTTGATAACACCATCTTAAAGTAAACCCCGTCTTCAAGTATTAACCCTTTTTGTGAAGAACTCAAAAATATGAAAGCGAAGCATGAAATCTAAGAGAGGCTTAAAATGGTGAGGAATGCATCAAACATTACATCAGGTAGTAACATAAGTCAAAGTGTCGCCTCAGTGTTCTCCCTGTTCATGAAAGCTATTACATTTCTCACCCTTGCTTCCACCTCTTCCCTAGTAAGTAAAAATCATCATACTTTTGATGAGCCAGGTTGCGATGTAGTTTCCATTCCTGCCTTGCTCTCTGCTTCTGTTTGAAGCTGTACATCTGAACGCCAATTGTTAGAAGAAGATGGAAGAGTGAAATTATTCCAAGAAACTTGTAACTTGATCGAATGCTCTGATCTTCTCCTTGCAGTCCTCCAAAATGCAGCTACAGAGTTCACAGAAATAGAGAAGTTTTGTTACTGTGGTTTTATGAAACTATCTCCCTCCCCGTATCAATAAATTCTTGATTTGAGATTCTCATTTCTGTCCAAAATATTGACGTGTATCTAGGACTTATCAACCTGCTGTCTCTCAGGAGGTCTAATGTGTCCTGGATGCATCTCATTCAGTCAGGCTACACTTTACTGCTGTTTGTGCAGGGATCAGTTGTCTTGTCTGTCTGTCCATCAAAACTGCTGCTTTAATTGCTTTGGCTTTGTTATGTAGCTCTGAGCAAATAGTCAGACTCCTCTTTTCCACGCTGACATCAGGAACTGTCGAAGCGTCTTCTGTCTATACGCATTTTTGGCCAGTGGCTGATGTTTTTTGGAAAGATACTTATTGAAAAGATAATATGAAATTAAGCTCTTCATATAGAAAAATGGTATCTAAATGTGTACTGATCTTTCATTCAGAACTACCCTTTTTTTTTTTTTTCAGTATTTCCCATGGATTTAGTAAGCTAATTCTCACTTTCTGTGTATATGTAGAATATGGACTGGACTAGACAGTGTTCTCAATGTTACGTAGCGTATTAACTTCTGACAGTGCATTCACATTTATTAGCCATAACCTTTTAACCACATGGACTCATAACCCCTCTATGTAATGTTAAAAATTCCCCTTTCACCCAGTCTGCTCTGCCAACATTATAATCAGCTACAGCCAAATTCTATATCCCTTTTACACATGTGGCATCCCAAAAGAGGCCAAAATACCGCAAGGGACACCACCTTCAAACAAGAAATACATCCACTTACGTATTTGATTCCTGTGATTCTTTTAGACAGGTGATAAAAACTGCCGCTTATGTAGAATACTGCCAGATGTAGCCGGTGAAGTAAAGGTACGCATTGTTTAAGAACATACACAATTTGTAAGACTGTTTTCTTCTGCTGTTCCGTAAGCTCCCCAACTTGTTTCTGTATCCAGTTCCGCATGAAGGTCCTGCTGGATAAGCCGAGAGCCGAGTCGCCCTGCGAGGCTCTGGACTCATCAGTTTCTGTCTGCAGCTCGCGTTCCAGGTGCAGCAGTCCCTTTTCTAAGCAGTAGGGTACCACGGTATGAAGAGCAATGAAGACGGCCCGCCGAAAAAAAGAAGGTACCCTTTTCTTGCTTGAGTCAACTTGGACAATGTTAACGTACTCTTCCCCCAGAGTCTGGTAACCTAAATAATGCGTGTAACAGAGAACTTGCAGGGTAAGATGGCAACGGCAATGTCATTCTCTGTACGGTTGAGCAGCGGTGAGGGGCTGCTCAGGTCAGAACACGTCAGGTTTTGGAGTTTCAGAAATAGTTGTATTTTTGTGTTGAGTGAGGTGAGCGTTATGTTTACATCAGCATCTGCAGAGGCAGTATCTGCAACGGTTTTAGGCTTAAAGCAGGGATTCTTTTTCATAGTGTCACACACCCCTTTTTTAAAACGAACTTCTTAAAAGAACATACATCTGGGTTGATAAGCTGCTGCATTTGAACTCAAACTTCCGACAATTTAGTTGTTTCATATTTAGTAAGGGACATTTATAGAAAAACAAAACAAAACAAAGCCCCTACATTAAACAAATCACTGTCAAGTGGTCTCACTCCTTTTTGTGGTCACCAACAAACAGCAGCTGCCCAGGACAGGCAGCTCATTTTTCACCCTGGCCCAGGTTGCCCAGAGAAGCTGTGGCTGCCCCATCCCTGGAGGGGTTCAAGGCCAGGCTGGAGGGGGCTTGGAGCAACCTGGTCGGGTGGGAGGTGTCCCTGCCCGGGGCAGGGGGTGGCACTGGGGGGAGGATTTTAGGGTCCCTTCCAACCCCAGCCATCGTGTGATTCTATGAAATGCCAAAGAGGCAGCTCCTGGGCTCGATACCTGACAAAGTGGTAAGGACGAAGTAGGCGACATCGGAAAGCAGCTCGATCTCTTTCCTCCATTCCAGCCACTTCTTGGCACCTGCGGGACGGGGATCATTGCGGTCACCTGACGTGAAATTCCCCTCTCCGGGAATTCCTTCCCAACACTGGATTAACCTCTCCCTCCCCGCGATGGGTGGGCCCACCTCCCTCCCCGGCCGGGGGCACTGCGCTGAGGGGGGACACCCGCTGCTACCCGAGCACCGACGGTGCCGCTTCAGTCCCTCCCTCCCGCCACAACGCCGATCCCGGCGGCCTAGCGCCCCCCCCCTCCTCAGGGCTCGGGGTGGAGAAGGACCCCCCTCCGGCGGAGGCTTTACCCGCCAGCCCGTGCAGCGCGGCGCCGGCCCCGCTGCGCAGCCCGCTCCGGTGCAGCTCGTCCTTCTGCCCGCAGCGCACCAGCCGCGCCGGACCAGCCGCCACAGCCGCCATGACGGGCGGAGGGAGACGCGACCCCGCGCGGAGGCGCTGCGGTCCCGAGGAGGGCCGCTGCACCGCTGCGCGCGCGCGGCCGGCGCAGGGAGGCGGTGTCATAGCGGGCCGGCCGGGGGGCGGGCGCGCGGCTGAGGGGAGGCCCCGTGAGGCGGCGGCGGCGGCGGCCGGTTCCAGCCGATCCCTCAGGGCCCGGGGAAAGATGAGTGAAGATACGCGTTAAGGCTTTCGTCAGCCTCTTCGTCTGATAAATTGCTCTTGGTGTTGTGTCTGGGTGCTAGTTTATTTAGGGAGTTGAGCTTGTCTAGTGACTTGTCGTAGAACTTTGTGGCCTCTTGATGGAGACAGCCGGGATCCCATTGCCTGCGATGAGGCTGTTGCAGGTGTGACTAGTCCTTTCAAGTAATACTAATTGCTTTGTTTTGTATGCTCCCTACAAATGGCCTTTTTAACAAAGGCAGCAGCAGCATTCTGAAAATGTTTACTGTCCATATGCATCTTGAAGTCTGATATGTTAATTTTTGTTAAAACGTGTTTCTTAGCAGATTTTAATGTGTAGCTATAAATTTAGGGTTGCAACATGCTTAAGGGAAGGGGAAGTTAAACAGTTCTACAATGTAATTGATTTATATGACAAAACTACTTCCACATGGATTAAAATAGATGTTTTTCAGAGAATTTTGTGGACTAATATTGCACTAACTCACCTGAAGGTAATGTGGAAGACTTGGAGCTTGTACTTGGGTTTTTTTTTTTTTCCCCTCTCAGTGCTGAGAAGCAGAAAGGCTTCCTACAAACTTAAATAAAGGTAAACTGGGTATTTGGAGTCCTTTAGTTGTCAGTAGTCTGTTACCAGCAGCACAACCTGTGACATCAAAGTTCTAATTTAACTGCGCCCAAAGTTGTGAAAATTGTTAGTAAAGCTGTGATGAATCTTGAATCTTAGGGTTAAGTAATGCATTCCTATCCCCTTCCTCCTTATTCCAGATGCAACTCAAATTTTTCTTTGCTAGTGTTTGGAAAGGCGTATAACATAAATGAAATTGCAGATTGTTCAATCTGTAGCTGTAAAATCAATACAATTAAGGAAAAACATTAGAATGTTTTATTGAGTAAAACGGTAGGGGGAGCACCTGCATAAGAAAATATCCCATGAGAAATGCGGTATGGAGTGTGAAATTTTCACATCTAGTGTGCACTTCCCACTTAAATCTTGATGTTTCGTGATGATCTGTTATGTCCCAAGTTAAGAAATTTGAAGCTGGTACCCTAAATTATAGCATTTTTAAAAAAATATTAAAATAAACACGATTAACCAATCTTTGGATCATTTCGTTCAGAATTGAAATTCGCCTCATATTCCTGTATGTTTTGATTTTTGTTTAAAATGAGAACCATGATTTCCATGCTATCTCATGTGTCCAACAGCTCAACTGTTCAGAAAAATACCAAACGTGGGAAGAGTGTGTTAAAATTAGAGAGCTTGATAACTTTCTCACCACTGGTTGCTATTTCAGCATTGTACAGGCAGTGCAACGGGTGCATCCTAACCATGGTTTAATCTTTCTCTTGACTATGATCAGTAGTTTTTCCTTTGTCTTGTGTCCTATGATTTCCTTCAGCAATCAGGAGGTTAATTTCTCTTAAATCAGTTGCACCTGAGAAAATTGGAACATAAGAAATCTAGGGGGAGTTAGGAGTAAATGGCGATATTTTGTTAGAGCTACTAACTTAGCTTAGGCTGATACCTGCTTGGTTATGAGCAACTGTTAGAGATGTTGATTAGAATGCATGTATTATTTCTCATTTGTGCTCTCTATGAGGTACATGTTTTACTAAGTGTGCAGGGTAAATGGTGCCATTTTATTGAAGTGGGTAAATATGGTTTTCTTGTTTTATAGGTGAAGAAACCAAAGAAGAGCTCAAGAGACATCTTTTGCAAAGCTGAAATGCTGGCTAATGAGCACTTAATTATTAGATTGGAAATCCTTTATAAAGCTGAAGATAAGTTTAGGCTTCTGAAGGTAGTGTTTTCATTTCTTAAATGTTTTTTATTTTGGGGGGATTGTGTGGTAAATTATATTCTTTTTGGTAGAGTTAGTTATTTTTAACAGCACAAAGTGTATCCGAAAGCTCTAAGAAGAATGAGATAATAATCTCATGGTCCAGTAGAAGTTTGTGTGGCTGATTATGGGGTCTATTCCTACTTTTTGTGGTAGAAAACCCAAACTGACCTTAATACGAGCTGAAAATCCAAATTGTAAGCAGTTTTCAGTGCTATATGGTAGCTGC
This sequence comes from Numenius arquata, assembly GCF_964106895.1. Taxonomy (NCBI): domain Eukaryota; kingdom Metazoa; phylum Chordata; class Aves; order Charadriiformes; family Scolopacidae; genus Numenius; species Numenius arquata. The sequence continues at coordinate 7,486,506 of NC_133595.1, forward strand.
TTCAGTTTTGTGTTCACTGTCTGTTCTTTGCATCACTGGGGTCAACTCAATTATTTACTGGTGTTTTTGAATTCACACCTTAACTGTTCCTTATCACCTAGGGTTCCAGGCTGCCAAGACTCTGTTCCCACAAATGTTAAAACACGTGTTTAACTTCTGTGTATGTGACCATTCTTGACAAACTAAATGGATTTTGTTATATTCTGTTTGTTACATTCTTGGTTTGTGATATTTTGAAGGGTGGAGGTTCTGTTGGGTACGGCAATAAACATATGTCCTCCTCTCAAAAGGAGGAGAGTTGTCCAAATCTAGAAAATAATTTTAAAATCTTTTTTTGCTTTGAACTGAGGAGCCAAATAACCTCTCCATTTTGGGTAGACAACTTTCATGTATATACCATTGAGAAGAATTGCCCTCTGTTTTAGTTAGCTGCTTGCTTGCACAAGTAAGAGAGGGATAAAACTCTCTTTCCACCTCTCGTGTTGTAACCGATTATTGTAGTAACGAAACACATTCTTCGTTTCTTGCTTTCCAGCATTGTGAATTGTTTAGGCAGCTGCTGTGTTTCACATAAGAACTTGCATTGGCATGTGTGTATGACAGTAATGATATTTATATACTTCTTTTTTTTGTTCCTAAAATACATAATAAATCAATGTTGTTATCTCTTCTTAGAAGATGGGATAAATTGAGAAACAAAGAGGTGATATGACATCTAGAAACTAATGAGTTGGAAATACTTGTAGTTCAGTGTTCCGTCTCCTGGAACGTGTCTTTTTGCCCATGCAGCATGGAGTTATATTTTTAAGTGCTCTGGAGTTTTCAAGTGTGTATGTCAATATGTTATTTATAAGAAAAATGAAGTACTTAAGTATATTTATTTTTAAACCTGACAAGCTCCTGAATCCTCTCAGAAAAAAGGAAACTGTTTGTATCCATGTTACAGCTACTCTTATATGCTTTTGGACCGTTAGCTGTTATTGCAGGACAAACCCTTGCTGAGGATAAGAAGTTGCCCTTATGAATAGTTCTGTAGTGGATGACTTTTTTTAGTAGTCCTTTATTAAGGGAATGTTTTGTAGTCCATGACTTTGCTCTTCTTAAACAACAGTTAAGAAGTGTGAATATTCAGGGAAAAAATGCAAACCAGGCAAATTAAAACAACAAAAAAATTAAAAGTATGAGGTAGGACTGTTAGTTGAGAAGTAATAAAGTGAAATAATTTCATATTAAACATTCAATCTAGCGAACTCCTGGGGAATTTCAGGATACTTGACTAGTGAAAGAGACATCTTTCTTTGGTCTGCCTTCCACTTTTGCCTTATTTATTCTTTCTCTCACTTTTTTCTTCTTTTTAGTGCCCTGGTAGTTGTGCTGCCATATGTCGTGTGATTAAATTTCTTCTGGAACTAGGCTTTGCAAGGCAATAAGAAGCACTGCCTGTTAAGGGCCAGTGTTGTGCTGCAGGTGTCAGTCTAAACTCAAACTTGTGTTCATTCTGTGTATTTCAGGTAATTTCTCTTCCTCTAAGGAGGTTGCGGGAAAACAGTTGTCTTAGTTTTTATTTTAGATTTTTTATTTTAGATTAGACGTGAGGCTGAAACTCATTGGTAGTGTACTGGTAGTTCTGTACATACACGTGCTAAAGATGATACTGTTCAGTGATCATGTAGAAGTGAGGAGCAGTGGCCAATTTCTCAAAGTTTGAGGGAGGAAACATGAATTTGCAAAATTTTTGTGATGTGTGGAGTATTCAATGAATTACACCTTACTACTCCTTCCTTCCATTTTCTCACTTCCATGTGATTCTGCGCACTTCCTTTTTGAAGAATAACGATTTTGAAAGAGCAGGGTTGTTCTATGAAAATGGATTTGTAAGGTAATCCTTTCTTGATAGTCATATGAATGTGACGTGAGATGGCTCCTGTTCCAGTGCTGTGCGGTATTTCTATGTGTTAGTGTAGCTGGGACTCACCTCTCACTGGTATTCTGATTGAAACTGGCAACTGCAGAAAACCGCCATATTTCTTAAAATTTAGCTGCTGTATTTTACTTAACCTTTTGCAAGAAAAATTTCTGCGCAGACTTTATTTCCATTGCATGCTTCTCTGCTGTTCCTTATAACAGACCTCATGAGGGAGCGAGTTGCTTCACTGACATTGACATAAGGAAGTCCAAAATGTAAAACAAACTCAGTGCACAGCAATGATTAACTTTTCCTCCCACATGTTGCTTGTCTGTGCATTATTAAATATGGTTTTACCTCTGCAGACCTGTTAGTATAGAAGAGGTTTGGAGTGCAGCTTTCAAACAGGGCAATAGGCAGATGTTTCAGTTTCCAACCTGAAGAACAGGTTCTGCACATGGAAAAGGAACGAAATGTCTGTTCAGGATTGTTACCACCCTCTGATTCCTTTTGCCTCCTCCCACTTTGAACTTGTTACCCTGGAGCTGAACTGTTTGAATAAGGACTGTAAGAGCTGCTTTGTGACCAGTGAGCTGAGAGCCCTTAACATGTAAAATGCAGGGGCGGAGCCTTCGCTCTCAGACTTTGCCGTTCCCTGCCCCGGTTTTTTTGTCACGCTTATGGAGGTTCCGATGCACCGTGCAAAGAAGCTGGGACAGCTTGTCTGCACTGTCCGGAGAGAAGAGACAAAGGTGTGTGTGTGTGGGGGGGGAAGTTGTTTGGTTTTGTTTTATTTTAATTTGCTGCTTTCTCTCACAGGAATCGTTTTGGTGTACTTTTAACACTTTTGCTCACTCTTAGAAGTTAGCAACAAATTTTATAATATGCTACTGCAGGAATATATATAGCTTTATGATTGCAGTGGAGTTTGCTACTACTTTTGCTTTTGTCTTTTTTAAGGGAGAGAGAATGGAAAGAGCATGATGTCTAATGCTTGTTTTATTGTGGTAGTGCTCTCTCTTGTTCATGAAAATGTTCAGGAACCTTGGAATTCTGTTAGTCCTAAGTTTTTAGATTCTCTGAGCTTGTAGAGATGAAGCAAATCACATTTGTGATTTAAGTTTAGACTTTTCTAACTGGACGACTGCTTTCTTCAAAGCACATTCATTCTGAAATGATAATCTGAGCCTTAAGCTTTCACAGGTATACTAAGCCAAAACTAAAACTGACTGGGATAAAAGAAGTTGAATGTAAAATAAACTTTAGATATTTAAATAAAATACTAGATAAGTAATATAATCTGGCTGATTGTGTCTGAACAGTTGGTAAGTCTTAATTTGGAAGGAAAGACACACATGACCCTTCGAAAGGGTATGCGTTGTTTGGTGGGTTTTTTGGTCGTTGTTTTGGGATATGGAGAAGAAATTTTCAGTTGTTTCCTGGCAAATAATAAGGATGGCCAAATTGCTGGTGCTATGTATGCTTCAAATACCTCGGGCTCTACAGTTTAGAATGTTAGTAAACATATCCCAAGTCCTAAGGGTGGTAATTTCTAGAATCATGTTTTGTTTCATGGAAGAGGTAGGTTCAACTGTTAAAAAATAAAGCAGAAGTAGAGTAAGATTCACTGCTGACTGTGGTAAGGTTGAGATAGGAAATTAATGCCATCTTCATAATCTAGCTCAAAGGTAAGTTGTTTCTTTAATGTTCAAAAAAAAGTGGTCAGTTTTGTCTAGTAAGAGAGCTTTTTCTGTTCTTACTGAGGGGGGAAAAAAAGCTTTAGCTGGGGAGAATTCTTTTTTGCCTAGTAAGATTATGTATGAAGGAACTGTTTAGTCCAAATGAAGGACAGAGGTTGTGAGGGAAGGTCAGTGACTGCTGATGAAATGTACTAGTTATCTAAATGTGGGCAAGACTGAAGGGTGTCATAGTTACTGCGTTCTAATGACCTCAGTACCAGTGTGTGAAGAAGAGATGAATAAATGCTATCTTGTCTCTGAGCTCTTCAGTAGGTGGACTGCTTGTCTTAGGTTGTCTGCTTCTGGGCACTGAGGGTTGATTATATAGAGACTAGAGGCTGTGACTGGATAGAGCAGATACATTTGACATGGCAGACCAATTAACAGTGGGCTTTTTTATTAATAAGCAAAATATTTTGCCAGATCTACTCTGTCATGCATGCTGTATAATATAAGCCTGTATAACTGAATCTTGAAACACTAAGGGGTTGCTTATCTTTAATGACTACGTTGGGAAGATCAGCTCTTATAATGCAGCATATTTTGATTCTTCTCAGCCCAAAGAATCTATCATTCTTATCACCTGCCTAAGGTATGGCTTCTTGTCTAAAGCCAGGAGAACTTTAATCTGAGTAGGTATTTTTTGTTAGTTTGTCTAATCCTTACATTAGTCTTGGAAAGTTAATTTTTTTTCTCTGATTGTCCTTGCAACTCATCGAGGTTCTCGTCTTCTAGAACCACAAGCCTTCTAGGGCCACAGATGTATGGATTGTTTGTTAACTCATGCCTTGTCATTGGTAAGCAAATGAGACTTTACAATGGAATGTCTTGTTGGTAAATTTGTGTAAAACTTATTAAATTCATGCCCTAGAGACTACTGCAAAGTTTTCAGTCATTCCTTGCTTTTGTTTGTTTTTTGTTCTGGCTTTGCAAAAACAATGATAACTTTCTAGTTTATGGCCAAGCTTCTTTTACATTATCTGAAAAGGTTTTTTGTTTTCTTCTTATGTGCCATTCATAATTTCTGTAATTTATGCTGAATTAAAAGCTACTCTGTACTTAGCCTAAATTGTCTGAGAGTATCTAAGTGAATGTTGCTGCAGGAAGTCCTTCCCACTGCGAGAGCTTGTTGATAACGTTCATATATTGTAAAGAGCTGTAGAGGTGAAAGGCTGAAATTCTTTTGTAACAGAACCTTTACTCTTGGTTAGGAATGAAAGATACAGAGTGTATGGTTCTTCTAAAGTTCTGTATTCACAGTTTCAGAACACTATAACCTCACTTCGGTTTTAAAATAAAATACAGAGCACTCGGTTCCTAAATATAATTGAAAGGGGCCAACTTATTTGTGAATATCACTGGAGTTTATCCTTGTTAGTCCTGTTAATTTGTCCAGAGCTGAGAAAATGACCATATAAGTAAATTTCAGTGGGTAGTAAGATAAGGCTGAAGAGGTTTTTCAGTAAAGACAGTCTCTCAGTAACTAAGGATCATCTGAATTTATTGCAATACATTTGTCATGCACCGAGATATCTCAGTTCTGCATTAGTTATCTATAGAATGACCCACTGCTTCCCGTGATAGACTTAAATTAATCTGATTTTGCTATTGAAATATATTCTCCAGTGTTACGCCTGAATTTTCTTTCACTTACTTCCACTGTCTTGGCCTTATTTATGAGTTAAACTCTGTTCCCATTGACACTGCTGGCCTTGCAGATAGCAGACCTTCCTGTATGTCACTTATCATTAATAATTCTCAATGGCATATATGAAGTGAGTAGTAGGTATAGACCGTACATTCAGGATCAGATGATAGTGGAGAAAAGGCCCGTATAACATGAGCCAAGTCCTTTCTGAAGGGACAGGTGTTCTCCCACCCGGGCCCTTGAACTAAATATAACGTACGTGGCCACCTTGTAGAACATCTCAGCCCAGTATTTGCTGCAAGTCATTATGAGGTTCTGGACTTCCACATTACTGCTTAGAGCACGGACTCTGAATCTGCAGGGAATTTCCAAACCTTTTTTATGTTGTTTAATCTGCCTCCATTTTGTGGGGGTGGAGCACTTGCCTTCAGCACATGTAAGTACACAGTAAAGTCATTGGGTTACCTGTAAAACTGCAGGCTGTGACAAATCTTTACACATGCTTAGGCAAAGTTCTAACTTCCCTTCTTGTTGTTTTCTGTACATTACTGTCTGGCAGACTGCATATGAGTCTCTGCATTATTGATAGAATTTTCGAGTGTAGACATCAAATCAAGCAGGTCTAATGCTTCATTATTTTGAGAATCTTGGTTTTTGTTGTTCTGCAGAAAGCATAATGGCTAAAAAAGGATCAGTGGTAGCTGGAGTCCACGCTTGAAAAATTATTTGATTTCTAAATAGGAATTGAACCCAAATCCTGGAGTGTTCACTTAAGAGATGAGAAAATGAAGAAGATAGGGTTCCGGATGGGGAGATGATGTTTCAGGCTACATGTCATGAACAATAAAATACACGCTTTGAATCAAGTGCATCAGGCTCTTTTGACGAGAGGAGCTATGTAAGTATTTTGTTTCTAAGCCTCTAGCTGCTTGAAGCTAGTCTGCAGGCCTTTGGACCTCATTTGTTAAAGAGCTCACTGATCCATCTGAGGCTGGATTTCAAGCAAGCGTGAGGTAAATGTTAAAATAAGCACTGAAATAATTTTAGAAGTGGTGTTTCCCCATGTTCATGGACCTGCAAGCATTAACTGAGTGAGGTTTTTAGATCAATTTGAGTCAGAAATACAGCATGCAACTTGAGAGATTGATTTTGTGTATACCTGGTTCTGATCTGGCCCTGCATTTCTCTTGTTTGTCACAGCCTCGCTTGTTTCCATTTAATTAAGGAACGGCTCCTGGAGAATCTTCTGACAACTATTAAGATGTTAGGGAGCTCTGGATTGTCTCGGAAATGAAGAGGGAAATCAGGTGGGAAGGTAAAGGAGCTTTACATGTTAAGATTCCTGGGAGAGATTGAGAGTGCTGCAAAAACTATGTAGTTCCCGTCCCCTCCAGGTGTTGTTTGCCAAAGGCCGTTATGCAGAAACTTGCAATACTGCTTTTTGTGTTGAATCTGATGTTAAGAGGATGTCTCTTCGTAGCTCTCCTTGCAGGACTAGTTACTGTAAAATAACTTAAAAGGAGTTTCTCCCTGCCTCTTCTGCCCTTCATCGTGGTCCCCCCCCCGCCCCCCTCCAGCTTGTTATTCCAGATTTCCTAGTGCCCTTAGATGCTGGAACATCTTTTCTGGAAGCTTTCTCTGCCTTTAACTGAAAACATGTAATTCGTGTTCTATTTATTTAAAAAGAAAATGAGCAAGGAATGGAGCCCGAGGAAACAACGGAAGTTTGCAATTGAAATGCCTAAAAGGAGCTACCTAGCCTGCAGAGGAGCAAGTGAAAAGCACAACTTTGGGATGTGTTATGTGCTGGTGGTGTGTAGTGGGATTGCTGCAAGAACTAAGTGAAACAGGTGCTACTTGGTTTGGTGTGTCAAGGATGTGACCGTGTTGGATTGTACAGAGGCAGCTGGCTGTGAGTGGAGCTGAAGATAGGTTGTCAGACAAGTGAAATTGCAAGAAAGACTTGTATGAACTCTGTTGGCTTTGGAGTGAGTCTTTGATAAACATGGAGTTTATCACTTGTTGTAATGGTCACTTAGAGCTGGCCTCTGGTGTGTGCGTTTGGGGTGTTTGTGTTTTGTTTACACTTAGTGGATTTCATTGAATCCCAGGTTGGAAGGGACCTCCAGGATCATCTGGTCCAACCTTTCTTGGCAAAAGCATGATCTAGACAAGATGGCCCAGCACCCTGTGCTGCTGGATCTTCAGTGTCCAATGATGGGGAATTCATCACTCCCTGGGGAGATTATTTCACTAACTGATTGTTCTCACTGTGAAAAATTTTCCTCTTGTGTCCAATCCGATTCTCCCCTGGAGTAACTTGTACCCATGACCCCTTGTCTTTTCCATGTGACTCTTTATAAAAAGGGAGCCTCCATCTTCTTTGTAGCCACCCTTGAAACACTGGAATGTGGTGATAAGGTCTCCCCCAGCCTTCTTTTCTCAAGGCTGAAAAAACTCGATTCTCTCAGCCTTTCCTCATGTGGCAGGCTTCCCAGATTTGCTGCTGTATGCCTCGGACAGTGAGATTCCAGTCTATGCTTCTGTTTTTGGATCATCCTTCGTTAAATAACTTAATAGGTTTTTTTGTCTCCTACAGTATAAAGTGACCTATCCCACTTCTTTCTTCCCCTCCTAAGAGCTTAGACAGGTTCTGAATGAGATGAGGTTATTGAAGTAATGTTACTTATTGACTAACAAAGTTCTAAAGTCCACGATGAAGTGGTGAACAAAGGAGAGCTGTACTTTGACATTTATTGGATTAGGCCCTGAAGACTTGCTACCTTGTAGCACGTCCATTAGTTAGTGTTTGTGTATATCACTGCTCCCTGTTTGACAAAAAGAGAATGGATTGAGTGGTTCCCAAGTCACCTTCCTGCCAAGGGAGAAGGAGGTTCATTAATTTAAGAAATTGGTTTGGATGTTTGGCAAAAAATAAATTAAAAAAATAATACAGCCTTCTGATTGTGTTGCCAAGTGTAAGTGTGTTTCTCTCATTTGCAGCGTACACTTGTAGCAGTCACTTTCACTGGTTCAGTTTCCATCTTGCAGTAGGGTGGTGTGAAGAGAGACCAACTTGAAAAGAGACCAGGCTTCTGATTCTGTTAGGTTCCTTACTGTGGTGAATTAAAATGTTGCCAGCTGTGCAAATCCTGATGAAAACCTCTGCCCAGACTTAGGTCCGGGATAGTGACTTACTAAGCTTTCAAAAATGTCTGAAAGATGATCTTCATAGACGTTGGCATTAGAATGCACACACAACAATATTTTAATCAACTTATTTCTAGATGTATATTAGAAATGAAATCTGAATTGCAAACCAATAGAATTCAATGCTCCCCAACTCAACTGTTTCATATAAAAGGCACTTAAATACAGATCAATTATTAATCTTAACAGAAGGTAGCATGTGACCCTAAGGACAATGGAAACAGATTAGATTCGAGATGTTCAAAAGAGCATGTTGGGCTTCTGAAGAGTGACCAAGACTGCTAACATAATTGAGAGTATTAACATAATTAATATTATAGATCTCTTGATTACAAATAGCATTGGAGCCTGTAATCTGTTTTCTCTTTAGTATGACTCACAAATTCCCATGTGCAGTAAAATCTTAGTTTTCCAGCAGTAGTCACTTCCTGTCTGTCTCCTTACATGGAGATCTTCCTCTCCCCATTCCTTCTCTGAGGCTTTTTGGTTTTCGTGGTCTATAGCATGAAACCTGTATTTTCAAAATACTTTTGAACCAAGCTATTGGATGAGATTTAGAGCTTTGCTTAATTAGTTCCCTTTGCTCTTCTAATAAAAATTTCCAGTTCTCCCGTGCTAATAAGAAATGCAAATGTTCTTAAGACGTAAGTGGCTGCTGTGTGCTATGCTTCTATTGTCATTTCAGATAGGTCTGAGAACAGGCAGGCAACAAGCAACGATTATGAAATTGAGAGGGTTTTTGGCAACTTGGGATAAATAGAGAAGGGAATTACAAACAAGTCTATCCCCTATATATAGAAATTGTTGCAAATTTCAAGTTTTGTTTTGTAAAGTAAATGCTAAAGTCATATGACACAGTCAATATAAGCCCGAAATAAATTATTTGGATTTAATAATAACTCTCTCCCTTACTTGCATAAGGAATTTCCAGTTACATCATTCAGCAAAAATGCAGGGCTCTCCTGCATGTGCAGCTCTAGTTCAGTCTGTAAGGGATGGGTGAGGAAAAGCTGACAAATGTTAAGTGTTCCTTTTAAGTGGAATGACTGTGTTCTGGGTGTAAGGTGAGTGCATCTGGATGCCGGAAAGATATTCTGATGTCCTCTTTATTGCCTTTTCTGTGCTCCCCCATATATTTTTAACTGACTTGTTTGCCAGAGAACTCTTTATCACATGCCAGTTTGTTCTGTGGGTGCTCTGTCCCTTGGGAAAAAGAATGTTGTATCACACCCTAAGGTGTGGGCTTACCCCCATATTCCATAGTACTGAAACAGACTTCTTTCATTTTGCAGTTGCTTTGGATGTGAAGTAACATGCCTGGGCGTGCAAGTTATCTCAAACGGAATTGCCAGTGAATGGAGTTGCATTCTTTAAAATGAACAGCATGTCATAGTGAACCGCGGTAGAGGTTAAAAGCAAATCCCAAGTCTCAGATTTAAATGCTTTAAAGAATTTTTTTTTTCTCCCATTTGATCTTTTATCCTATTGATCTGCTTCCTGATCAAACTATTCAGGTTCAAGTGATGACTCTAGATTTTTATTTTTTTTTTAAATGTTTGATCCACAGTGTCAGTGTATCTGTTCTGGAAGGATATCAGAGTTTGTCTGAGTTCCGGTGGGTGCCACGAGATACCTCCCTGAATGCATAAGCAGGTCTTCTGGGGTTAAAGCTTAAATTACAACAGTGATATAAAAATGGCTAGAGGATTCTTAATGGTGTACACGGCTTTTGTGTCTCTAAATGATATCTATCCCGTCTCTAGGGTTTTAAGTCCTGTTTTCTACGGGAATATGGAACCTCACACAATAATAGGTAGGGCTCTTAACCTGAGCAGTCAGTTTAAATTTTGTTCATGTGGGCTGCACAGGTACAGTTGCTCTCTTTTTGGCTATTTTGTGACTCTCATCAATGAGCTGTCCTGCTCTCAGAGGTCAGAGTGTTTCCTAGTATGACAAAGGTGAAACATTTTCAGAGAATATAACTGATACTTTTCATTGTACAATCTTCACAAGAAATTTTCCAGGAAAGCCAACTGAGCTTCTTTCATTGACGTTAGTAGGAAGTCTAGCCCCTGAATCTTGTTCAGAGATACTAATTTGAATCCTGCTATATTTTTAAGCATTAACTGTGTGCTTTTCTGTTGGCTGCCTAGGATTTATGGAGACGTTCAGCTTGCTGTTCTGGGGAGAGGGGCTAGGCTTTTTTTTTTGTTTATTTGTTTTTAAACAATATAGGTATGCTGAAGAGAAGAGAAAGGATGGGAAGAGAGGGAAGTCTGAGGACCTGTACAGAACCTCTAAGAGGTGGGACTGAGTGAAGAAAGAATATCTTTTGCATGAAAACAGAAGAGATTTAGAGATAGCTGAGTGACAATAGCTTCACTTTCAAAAGAGCAAAGAACACGAATTTGACATGGCTCAAGATAATAAAATGTTCAGTGAGCCATATCCTCATACAATGTTAAGGTATTGCAGCTCATCTGCTTAAACTGAAATGATGCCAGTATGTATTAGCATGAACATCTGTGCCCATCAAGTCTTCCTCACTCTTATGGTTGTATTCTTTGGTGTATAATGAGTCACAGTGATTGAACTTCCTGCAAAGGAAATGACCTCTCAAAAAACCCCTAAAGCAAAGAGGTGAGAGAGTCTGGCAAAATAACTACCAACCAGTTCAACTTTCTGAAAAGGAAGTGAATAGATCTTGTCTCAATGTTAAAATAGTTTCATCTGTTCTATGAGCTGTGGCTTCCTGGATTGATCTCAGGGTAAAACACTTAATGTGTATGTACCAGAAATGGCACTTAGTGGCTAGTGGCTATAAAATTGTGCTTAGGAGGAGAAGTTGCTGAGATGACCAAAGCAGACAGATAAGTCACCTGCTGTGAGGCAGTGCCTGTCATCTGTAGAAGTACTTGCTCAGAGTATGCAACCAAGTAGCCCCAGAAATGCTGTTGAGTGCAGTTTTAGCTTTTTCAGTGGACACAGTTGGTTTAACTCCTGAGATGCCTTCTAACGTCAAGTTTTGGTTCTCCCCTAAAGTTCAAAAACCTTCCTGAGTCTTTTCTCATTCATTGTAAATCAGGGGCAGGTGCAATGAAAGCAAATATACTGAACAAATGTACATGTATCTAATTATAGCTACTTCATTTCTTCCTTGTATTCAATCTACTTTTCTTGACGTTATATATTTTGTCATGCTCAGGAAATTTTGAAGATGCTTATTGAGTGGGATGGGAAAGTTAGACAAGGAAGGTCTGTTACCTCGCTGTGGTTTTGGAAGGTACAGGCAGAGGCTACAGGGGAGACGGATCAAGGCAGGATCATATCTTAAAACTTTTCCTCAGCTATGCTCTGTCTCAGCATATTTTATGTCTTCAGCAAAAGTTTACCTAAATGCAAAATATAAACAATAAACAATATATAGGAATAGCAGCCACAACAAATGTAATATCAGAAAAGTTTAGTCTTAAGCAAATGTTGCTTACTTCATCTGCAAACAACGGCTTTACTGTTACAGCTTTTGTGTGCTTTAATGACATCACTACAGGATAAGGTGATGCTGTTAAAGGAGTCTGACAGCTCTTTGTTAGCTTTGGGATCTCTGATAATTCTACAAAAGCCATTAACAAAAATATTTCTCTTGTATTTTAATCCATGTAAGCACCTGGTGGGTTATAGCGTTATTAATTCTCTTGAGGAGTATCATACAATTTCCACTAAATAATAAATTAATTTCAGTTCCTAGAATAATTCAAGACTGAGGGGGCCTCAGAAGGTAGGTTGTTTGATACCACCTTCTGCTCAAAGCAGGATCAACACTGAACGCAGGCCAGGCTTTCCCTTCGGGTGAGGAGTCTGATTCTTGGTAAATTGCTTGCAGAGTTGAATACTGAGTTTCAGCAGCTATATTTGCAGGTATCTTCTAATCACTGACATATAGAAATGTTTGAGTAGTGTGTGTAATGACTGTTTTCTGGATGTGTAAGTTTTTTCTTTGGTTTAACCTTGCTACAATGAATTTCACCTACTGATAATACCCAAAATTCTTTCAGAGCAACAGGATACCCTTTGAGATATTTCCTGTTTAAATGTGGAAATAAGTGATTTCAGTGATACTGAATTTCCACAGGATCAACATTGCAAACCACTACTGTTCCATATATGAAGTTGTTATGCATTTGGCTCCATGTATGGGTATTACTCATTGACTGACATGCTCCCTCTCAACAGAGGAGATTTTGACAAGACAGAGAATGGAGAAGGTGGGGCTTGGTGAAAAGATAGTTGAAGAGAGGAAATGACTTCCCCAAGAAGCTGATGAGGGACCAAAGACAAGAAGAGAGGTACGACTTCAAACTTGCAGATGCTGTAACAGGGACATCTCTTAGTCATTTTTTGCTACAAATGTCTCAACCATCCCTCTGTTTCTACTCCCTGTAAATTAATAGCGATGCCTCATTGCCCTCTCTCTCTTAAAGTAATGTCAAACTGGATCTGTGCTTTCACAACAAAACATGTTAGGGCAATGTTTCAGAGCTCAACTTGTAATTACAAACTGAAGGAGACTCCCATAGATTCAAACAGTTACTAGCACAAGGTAGGATCCCAGGTTTCTGTCCTGTGTGGTTGCTGTTTTGGAGTGAGCCTTTGACCTTCTTTCTCTGAGGAAGGTATTCATCTGAAAGTTTTGGAAAGGTGAGTCTCCTGTAGCCAGTGGGCAGGAGATAGATAAGAAAAGGGAAGGAGAACGCCAGACAACGATGAAGAGATAAGTATGGAGACAGCTGATGGCATATAATAGGAGAAAATAACTTTAAAGGGTAAAAGCAACTGAATGAACAAACCAGCATCACAGCAGATAGTTCTCAAAGCTGTCCTTTGGGAATAAAGCTGACACATTCACTTATGCAGCATGCTTGAGTTAAGTGTTTGTGTATATATTATATGTACGCATATCTATAGATATGTCTGTGTGTGTATATGTGTATATATACAAAAAATTAAACCCAGCATGAGTAATTTGGTTTCTGGAGAAGTTGCTGCTGGCAAAAGCATAGTTTTCTATGATTATAGAAAATACTGGGGTGACAGAAAGAAGAGTCGGTGGCTTCTGTTATGTGAGGAGCTATCTGGGTATAAGCAACTGTTGAGGCCTTGTATGTCATCTAGCTATGTTCCTGCAGTAAATATCGTATAATAAACAGTTAAAGCAATTTCCATTATTTAAAAAATAATTGTCTTCTCCAGGTTTGAGACATGCAAGAGACCCTGGGAAGATATACTGAATACTTGTAACTGTTTTGCTCCTGGGAAGGGCCATCGCATCCGTTCTAACAAGACTGAGCTCAGTGGTAGTTCTTCTGCCATACTGATACTATACATTTTATTCTTCAATGCATGGAATATGTGTCAGCAGGATTAAACCAGGACAGTCTCCTGAATGTGGAATTCCAGAGAAGGCACTGGCTGTGACTTCCGAAGTAAACCAACAACATCCTGAATTTTTTTATTTTTCTCAGATACTTTTATTATTCGACTGAAACTTTCTGCAGACATCTGTTCTGAAATACTTTGACTTGGAGCAAGCACTGTTGCTAGGCTGATCTGAAAGCTTGAGATGGCTCTGACTTCTCCTAAATCTGTAGCAGGGGATTTGGCACAAAGAGAAGAACTCATGCTCCGTGATGGAAGCTATTTCCATTTCCTCTCTGCAAACATCATCACAATAGGTAAGTGAAAGAATTCTGAAAGAACGCAAACCTGCCCTTTTTAAATTTTGCTGTTGCATTTTTAGCTGCCTCTCTGTGCTGGCTAGCAGAGATGTTTTTCTGAGAGATGAACTTACTAGCTGCAATATCTTCAGTGGATAGTACTGGATCTCCCATTGGCAATTAAGGTAGATTGGAAACAATACATGTAAAAATGAAGCTGACAGGACATGTAAACACAGATGAGACAGAAAAGAAATAGAAGTCTTAAAGTCTTGGTGGTTTAAGAGATAAGCACTGGAATTCAAAAGGAATGTATATCACTTTTCTTTGCAAGATGGGTAGACAGAAGATGGCCAACAAGAACAGGCTTTAGAATCTAGGTAGAAATGAGATGTACAGTTTATTAAGTGGTATCAATCATGTTCCAAGTAAGCCTCATTTGTAGTGTTTAATCCAGGAACTAGTAGAGATAAGGATTATATCTAGCAGGAGGAAAGAGACACATACTTTCTTATCTGGCACTGCAAGGTTTATGTCCATAGTTCTCTGAAACATTTCATGCTGGTCATTGATCCTAAAATAGGATCCCTTAGATTTCAAATCCACTGTTCTTCAGAACATGATTTTGAGGGAGGAGGATTGTAGGAGAGGACAATTTATAAGAATTTCACAATGTGGTCTATGCAGCTTTGATAGAAAAAATGTTTGTGTCTGCTGAATTCCTCTTGAGAAGGAAGTGAGGTATGCTGAATCTTTTTGTGAGACAGAAAATTATTTTTCTTATCAATGCAATTAATACTAATACAAAGAAACAGTGGTAGCCCTGTAACTTAGCATTATCCTTTTTGTGCACGATTCTAGTGCAGTTACCTGTCAACTGCTTTTGGCTTTCAACCATGCTCCTTTATTCAGCAGCACCAAGTGCTCCTAAACATTTTAGTCTTTAATCTTTACCAGATATATTCCAGTGTGAATGCTAAATGCTGGGGAAAGCGCGAGGAATCATAGCAGTAGAACGCAGCTAGGAAGGACATAAGAACAGCAAGAAAACCCCAAGCTTTCTCAAAGCCAAATGTTTTGGGCCACATTTAAAAGATGTAGATTAGTATCATCGGATGAGACTGTCAAAACTGATTGCAACTTTTTTCCTTGATTATTTCACGCGCTTCTGGAAAAACTTTCTTGAAGTTGATGGGAGCAGGATTTATACTGCCTCAGGTTGTGGCTCCGTGCCATGAAGTTGCCTGAATTGAGCTGAGAGATACAGAGCTCAAAGAATAACTATTGTTATCTGTTGCTCTTTTTTGAGTGTTGACAGCTTACGCAGAGGAAAATGAGCTCTTCTCTTAGGAAGCTTGGAGATTACAGATGTGATTTTGCCCATCAGGTGTTGAGTGGAGATTGGGTAGGAGGAAGGGAATTGTGTAACTCATGTCTGTGACAGATGAATTTGGGCTATAGGAGAGATCTGAAGGAGGAGGAGCTTGTTTGTTGCATTTAAAACAAAACAAGTTGATTTAGCCCAAGATTTTAATTGGAACTTCATGTATTCAACACAGGACTCACTTGCTTCAAATACATTCTCTCTTTACTGCCTACAGTCATGAAGTAGACAACACTAAAACTTGGCTGGGCTCTCACAGGAACTAATTTCATCAAATTTCCAGCAATTGTGAGATGAATTTAGCTTTCTGCTGGCTTACAATTTGGGCTGATAAGTATATTTCTTACTAGCATTAATGGGATTGAGTAGATTTGTATTGGAGTTGTATTAAAAACAGCTTGTCAATGAAAATATAATCCATAATTAATTGTCATGGCTATATTATATAAGCTGACTTTTAGGGAACTGCATTTTATTTGTGGCATGAATTATAATTTCTTGCCTCAGCAACAAGAATTGTCCATTATATACTTCTGTACCTAAAGCTCTCTCAGTGTGTAGGATGAAGTGCAAGGAAATGGCAGGAGCAGCTGGAGGGAGAGAAAGTCTTCATTGTGCCTGTGCAGCACTTCCAGCATTCCGATGCAAGTGGGTCTCAACCTAAACAAAAGCTGGTCTGCAGCTCAGGAATCCCTTTGCAGGGTTGTTAGGAGCCCACTTGAGTTTGTTCTTACCCCCCTAATTAACTCTTTATATGACTCGGTTTAAATGCTGTGTAGTGCAGTGACAGCTTTTATCTTACTTGGCCTTTGTATTGTAATAAATGCTCAGCAATTAATAGAAGTGAAAATAATACTCTTGAGCTGTTGTCTTGAGTAGCCTGTGCTTTCAAATATGACATTTCAGCTTTCTCATTTGGGCATATACCTGCAAGAAAATTTAGGAAAGGATTGAGCTAGAGAGTTAAATCACTAGTTGGAATAAACCCATTCAGTTACATTAATGCTCCTCAATTGATCATTTGGTCCCATAGTATCACAGCTACCTACAATCTACTTCTGTACTGTTCTGTACTGATTAATCTTGGATGTCTTGAAACTCAGCGTTCTTCTGCAGTTTTCTGATTTGTTTCATCAGTTGAGACATACAGTTTTCAAAACTTGTTCCTTTTTTTGGAATAAAACCTCTGCTTTTCTGTGTAGGCTATATATGGATGAGGAATAAGATTACTATGTAAAAAGGAAATCTGAGTGGAATGCAATTAACTTTTACATATTTTTCGACATTATTACAGCAGCATTGGGAAAGTCCAAAATCAAGGAGGTATACAGCAAATTCAGTAATCCTCTATTTTTCAAATATGTTCTGGCATGTCTAGACTCACTTTTCCCTTGTAATCTGATGAAAGTGTGTTGTGCACAGACATGCAAAATCCTGTTTGCTTAGATATATAGTACATCAGATTAGCCTGGAGAAGTACTTAAGGTGGCCTTCAGCATGTGGCTCTAACATGCTGCCTTGTCTCCATAAGCAGGGCTTCTGTCGTGGCAGGGGGCTGGAACAGATGATCTTTAAAGGTCTCTTCCAACCCAAACCATTCCATGATACAAGTTTAGCTGAAGAACAGAGACACAAATGGTGATACATGAATTGGTATCAGCTGCCTGACAGTAACTTGAATTAAAGCCAGATTGCTGTGAAAATGCCCATCAGTTAAAAATAAAATGTGAATTGATAGTATAGTTCTACTACTTCTGCATGTATTAGCAAGTGATTGAAGGATGGATACTGGTTTGGGTTTGCTTTTTGTTGATGCAGTTTGAAGGAAATCTGAAAAGACGCTGTTAATCCTAAGTGTTTAATTTTAAACATGTGATTCTCCTTGATTCTGCCATTGATGTAACATAGTGTGCATTGCAAAGGAGAAAGTGTCCTGAATTACTTGATAATAAGGGCAACTTCTGCTCCTCAGGTCATTTCGCGTTACAGAAGGTAATATTTGACTGAAACTGAACACTAGAGGGCAGCGGTGTTCTTAATGTTATCTGTACGTTCATTACACCATATACGTGCATGTTCCATACATACATCTGATGCAGGGCAGAGATTTGTGAATCATATGTGACAGAAGGTCCCAGGAGGATGTTTGGCTCAGAATGCAGTCCCTGCTTCCCCCCACCTCTCCACCAGAAAAAGGCTAGTTTTGAGAGGAAACTAGGAAAAAAGAAGGCTCAGTTTTGAGAGTCCAGATGTAACCTGGGCTCAAATGGTTCAAGGGCCTCAAAGTATTTGTTTCCAGCTGCAAATGTAGCTTACCAGAAATTGGAACAATCATTTTTGTGATGGCTCATTAGAGTTCCTCTTGCAAATTATTTCAGCAATCTTCACTTAAAAAAAAAAAAAAGTTATAAAAGTCACCTCCCAAAAATTAAGATTTATGAAATCATTTGAAATTTGAGTAAGGTACAGATGACAGCTTGGGTTATTTTTTCGTTTGTTTTGAGATATTCAAAATTATGTAAAGCAGGTAATTTATATTTCAGATACTCTGAGCAAAAATTAGAGTTGCTGTATCTGAAAAATTTATAACACAAAAGGGAACAATAGGGCACAAAACTTCTCTGATTTACTGCACAACGAAAATCTTTCTTGAGGCTGCTAATGTTCATGATCAGCCAATTAAAACTCACCTGACTAAGCATTTCAAGACTGCAATAGAATAAATGTGGAATATTTCAGTCCAGTTTAATGATCTTGATCTGTGCTCCCGTGATGCAAAAGCAACATAAATCTCTAAACCTGCTAGCCTGTGTTTAGGCTAATGCAAGCACTCCTCAACTTGGATTCTTTCTTTCTCAGCTGTTACCTTCCTTTACCTATTTACAGAGTGGCCTTACAATGCCAATTCAGGTCTATATCTATTTCCAATCCTTCTGTAGGATAAATGAAGATACAAAGCATTGCTCAATAGTAAATCTGGACCAAGCAGTATATGAGGATCTTGCATCTCAATTTGACTGTGCTGAAAACTGGTATCTTGTCTTTCAGCTGATGTGATTCATATATTCCTTTTACCCGTCTTTGAGGAATGTATATTTGTTTTCTTTAGGGTATTAATTTGGATCAAATGAGCTTTTTAAGCCTTGCCATTTAGCCCAAATGGATTCAACAGGCAATGAAAAACTGCAAAGCTTTCTTTTTATTTTTTTCTTGGTTTTGCTTGGTTGCGTTTTTGTTTGCTTATTTTTTAGTAAAGTGTATAGTTCTAGGAGGCTCTGCGCCAAGATGCCTAAAGGAATTTAGTCTCCTAACTCCTATTTAGGCACATTCCCACTGAAATGTGTTGGAAGTTAGGAGCCTAAATATTATTGATTTTGACACCCGCAATGGAGCAGAGAGGTCTGCAGTTTGTTGTCTCCAATTCACACATCCTTTGACCTTGCATAGTGATTTTGTTTTAGAATCATGAAATATTAATAACTACCTGTCCTTGTCTTAGTGGAGTTTGGGAGGATAAATGCATGGAAGGTTGGGAAACTATCAGAAATAGCAATGGGAACCATAAGGGTACTTAAGACAAAGGTCTGATTTGTTGGTCGTTCTCTATTGTCAGCAGGAATATTGGAGTTTGGCCTCACCTCTCTTTGCTGTGTGCGATTGAAGTCATGTGACTGTAATAAAAAAGGGGAGAGTTACTTGGATAGTCAATTTAATTGCTAGTTCCGTTTCTTCTGTTGAAGTTAACTAGTGAAAACAAGATAAAAGGTACTGACTGAACTGTGGTGCAGAATTGAGTGTTTTTTTCTGTACTGGGGAAAAAAAGCAGCGTACTACACACGGAGATACAGCCATATGTTAGCTTTGTAGTGGAAATCTGCATCTCAGATTTTAATTTCTTTAACTTAAAATCATTAGACCTTCACTTTAAAGGTTGAAAAGGAAAGTAAACATAACAAATGACAGGTTTGATGGGTTAAATCTTTCTAATGAGCAAAAATTCAACACAGACTGCCTTTTTTGAGGTGCTAAAGACTATTATATTACTCCAAGACAATTTAAATATCTTTAGAGAATCTGTGAGCAAGTTATATTGCCCTTACAGAGATAACCAGTCTTGGAGAGGAGACTGACCAAGCCCCTCTTTAATTTAGGTTTAGACTGCAACAACTGAGTAATATGCTATGAGTATCATAGTATCGTCTGATCCAAGCTACTGCTGTGATGTTAATGGATCTATTTTTGTGTCATGTGTGGAAGAAGTGGAATTATTTTGTTGAGGTAAAGCCTGAGGCATATTAAATTTTTGGTGTGCTGGTGTTAAGAGTTTTTATGGTTGAACATGGATTAGAAACTAGATCACCTGAGTGTTACCTTCTGTTTCTTCCTCCACCTCCACAAAAATCTCCCCCCTTCAGGTTTTCTTACTCTTCCTCTTGTATATCTGTTGTTGCCTGTAAAGATTTTAGAAGTATGTATTGGGAAATGGGGCACTTCAGGCAGAATAAATAGTACTGTTTGCACATGCATTCCAGAGTCTAGGATAAGAATATTCCTAATGCAATGGTCTCTCTGTATCGCTATTGCCATCTACTGGATGAAAGTACAAATGCTAAGCTGGTGTCATGAGCACAAACCTAACTAAAAAGGAGAGGAGACTTTGGAACAAGAAGTTATATTTATAGGTGTATATCTATGTCAATTCCATGGTTATTAAACAGTTCTTGTGAACAGTACCGTGACAAACACATGGTGCATAAATACAGCTCTTCTACCATATATGACCAGTACTATGCAGGCTTCCTGTGAAAGAGAAAAATCACCCAGGACTGCCCTGCATGTGTGCTTATATTTGCGTATCCTTCAGATGTTCACTTCATCCTTCTAGAATGCGCGTTTGAAAAGTTTTATGCTGCCTCAGAACCAGTTGTGTCAGAGTACTGCTATTCCTGGAGCTTTTCTACCCGGCGTTGCTTGCTGATTATTACCCAGGGCAACTACTACTGTGCTCCCTCAGAACTGCTGCTGGATGCAAAGCAGAATGAAAGTTCCTGATAGGTGTTGAGTATCTGGTAGCAAGGAAGTTATGTTTCTTTATAGCTTGGTTCTTAGAAACTACTGCAGTAAGTAAAAATAATGCTCAGTCAGATGGTTAGAGATATGTTTAGAGGTAGGAAACCAAGTTCTGGATGGACTGAACCAGTGCTGGAACAATCAAAAATAGTCTTTATAATATTGCGAGGGGAAAAATATGTTCCTTTCATTCATTTGGATGGGGGCTTAGCCTGTGTGTTTGTCAAAGATGGGAGCGGAGGGAATCCAGTGTTCTTTAACAAAGTTCAACTATATTGGCATTATCTGTGGGAAGTTCTTAAGATACAGCCATTAGCTGTGAATAAGTCTGTCAATCAAATCAGCTCAGAAGGATGCTGTTCTTGTAAGCACTGTAAAGAAAGCTGTCTCTCTCATACATTTTCTCACAAGTAAATTATTTGTGTCTGGTGATAGTTCTGATAAACTTAATCCCCCCGGAAGTCACTGAATGCAGGAATAGCCAAGTGACTCTTAGCCGTTGTGTCTTACAGCATGGACTATCGTCTAGCTTTGATTTGCATTTGGAGTTTGGCAAATGGCTTTTTAAAATCCAAGCCATCCCTGGCTGGGTGATAGTGTGAAATGCGCCTGGCTTTAGATATTGCTTACCTTCCAAAACATTTAAATGCTTTTCATCTACAAGCAGTTTTCTTTTTATCTTTGTTCACATCAGAATCTTATCTGTCAGTTCGATCTGGGGTTAAATAATTCATCAGAGAGAGGAATGCTTTGTTTCTTGAGAGAACAAATAACTTCAGTTGTCTTCTGAAGCAAATCATAGTGGTTTTCTACAGTTAATTAACTATGAGGAACTGCTTTATGCTTGGCTGCAGCTATCTTCTAGGCAAATCCAGGATTCTTCAGCTGCATCACTGGCTATATGGTAAAAAAAAAAAAAAGAAAAAGAGAATACTCATGATCTTGGAGGTAAAACCCATGAGTTAAATCCGTGTATTTGTGTGTGAATGTGAAGAGAAACTGTTCTATTATGGACCTTTTATGCTGAAAATGCTCTCAACAAAATAGAGGAGCTGTGAATGGTTTATAGAGAAGAGTGAATGAGATTATTTTTGGCAATATTTTAAGGTTTTGCTAATTTTTTTCCCACAGTATGAGACAGACTCCTTAGCTAGTGATCAGAATGAGTCTCAAGGATCATGCTTGCAACAGTGGTGAAACATATTTCTTCTTTGAATGCTTGAGATTCAGTAGTATTAAGACAAAAATATCTTAAATGGTTAAGGAGATCTTTCTGAGAAAGATATCCTTCTGAGTTGGTGCTTAATCCAGCATGCTGCCTTCCAGAGGAGAATAGTTAGTTAGGAAAATCTAGTTCTTCTGACTCATTTTTCTCATGCAGATCTAGGTAAAAATTTGCATCAGAGTTTTACTGTGGGCAGGGATTAAAAAGTTAAAACTCTCTCTTAAGAGGAGATGCAAATATCTACAGAGCATATAGTTCTCCCAGGAAAACACTAAACTTATGAAAACCTTTGCAGTCCTGGTTGATTATACTGAGCTTGCTATGGGGTGGTGTCACTAAATTGTATTTCTTTTTATTAGAACGGGTGATTGAGAAAAAGTGGAGCAAAATAGTCCTTTCTTACATGACTGTAAATTCACAGCAAAGGAACAAAATTCTGCTCTACCACTTTGAAAATTTAAGTGTTTGGCGATGAAGGTGGTATATACAGGTGCATCCACATTTTATTTTTCTAGAGGCAGTGAATTTGTTTTCTTTGCAAATAGTTTTGTTCTGTTATTTTGGATGTTCAGTGTTAGAGGTTTTAAATACTCTGTCTGAAGAAGTAAACATTAGTTGGTGGAGAATAAATCTCTTAGAGATCTTTAGAAGTTCTACTAGCCATTAGTGATTGGGGGTCACAGTAAACTTAGTTCATAGGATTTGTGATCCTTAATCACTCTGGCATAAAAGGGACATTTCATATGGTTGTAAGAAATCGTGGCTGTGGCAGTGTCTGGCTGTAGCTCCTTGTTAATCAGTGGAAGAGAAAAGCAGAGGAAATCTTAAAAGAAGGAACACGAGCATTAAACAGCTGTCATAAAGAATTCCCTGTTACCTTAGAGGAACGGATGTTTTGGTGTCAACTGATGCTAGAGATAGCAGGAAGGAGATGTCAGTCGATGAAGAGTTAATTGTTCCAGCAAAAAGTAGTTTAGATAAAATCCTACCTCCTTTCTCTCCCCCGCTTCCTCGGTGTTGTGTACAGTAAAGGAGCTTGTACCATCGGAAAACTGACAGTGATTCCTCAGTGACTGCGCTAATAAATGGGATGAAATTTAAACTGCCTTCTCACGCGAACAGAAAGAGAGACTTGCAGAAGAGGGAGCGAGACGGAGGGAAAATGCAGAGTATTTTTACATTCTAACATAGGCAATTGAAAAAATATTCTTATTTCTGCAAGACAATGGATTTAGGAAGCCCACCACAGAAGCACAGTAGGTGGATTTATTCTTTTTGCCATATGCACTAGAATTTTATCTAGAGGATAAATTGTACTCGTGCTTATGTGCACAGTTGGTTTTTCAGTTGTAGTTTCATAACATCACATTACTTTTCCTTTTTTCTCACTTGTCCAGAGATATTTATTTAGCTGTTTGTTTCAAGGATAATTTTTTTTTTTTAAACCTTATCAGCACACTGTCATTCCAAAAGCTCTTTTATCTCTAAGCAGGCATGTTTTATTAATTATGGCCATAGTATCTAGATGAATAAAAAGACTGTTAAGTAAACAAAACCCCATTCTGTTTACTGTAAATGAAATAAGTACTGTTTCAGGGAAATGGTAATGCTAAAGATAGAGCAATTCATAATCCTCTGACAAACTTGTTTACTTCAGAGCAGTTTCATTAGCTATAGATATTAAATTTAGTGTACCTTGCAAACTTTAGTGATGGAGGAAATGAAGGTTGACTTTTAAATAAGATGGACTACATGCAGTGTGCTAAACTCTATACGCATCACTTCTTAATGAGATTAATCTTTGCTATCTGGAATAGAATCCTTTATGCCACAGAGCTCTGTACCTGTGTTCTCTCCGGGATTATACAGTAGTTTAGCTCTTGTAGGTTATGCTGATCGGTTTGATTGTGCAGTCACTCTTACCTTTGGCTGTGGTACATAGTTCATTTAAGCCATTAATGTGTTCAGATCTTAAATTTATTCTTCAGTGCTGTGTGTTTTTTGTGGTTCTGTATATGCATGTGTCAGTTGCATGTTTTATGACAAAGCATATTTGTGTAGAGGATGATGTTGCTTGTATCTTTGTTCTGTTTGAAGATAAAGCTATCACATCTCTAATGGTGGTTGTAACCCTTCAGGTATCCTGTATGATGAACCATTTTGAGTAGATAATTAGTAAAGTAAATGACTGACAAGTAAATTACAGCTAACGCATGGAATGCATCTAACTGTTAAAAGCACCTGCAGGCATTCAGGTGCTGTGCAATGCCGGGTCCTCAAAAAATGCTCAGAGATTAGTTTTTATTCTAAGCTCTATTGAACAACCACCTAACTGTCTTGCAGGGTGTAGTGCTACCTTCTTCTTTCTGTGCCTGCAAACCCAGTGACCTTAGGGATATTATTCCAGTGAAACAGTTCCATTCTTGCCTTTTTCTTCTCTCTGTGGGCTTTATATAACCTTCCCCACACTCCAAGCATGCATTTGCCACACTACTATTGAAATGCTTATCCTCCACTCGGAAAGCTTTTTTAAAATAGTGCAACTACAAGATGTTAGATTCAAGCTTCTTACAGACAGGTAGGGTACGGATAAAGTCTGTATTCTCTGCATTGTGTGCCATGGCCGTGATGTCCCGTATATACAGTTTTGGTATCAGAGTGACTTTGCCAATAACTATCACCAAAGAGTCTGCACTGGGTTCTTTACTGTGTAGTTTAGAACCTGATTTTCTTTCCTACTGTGAGTTCGGGTGCCTTGACTGATGTGCTGTGTGCAGTTTGCTGTTTACTGCTCAGTAGAAGTTTCTAACTGACATCAGGTAACATCCAAGCTATGCAGATTTCCCACTTCGATCAGAACAGTTTGAGGCAGTAATAAAAGCTAGCGATGTGACGGAGTGGTGAAGGTCCCATGCTACTTTGTTGTTGTGAAACATGCAGCATAAT
Source organism: Numenius arquata (assembly GCF_964106895.1). Taxonomy (NCBI): domain Eukaryota; kingdom Metazoa; phylum Chordata; class Aves; order Charadriiformes; family Scolopacidae; genus Numenius; species Numenius arquata. The sequence goes on from NC_133595.1 coordinate 7,511,348, forward strand.
GAGATAATTTAGGGACAAGAGATGATGCAGTGACGGATTGTTCCATTCATTTTTATAATGGGGAAATAAATACCTGTCCTCGGCACCTGAACAGGTGGTGCTGAAGCTCTCAGTGGATGAGACGCTGAAAACGTAAGGAGGCTTTGGCAGTTTCCTGAAAGACAGTAGCCTGCGTCGGCACAGCGTTTTATGTCTAAGATGTATAGCTCATGCAGGGGATTGTGCACTGAATTCTTGTGTCCTCCTACGCAGTGAAATAATTAAAGGTATGTTTCTGGTTTCTGTAAAGACTGAACAGTCTGTGGATGTGCCATTCTCTGTTTCTCTTCCCGCACTTGACAGCAGTTGCACTTTTCAGAGCGAATTCCAAGCCTGATGAGTTTGCTGGGACAGCTTTTCTCTCCGTGTGTCAGCAGCGCGTCCCTGCGGCAGTGGGGACAAACCACACTGGTGACGGCCTGGGCAGGATGGCCAGGCAGTGGAGGGAGGCGATTGTCTCTTCCTGAGCATTGCTTCTGAGGCCCCATCCAATACTGCTTCCAGTTCTGGTTCCCCAGTACATGGGTGATGTTTCCACCTTGAGCCTCCAGCAGCGCTTGATGAAATGTTATGGGTCTGGAGCATATGGTGTACAGAGAAAGAGGCTGAGGGAACTGGACTTGACTGGCTTGGAGAAGAGAAACCGAGGAGGAGATGTAAGCGTGGTTTTCTGTTGCTAATAGGTGCTTCTGGAGAAGGTGGATCCAGACTCTTCTTGAGGGGCACAGTGAAAAGGCAAGAAGCAAAGGTCACAAGTTGCAACAAGGGAAACTTGAACGAGGCTGGGAGGGGATGACAAGCGGACACCAACCTCAATGATAGCTAGGGCACCAAGAACACGTCATTGACTTAATTGTAACAGCAGAACATACGCTAGACTTTTTTTTTTTTTTATCAGGCTGTAAACATTTTGTATTAACTGGTCATGTTGTCAGTGCTGTTGTTCGGAAGCCACCTGCAGCTTTGGCTTCTGTCAGTTACGTGATGGTAGTATAATGTTGGTATTCAACATGCCAGCTAATGATCAGATATCTTTAGTAATGCATCAGAGATTGTCTAAAACAAGTACTTCCAAATAATACTGGTTATTTTGACTCCTGGGGTACAAATTATCATCAGATAAAGCATCAAAAGATGATATTAATTCTCTTTTTAACACTAGGAGACTTCCTTGATCCTTTGATCAAGGCAGGCAAATTTTGATTCCTTTCAAATTCATTCCAGTTTTGGTCTAACAAGCTTTAATTGGATGCTCCAGGAATGCACCTCCATTGTCTTACGTGAAGATACAACCTAATGCAGTATGGTAATTCCCTTTTTCCCCTTTCCAAAGGTATTGTTTTGAAATACAGTTTTGCAGATGTATTCTAACGTAGATTCTTTATGCCTGAAGCAGCAGTAAGATCTCTGTGTAACAGAAACTATAAATTATTTGCACATGTGTTTATATATTTGCATTACATGAACTCCTAAGAATAACAAAGTCTATGATCTTACTAGGTGTAGCTGTGTGGCTGTGATTTGGTTAGGTGAATATTGCAAGGACTGTCACTTGTCTTTATTCTAATTTTCTATCATTCTAAGCTTATAACCTTAGAAACTTCCTTGAGCAGCCCTTCTTCACATTTTGTTTTATTTGCAGACTTTATATTTTCGAATTTCATCAGTTCCCTTGAACCAGAATGCTGTCTTTGTTAATGGGAATTACCTGCCCGTGTATTTCTCGGGAAAATTATCAATTCACTTGCCACCTTCTGTCCCAGTTCAGACTGATACAAGATAGTGAAGACCTTTGATACCCAGCCATACCTTCTAGCAAGTTTCTTCATTTGGGGTATCATTCTTTCCCTGCATTTCTGGGCAAGCTTTCATGCCATGCTCCTGCTGTTTAGCCATTCATGTTCATAAGAGGTTAGTCCTAACCCTTTTAAGAAAGAAAACCCAGCTGGGGTCAAACCTGGTAGCAAAGCTTTGATGCTTGCTGCTGCAGCACATGATTCAAAGTTTAGTCCCCCACAGTTCTCTCTCTTCAGAGGAGTCTCTTCATTTATTCATACATTATTTAGCTGGTGATTTGAGTAACAGATGCATATGGGGGGGCATTCATAATTTATTACCAAGAATGAAAAAACCGTGGCCTGTGGACAGTGAGGACAAACTAAATTCACTGGGTTGTTGGGGGCAGGGATTTCTTTTAAAGAAGCAGTAGGGGTTTTCATACGTTGGGGACGTTGGTCACCTTTAAGCTCAGCTTTTAGTAGCAGGCTGATCCTGGGCATTTCTAAGGGCTGTGCCTGAGAGGTCAGTGCAAATACAAAGTGGATCCAGGATACCACTAAGAATAGTGAAGCTGCTGCACGCAGGCTGGGTTTTGTGGTGCTCAGACTGCCTAATTAAAGAAATGGAACTCTGTGCTTTCATTAAATTAATAGGAAATAGCTGAAAGGGGTGACAGTAGTTTTAATTTACCAGTGATATATGGAGATCTGTATGTTGAGACTTGTAGCAAGTTCCTGTGCCAAGCTATGAGTTACAGCATCCCTGGGATATTGGTAGGACAACACTTAGGGTTAGGATGTGACAGCACCTGAACTCGTGTCTGTTGAACCCTCTTATTAGCTCTGTTGGATTCTGGTCCCAGTTTATATAGATTTTTCTGTCTCCAGTCAGGAAGTACTTGAAAAGGTCATCTTTTGTTAACTTCAAGACTCAAAGCAGGTCTAAAAGAATTTTACAGGAAACATCTAAACTGGAGATGGCAAGAGTAATATGAATGAAATCGCTTACTTTGGATCTACGGAGTTTCACCAAATGTGAAATGTTTTCTAAAATGGAATTTTATTGGTTTGATTTTCATTTCAGATTAAAAATACAAAAGTATTTCACAGAATGTTCAAATAAACCTCTTTCTTCAATTTTGGAACAAAATGTGCAGATTTTCGATTGTTTTGAAACATCTCATCTCATTTAAGGGTATATATAACTTAGTATATATTATATATTACTTATGCTATATGTTATATAGATTGTGTAGACTTGTAGCATGTAGTATATATTACTATCTTTTTAAGTCAGTAACTATTTTGATGAAGCAAAACACTGTGATCCAAAATACATGTATTATTTTGGGCACGTTCCTGTGCAGGAATCATGAAAGAAACCCTTCCCAATTCTTTCACAGCTCGCTGCTGCAGCACTGTACACTGATGTGTCCGATACCTGAAAGTGGTGTGGGATTATATAAGCCAATATAGTTGTTATAAGGTGCGAACTTGTAACAGGAGTAGGATAAATATAAAAATATAATTGATAAAAAAAAAAAAAAAAAAAAAAGGAAATTTTGGACCAAAACTTTCCAGTCCCATATGTTTTCTGTCTGTGCTAGCCTGCACTTGTTTCATGGCTGAGTCTTTGGCTCCTTCCAGGAGGTAAACCAAAGAAAGGCTTTGGCACACATACTGGTTCTTGGAAAGGAATTTTTTTCATTCCTGAGTCTCTTCCATTTCTGACATAAAGCCCATCAGTGTATGACCAGCATTCTGAGTTAAGGTTTTGCAACACGGGTCTACTGCTGCTTCTGATATTTTTGTCCAGAGGAAATTGTACTGGTAGCATAAGTAAGTGTGATCGACAGGAACTGAGGCACAATCAAGTTCTTTTAGTGTTGGGTTTTATTAATAAATAACAAAGATCAAGCTATTGTAACTTTTAATTGCGTTTTCATGACAGGATGTGTGTTAAAAGCAACATGTCACTGTGTACTTCTCTGGAATTAGAATTAGTTAGAATTCTCTAATTAGAATTAGAAGATAGAGCAGTTAACTGCAGCAGCTTCTGTTATGAATGTTTGCCTTTTAAAGCCTGAAGAAGGACACAACGCGTTCTCTGAGCAGGGCATTACCTGGTACCTGAGGACCCAAAAAATACAGCTGAGGGGAGGAAAACACACTGCAGAGGGAATTTCAGTTCTCACAGTGCCTTTCTGACAGCATAGCGGGAGCGACCTGTCACAGGGAGTGAGTCTGTGACTTTACAGGCAAGCTCATGTGAAAGATGTCATGGAGCTGCTTGTGGATGACGGGGCAAATGAATGCAATTACTTTATATAATAAAATGGCCTGGGTATTTTGTGATAATGGTCTCTGACTGGCAGCTGGGAGCAGGGGGGGAAAAGGGAAGGTGAACTAGCTTTCTGGCATGAAACAGAGCTTAAGATGTTAGCTGTGTAACACAATTTAAATTCCACATCTCTCTGCATGTTGCAGAGAAACCTAATTTTTTTAAATCTCCACAGGCTTCTCAGAGACAGAAATGCTAATTTTAGAAATGTGGCAGCTCGTCTTCTTCCCCACCCCCTTCCGTTTGCTGCCAGAATGCTTAACGATCCAGTAAACAAGCTGTAGAAAAAAGGGGGGAAAACCTCAAGAGCTGAGGTTGTTGGCATCTTGTCAATGGCATTTTTGGAGAAGAGCTTGCCCCCCTGCCCCACGGGTCTTGAGTTTGAAACCAATTTAAAAATAGAAGAGTAACAGTTGAACTGTCAGTATGGAAGAGGTATTTAAAGGTGTAGTAATCGGGGCTAGCAGTCTGCTTTCACTGACCTGATTAATTCTGCGCCAGTACTCAGGATAGTTTAAATTGAAGCATTGCGTAAGAAGAGTGCTTGGAAGTAAAGAAACAAGCCCTAAATTTTCAAGTAGGACTTGGACATCTCAATTTGGCTGTTCATCTATACACCAAAAATCTGACACTGGAAATTGCACCCTTGTCCCTGTAGTATCTGCTTAGGGAGTTTGTTATATATTAGAAAACACAAAGTACACTGGAATAAATCCTGTTTTGAAATGCCTTTGAAGTGAAACTTTTTATTTAAGAACTTTCAATGTGAAGTGCTTCAAGCCCCGTTTGGCTTAAAAGTGCCCAACACTTTTAACTGCTCTTGTGGGCGCTTGAAGTTGTGTGCACATAAGTAAAAAAGCTATAGGAAAATGTTTAAAATCAGACATTCATTGTTACTTCAGGGTATCTACGTGACTGAAAGTTTTCTGTTAGACCTACGCAAGATACATGTGTTTTCTGTTTAGAAAATTTGCTATTTTTTAAGTAGGAAACATGAGGCAGTGAAGGGTTCATTACATTCAGAACACGTGGATAATAAATCTGCTTAAATTTAACATGCATCATAATTTCAAACACCCTCGAGTGTCTGAAAAGTTTAACAAAGCATAAATGCTTCATCTTCTTAGTGCTTATACAGAGCAATGCATTTATCTTTTTCAATTTATTTGGAACAATGGAGCTGACTGCAACACAGCTGCTTTTTAGATATGCAAACATATGTTGTATTCTATTACTAATTAGCAATTGAGACCACCTCACTATATGCATTTTTCAGCTCTTCATGGATCAACTGTGTGAAAACTGCGTTCAGAAATCCAGGTCATAGTTGTGACTGAAGGAACTGCAAGTTTTGATGTTGGGGAGAGAATTAGCTCAGGACAGATCTCACTTCCAAATGCTGCTACTTACACACATTTTGTCATATATGTCGTATGCACCATATGTTCTGTCTGCTCGCTTTTCTGAAAAATGAAGAGTGACTTCTTTCTTTGCTCCATTCCTGCCTTTGGGTACCATGTACCTTGTCCCCAGCACACAACAAAGATGCAATTTACCGTGAAGCATGTTATTACTTGTGTATAAGGACAATTCGTGTAGTTCTGGCAGCCATGATTCTCTTCTGATTGTGGTTGTTTTGCGCCTGTTCCACAGCTCCCTAATAACGCTGACACCACCTTCTTGAGGAAACTGAGCTTTGCAGACAACAGGCTGTAGGGTGATAGTATCTCAAAAGCAGTAATGTGAACACACATAGAGACGGGAGCTGTGACCGCGCTCCCTTCCAATACCAGCAGAAGAAAAACAGAATAAAGGAATTGTGTTGGGCTGCATTCAAGCAAGAATCTTAAATTTATATTTTTAAGGAGAGAAAAAAGATTATGCGGAGAAACAAAGAGATCTGCAGTAATTTAATGTTAATCTCTGTGAGCTGTGTGTCTCTGCTGCCTGGATGCATCTGTAATAACCTCACCTGTGCTGCAGGAGCTGAGATTTAGCCCCTCACTTGAGAAGTTTACAAAACTAAGTAGAAAGGACAGGGAAAGTGTTGGGAGGTAGGAACAGTAGAGTCACTGAGAAGGGAAATGATCCTCAGGTTACTAACTGAACAAGGAATTAAGCCTAATGTCTGCTCGGTCCTGTATCTACTCAAACACACTCCCTTTCACTAGTGTAGAATGTGTGGAAAGTCAGTCCTGTTGGATATGCATACGTTCCCCTGAAGTGTTTCTCAGGCTGCAGTCTGTACTTGATATTGAATATAGTCCTGTCGTGCTAACAACTGTCAAAGACAAGTACTTCACCACTGGTAAGGAATGCCACCTACTCCAATCTTCCCCTTTAAGATTGTACTTGAAAGGTGTGACTATGGAAGTAGATGAGGTTTCTTCTGAAAGACTGATATTTATTTTTTTTATATACTTGTTTTGCTGCTCCTGGCCGTTTGGATTTAAAGAGCAGGCTATGAGCCAAGGGGGAGACAGTCAATTCAAAGTCAGTGAGTAACAACATTATAATCCAAAGTGACCATTTCAGTAAAGTTTCACTTGGGTTTGGTTAACATGAATTTGAAATTCAGTTAATGCAGCTTTCAGAAAACTATGCAAGTGGACTTTATTCATTTGATAACTGAATGCTTTGCAATTTGCCTAAAGGCAGAAGCTTAAAAATCTGTTTTAAGGTTGGATGGACTTTTGAATTATTTGCATTGCCAGATACACGTAGGCAGCTAATGCAATCTTCAGAAGTTCTAGATGACTGAGCCCTCCAAGTAAATAGGAAGTAGATGCCTCTTTGGTTCTGAAAATTAAGTACTTATGTACATGTCTACTGGCATAAACATCTTTTAAAATCTGGTAGAGAGTAATTAAGTGGCTTATGATGTTCCTCAGGAAGGCTGTGACAGAATGAGGACTTGACTGCCCATGTCTCCTAAGTCTGTGGTTGAAGCTGAATTATTGGCATATGTGTCTTGTCACTGAGAAACGTCCTTCCCCTCATTCCTTCAAAGATGGACAATAAGACTCAAAATCCTGAGAGTGACCTTTAGAGGAGCTTCTAATCTTACATAGCAGAGGCATCAAAATTTCCCTGGCTGGTGCATTCTAATAAAATACTTCTTGCTGTCAGGAGCGCACTAGTGATTCTTCACAAGTATTAACAGTGGGAATGCTCCTGCCTGTGTACTCCAGCTTGGCTGTATAACTTCTGGTAGGGATTTCCTCGTTGGGTGAATAAAAAGATTTTGCTTCCCTTTTTTCCCCATAAAATACAGACATTGGAATACCACAGTGCAGGTTTGTACTTCAAACGGCTCCTTCCTAGTATATCTTTAAGCTCTGCCTTCCCTTAGCTGTCTGATTCCTAAAGGCAGATAGATGTTTGCCTGAGAACTCTGTTTGTACAGACTTAATACATTTTGGAAATTGCTATGGCTGGAGGCGAGGCGTCTGCGTAGCCATATAGTCACTCCCAAAGGTTGTTTTTCATTGTAGAATTTGGGCTGGTTGTAGTTTGTTAGGTATTTAATGATATTACAGTGAGAGCAATTGTACAGCAAGATATAACACAGCATTTGACTTTTCAATTATAAAGCCAGAAGGGACAAAGAGGAGCAGTAAGCCAAGGGATTTTTATATTTTGCTTTTAATGATCTTAAAATAAGTAGCATGCATTGCAGCCGAAAACAGCCTAAGCCTTGTATCAGTCTCTCTGCAGCTGTCACTGGGGCAGCTGTAGATTTTATCTCCTGCAGACAATATAAACTACTTACCAAAGTGTTATTGCTTAAGCGAGGTGGCCCAGATGATTGTCTTTCTCTCATTTCTAGATTCTTAGTCAGAAGCCTGAAAACATGTTGGAAACTTGTTTCTAAGACACTGCGGGAAATAGAAGTGCAGCATAAAGGCTTATGGTATGTGGTGCTGAAGTTGTAGGGCTCTTCTCAGCAAAGTGGTTGAGAACTCATCACTGCTAGTTCAATGCGGTAGGTAGTTCTGCTTTAGTTCTTAAAGCTTTTTAAGACCCCAAGATCTATTTGCAACTGTCTTTCCCTTCTTTCTCTATTGCCTTTCCCCCTTCTTGACTAGACACAAGCATCTTCCGACCTTGCTTAATACAGATTTTCTTGGAAGAATGTGGGTTCCCTGAAAACCTTGAATGGCCAAGGTGATTTATGGGTCTTTGAAGAAAATATGCCAACAAAGTATTTAAGTTCTTCCAGTCTCTGAATTAGATAAGGAGCTAAGACTGACACAATAAAGGTTGTGCATGTCATTTATTCAGACATGCTGTGGGGGAAAAATGAGTTTAAACCAGTTTAGTTAAAACAACTTTTTCAGTATTCTCTTGCCTTCTAGTCTTCAACAGAAATTTACTTGTTGGACTTCGAAATATAGAAATGCGATACATTTTAAAAAGCAATAATCCCACCATAGCTGCTGTTGAAAGGAGTGAACTTTGCTGTCAGTACCAATTATGGAAAGGTTGTGCACTTGCTTAGTGGTTCATTTTCTTGCCTGGAAACAACAGCTATTTGCTATCCCGTAGAATATTACATCAGTAAACTGTATTCCTGCCTAAACTCCAGTGTTGTGGATGGTTACGATATAATGTCAATTATTAGTATGATGCTAAGCTACAGGATATTTTTTTCTCTGTTTTGAAAACCTCCTTTACTCATAGGGTTCCTACACTGCTGGCTGCTCACATTTATGCTATTTCTCCCTTCTCTGTCTCAGCACCTGATCTCTCCCTGCCGATGCTGCCTTGTGGTTGCTTTGTGTGTTCCATATTCCCCATCTGGTTGCCGTTGCCAGCCCAGCAGTGGGGGTTCTGAGTAGCTGTTGGAGACTGAACGCTTACCCTAACACTAACATTTTGCTAGTGAAACCGGTCGATAATCCAGGATTTTACTAGTGACCTAAAGTTAAATTTAAAAGCTGCTTTATGGCCTGCAGTAAACAACATGGGTTTTAGAAAGATTAGTTTTGACATCACCTAGCATAATGGAGAAAATACACTTGCAGCAGGAATTGTTAAGAATTGCTTTTTATTCAATCATAACTGACAGAGGGGCAAACTATTCTGAGAGTAGCAGAACAAGGAGGTGATAAATATTTCCTTAAAAGCCCATCTCATTATGAGTCTAGAACGTTAGAACCCCCTCAGTAATAAAGATATCAGAGCTCCAGAGGAAACCCCAAACAGGTTCAAGTGGGTGCTTGCACCTTCAATAAAAAAAAATGATGGGTAGCTTGCAAAATACCAAATGTTGACATAAAACCACTGCAGCCATTATTGTGGTTTAAAGTATTGTTTCTTCACCTGAAGAGCCGGTGGTACAAATCAAAGTCAGTCAATCTGCTGGGCATCTAGGCTGGTGGAAGTGGAGAACAGAATTTGCCCTGTTGAGCCCGGCAGAGGTTGCATAGGCAGAGTTTACTTAGGCCACTATAAACTGGAAGCTGTGCCTCTCAGAATGTTGTCTAATTCATTGGATAATGAGAGCAGCCCGGAACTTGAACATTTTTTTTTTTATTTATTTATTGTCTCTGCAAAGTGTCTGCAGAAAAGATATAGCAGGGACTGAACATAAACTAAAATTCATTTCCAAGTTAAATCTAGCATTTATGGAATTTTCCCTTTGTCTTTCCTACTGCTTCAAGAAATTAATTATAATAAGTATTATTTCAACATTTGGAGTTTAAAAAAAAAAATCTATTTTCTGAAGTTTCAATGCATGTCAAATATGCAATTAACATAATCTATCAAGGGACAAAAAGGAATAATCCTGTCAGTCACTGAGTTGCTGTGGTGAGCAGAGGCTTAAAATCCCTGTCGAGGGTATTTGAAGTAGGAGAGAAAGCTCTCAAAAGCCAAAGGAGCAGTTGTTATCTCCATGTTATAAATGGGCTGGTGAGCCCCAGAGAAGGGAACTGGTTGGGGCTGCAGAGGATTTCTATAGCAGAGAGGAAAATGTACCTGTTAAGTTCTAATTCCTGCCCTGCTGTCACACACACGTGATGGTAAGTGAGGCTGTAGGCATTGGGCATGTGAATGACGTTAGCTTTGTTCATAAGGTAATGGACAGCATACGGTACCACAACATCTTACTGTATTATACAAAAAGTCACAAAACATGTTAGTGCAAGGCATCATGTTGTTATATCCGGCACATTCAATGCTAGAAAAATGTCAGTGCATTTTACCCTCTATTTTAGTTGAAAGTGGAAAAGGTATTACCTTGCAAGCTGTGATAGTTTTGATAGGAACCTTCAGGAAAATTGTTTTTCTTGAACAGACTGTTGGTGGTTATTTTTTTCACTGTTTTTATTGCACAAAGATAATTTTATTGCAAGAAATCTATCTTGTACACAGTGTGCTGGGCTTCTTTACCTGTTCTCTGCAAAAAACACATGTAAAGGTATTAAGGGGACCTGGGGAGTATTTCAGATAACAAAAAAATAGGAAATTATTTCTGCACTAGATTGTGCAACCCCATGGCATCATCGGATGCAAGGCTGGAAATTTATCATTTTACTGGATGTTGTTGAATTTATTGTTGGCTGAGTAATAAACGTATGGAAGGATCCTATAGTTTGTTGGTCTGATTGTGTTAGTTTTGGAAACTATCTCTAAACATTTAGCAATAAAATCTTAATTTGAAGCTTCCCAACTCTTCCTATGTTAAAGGAATGGTGATTTTGTTCTAAGTCTCGCCACCTGCTGTTTTCTCCTGTGGTAAAGTACATTGGTATCTATGGGAACAAAAACTTAAGAACAGACACCCACATGTGTTGAAGTCGATTTATAGAAGGTCTTGGAAGTGATACCACGAATTGTGAGATATGGAACTGTCTGGCTTGGAGTTTGATGGCTTGCAATGAGAGCTAAGTATTCTGATCTCATAAGTTATTTAGAATCTCCTTGGCATTGTGGATGTCACATTCTCCACTTTGTCTTAACTGCAGTAAAATGTTGTTGTGCTGCATTTCCTGGTTGCCGTATTTTGTTCCCAGAAGTGGTAACACTCCTCCCCTGGGTTGGGGAATAAGGTCTTTTATTTTTATCCAGAAATAGGGCTTGGAACATGATAATATGTGACAGCAGTACCTTTGGAGCCTCAGGATGAAGGATGAATATGCAGTTGAATATGTAGTCAAATCATAATGTAAACTCACAGCATGTAGCACTGTCACAAGACAACGCCGTGGTTAGTGGCTGAAGTGTAGGTAGTTCATGCTGTTGCTCTAGAAGTGCTCGGTTCCTTTCCCCATTGCCTCGCCAGGATGGTGGCCAGAGCTGAAGAGATCTGTGATGGACTTGTATAGTACATGGATTGGGGATATTTCTCTGATGCATTTTCTGTGATTCTGTTTTAACTGCATAGCAAAACACCCCCAGAGAAATAAAACATTTTACTTTATGAAATTGGTGTGATACAGTAACAAAATACTGGTTGTGAATCTATTATGGTCTCAGATGTGAGTAGTTAACATTTATTTTTATTTTGCTAAAAAAAGGAAAACCCGGGAAAGGAAACAAGTTTGATCAATTTGAGTGGCTCATCAGTAAATTAGTTGATCAATCCTAGCTGTTAGCTTTTAATTTGCCCTGTCTCTTAAGAAAGTTGTGAAGAAAAGATGATGTCAAATGGGAGGTTTATCTCCAGGCAATGACTGAGCCTGTAGTGTGAAAGCTTCCCCTCCCTGTGTTCCCCAGAGATCTCAGAGACAGTTTCTGGGCCTCAGCACTTGCCCTGCATCTCCCTCAGGATGCAAGATTTGTTGAAAACCTCTACTTGACTACAGGAAATAAGAGCAGTGACACAGAAATGCTGGTTACTTTTAGGATAAACCTGGAACATTCTATTAAATGCATTGCACTGTAGTTGTCACTGGTAAGAGAAGGGGCTTCTTGGTCCTGTGAGTGCAAGAAACCTGATTTGTTTCAGCATAGACAGAAATACAGTCTGGAAAGCCATTTTATAAACAAACTTTCTTGGTAACAGTAGTCTGGGTGTAAGGGTAAGGTGACCTTTTCATTGCTATTGTCTCTGTTTCTAAATTCTTCTCTTTCTGAAGTTCCAGGGCAACATATGAATAGTTTTACACAGGTAGGATTCAACACAGAGGAAGAAAGAGAAAAAGAGAAATTAATAAGCAAGAAAAAAGGGAAGATAATTTGCCACGTGAAATGTATATTGCTTTCTGTGTAAAGAATTGTCCCTGATTGCCCTTAAGTGGTGGATCAGTAGCCAAGCAGACTATATATGAAATTATCATCCCTTTCAAAGGCTTGCAGGATGGTGACTGCCAGTCCTCTGCCTATTATGCAGCTTATGGTTTTCTGTACGTGTTAAAAAAATCATCGTGATGTATGCAGTATCTTTGTGCCTTTTGCCATTGCCACCGTCATGTATTTTGTGTCAGCTTGGGTTTGCACAGGGCAGTACTGCAGCAAGAGTCCTGATAAGCATAGATTAAAAATGCAGTGGATGCAATAGGAATAACCCAAATGTAATGTGGTGTAAATACATGATGCCCCTGGAGGCTCCTGGAATAAGTGCTCCTCAAGTGCTCCTGAACTGTGTTGCTCAGGAGATGATACCTCAGGGGACACAGCTTGTGTTGAAAACGGAGTCAGCAAACAGGATAATGTCTTGCTGAAAATAGGCTTGAGCCAAACTCTGAAATCATTCCTGAGATGGTAAGGACAATGGGATTCATGCCTAAATGACAATTGTAGGGGTTTTGTGTCAGATCTTGCAAAGATCTTGATCTGTCTGGAATGCTGACTGATGCCTAAAATGCAAAGATGATATAGAATGAAAACAGCAGGACAATCTGGACGTAACAGCTGGAAACTATGAATGAGACTCAACATTTCTAGTTTGGAAAGACTGAATGGGGTAGCAGAAAGATAATTGTAAGCATTACACAGAGCCTCACGTACATACTTAAGTAGGTCGAGATTGAAATGAGGTGTTCTAAGGCAATGAGCAACATCAAACAGCACAAATGGATTGACTGCGGTTACTGGGGTTGGGGTGGGGAGAGGATCAAGAGCAGCAGTGCCTGGCTGAACGTCTGTGGGGTGGCTGCCTGCAGGGCTCTAGAGCAGAGATGCCACGTATCGTGGGCAGGATGCTGTTACCCGTGTTACCCTGCCCCCATGCAGCAGTTTGCTTTTTCTGAAGAGAGAATAATATTTTTTTTCCATTCATTTATCAATCTGGTTATTTAGATTTCAAGTACTCAAAGGCATAAAGTGTCTTATCCTGTGTATTTCAGTGACCTGGAGAACAGGCAGGAACTATTCCTGGGTGGGACTTTTAGGCAGCACCATCATATAAAAATGCTGAAATTCTCCAGGATTTCGGCAGACCTCAAAGGTCTGCATCTACCTTCTTGTGCGTTGTGTTTTGGAACACAGCATACAATAATGTGCATTATTTGCTAGCCATTTTCCAGTAATTCTGCATTAATATTTCCTCGCAAGTTACAAAGGAGGGAAATAGATGGTCTTTGCCGAGAAAAGAAATCAGACAGAAGTCCAAAGAGAACAGCTTTCCTATTTTTATCAGTAACTGCAGAACTTTCTTTCTCAGCTTATTAAGTATGGGAGGATACCTTAACAATATGTAGGATGCTGTATGGACACAGGGGAGGCATTAAAATAAAAAACAAATTTTTTCCTCCTTAAATGAAGTAGCACCCCATTGATGTTTGTTGCCTACTGAATGAAATATGAATTAAGTGAGTTATCTCTTGTACTTATTTCCTAACATCCACAAGTTTTTCCTTCAGTTCTTTTTTGAAGGAGTGAAGCAAAACAGATCCATATATCCTATCTGAGAGCGGGGAAACAAAGAGTTAATAAACGATTATCCCAGGTGGCTGAACACTTGAGTTGCAGTGAAAGGCTGGTAACATTCATTGAGCTCCTGTGCTGGTTTCTACCTGTCATCAGCTCCTGATATACTACTGTACAGAGAATAAAAAATGAGCTTGCTCAGACCAGAAGCAGCAAGCATCCTTAGGAACCTTCTGATGTTACATTAAAGACCAACGTGCACTGTTATTTTTCTCATTATTTAAAAGAGTCTTTTGAAATATCAGTGATGTACATATGGTCTTTGCTGCTTCCTCTGGTGTTTTTTTCACTTGATTCTCTCACTGGAATATGGATGATGCAAGCACCATTAAATGCCTCAGCCCAGATAAAGGTAAGGGGAAATGTTATTTTAACCACCTTTTTGAGGGAAATTAGTTTCACTATAGAGAAAAGTATAGTTCACAGAGCTTTCTTGAACACTTGTTTTCTGTTATTCAAAGTTAAATGCTTAAAGCAAATATAGAGCAATTTCTTAAGGCACCCTTTTCTGTATCATACCTTTGCCTCCTGTTACCGCCAAACATTAAATAATACATGCATCTCAAATGGCTGCTTCTTCCTGCATGAAGAGTGCAGAGGAAGAGTGCACCAGGTATATATTCATGTCCCTTTTCTGCTTGCTTAAGTCGCTGGCTGTCACCGTAAAGAAAGGCTTTCTATTTTTAACCATAGACCTTCTGCTACCCACATTAGAAAAGAGAAGAGAGACTCCAGTACTACTGTGAGTCAGCTGTATTGTTTTCAATTTTTTAAAATGTAATTTACTTCTAATTAGATATAGTTTCTTTATACTCATCAAACAAGAAGGGTGCACAGAATCAGTTTGGGGTGAATTTGTCCCTGGTGGAGTTATACCAGGGATGAATTCTGTCCTGTCTGTGAACTGCCTCAAGCTGTTAAAACTGTGCTGCAGTTTTCTGCAATTTGAACTTGGAGGTCGTACCTCCAGTACTTACTGATGGCTCCTTCAGAAATCGTATTAATTCAAGACCAATACCCAAAAGCCCAGTTTTTATTTTTTCAAAGCTTTATATTCTCGTTGATTTATTTGGTAAAAGCCCAGAGAGAGAAACCATTACCTATGATACATTTTAATTGAATCAAATGCCTAGTTGCATGTCTCTATGCATTTGGTATTTTATGCCTGTCAGGCATGTGGTTTTACCATAGTTATGCAACAAGTAAAGACGTATGACTTCGGTGTGTTCAGAAAAGCTGCTCTGTGGGCACTGGATACCGTTCTAACACCTTCATGTCTCTGGGAAGGCAGAGCAATAGCCCTGACTCCCTGTATTTTCAACTCATAGAATACTTAGTCATGTTTGTGCCACATCTTTTGAAGGATGCACTCATTAGTTTGCTTTTCTTTTGTAACATTGGCTGAAAAAATCATACCTAGAAAATTTTACCAAAGTGGAAAAATGCTTGGATCTAACTGTTCAGGTGTTGGAACCAAACCTGGTGTCCGAGTCCTCTGTGTCTTTATTATTAGCATACCAAAAATAAGCTGAAGCAATGCTATTCATTCAGAAAGTGAAAAAAAGTAATGCAGACAGGTTGCCTGTACCTGTGTAGTCACTAATCACTGCAGCAAGTACGGTTCCAGTAACTGAAGAAGGATGTTAGTGTGAAAATTAAAGCAAATTGATTTGGAAGAGGCTCATTATCGAGCAGAACTGTCATCTTCATAAAGAAGAGAATGTCCATAGAACATCACGTAGAAAAATCTTCTATTGTAAATAGAAATGGCCATTGTATTTTATGACCATTTTGGTAATGATATTCTTTATTAATAAACATAATATCAAATCCAAGAATACTTCTAGTCTGTGACAGATTTAATGATTGTGAGAACTATGCAAATAATTCAGGTAAATCATGAAAGAGTCTCAGTCTGCATCAGAAGAATAGGAAAACATTAACCAATATTTTCCTTTGAGATTTGTTAAGAATGAAGCAGAGATGGTGAGATGCATTTAGGCATTGTCAATATTTTTTTAAATGGCAAAAAACTTAAAGCATATTTTAAAACTTGGCATAAGAGTTTATTTACCTGTGCCATATTACTGGCATAGAGTCTAGGGATTTGGAAGCCTGTAAGCTTTTAAATTAACAAGATGCTAAATAGAGGGAATAGTGAGAAACTATTTCCTATGTGCAAGAAATTTTCTTGTTCCAAGGAAAGAAGGTAATTTTCTTAAACCTTCATAAGTTGTAAATCCACAAGTTTTGGATTGAATTGATTGAAATAGTACAGTTTGATTGAAACCTTTTCATTTTACTTGTTTTTATTGATTGCATTTTCTAACAGAAGTGTTTCAGGACTGAAACCAAAACCAATATTTTGGTTTTGAAAATGTCATGGTGGGACAGACCGATTGTTCCTCATCTGATTATGCTGAGGCTGAGACTGAAGGATGTTCACCAACTCAGTGTTTCCGCCAGAAGGTGTCGATCTAAGCTAGCTGGTGGAAGCGCCTCAAAAACAAATGAGGTAACGTAAAAGAGCAGAGGTTCCATAAGCTGAAGGTACAGGCAAGGCACTTGAATGAAGCTTCTGTCTAAAGGGTGGTCATCTTCTTGCTGTCGTCTGTAGCATTAAAAGGAAATGTGATTCTCCTCTTGCTGAGGTATAAAACAGTGGGGACACAGCAGAGGCCAGTAATTCCATAGTATAGGAATGCCTCTGGAAGCTTTCACATGATGTCCTATGAAAGCATTCATAATGAGAGGTACTAACGAGCTGGATCTCAAGAGTTCAGTATTCTAGTGACTTACCAATCTCTTATTTTTTAAGAGGTTCTGGCTGCCTAGAAGCTGAGTCAGAGATGATAATCTGAAAAATTGTTTGCTCCCAGTAATTCTGCAATGTTCAGCTATCACTAAAGAAACGATTCATCCCGAATGGGCCACGTACTGAGTAAAACGTCTTGTCTGAGAAAGTCCTTTAAGAGTGTGACCGTTGGCAACCATCTTCCGTTGTAACACCTCACAGAGCTCTGGAATGTAGGTCACCAAAGAAAAATCAATACACAGGTGTTCTCTGTTTCTCCAGCATCATATTTACTGATTTTGCCTTGTATCTAAAGATGCACATGCTTTTTTTGCTGTTCTGACCTCAATTATAGATGGTTTCCAGGTGCTTCATCTTCAGTTTGATTTTAAAAAAAGGAGAGAAACATTGCAAAGGAAATTTCATGTTAATGCTAAGGGAACAGCTTAAAAACTGATACCTTATGTGTAGATTCTTCTGATTAATGTCCCTTCTATCCCCTGCTGGAATCATTTGTATGGTGAATGTGAATTTAGTTCAGCTAAAAGGGAAAGCTTTCCTGTTTAGGGAATGACAGAAGAAGGCATAATCACTATTGGCATCTGCATGTCTAAAGGCGTTATGTGGCAGAGAGCAACTAAACTTTATGGCACGATGTGGCCTGACACAGGATGAATGTGGACCAGCCCAGTACTGAACAAAGTCCAGTTAAATGTGGATCTCTGTAAAATATTTTCTCAGTTCAGCTGGGAAGCTGACTCTTTCCTCAGCCTTCAAATGCTGCTTATCTTCTGGCTCTGAACCCTGGGGGAAATGAATCTGTCAAACTGCTTTGTTTCAAACTGAGGTGGATATTGGAGACCACACCAAAAGATGGAAATACTTTTCCTGTAGGAGCCCAGAAGCAATTACTTTACTTCCTGTGTGTTTATCCCAGCTATACTGAATCCAAGACTAAAAAAGTCTGGCAATAAGCTATATTGACTTGCAGTCACTGACCTTGTTGTGGATTTCAGCTCTGCAGCCTGCACTCACTGGGCAACTCTGCTTCTTACTGTTTGTAATCTTTCCCCTTCGAGGACCACAGCAGGTGGTTCCTGCTTGAAGAAGACCACATTTACGGTCGGCTTTCAAGCTTACCAAGAGACCCGCAGTTGGTTTCTAAGGTTTACAGATGCTGGTTCTGTAGAGTAATGTATTTCTGAAAGGAAAATAAGAAGTTAATGAATGACTGTGCTTTCTTAATAATTCTGTCACAAATTTTAAAAACTCCAACTTCTTTGGAGTGGAACTCAAGGCAGTGATGTCCTATTAAAGTGTATTTGCCTTATTTTAGCCTAGGGAGAATTCAGCTCCGTTTTTACGTACACCTTGCACAGTCTATCTAGTCAAGCACTGCAGTTACGGACACTATAGGAAATTTCAGTGCCCTCCATCATTTTAAAATCATGTTTCTGTCCTCATTGCTCAGTGCTTCCTGCTCTCTTTTGTTCAGAATACACACTGAGTGCGTATTGTAAACTGTGGCATAGACTCAGATTACAAAATTATTGCTTTACCTATTCATTTCAGTTTCATGAACAGTCGCCCGTTAAAATGTTAACAAGGGATGTGAACATGAGCTTCATGGTTTCTTACAAGGTAGAAGCGAGAAAAAATTATTTATTTTCTTAAACAGCTAATAATTTAAAATATACTGTCACCTCCCCATCCCTTCTCATGCCAGTCCAAAGAAAATATCCAAGATCAGGTAAGTCCTTGTGGAAGTGTGTCCTTGTTAACAGAGTTCAAAGGCAAAATATGGTTCTGAGCCAAATCTCATTTTCTTCAAGTTGTGATATTTGAAATTCAGAAGTAATTCTTGTCTGTCATGCCTGTCAGGAGAGACTGGAACTCTGTAATATCCTTTGTGATGTGGAAGGAACGTGCCTAATTACTGTAATTCATAGGAAGAAGTCATAAGGATGGGAGGTGGATATGTTTCTTTACTGAAATTCCTAGGCACAGGACTTCCTGGGTCCCAGATTGCTTAAATACAAGCCATCTGCTTTGCCTCATTGCAGACAGATTTCTAATTTTTTGTATGAATGATTCTGAGATTTTGTTTTCAGCAAGGGATGGACTAAAGTCGTGGCTCTAGAGGAAGCTCCTCACTCTCACCTTCCCAGAGTAACCCTTGTAACTGAGCAAGCACCTGGCAGTAGCTTCTGTATGCATCTGCAGCTTTGTGCGGCCACATAACCTGCCTGTATTTCTAAGCATGATGACCTTCATTGTGGATTTAAGCTTGGTGGCTTAACCCCACTGGTTTCTCTCGATTTACGGTATACCCTCCTAAGGCTGCCTCTTGCCTGGCACAGAAGCTGAGCAGAGCATCGAAGGAAGAGGGAGACTGGGTTATTCCTAGAGACAATGTAACTTCATTTTTTCCATGTTTCATGAAACTGGTATGTGTCTGAGAAATGAGGAGTCTGTCACATTTTTTTAAATGTACATGGCACAAAAGGAAGGGCTAGAAGAGTTCTGAATCTTTTTCAGGTAGAACATGTTAAAATTCACACCAAATATGAAGCGAAGTTTGTGAGTTAAAATCAATTTGTGGTGATGTGTTTCAGTAGCAGATGTCTTCTCTGAATGTCTTTCAAACTGCTTTGTTTTCCTGTACCAATTTTGCCTTGGATTCTAGAATTCTTAGAGGTGTTTTCATAGAAGGCGTTCAATAATATTGATGGATTTCTTCCCTTCCAACCTGCCTTAATCTCCCTTTTAGTGTTTGTGACCCATGTCACTGAACAGATGGTAAAGTGCTGAAAGATCTTTAAATGTAAAGAGTTTAAGATCTTACTTCAATTAAGTGTGTAGGGACGTTTTCTTATACAAGTCAGAGGTTGGAAACAAGGTGACCTTAGAGCAACATTTATAGTCTTAAAATCTTTATTTTATGCTGACATTTTTCTACAATCAACAAAGTTTCATAAGCTGAAACAAAGTTTCAAAGCTTTGCAAGAAAAAAAAAAAGTTCAAATATCTTTTAAATCCTTTTTACTAAAGATATCTTGGAAATTGAATTTCCTTTGCCAAAATCAGCATCAGAATTCTTAGTAGAGTTTTTTAGTAGACTATAGTTGTATTTTATTCACCAAAGGCAAAAAACTATAGAAATACCTCAAAGACGATGCATGTTTTAAGGGGAAAGAGTTAATATTTTTACAGTTTCATTGATAAAACATGACATAAAAATCTTAATATGTTTATTAAAGAGTCTTCCTTAATGCAAAACCTTCTCAAAGGCTCAAAGCACAAAGTCTTTTCTCACTTAATTAAAATAATTGCATCATTTTTTTCAGATGAGCTCAAGAGAACTAAACCTCACGGAAGGAGGCAGACTAATTGTTGTCATTACGTTAGTGCTGTTGTTGCTAATAGGTCCCAGTTCAACAAATATTCCATCATGTGAATAGAGTAATTTAAGGGATTTCAGGATCAGTTCATTTTAATAATGTGACTTTCTAAACAGTTTTGGAAAGCCCTGGAAATAGTGGTATTTGTGGTTGCTTAGTGAAAGCAGCTGCTGTGGGGCTTTCCCATAGGGAATTCCCATACTGGAAGGATGCACCAGGACGGGCGATGTTACAGCCATTGCACTTTCTCCCAGTGGAATTAGTGGCCTTGTAAATTGATGCATGCTCAAGAGAGATGTATTTCAGCCAAACTGAATAACTTGAGTATATTCTGAGCCAGTGCAAAAATACTAAGCTTTGGAGCATGGTGGGTGAGAAACAGAAGCCAGTGGTAACCTGGCTCCCACTTGCCATAGGCAAGACGTGTGGCTTTAATCTCGTGTATGGATTACTGTGCTTACCGTGGCTGGCCAGATGGTCTGCAGTCTGTAGTAGACTAGAGCTCTGTCTGTGTCCATGCCAAAGGTCAGTAGAGTGGGGTTACGTTCGAATTATGGAAAAGGCAGCTTATAGACACTTGGGATAATGTGGCCCAGCCAGTGCTCTGGCCTTTCTGCACCTGTGAATGGGCCGTCAAATGAGTGCGGGAAATTTGGTTATAACTGTCCGCGTGTCTGAATTTTTGCCTGCCTTGGAACTTGCCAGAACTGTCTGAAAGTGATTGTTGTAGTGAATTCTTTATATAACTAATGCAGAAGTTTTTAGTTATCAGACAAAACCAGAAAACGTAACCAATGTCTACGCTCCAGCAGCGTGTACTCCCAGTGTCCCTCTTCTTGGGCAAAAGCCATACCAGGAACAGGCAGCTCTTGGATACAGCCACATAGCAATAAAAGACCATAAAGTGCCATGGGAAACCCGAAAGCTAATGGAAACCGAGTTGACTGGTCTCCTGTCTAGATCACGCTGCTTCAGACCTTTAGGAAGCAGCATTTCTGGGGGAAAGGGAAGAAACATAAATCTCACCTTTAGAAGCAGTGAAGGAGCGTCACGACTTCGGTTCATCAAGTTGAGCTTTCTGTGCCCCTGCTGTTCATGCTTATGTAATTGGGTTTTGAGCTGAAATTCAGATGTCTTTCTAAACTGTATTTAGTGATGGGCATTTCAACAAGATTTCTTTGCTTTTTCTATTTCCCTTAGAAATATCTCAGCATTTGGTACTTCAGAAGACAGTAACAGGCCTACTACCTCATATGAAGATCTTAGCCTGGGGCATCTAAGATGTAGCTGTAACTAATTTCTGCAGTTTTTTTGGGTCTTTTTGAGTGGTGTTTACAACTGAAAATGAAGTGAGGAGAATAAAAGTAAGTGAGAGAGAGTGTACAGCTAAATGGCAGCAAGCCAGATGACATTAAGAACTTTTGTTTCCTCCTTAATTTCACTTGTGTTGTGGGTTGGCAATTGTTTTCTTTTTATTGTACAGCTATTAGGAGTAAGATTTCCCTGGATAGGAAGTGGGAAATAACGATACCTGTATTAAATTTAATACCTGTATCACTAATTGTGTTTCTAAGTATTTAAGCCCATGTGTTTCTAAGTATTTTAGAATCAACCTCTTGTGATGAGGTTAGTTTGTTAATCTGATAAATTGGGTCTGTAGTGTGTTCGTGCAGGGATAACTGGAGTGCATAGCTGTGAAGTTACAGGTCTAATCCTTGTGGATTTACAAGTCAATTACGGTATCAGGTCTGCAATATTTAATGTCCCTGGCAGTCCATATGTTGAACTTTGAAAATCAGTTTATTAAGTACACCTGAAATATTTTCTGTGACATCTTCAACTGGTAGCGAGCTGAAGTATAGAAATTGTGTCTGTCTGTGGGTACCTGATACACTCAAGCTTCTTGCTACACTGTGAGCTGAGTTAAGCTCTTGTGCTCATTCTTTTGTCTTCTGCTTGAATCCTCGTGTAGAGCAGGCAAAAGAGAGATTGGAGTCTGGCCTATGTATTGAAATTTCCCACATGGAAATTTTTTACTTTGTCCATTCTACTTTGAGAGCTACAGCTGTTTCTCTATGTATTAAATAGTTTTTAACGCTTTTTCTTCCCTCAACAATAAAGCTTGCATGTTGGAAAGAATCCATCCGTCCTGATGGATTGCATTAATGATAAACCCATTTGTCTCAGGAGCCTCTCCATTTTGCTCACTTTTCTCCATCTTCCAAACTACATGTATGTTGTGCTTCCGTATCTTCTGCAAGATTCTCTGTACGATGGAGTCTGGCTTTTCTGCTCTTCTTGAAGCAAATTTCTTCTTTTGCAAGACTTTTGACATTCTACCATTGTTCATCAAGTGTTCTGAGGTCCACAGGCCAGCCTGCAGATTCAAACATTGCTGGTTTCCAAATCTCTTCGTGGCACGAAAAGCCTTTGTTACACTTGAGAATGATAAGTTTCTAAATTGCCATGGAAAGAAGTTTTTAATCTGCATGTTGTGTCAGGTGAGCGAGATTTTTCCGAGGATGTCAAGTGAGGCAAGAATAGAAACCCATTTCAATAGGCTTATATCCTAAGTACTAAGCTCAGTATGCTTAAGGGTTGGGAGAGGGATTATGTCACGTTTAACCCTTTGTTATTTCCTGTTGCTTTCCCACACTTACCTAGTATCCAGCATAATCAGTAAATAGAGGGGCTTTTTGAAAGATTTTATTTTTCTATGTTTATGTGATCATTTTCTTAGGAGGCCTGAAGGATGGGTTGATAGTAACAACTAAAAGGATTTAAATTAACCTTCTCTGCGTGGGCTTTAGATTACAAATCTAACTTTAACTTGAACATTGAAATATTTCTTCTTTTCTGGTGCTATAAATGACTGGCATTTCTCTGTACTGGGATAAAAACAAATCCACATTCAAAATCTTGCTTGTGCAGAATTCTAATTCTGAACTCTGAACCTAGTATCTTGGGCAATGCTACAATAGGAGTTACGTTTCACTCTTTTTCTCCCTTCCCTTTGTCCCCGGGTTGATAACACATGAATGGTTAATGCAGAATCTGGCATGTCCTTGCAGAATTAATTTTTGAATTTTAGGAGTACCTTTTTCTGCCTGGCACACGGAGTGCCAGATACTGACATTTTGCTGTAGGTACAACCTGGAAGACTGCAAGGAATCCTTCTGAATAGTGCTGCAAGAGAAAGAAAGAAGCTACACAACTGCAATACTTTTGATTTATTGCAAAATCTTACCTTAACTCTATTTCCTTATAATCAAGAGCCTTAAAGTTTAGTTGTATTGCCTCCTTTGTGAGGTAAAACAATGTCATTCTCACCATTTAAGATGTTATTTCTATAGTATGGAAATGAGCCACAAAGATGTTTACTGATTTACTGAAGAAATTCAGAGAAGCATGCAGTAGAGCAGGTAATTAAGCTCACATTTCTCAGGTCTCATTCTGGCCCGTGCTAGATCTTTCTTCATCTGAAAAAAGGACTAGGATCTTTAGAACTATACTTGATGGATTCTTGCCTTCTGTGTAGCAGTTTTCTCTTGTATGGATATGTACTTCTTAGCATTTTCCAGGAGTTGCTCCTCCTCTGATGACAATTAGTTTGCAGTCGTCTCACTAAATTACTCTTGAAAGGTGCCTTGGGAGAATGGAAGGCTATTGCTGAAGTGGTTGAATAAACAGCAGAACGTGACGAGTGTACACAGCATTATTGCCCCTGTTGACCCTTAGCACAGACCCAGTTTGTTTTCTCCTTGGAATGAATCTGTGGTTAAACTCTGAGCCCAGCCTAACACAAGAGCTCTGGGCATAGCTGGTGAAATAAACAACTTCTAATTGAGAGTGAATCATCTCTAGAATTAACTACTCTAAAGCTTTTTCAAACTGTGAAAGGAGGAGTAGGAAGCACTTAATGAATGTGTTTTTAATCGGGCAATTTGTGTTTAGCTCATCAAGCTAGAAGCATATTAGGCTTCTTGTACAGATCACAGATGGCAAGAGCAATTGTATATTGTACTTAATGTAGATTAAGAGGTTGTGATAACATAAATGACAGATTTCTGTATTTGGAGTTTAATTTCTACCATTTTCAAATGGAATGAGGTAGTGACAGTGCTTTTTAAAAGTTAATCCTTACCTGCTTTTATCTCTGTCAGTTCTCAAGCACCTTCACTGTTCCTGGTTTCCGTTTACAGCATTTGTTCTGTGCCGTGTAGCTGTCTGGCTTGTGTCCTAAAGAGGCATCTTCTAAGGGGTTGTGTCAATTTGCAAGGACATTCCTTAATGGGTTGTGAGATGGAAAGATGCTGTTAACGTAGGCAAAAAAGAAAAGAAGAAGAAGAAAGCGCTTTTTTTTGAACCTTTTTTTTTTTTCCTGCAGCTGTAACGTGTCACTTAAATCCCTTGACTGGATAGGGCAGAACCACGGCTTTAGGATTAGTGCGTATGATGGATTTAGGATTTGAAGCAAACATGTGTTGCAGTGTTTCCATCACATCTAGTTTTTACTGCCTAGAGAGAAATGTTCTTTCTTTTAGCAGGCACGTCCATTAATATACTGAGGAGAACCTTCTGAGAAAAGATGAAGACTGGTGCAATGGTATTTTGAAGAGCTGTACGAGAAGAAAATGTGATTGTTCCTTTTTTTTCTCAGACCTGGAAAGAGACTGAAGAGCTTAAGCACCTGGACAGATTCACAGTGAAAGGCAAGGGTGGCTCAGGAGGGCAGAGAGGGGAAATGGATTGTACTATAAACTTTGCACTTAATTACTGCAATGGATATTTTTGGTTGGTTTTGAAGAGCAAGTAGAGCCCTCGGCAAGAGTGGGACTTGCAAATCTGTTAGTAATCAAATATATAGGAATAGGGAATTGCTGTCAGAAGGAGGAAGCAGCATGGAGAAGCCAACAGCTGTGAATCGGTATAACGGCTTGGTGGATGCTTGGCAGCTGGTAAAGTAGCAAAGGAAAAAGAATATCATCAGGGGGCCTTTCTGTCCAGAAATGGATTCATCTACCTGCCAGCTTGCTTCATGGCCCTGTCCATCCTGTGTCTTCTTTCAGGTGTTGAACTGAAACCCACCCAATCCTCAAAAATAGACACATAGGTACGTCACGTAGAATAAAAAGGATTTTGTTGGGATTTTAATATTCTAAATCCGGACAGGGGAGGAGGCCTAAATTTACTGTGAAACTGGCCTGTTAAAGCCTGAAAAATACCACTGGATCTTGGAAATCACCAATTATCTTGTTTTTTCCTGATAGTATTTTTGTGCTAGTACATTGAAAATGTGTACTACAGAATCTTGATACCTACTGAGGCCCTCAGTGCCTGTATTCAGTTCTGAAGCTGCCCTTTGTCTCAGATATGGATGCCTCAAAAAGTCCCTTGCTTCAAAATAAGTTCTCAGTGGCCCGTCTGGCTGAAGAGTTTTTCTGGGTTGGTGGCAGCATCGTAGCTTCTCCAAGATGGAAAGTCGGCCACATTGGTAAGATGCAGGCTGAATACCTGCCACTTAGTTGAACAAGACTTGAAAGCTTTAATGTTTAAATCTTATTTAGTGACAACTTTGTCTAGCAGTGGTTTGGGGGAGCGGAAAAGAAGGAATAGCTTGAGACACAGCCCTAGTCCTATGTTATTTTGCATGGTTGTTAGTGCAATTCTTTTGGTCTTCAAGAACCTCTCAGTTATAATTTCATTACTGATTTCTTTACATTCTTTTGGAAAAGCAAAATGCAAAGTTATGTATTTTGACATGTGCAGACCTTTTGAAATTTTCTGTTGCAGAGAGAATGTATTTCCCTCTCCATACCTGCAGTAAGACAGGTTTGCTATCTGCCAGAATTTGTACACCTCTTAACTCTTCGATTTTTCATGCAATACTCGTAGTTTTCAGTCTTTGAAATGAGCATTTAGAAGTATCTCTGTTGTCTTCTTTCATAGTGAGTCACTGGACTCTTGGAAGGTTGTTTTCTGAATACTGATGTGCAATGGCAAAATGCTTAAGCTTCACTAGCTGTCTGAGAAAAGTCTCTTTTTGCTTCATAGCAGCCTTTCTTTTAAATAGGTAATAAAACCAGGAAACCTGGTTGGAAAGGCCTAGAGAAATGAGATGTTTCCTATTCTGGTAAATACATTTTAATAGTGGTCTTCTTGAGCCACTCATGTCCAGCAAGGAAGTCTGCAGTGGCCTTGACCGGAACCATCTGTTGCCTTGGAAGCACTTTTTGTGTCCTACTCATCTGTCAGCTTCACCAATCAAAGATACTTTTTTAACAAGAAAGTTGGAGGTATAGATAGCTTAGAAACTAATGGGAATTTTTGCAGAGGTCCAGAAATGCCATCCTACTCTGTCCTGCATTTCTGTGGATCCAGATGGCTGAGGGAGTCTCAGGCGAGAGGTGAAGAGCTGACAGACTGACCTCGAATTCAGCACCCTAATTTCCACAGGATTAAGAGCATCTCTTCACTCATTAACATCTCATTTATTAGGCGTTGTGCACTTGAAGGGTGGATTCAGTCTTGCATTATCTCTTGTACACAGCAAACACCATTCCAACCATTGCTGGCAGAATTATACAGAATTATTTTTTTTTTCAAAGATACTTTAAGATTTTTTTTTTGCCAATGAAAAGAATAGTAGAGAGTCCTGAAATTTAGTGAGGCTTGAGTCAGTGAGAGCAAATAACGGGGAGAAAGTTCTTGCACTAGTGACAAGATGGTCGGTTTAAAAGGTGAGGGCGACTGGCTCACAAGGCTGTAGGAATGCAAAATGAGGCAAATGAAGATTAATGAAGTGGGATGTGGTCTGTTTTTAATTGGATCCTGGCATGATGATGTGAATCAGCCTGCTGTACCTGATCTATGAACACTGTAGGCAGAAAATACTGTAGGTTAACTCTTGATCGTGCCACTCGCTACATACCTGGGGCCATATTGAACTTTGGACGTGGATCTTTTGACAAAGCTGGTCCATGTATAAAAATACTCAGTGACTAAACCCTTCTATCTTCTTTAGATCCTCACATGCTAAAATACTCCCACTCCTTCACACATTTACATCAAACCCAGAAACTCCTAAAAGACAATAGTGCTACTGAACCATAAATAATTAACAGACATTGGAACGTCTTTCTAACAATAAGCATGAAATTGGGCGCTTTTTTTTTTCTTATATCAGGACAAATTGTAGGGATTTATGATTTGTGTAGTTTTGTTATTTATTGTTACTTTAAAACTGTTTATAGTAACTCTGTTACTGTGAACTATGAAAACCCACTTTGAGTCTTTTCACTGTGTCAGTTGCTTTGTAAGAACACAAGACTGGAACTGAGTGTTCTATGTTTCTGTTTCCTGCTCTGCTATGATACTCCTTTTTGCCACAGTACAGAGATTCATCTTCTCTTCGTGTCTGCATTTTGTCCAGATGCAAATTGAGACAACTTCTTAGATCAAAAGAGAGCCGAACCTCAACTGAATTCTGCAAAAAGGTGCTATTGAAGTGCAAACTATTATTTTACCAAGAGGAAAAGTTCAGCCTTAATTGAAGATAGTTAGGAGCCATTTCTTCCAAAAAAAGATTCATTGCAAGGCAGAGGGATTTTTACTTGAAGTATAGAAATGAATCCTTAAAGAAGGTACCTGAACAGTGGTAAGGAGAAGCAATTATACTTGCCTTCTCATCAGTGTGCTGTTCTCATTTACATGCTGGGAAAGACGTCAGAAAAAAAAGATTTTATTTTTTGTTTTATATAAGTGCCACTATGACTTTTTTTTCCCTGCAGATTTTTCTGGCAATCTCTCTTGTGGTCTAAACTTTCAGTCACGCAGACAGGTGAGGGGGTTTGTTTCGGTGCACGTACGTCTGTAGAGATGTGGAGGTGCACGTTTCCCCTCTCCATCTCCTGGTGTTGGTCTGGCTGCCCCCAGCTAACGCCTCTGCACCGTCTCCAAGGGTTTCCTTCCTGTCCTCCTGGTAGGATCCAGAAAAACTGTTGTTCTGACACAAGAAGGAAGACATTTCTTGTGCTTTCCTCTCCTTGTGTCACCAACCCCAAAAAGATATTAACAAATGCTTAAAACAAGTATTTGGTGTGGTCTGACCATTCAGTTGCCAGGTTCACTGAATAGGGCCGAGGTCAGGTTTGTGTCCACGATTATCTTGTTCTTAATTTAACACCTCTCCGTAAATATTAGGAAGAATTACTTTTCTGAGAGAGCGGTCAGGCACTGGAACAGCCTGCCCAGGGAGGTGGTGGAGTCGCCATCCCTGGAGGTATTTAAGAAACGTGTAGACATAGCACTTCAGGGCATTCTCCACTGCCCAAGATTGTTGGGTTGTGTCTGTTTGTTTGTGTCTGTTTGGTGGTGTGGTTTTGTTTTGTTTTGTTTTTTTTTGTTGGTTGGACTCAATGAGCTCAAAGGTCCCTTCCGACCATGAAGATTCTGTGATTCTGTGATATTTTATTAACGTAAACAATGTACTCCACAGAATTGTGGCTTTAAATTTGAATTTTCTTTTATTATTAATGTATTTTATTGAACCTTCTTTCCTGAGTAAATTAACTAAATTTGTCTGAATATGAGCTCTAAAGCACTGGAACATCAATGATTTTTCCATTTGTTTTTACTCTTCCTTGCTTCTCTTTTGTGTTTTTGCTTTTGCCAGAGAGGTGGACTTGAACTACCCCAAAGGACTGTGTGTGGGGTTTGATGCATTTTGGAATACATGGAATAAGTGTTTTAGTTTGGATACGTTTCATCTGTAATCTGTATGTACAGATTGATAAAAGCCTGAACTCAGGACTTGCTTGTGTTTATTCATAAATCTGTACTCACTAGAATATGTATTGTATGTGTTAGTTTTCATTCTTCCATCCAGAATCTGTGTAGTAGTTTACACTTCTCATCCCTAGGTCTGAAAAGAATGTATAAATACATTGGACATGGTAATAGTTTTAATTTTGCTTAAACAGACCAGGCAGAAAAGGCACAGGACATTAAATCACAGACCATGCTCTGTCATTAGGGGAGACCTGGCAGAAAACATGAGGCTGCATCATTCCTGGGACACAGCCAGTCACTAACAGCCTGCATTAACGTTCAAGCCCAGTTCCTTGCACCAGCTGCATTTCAAAGCAATGTCTCCCGTCTGGGCAGGCACAGGCACGGCCTCAGCCTTGCTCCCAGAGGCTTCAATCACAGGAGCTCCTGGAGGGAGCATCTTCTTAGACTTGTTCCTTTGAAAGCCACTGGCTGCACTGTCTGTAATGCTGCCACATCCCGAGAGGGGCCCAGGGACAAAGTGCAATACAGAGGAAAGGTGTCCTCCAAGGAGAACCTGGTTTTCAGTGATTTGGAAGGAGAAAAATCTGTTAGGTTCTTGCTACGATGTCTAGAAGCAAATTTGTAGGATCAGTGACTTAATCCATAGAAGCAATGGGAGGAAAAGCTGATAATCCATCTTAACTTTCTAGAATTACTATTTCCGGAGTTTACTGTTTTCTTTGGCCTGGGTGGCAAGTAAAAGTGATGTAAAGAACAGACAGATGCAGTGCCTTTGTGATGGCTCTGTGTGCAATGAAAGTGGGCATTCTTGCTTCTGAAGAGAAGTAAATGTTTGGGCTATAAAGTTTTTTTGTGGTTTGCAGAAGCCCTAGTGGTGTTCTGTCATGCTGAAAATGTTGTCTTTTTACTAAAGGAGTTTCAAAATAATGTTACTGATAAGTTCAGCTTAGCTTTGCCTCAGACTCTATGATACGCTGCTTATTAGTGTGTTTTTAATGTGCTTTGTGTTTCATCAGTCATGGGTATTGGCAAGCAGTGGCAAAATGTTTATGAATTAGGACTGAATGCTAAAATATAATTATATAGATCCACTAGGCATTTTAGGTCATAATCTTCTAACTGCTTTAATAGGGAGAGAGGTGTTTTTCTGAGTTTGCTTATTAGGATTGTTCGCATGCTGGGAGCAGCTTATCTGGGGAAGTATTTGTAGAAATGAGCTTCTGAACTTAAGGTGCTTATGAGAAAATTACAGGTCTTCCATAGTACCAGGTGATGGGCTACAAATCCAACTTTGTTAGCATTCAGTGCTTTTTCTAACTCGGTCATAAAGAACTATATTTAACTGATATTTCAGGGTCACTTTAATGCAAATATGGGTATTTACTCATATGTTATAGTGCAGAAAAAAAAATACTGATAGTTTTGTATTTACACTTAACCTTGTTGTATTTGAGTGCCTTACAGAAAGCATCAATCAGTGCAAATACCTGCTCAGTATTGTTCTTTCAGCTTCTTCCCAAGAAGAAAACTTTGGAATCTTTTTAAGTACAGAGAAATACTATTTATATTAGAGAAGGCAAATCAAAATACTTCTATATGTTTACCTGACTGGTGTAGGATAAAATGACTCTGTTGTTGACCCTAACTGTAGATCTCTCTATAAGAATGTAGCCTTTGAAGCTGGCTTCAGCTTTGCAGTCACACACTGGATTCTAATCACCTTCTTGCTGTTAATTTTTAAGGCAGTGAAAATGGTTTAACTGTTAAGTCATTTCTACTTAAAAGTCTTTGAATTATTTTTAGCGTTCCTAGAATACTTTTGATGACCAAGCTGGGTAATTAAATTTTTTTCTTAATTGGATTCAATTTAATTGGATAGACAGAATGTGAACTAAACTGCTTCATAAGAAGCCATGGTACTTCTAACTGGTGATACTGCTGACAGGAACTGTAGAATTTACAAAGAGAAATGTGAAAAAAACTTGTTATGCCACAAGGGTACTGTATGTTTAAGAGGCAAAAACATGAGGCATAATGAATATTACTTTCCTGACATGGATAGAGCTGTGCTAGTTTTTGCTGGCCAAGGATCTGAACTTCCAGGTGAAATTTCGTACTGTGTCCAGCACAAGTTTTACATACTGTGGGAGCTCAAGTTAAGCATCTGAGTTGGTGTTAAGAAGGGTATGTACCTTGCGCCAATTCCAATGTATGTATGTTTCATACCTCTTAATATGGGAATGAAAACTCACATTTACAGGTAAGTCCACAATTGCCAAGAATCTTTCTGACTTTTTGATCATCCTTCTTACATTAGACAGTACAGGAAATCTTGTCCTTTGACTCCAACTGTTAATTTGGCAGCTGCTTGATAGGTTTTCTTCCGGTAAAGGTGATTTTAAAGGGAGCAAGGTCTGACTTACTGGTATCACTTTATTTCTCTCTTCAGTGGAAAGATGTATGAGTTCCATGCAAGCTGGTACCCAAATGATCAAACTCCGTGGCAGTTCCAAAGGGCTGGTCCGCTTCTATTACCTGGATGAGCACAAGTCATGTATTCGTTGGAGACCATCCCGAAAGAATGAGAAAGCTAAAAGTGAGTGTCAGCCTTTCTTCTGATTCCTTCTAGGGTCTTGCCTTCTTATAAACAAACGAGTATGAAGGATTTGATTCTTTCACAGGTGATCAGGAAGAGTGTTGTACTTGAATTTAAAGGGTAGTAAACGATTTTATGATAAATAGTTTATGAAAGCTAACTAAGCTGCTGTTGTTAGCTCTACAGGTTGCACTAGTGTAGTATGTTGTAAATGGGTTGCAGGCAAACCCCGTGTGAAGGTCCCCCCGGGGACCTTGCAATGTGAGGTTTGGGCCCTTTCTCTACAGGAAAAAAGCCTTTTGTCTGGCCTCGGGCACGCACACAGTCATTAATGAACTACGTGCTTTTGTCATTCTAGTTTCTATCGACTCCATTCAGGAGGTTTGTGAGGGGAAGCAATCGGAGATCTTTCAGCGCTATGCTGATGGCAGTTTTGATCCCAACTGCTGCTTCAGCATCTACTATGGAGACCATATGGAATCTCTTGACCTGGTATCTTCCAGTGGAGAGGAAGCACGCACCTGGATCACGGGGCTAAAATATCTGATGGCGGGGATCAGTGATGAAGACAGCCTCTCAAAACGCCAACGGACTAGAGACCAATATCCTTATACTATCTCAGAGCATTTCCCAGTAGTGGAGAGTGATCAGTGGCATAGAGATTCCTTTAAGTATTTCTTTTGCTAAAAGTAAGCACTAGGCTCAAAGCTCCAGAGCAGTTCCCATTGTATTCCCTGTTTCCAGGGACAGAGATAGGAGTCATTGAAGAGGATTGTTTGGGCAAGATTTGGAGATGAATGACTAGAGTGAACTGAAGAATGCGCAGGTATATTCTTTAATCTCTTACTCCCTGTGTAAAGCTGTCCATTTAATTTGATTTTACAGGACAAAGTGTGAAGGAACATCATAGTTTGCTCAGAAATTAGTTCTTCTGTGCTGTAGTTTGGGTAAATTGTGTTGCAGTTGAGCAGAGCAAGTCCAGAAACTGTTACTGAAGTAACGTAAGTAGAGTTATATATTACCTTGCACTCTCATTCATCCCCAGCCTCATATACAGTCTTTCCTAACATGAAAAAAATCATATATACATAACGTTCAGTAACATCCCTTGATAATCCGTGCTGTTCCTTAACTCCTGTTCAATGTGGTTGAAGCAGACATTTGATGAGGCAGATAAAAATGGTGACGGCAGTCTGAGTATTAATGAGGTGCTCCAGCTAATGCACAAACTGAACGTGAACCTGCCCCGACAAAAGGTCAAGCAAATGTTTAAGGTAAGAAATGAAAAAGTATTTTTTATTCTAAAAGAACAAGGATTGAGCTGCTGCAGATTTAGCATGAAAACTAATAGGAGAGATTGTAAATGCTTCAGCAGCTGGTTTGTTTCCACTCTGCTGAGAGATACTACACAGTCCATTTGGCAAATTGAAGAGAGCCGCAGAAACACGTCATAGATAAATTGTTATTCATAGAAAAAAGCATTACACCAGGTACCTTCTGGTGTTACATAACAGAAAGCCATACAATACAAAGATTGATTTTTTTTTTTTTTTGCTGTATTTGTTTATCTGAAACTCAGTCATGTTTCCTTCTCTGATTACATTCTCAGTAATAAATATTATCCAGTAAAGTATCCAATATCCTCCAATAACTGATACTAATAAAATACCCAGTATGCAAACTTCTGTATCTGTCATGTTTTTGCACTTCTAAGAGCCATTTATTTGACATTGCATTCTAGTCACCCAGACCTGATTTATTGGGCAACTGAACTATGCAGATGTATATGCTTTTGTAATCAAAAAGTCTGTTGTGTGAAGGACCTAAGCAGAAGTTGGATCAATAGTTTTCAGCATAGTGAACTATTGTAACTTTTGCACACAAAAAAATTTGCGCTTACTGTATGCGGTGTTCTGGTTTTACTGTTTGTAATCAATGACAATTACTGCACATATTGGGTGCTTTAGAAATGCTATTAACAAAGAAGGATAGGTTTGCTTTTTCCTCATGCAATGCATAATTGAAACTGAGCTGGTCTCAACTGGAAATATAATTGCTATTGGATAGCTTAGAATCAGAATATTAAGCAGCCTTGAAATGAAAAAGCAAATCTCTTGGTTAATGAAATAGCTGCACGAGGTATTATAAGATATAGGAGGGTAGATTATATGTAGTTCTTGAAGGAAGTTACCTTGAATATTAATTTTTCTAGTTAAAAAAGTAGTGAGTTCTTTAAAAAAGTCTTGCCATAGTTACAATGGGAAAAGCCATTTATATTAGTTACTTCTTGATCACAAATGCGTTCATATTTTCACCTGGGGCTCATTTCTGAAGAAGTTTCATCCATAACTTCATGACTCCTCATTCTTCCAGTCACCTCCTCCACGGTACCATCAGCGTCAGTGCTGGAGTTGATACAGGCTCTGGAACTGCTCAAGTGTAGACTGGAAAAGAGAGAAAATAGTGAGGTCTGTTGAGATTAAAGAGTAGGGAGCAAGTCCAGGGTGTCCTTTGGGAACAGGGAAAGGGGAGGCTGTTTGTGTACATTTTTAAAAATCTCTGTGGATACATTAGAATAAATTGCTGGGTTATGGCAGGACTTGGTTCCTTGGACAAAGAACTGTGAATTGATGACAGCTCCTCAGGCCAGAGGTGCTTTGGGAAGGCTGCTCAGAGCTCCTCTCCACGGTTGTGAGAGATCATTCCTCAGCTGATACAAGTGTGTGTGTATAAAAGTACATGAAGGAAAATCAGTGAAAAATATGAAGATTTGGTAGAAACTTGCCCGATTTATTTATTTTTGATTTTGTGGCCTGAAATGTGCATAAACTTGTTTACAGTGACAGTGAGCAAAGCAGTATGCTGGTAACTCCTGTATTGAGAACGAAGTAGGGAGTGCTGCGTAGGCTTTTTTTCATAAAATAGGCAAGTGTTGTCTATCCTGTTTGGGAAACATCGCAGCTTTCCTTTTTCATACTTTCCCCTGGCAGAATTTCTCATTCATTTTTTCATGCTTCTAGGAACAGGCTTTTAGGAAACAGTAATTCCATAATCTCTCCTCCAAATAGTTATAACACTGGGTGGATCCCATTGTGATCAGACTCTCATAAGATTTCTTTGAAAAAATTCTATCTGCACTGTGTGCAAACAGTAAGTGGTATTGCTGATACAGCTGAGGGTGGTTTGGATCACAGGCTGGGGCACCTGACTCCAAAAAGTAAAAGACCAAGGAACATATGTGTTGTAGGGGTTAGATAGACCAGAGAATATAGTATCATTTACTGATGATTTTTTCTTTACTTGGAAAATTAGTATTCTTGCAGATCTTATTAGTTTATGGCTCCCAAATGCAGGATATAAAATTGATTTCAAGATGACTGGGGTTCTGATGACCTTCCCAAGAAAATACAAAGGGGTAATTCTACCAGACATAGGCATGTTCTCTTTTGTGTTGCAGTGTACACTGTCTTACTTCACTGCCATAGATAGAAGAAATCCTTCAAGCAGGGTTCCCTGTGGAACAATAAAAACCTTAAAAGTTGTTTCTTGGCTCATGCACTAATGCATACATTTCAGAGGTTCAAAGGGGAAAGCTATGCAAAGCATCAGCCTGATCAATCAGTCTGTTCTAGCAGGCCGTACAGTCAGTAGCCATGGCAGGCAGCAGCAACCTGCATTTAATTTCAGTGTTGCTTTATTCTCCTGCAGGAGTTTGTTTATGCAAAGTTTGCTCAGGCTCTTGCTGGGCATTGGGTATCTCATTGCCTTATTGCTGTGTGATGCAGGAGGCCGATACGGATGACAACCAGGGCACACTTGGCTTCGATGAGTTCTGCGCCTTCTATAAGATGATGTCAACACGACGTGATTTGTACCTGCTAATGCTCACCTACAGCAACCACAAGGACTACCTGGATGCAGATGACCTGAGACGCTTTCTGGAGACCGAACAGAAGGTAGGCACAAGCTGGGAAAACACTTACAGTCTGTGTGCCTTTCTGTTTGCCTTTGGGAATCCATTGCCTTTTTAAAGGGGTGAAAACTTTGTTGTGATGTGTGTGAAAAATAGACAGATCTATCTGTACCAGAAGGACATTCATCCATGGGAACAGGCTGCCTGAGAAGTTGTGCTGTCTCCATTCTTGGAGGTTTTGAGGACCCGACTAGGTAACGCCCAAAGCTAACTGATGTGACCTTGCAGTTGGCCCTGCTCTGAGGAGGATTTGGGGCTGGATGACTTCCTGGGGTCCCTGAATGATCCTGTGGTCTTCCATCTAAAGACTTATGGAAGATTCTGAAGTGAGGAAAAATAATTGAACAGCAAGATGCAGTCAATGCAGGAACAAATGCGTTGGCTCATCTTTGCCTTTTTCCTCTCGTGATCTCTTTTGAAGCTGGATGCCTGGAAGTCATAAATCTCCATCAGTTCCAAACGTCTGAGAAATGAATGAATAAAAAAGCCACCTCTCTGGCACTTATCTTTTTAGATAAGTGGGGTATGTTTCCATTTCATTGGTCAATTGATCCTCCAGATGGTGAGAGGAAAATGAACACTCGCCCCAGGACACAAATCAGCTCAGCTAATCACTGACATGGACAACTCATGCCTGTGAGGCTTCTCTCCCTTGCCTAGTGCTACCCTTTCTCATACAATATGCACAGGGAAAACAAGTGTTCATCTGCACATTTGAAACTGTACCAGAAAAACCTTCTGTTGTTCCAGAGCTTTATCTTTTGAACCCACCAAACCTGTAATGTATGGGCAAATAAAGCCTCTAGGGTTTTTTTTCTTTCTCTTCTTTTAATTATTTGGTTTTAAATCACTGCCAGAAAAGGCATTGATCTGGTAGTAGATATGCTGGTGGTTTCACTTCCCCCTAAGCAAAGATTCCATGTCGCCAAAACAGTCATCAATTTAGTCACTTTATTGGCAGTCCCCTCTGCTGACAAGGGCTTTGCTGGACCACGCAGGACAGGAATATTAAATAAGAGCAGGGATAATAATTAGAGGATAAATCAACAGTAAATAGCAGGAATATTAAATAACAGTGTTAATATTGAATTATGAAAACATTGCAAGGTGAAAAAAGCTACAGCTTATCATAAATGGCCCTCTTAATAAATGACATGTACAAAGATATATTTCCTTTTGTACTCTTCCCTTTTTTGGTTGAGAATGCAAAGGAACCTTGAAGTTAACAGATTTCCTCAAGGAGCTTTCTGAGAGCATTATGTCCTAATTCTCTGTTACCCTGCTAGTAACTGATGTTTCTGTCTGCTGCATAAAGATGAGCCATTTTCTTGTTTTATTTTAAAGTAAAAACCCTTTGATAATGCAAACTAATCCTTTAATCCTACAAGAGAAGAAATCCCATTGGTTTGTGACAAAGCTTGTTCTGTTTGGATGCTCTTTGTGCCTAATAACTCCCTAACCAGATTTGACCTACAAAGCAGAACTCTGTCTTTATTGGCTGCCACCAGGCAGCTGCCAATAGGGCAGAAACTTTTCACAAAGCAGCCTAGTTCTTATCTGACCTGACACTGATTGACAGGAGTGAGAATCTCACTGGGTAACTGGAAATCCTGAGTACCACTATGGATGATCTGGCCAGTTGTTAAATTGTATGCAGAGAAAAGAGCTAAGAGAAGCTGTGATTCCCATTAACACGTCATTTTTTGCTACTTTTACAGATGACGAATGTGACTAAAGAGCACTGCCTGGAAATCATCAGCAAGTTTGAGCCCTGCCTGGAGAACAAGAAGGAGGGAGCTCTGGGCATTGATGGTGAGCTGGCTGGTGTAGCTTCTGTGGGAAAGAGGCAATTGTTTAAATGCTTATGAGAATATTGCATTCATCTGCATAATATATAGTCATAGAATTTTGTCATGTTGTATAGAGTATGCTTTTCAGAAGGTGGGGTTTTTTTAAATATCTATTATTTGCTGAGGAACCTAAAGGGAAATTGGAAATAGGAAAATCTCTTTTGAAGATTTTTAAAGGTACATCTCATGATGAAGCAGCAGTCATTGAAGTGCAGCTGGGGCTGGATGCGTCTTTATTTGTGCTTTTGGAAAATACAGTAGAATTTAGTTGCGTCATTCCTGCAGGTATTTTTGGAAATCCTTTAAGTTTTAATAAGAGGAGTGATCTGATCCAGAGTAAACACGTGAAGTAGGATAATAGCTGAAATTTGTCTAGAAGTATATGCTTTCATGACTTCTGGTGCTAAAGCCTTCGCTCTGAATATAACAATGTGGTACCATCATGATGGTAGCTGTTATTTTGAGACTGATTCTAAATCCTTTCCCCTAAACAGTAAATATTCTGCCAGATCTTACTGTCTCCAAGAACAGAATACATTCCTCAGGAATCAGATTCTGTGCAAAAATTCTAGGACCTTTTGAAAATCAATTTTTTCCATTTCTGTGGCGGTATTGTCATAGTGAAAAGAGGCAAAATATAAGTTCAGTTTGGTTTACTGCATGAAGCTGGTAGTTTCTGGGGTATTGTGTAAGGTGGTTGGGTTTTTTTTCAATAAATGATGGTTGCTTAGGATTGACTCAGGTCTGTTCTATTTCCAGACTAAATTTTCAATATGTTTTAAAGCTTATACTAATATGAAGTGAGAGTAGCAGTTGACATATTATTGTTTTCATTTTCTGGTGCTTTGCAGTCAGTGACAGTCACACAAATAATGAATAATCAGGTTAATTATCTTGCCTTCCTCACAGCTAGAAAAGCAAACTAGGCTTTTCAAACAACTGTAGTTTTCATACCAGAAAGAAAAACTGTGAAAAACCCTAGCCTGATCTTTAAAATTGCTTTGCCTAAGAATGGATGAGAAAACAGTTGAGAGTTTGTGGGTTAGGATTAGGGAGCATTTAGTGAAATAAAGGACCAGCCTGTCACAGTCAGAGAAAGTGAGTTAAGACCTTTAGAAGTGTGGCAGGATTTTTATACGGGCACTGTTTTATTTATGGAATGATGAGTGAAATGTCAGGAGAAGTCTTAAAGCAGAGACCTTTTGAATAAAGACATCATCACTGTCAGCAGGTGTTAAAGCCAGGATGTCAATGGAAATCTCAGTCTTTCATTGGTGGTGAATGAAAAGAATTTTGGGGAGACTTGAAATGGAAGTAACAGTTTTTAATGTTAATCTGTCTTGTGAAAGTGTCTGTGTATCTGTGATCAAAATGCCAGGATATGACTGCAGATCTCTGGAGGTTTTTATATGCCATGAGATTTAATGTCCCAGTAGAGTCTTTTGACAAAAATTATAAGCCTAAAATATCAGGCTTGGGTTAAATAGGCATATTTTTTTCAGGAAAGGCGCAGAGCAAGGAAATGTACAAAGCAACTAGCAATTTCTTGAAAGCAATAATCGCAATTGTGACAGGATGTAGTAGTGTTATTTATTTATCTTACGTGTTCATGAGTGTGTTGGCGAATGTAGGGATGCATTTTTAGGCTGGTTTTAGGAAGGCTACAGCAACAAACTGTATTATTTATGATGGTGTTTGTTTACAGGTTTCACCAATTACATGCGGAGTCCATCAGGGGACATATTCAACCCAGAACACTATCAAGTGAATCAGGACATGAGTTATCCTTTGAGTCACTATTTCATTACCTCTTCACATAATACCTACCTCATGGGAGATCAGCTGATGTCCCAGTCCAGGGTGGACATGTACGCATGGGTGCTACAGTCTGGCTGCCGTTGTGTAGAAGGTAAAGATCAAAAAGGAATAATCAGTAACCTTCATAGTTTTGTTTCTCCTCTGTAAAGGAAGACTCACTACTCCTGCAGAAGACATGGTAACTGGGTAGAGGAAAGAGCCTAGTAAAATAGTGTCTTCCTTTCATAAAGAACAACAAAACAATCTTACCTTATAAAGGATTCATTTCTTGAGCGTGGAAATAAGGCAGACATTTGAAGAGCAGTGTCATTGATACTGAGGAAAAAATTGTAAAAATATTTTTGTAGAGAGAATACTAACATTCAGTGGAATTGCAGGGTCTCATAGTCTTCCACGGGTGGTGGCCCCAGATGTTACTTGTCTGATGGGTGTCATTGTTTCTATTCTACAGTTGACTGCTGGGATGGGCCGGACGGTGAACCAATTGTCCACCATGGATACACTTTGACTTCCAAAATTCTCTTCAAAGATGTGATTGAAACTATCAACAAATATGCCTTTATCAAGAATGAGTATGTATACAGTCTCCCAGCTTTTGAGTCTCAGGGCTATAAACTGGAGTGTTCCCGGGCATCCTTGTAAAGGCAGTCAGTGACAATCTAACCTGCTCCTACATGTGCCAGACAGAATTCAGAGTTGTTTTCTGTGGGGAGAAAGCTTCAGAAAGAAACAGCAAGGCAAAAATGACTGAGTAGGGGCGTTCTGTATGGAGTTGTGGGGCTGTCTTTATCCCGTTCATAGAAGACAAGAGGATCAACATGTTTTGACAGTGAATGTTTTTAGTGAGTAGCTGACAGTTTAACCACATATCTCTGGATGTGTCCTCAGCCATGTCAGGGATACACTTGGTTGGTTGCTTCGGGGGGGAAGCCAGTCAGGCAGCAAAGGAATACAAAGAGACAGTAACAATTGTGGAGAAAGCAGACTGTTCAGGAGAAATAGGTTATTTTCCCTGCTTGTACATTGCTCAGGAAACCAGAGAGTTATACAATGGGAAGTTTCATACACCTTGGCAGTACTGTCCTCCTCCTGAGAGTCAAAATGTGTGTGTCAGCCTATCAATTATTTTAAGATAAATTAGTTTATCTCTATAAAAAAATTCCAGTAGGTTCTGCAAAGCAGTCCATCTGCCTTTGTTAATAGAGCTAAACTTGCACTGAAATTTCGGCCCAGGTAAACTTATTATGAGCCTGAGATTTTTGGAGTTTGCCTGAAGACATGGTAAATAAATCCAAGGAAAGCTGGCCGGCAGAATATATAGTGATGCTGCTGAAATTGTTGCAATTCTTAAAAGCTTTACAGAAACGTTAACTGGGACCACGTTACAATTTATTATTTGTGGTGGGTTTATTTTCTTTATAAGTATTGATGCTCAGTCAGAGTTTGGTACTGAACAAAACGTATTTTAGACTTGCAGGGGTTTTCTTTCCCAGTATGGGCTGGAGGCGTAGCTGTTGGGAGGCTGCAAGTTCAGCTGCTGGGAATTTAACTGTCCTCATCAATTGGGAAAGTTTTGTCCTGCAGGCATTGTCTGGCTGAAGGCCTCATTTTTCCTGATGAGGAGCTAATGAGGGCCAGATGTCAGGATAGACATCTTTTATTCATAATTAGCTCTTAATTAATGAATCCTTCATTCAGCCCTACAAAACTCACCTATACTGGCTTTTATCCTCATCCTAAAAATGTTCATCTCTGAACAGAAATCCATCTTCAGTCTGCTTTTATATGGCACCAACCATGCTGGAATCAATGTTTCACAAATCTTATCCTGATGCCTTTCCAACAACCAGGTGTTGTTATTTCTTGGCCTCAGCCTGGAGAATCAGCAGTAAATGACAACAATAAAACTAAATATAGAATTAATAATTACTGTCTTTGTAGAAGGCTTTGTTTGTATGACACTGCTCTGTTGGTAGCTAGAAAAGTTTTCATGGAAGTACTAGCACAACAGGTTTATCACTTGTTTCTGGAAGTGAGAAGGTAAAAACAAAGCCCCTTTGGGGATCTTTTGAGTTCTCGGAATGTTTTTTTATTATTGGGTGTTGGACTAGATGACCTTTAAAGGTCCTTCCAACTCAAACTATTCTGTGATTCTATGATTTACCTGTGAGAGTACAAAGGCACTGAATCACTGATTAAAGAGGAGAGTTGAAGGCACTGGCTATTTTGGTTTTCCTTACGAATGGCATGCTAGAATCTCTTTGGTAGGAAGTGGAGGTCAGGACTAGTGTAGGAAGGTGAAAAGTATGCTCTGGAAAAAAATGTATGAAATCAGATTGCAGAAGTTTAACTGTCCTGTGGCTGTCAAAAAGTCAACCATTGAGTTTGCAGTGAGTAGTGGGGTATCAGTCCTTTGCCCACGCTGATTTATCTGACCCCTCTGGATTTCATTGGTTGTGATGCCTGTTACAGGAATGGCTCAGACAGTAATAACCCTTATCTTCTTAATGCTATAAAAGCTAAATTTGCAGTTGATACTTGCCTATGTCTCTGCCAGGTACCCGGTTATCTTGTCAATTGAGAACCATTGCAGTGTTGTTCAGCAGAAGAAGATGGCTCAGTATCTTACAGAAATTCTGGGAGACAAACTGGATCTGTCTTCTGTGCACAATGATGATTCTACCAAGCTCCCTTCACCAGCAAGTCTTAAAGGAAAGATACTAGTAAAGGTGAAAACCTCCTTTGTTTGTTCCATCCCTCTTTTTGTTTGTGATGATTATGATTTCTTCCTGGTTATCACTTACACCCTAACTGAAATCATTTTACAAAAAGAAGTCTTTAAGAATCTGGTACTTAAGGTTCCGAACAAATACCTTCTCAACGAATAAGAACCTGGTTGTGTGCCTTGAATAATTTCTCTTTTTTTTTTAAAAATAAAAGTGTGATAGCAAGAGCTGCATGCTAACCTGCCCATGTAATCCTTTTATCTTCTAGGGGAAGAAACTTCCAGCCAACATAAGTGATGATGCAGAGGAAGGTGAAGTTTCTGATGAGGACAGCGCTGATGAGATTGATGATGACTGTAAACTAATGAATGGAGATGTAAGTTAAGTGAGCATTTGAATGTAAATGTATGTTAATTTTTCCCAGCCCTTTGAGAATAAACCT
This sequence comes from Numenius arquata, assembly GCF_964106895.1. Lineage (NCBI taxonomy): Eukaryota > Metazoa > Chordata > Aves > Charadriiformes > Scolopacidae > Numenius > Numenius arquata. Next base: position 7,553,775 of record NC_133595.1, read on the forward strand.
TGTATGACTTCTCTGGAATATGGATGTGGTCTAATCTTTGGGATTCATCACAAGTCTTGTAGGTTCTAAACCTTCAGGGGCACAGATTTGACAAAAGTGCATACTCAGCAGCACCAGTTCTAGAGATTGTGTTTCAAGTTTGGAATTTTGTGTCTTTTAATACTTTAAATAATAGTATCTTATGATTCTTTATTGCATCATAGTGATCTTCCTTTCAAATGCTGAAAAAGAAAAAAATTCTACTTATGTCAAATTGCTATCATCATTACAGAGCACCCCTTTGGTTTGCTGAATGCTAGGTTTAGTTGATTTTTACTGTAAGGAGGTGTTAAAAAGGGAGAATATTTTAATCTCTGCTTGCTTCAACCTGAAAATCCCTTATTTCTTTATCCTTTTTAAAAGCTAATTTTTTTTTGTCACTTTAATCTTCTGGCAAGTGACATTGAACCTTACAGCAACAATATAAAATACACAGCAAGCCCATTTAATATCATAAACTAGATTGCCTTGCGGAGAGATTGCATTTTCAGTCCTCTCTCCCTCAGGCTATTTCCTCACTTTGTATTATGGATTTGATCCTCTACATCTAAAGCTAAAAGAGAGAGTTCTTTATGAATAAGTCTACCAAAGAGGAAAAATAAATTGTTTAGTTTTTTAAATTATTATGTTTTAACATATCCCTTTTGAATGTTTTAAAGCTGAGATCTGTGATGTTTCAATACTTCATATTTTTTTATGCTTTCTTGTTACATGATATATCTTTTCCAAGGGGAAGGTGGTGTACAGCGGAGTGGTGATACAGCTCAGTCCAGTGGGCTTTCCACCCAAATAAGATCAGGCCTGGAATCAAGGCATGAATGACAATTTTGAACAGAGAGGAAATGAGTTGAAAGCCAAACCAAAAGCTTTTACAAACCACTTAGGGGCTACCTGTGTAGTTGCCTGTGCAGGGAAACTGGAACTGTGCAAACTGAACAAAATGAGAATTGGACTTTTCTTGACTTTGAAACTTTACTGTAATCAACAGTTTGCTCCGCTTGTTTTCCTGTTTTTTAGTTCTTTTGTCTATATCCCAGGCATGGCAGGCTGTTTCCAATGTCCAAAGGGAACAAGGCGGGTGATTTGACAGCCCTGCTGAAATCAGGGGCACTGTGGTACTCAAGATCCTGATTTTGCAAGTTTTCTAGATAATTTCTAGACTTAAAGTGGTTTGTTTCCAGAGGATCCTGATGGAGATGCTTGAACAAGCAGAAATGTTAGCAGGTCTCATTGCTAGAAATTACTTTTGCCATGGTTCTTTTTGACTTCGCCCACACATATGCTATTTATAAAGAGATGTCAAATAATTCTTATTTTTCTTCCATTAAATGGATGGAGAAATTAATGTCAGTAAGAAAAGTGTCGTTATTCATAATAAAATTAGGTAGTAACGTGTTATGGCTGGGTGTATTATCCTTACTAGAGGCTTGGTAGGCATTGCTTTGCTGACCTCATTGTCTTTGTTACTAACTTCACTTTGCTATGAGGTTTACTGATGCTTTAAATCTGAGATTTGCTACATCTGGTTTGCTTTCCAAGCCAAATTTTGAAGAGCTCAGAAAATCATAGCTTGTTTCATGACAAATTTAACTGGGAATTCTTAAGGCCTATTGAGAAAACACAATCTGTCACCTCTTAAAAGACCTGGGATTGTGAGTTCATGCTTCATGGATGACAAAGAAAACTCTGGATTTCTATCTTTGTTTCCCCGACTCCCTCACATGGGCTATGGTGTGCACAGAAGGAGGGAACAGGAATTCTCTTACTCTCTCATCACTTCAGACAATCTGTTTATGCTTTAGATCTAACATCTACTTCAGGGCCTCGTGTGCTTCCACACCTCACATTAAGTGTGTTACAGAGCTGCAGGGAATTGCTTCACGTTATGCAAATGAAGAAACTTTTTTTTTTTCTTTTTTTTCTTGCACATAACATTTTAGTTTGCGTTAATCTTGGCTGGAATTACTATGACTTTTTTTCATCACTACCTAGTTTAATAATTCTGTTTTGTTTGTAGGCATCTACTAATAGGAAAAGAGTGGAGAATATAGCAAAGAAAAAACTTGACTCACTGATAAAGGAGTCTAAAATCCGTGACTGTGAAGATCCAAACAATTTTACAGTTACCACTCTACCATCATCAGGAAAGGCTGGTCTGAAAGCAGATAGTAAGAAGGTGAACATGTTTTACTGTGTTTCACTTATCTCTAGATCTTGTTGCTGTTTTGTTTGTCTCTATAGCTACATCGTACTGTTATTTTATAACAATAATGCTTGCACTTTCAAAGGTGGATGTCTAAAGTTGGGCTTTTAAATCTGTTTTGAGACTCCCCAGTAGAGCTAGCTCAGTTCATCTGAGGTGTCTGCAGCTATCATAGTGCTAATGAAACGAAAGTATGCTCAGCACTTCCCTTAGAACAAGATAGTGTGAGTCACACGATGAATTTTGCAGAGTCTATTTGCCAGTAGGTCCCTATCTCCTGTCTAGGTTAGCCAGGATAATACAACTCGGGAATAACCAGAGTGCCAAAACATTCACCTGGGATGTGGGGGATCCAAGTTCATGTCCCCAGTCAGACTTAGGTGGAACTGGGATTTTGAAGCTATGTTTTCCATTCTTGGATGACTGCCTTGACCGCCGCGTATTTGGCTATTTCAATATATAAGAAAACACATTCCCTTCTGTAATATTTTGTCATGATAAATTATTAATGCCTCATTTTGCTTATATAAAAGCTATATTATAAGTAAAAATACTTTTCAGATTTATGTCCGTTTAGTAGAAGCTTCTATTTAATTTGCTGATAATGTGATTTTAGTTTGAGCTGGTTTTATGATTCACGCTTGATGCAGAGGGACAGTCGGTTATTGCAGATGAATAATGAAATATGGCAGTCCTTCAAAATAGAAACTGAAATGCTAACCACCTCTTTCTCCAAAGTCCAATGACTTTCTTCAATAACTTCGGAGAAAGAGGTGTTTTAGCATTTCCATTTGTTGTGTTTTATTAGCTTACTGAATAAATCATACGTTACTGACCTCGGGTTCATAGCTGTATTCATTCAGTTAATGATGATGCCAGGTGAACATCACTGTCAGATACACAAAGCTTTTTTTTCTTGCTCACACAGCAATTGGAGCATGAAATATACAGGTGAAATGACTTTTCAACAGAAATAATTTTATTTTCCATTATAAAAAGTGCATATGAAAGTTGGGCTTTTTTTCCTCAGTTCTCTATGTTCTATGCATTTACATTTGTATTTTAATTTTATATATAACAATGTACTCAGCCCACAGACTTCATGAATTTGAGGTATTGTCATTTTAGATTTTTTAATAAGCCACAAAAAGCTTAGGAAGGTTGTTGCATGCAAATGAAAAACATTGGAGATCTGCCAGTAACAAGCAGGTGTACTAACTAGGGATTAAAACTCGATGAGAACTGAAAATCAACTTCCTAAAACTTTCTATGGCATGAGTTTTGTGTGTACTCTTAAGCCTAATGGTTTACATATGGTATCAGACAATTGGTCTTGTAAGATCCACTACAAGGCCAAGACTTCAAGAATCCTTTTGCATTCTGGAGTTAACCAGCATAGTCTGTGTTTTATTAGTCTAGGAAACAACGAAACTGCAAGGTCATGTTAAAAACCAGTGGCACCAATGAGCATGTACATTTTTAGGGATTAACGAGAATTGAGTTTCTTACCGTGAAGTGTCCTATTAAAACTGTGGAATTGGCAGAAAGAAGTCCTGTTAAACTACACTTTTCAAATATTAAGCTACAAACCAGTCTGTAGCACATACAGTGAATGTATGTGGTATGGGGACATTCAAACTTTGCCTGGATGAAAATAAAGTTGGGTTTAGGTATTTGTGTGGTTTCTGTCTGCTCTGAAAGTTCCCGTGGACAGCAGTGATAGCAACTATTGCTGGGATACAAGGCCTGGTACTCAGCTTGTGGTTTAAAAAAAAAGAAAAAAGTGCATTGGTCTGGTCCAGGTATGTTGACAGTTTAGGGAGGATTAGCTTCCCCAGCTATTTCTGATAACACTCAAATATGCTGTCTGTAGTACTCTGTTTGGTCTGCGACATTATTCTTTCTGTTTGGTTGCTTTAGAATAAACTTGAGGATGATGTGGAATCTGGGGAAGACTTCAGTACCAACAAAAGGCACAGCCGGTCCTTGATGGGCAGTTTTTCTAAACGCAAGGTGAGCCAATCGATAGGTTAATTCTACACTAAGTGTTCTTGGATAGGTTTTTCCTTTGCACACGGTGATGGAGAGGTGGGTCATGGTTGCATTGTCTGGCAGAGGATGCTGTCAGACTGCTCACTGAATAGGTAGGCTGAATAACTGGTTATAATTGTGCGTACCAGATAGTTTCAATGTCTAAAAGTATCCAAGATCTAACCTGAAAAACAAAAAAATTAATTTGCACCTTTTATCTGAGAATTTGTGGTTCCTTTATAAAAAGGCTCTGGCCTTGGGCTGTCTTCCCCCTGTGCTCACATGTTGTTCTGCAAGGCTGAGTATTACAAAAGCTGTCATTTCCCATTGTCTGTAATTAACATATTCATTGGCATAACAAAGCCGAATGGTGTCCAGCTGCTGAAACGTTGATCAGATGGTTATGATATTATGGTTTTATTTCCTTGTGGCACAGAAAAAAGGAAGCAAATTGAAAAAGACGACAAGTCTGGAAGAGGGTGAAGATGATTCGGATTCTCAAGGAAATGTAGCCAAGAGCTCTGTACCTTACAGCAGGTTTGTTAACAAGTAGTTTAGCAAGTCTGTTTCTAAAAAAGACACCTGCCTAAATGTACCAAATAAATCGATCTACTTCAGGTCTAGAAGCCAATTTGTTGAAGGCTGCAGGCATGTGCCAGGAATCTGGTGTAAGGGTAGATCTGATGTCTGCCACAAGATCATCAGAATGACCTCCTGGTGCCATTCAGACTAATTAGCAAAGTACAGTGAACCTTGTATGGGTTTTGAGCTCTTACCATCTCATCTAGCTGACATACAGGCCGTTTGATTGGTGGCCCAGTGAATCCATTAAGGTGGATTTGCAGCGTATCAGGTCCCCTGTTGATTTTTTTCTTTACTGTTTCATAATTTGTCAACTGAAGTTGCATCAACATCCAGGTGATGATTTTGATCTTTCTTTTGAAATTGCCTCTTCAAAAATCCTGATATCAAAGATCCTTTGCAGAATGGTTGCATAAGCTTCAGGCTTCAAAAGTAAGAATTCAGATCAAGCAGTTCTCTAGGGTACTTCGGAGCTTTCTATGGGAAGTTCATAGATATGCTGTTAGTTATCACTTTACCTGAAGCAAATGAGGAGGATCAGAACATTACTTTCTTACTGTTTCTTTGGGATTTAACAAGGTTTTTTTGTTAGTACTTGACTTGAGAAGTAAATATATATGTGAATAGGTATTGCACCCTTTCTCTACGACTTCTGTGCTTTGACAATGAAGCTCTATGTGGTATAAAACTATTAAGTACCTCCTTGGTGGAAGAAAACCTTCTTAGATTTCTTTACCCTGGTTTATTTTTAAATATGAAAGATAAAATTTACCCCTTAATTAATGGTAAATTAATTTGTTTTATCTTTCCAGGATAAACCGACAGAAGAAAACAATGAAGCTGTCCAGGGCACTCTCTGACCTGGTGAAATACACAAAGTCTGTTGGCATCCATGATGTTGAAACTGAAAGTAGGTTGAACTAAAAGTCTGTTGAAAATAATTGCTATACAAAGAAACTGAAAGGTTTATGTTCTTACATATCCTCTTATTAAAAGGTGGATTTCTGTTTGTTTCTCCCTGACTCTGAAAAGAGTTTAACACAAGAACTGCACACACTAAAGCTATACTATCTTGAAGTAGCTGACCACTGGTGCCATTCAGAATCCACCATCCACCAAGTGAGTCTAGAGTTGTGTGACAGCTTCCATAAAGGAGAATAAGTTACTGCAGGTAGTAAGTAGTACACATGTAGTCTTTGCCATCTTGTGTAAAAGTTGCACACAAGGTACACAACGCTTACATCCTGGGAAATAACAGAGGACTTAGTTATGCTCTTGGGCAGAATGGTCTGAAGAGCATTTCAAGCATAAAGTTTAGATTTTTAAGTCAAATGTGATGAAATAACAGCATTACATTTCTAGAATATTTCAGTCCTCTTTCTAAGTTTTCTGCATCTTATTTTGACAGGAATCAAGGTTTAGTTAAAAGTGTCAGAAAGAGAGAATTGCTTGCCAGAAAACATACTTTCCTTGAACAAATTCCAAAAATCTTAGAGTATTTTTTTTAAACTTCTTAATGAAGATTCTGGTCATTCATTATGTTCAGCTTCATTTTCCCAACCATAACTCCTCCGATAAGCACAATGATTTTGCTATAATGTAAGGAAAGTACAGTTCCTTCTGAGTGGGATGTATTCAAATGATGCTTGATAGTTATAAGGAACTAGTGCTATGTAGTTTTGAATGCTTTAACTAGATAATAAATAAATAAATAAGGACATTACTTCTAATCCCTTCCTCTCTTCTTTGTAGTCTCTTCCAGCTGGCAGGTTTCATCTTTCAGCGAAACAAAAGCCCACCAGATACTACAGCAAAAGCCAGCACAGTATCTACGTTTCAACCAGCATCAATTGTCCCGCATCTACCCATCTTCTTACCGGGTGGACTCCAGCAACTACAATCCCCAGCCATTCTGGAATGCTGGCTGCCAACTTGGTGAGCAGAAAGAAAACTTGTCTATTTTTGTTTCATTTTTGGAGGGATGTTTTAATAAGAGCTATGGAATCACCCCTTAAAATACTATGAGTTCTCTGCTCATCCAGCTTTACTGACAATTGAATCCTCCTAGTTACTGTCTATGTTGGTACCTAGATAAATTACCTCAAACATGCATCTTACATGCAAGTAATTGTCTGATAAATGGAAATAAATTAATATTGTGGTTTGGGCTGACCTTCTCAAATGCAAGAGGACTTCAGAGTTCAGACTCTTGTCTGGAAGAGCTTCTCTCCCTCAAGCTGTGATTTATACGATATAAGAGAATTCTTTTTCATAAAACATTTGAGTTTTTGCATCCAAGAAGTCAAATGTGAAAATGTCCTTCCTTTAACTTGGTTCTACAAACAAGAATGTTGTTAACGTACTCAGTAAGTAATAGCACCTTTTTGGTTTTTTGTAAAAAAAATAGTTGCACTAAACTACCAGTCAGAGGGAAGAATGCTGCAACTGAACCGGGCCAAATTTAGTGCCAATGGGAATTGTGGCTATGTCCTCAAACCAAACTGCATGTGTCAAGGTAAGAAAAACGAACAAAATAAGTAGATCACTTACTGCATGAGGAGAGTGGGTGTGGATCCTTATTATAGTTTGTTAAAAATGCACTTCTGATCAAGAAGCAAATAAGCCAGAAGGTTTCTATAATTAAAGTCATCCCCAAAATTGCACTTATTTCACATTATGTGACTTCTCATTCTTACAGGTGTGTTTAATCCAAATTCTGAAGACCCACTGCCTGGTCAATTGAAGAAACAGCTGGTTCTAAGAATTATCAGTGGTCAACAACTCCCAAAACCACGTGATTCCATGTTGGGAGACAGAGGAGAGGTATGGAACACTGAGACTTTTAACAGATGGTTCTTGTTGGCATTGATTTAATGTTGCTGCTTTAGAACATATTTATCGTATGTGTCCATTTTTAGTATATTTTAAAGGTTTTACTCAAATATCTACTAAATTAGAAATTGTTCATATGAAGACCAGTGTTTAAAGTTCATTTTAGAACAGAAAAATAGAGTAGAACAGAGCAATGATCACAAATGCATACAGCCTGATTATTCTAAATTATGCTTTTATGATTTAGCCAGAGATCTCTCACCAGCATAATAATCTGTTACAGAAAGGCTCAGGACCAATAATTATTAAGACAATAATGTACAATGGCCCCATTGTGTCATGGGCCCATCGAGCGCCCTTCAAACCGGGACACATTGTCAAAGCTGTGTGCTTGAATTTCATCTTTTTCAATATTTGTTACTTTCTGTTTTCCAGATTATAGATCCATTTGTTGAAGTAGAAGTTATAGGCTTGCCTGTTGATTGCTTCAAAGAACAAACTAGAGTAGTTGATGATAATGGTAAGATTCTGTGGTTCTTAGGGGTTTTTTTTATAGCTGAAACATCTTCTTTCAGGCAAGTTTTGTTCATAAAGATACAAGTAGATGAAATTTGGTGCCCATTAGGGCAAAGCATTGACAGATCAATTTAAGTGTTCTTGATGTTAATCAGACTTGGGTCTTGAATTCTTCAACTGAGTTGGTGTAATGTTGTGAAGGTCTTGATGAAAACAGGTCTCACTGTGAGAAAGAAGGATATTTGGAGCTTGCTGTGGTCAAAAGAAAGTCAGGTTGGCCAAACACCTGCTGAAAGCAGGGCCAACTTTAAATAAGATCCGACTATGTTTCTTGCAAATTCTTGTGCTGTTGTGTCTTCTACTGAAGTGAGTGGCAGTATTGGATTTTCCAAGAAAAATGATCAAACTGTTAGGAAATCTAGAATAACATTGCATGTTTAAGCATTCCTTATGTAGGCAGTCTTCTTTTTTTCTTGCATGTTGTGAATGAAATATCTAAAAGCTGATTCCTTCATTCTGAGGTTTTAACCCCATGTGGGAGGAAACGCTGGTGTTCACAGTACACATGCCAGAGATTGCACTGATTCGGTTCCTTGTGTGGGATCACGATCCAATCGGGCGGGATTTCATTGGACAGAGAACAATAGCTTTCAGCAGTATGATGCCAGGTAAGACAGAAATGCTGACATCCCGAATCATTTGGCTGGGACTTTTCTCTGTGATAACTGAAGCTGCAAATGCTGGATTAATGTGTGTATGTGGCTCTACTGCAGAAATTCCCAGTTAGAACAAGAGCCTGGGAGTTTGGACCCGGAGTTCTCTGCCTTGGTCCACTACTGACTTATGGTGATGAAGACTAAATCAATTAACTCTGGGACTAGATTTTTAAAAACATAGGTGAGATTGTTAAACAGGATGGCTAAATATTGTGGATTTGGAAGACTGACATACAGAATCTTTACTCCTGTTATCTCATGCAGCTTTTTCCTCCATTTTCTTCACACCACTTTTTGAAAGACAATAAAGTTTTGATTTGTCTTATTGCTGTCAGTAATAGTTTAATATAGAATAGGTGTTTACCTATTCTAATGATGGGATCCAGATTATTACATGCCGTTTTCTGTCAGTGTCATATTTCTGTTTTCAGTTCAGTCTTCTTTCACTTTACAGCTTCTTCTGTGTATATTTTTCTTTTCTGTCAAAGTAAAGAAAAAGGTTTGTGTTTAAGATTGAAAACAAACACTCGGTCTCAATAAAATGAACTTGGTGGAAATGTGTGCAGTATTAATACTGGACTGCAAGAGAGAATGTGTCAAGTTTAAGTCACGGATTGACAGCAGCAATAACGGACATGAGGAAAAAACAGGACACGGCTTTTTTATAAAATAAAGGGCATAAGAAGAAATAGCAGTGAAGTTTGTAAGTGGGATGACTCGGGTCACTAAGTGTGACCAGGTGATGCGCAAGAATGGATACTTATTGCAGGCAGGAGCTGGGGGGAAAAGTGGTTAATTTCTTTTGCTGTTCACGAAAGGAAAGTCTCCAGATGCTCTTTGGATCATCTGCTTCAGCTCCTTCTCAGCTTTGGTGACTCTGTTTCAGGTTACCGACATGTGTACCTGGAAGGTATAGAAGAGGCATCCATCTTCGTTCATGTGGCTATTAATGACATCTGTGGTAAGGTGAGTGCCTTCGGTGTAAGCTAATACAGTTTGCGTATGTAAATGAACTGACGGGATTTCATATCACACCAGGGAAGCTGAATATCTTACAGGTCCTGGAGAATCTCAAAGCCAGTTTATACTCACTCGCAATGACAGGCTGAGCTTTCTCTAGTAGGAAGCTGTAATGGCATCGTGACAGCAGGAGGCGGCGTTGAATAGGCTGGGAATCCTGATGCCTTTTCTTGTGGTTCTGTTGGTGTAAGAGGAATTCAAACAGTTCTTAAAACAGCTTTTTTAATTGCTAGATTTTAGTAAGAAGGTTTATGGGATGAAACAGAGATAAATCCCAGGAAATCTTCGTTTTGTATTTATAGGAGGAAGTGCTGTTTCTGGAAAGACATTTTAGTTCAGTTCCTGCTTTTTTTTTGTTTGATGTCTAATGCAAAACCTTTAGGCGGGTATAGCTTCATCCTGACAGGGCTAGGAGTCTTGCCTGGAACTCCCTGTGATGGTGTTATGAATCTGTTTGAATTTAGCTCTACCAAGCAAGAGCCTTTAGGAACTTTAGGTGACAGAGAGGGGGTTGGTGTTGGTCTGAGCAGAACACAGCAGCCGAACAGTGTTTAATTTTGGCGACAGGGCCTGTCACAGAGAAGGGGCTGGCACCCAGATCCTGGTAAAAAGGCCATTTAGTCCCAGGCTTCAGGCAAGAGTGCTGGCAGGCTGCACATTTCAATGCTAAGATCTTCCCTGACTTTATTTTTGGGTTCAAGGGAACTGTATAGGACACAAGTCATGCCTGTTTTGACTGTGGGTAGGGATGCAGTTGTTCTCGGTAACCTTGCAAACACTTGCTGGCCACAGCCATTGGGACTGATTCAAACAGCTTTAAATTTTGTTATGGACTCCCTTGGAGTTCTTGTGTTAAGATCTATTGCTCTTTCTTGCATAGTTCTATCAAACTCTCCATGCTTCTAACAAGAAAGTCAGATAGCTCAGCCTCAGGAATTGAATTGATCTGACTAGTGACAGTGTCCCTCACCTGTGTCCTTTAATGAAAGCAGGTGTCTATTTGCTGTATGCATCCAGCAGAGAAGATGACTGCTCTGGCCAGCCCTACTCATCCTTTTTGTGAATTCTTCTTTTCTGTTCTGTTCTTAGTAAAAGTGATGGAGAATAGGCAGCTTATCCTCCTCTTCCCAGTGTTGTGAGCACTCATGATGCTACACTTGTTTGCTGCTTTCAGGTGATGTCCTCTGTGCTACTCTCTCAGTGCCATTGTAAGGATAGCAAATATTTAGAATCATAGAATCATAGAATGGTTAGAGTTGGAAGGGACCTTAAAGATCATCGAGTTCCAACCCCCCCTGCCATGGGCAGGGACACCTCCACTAGAGCAGGTTGCTCAAAGCCCCATCCAGCCTGGCCTTGAAGGGATGGGGCAGCCACAACTTCCCTGGGCAACCTGTTCCAGTGCTTCACTACCCTCACAGTAAAGAATTTCCTCCTAATATCTAATCTAAATCTCCCCTCTTCCAATTTAAAACCATTACCCCTTGTCCTGTCACTACATCTCCTGACAAAGAGTCCCTCTCCGGCTCTCCTGGAGGCTCCCTTCAGATATTGGAAGGCTGCTATGAGGTCTCCCTGGAGCCTTCTCTTCTCCAGGCCGAACAACCCCAACTCTCTCAGCCTGTCTTCATAGGGGAGGTGCTCCAGCCCTCTGATCATCTTCGTGGCCCTCCGCTGGACCCGTTCCAACAGGTCCATGCCCTTCCTGTGTTGAGGATTCCAAAGCTGGACACAGTATTCCAGGTGGGGTCTCATGAGCGCAGAGTAGAGGGGTAGAAGCGCAGAGTAGAAGGGGTAGATTTCAGTGTCCTTCATTGGAAGTCAAGGTCTGTAGCTCAGTGTCCCCTGGTAAATGGGATTTTTAAATAAGAGACAAACTGGGTCTTCCAGTCTTACTCACTGATTAGTTAATTCATCATCTTCCAAGTCACTGCTCTCGATAGCAGTGTTTTGTGAAAGAAACAACGTTCATAGTCTTTATGAATGCTTTAAGAGTTATCACCCCAAATCTTCTTTGGCAATACCACAAGGTATTATCTCTCTTTGGATCCTTACTTTACCTAGCCTTCCATAATTATTTGCTCTTACTGGCTTCTTCATGAGTAACTGCCTGGTGCTAGTTATAATTTGCAATAGGCAACATGCCCACTTAAGCTTTGGCAGCTATTTTGAGGACAGTAGATTTTCTTGGTAAGTGTTTTAAGCAACCGACTCTTGTGTATCAGGGTGTCTTCTCTTGTCCTTATCCACTAGCTACCAATCTTCTGAACTGATTTGGTTTTTTGATTGCTTTATTCCCTTTTCATGTTCTAAGTCTATTAGACATTCCTTATTGCTTCTTATGATCGTTGCAGTCTCTGTGAGTTTGCTTGTGTTAAGATGCTGGTGCTGTGCGCTGGTGTGATGAAAATACAAGGATTTGGAAGGAAAGCTTGTATGTGGGGTTTTTTAAAAATTTATAATTTTTAATAAACACTACTGAAAATATGAAACAAATATTCCACAGCCCTTTCTGGTTTGGTCTCTCTGAATCTTGCTCTGCTTTGATTTTTCAGTTAACAGAGTTCTGTTAAAACTAGAATTATTTCTCTGTTTCCACTCTTGTAATTGTGGGCAAAAAAATCACCACAGTTATCAGCCTGGTTTTACCCATACTTTATTAATCCAGATATTCTAATGCAACCTTTTAGGGCTTTTTTTCCCTCTCAGTAGCTTGAGTCTTAGATATTTTTTTTTTTACTTTAACTTGTGTTTAACTGAAATCTCTTTCTAGATTGCGCTGTTTCTTGGAAATGCTTTTTGTTTGTCTCTCTCTCTCTTCTGTAGCCTATTCATGTATTGCAGAATTTCTTGTGGGTTTCTAGATGTGCATATCTCTGAGATCCTCCCTCACTGTTATTTTGCCTTTGCTCTGTCTGTTTGTGATTTCAGTGGGCTTCTCTATGTCAAAAAAGTCTACTTTTAGAAGCAGAGCGTTTTTAGACGCCTTGAAGGTACCCCCTCCTGTCTCCGGGAGGTGTAGTGACCACCAACACACACCTGCATGCCTCTAACTAGTTGCTTCATTAACATCAATGTTTCCTTATTAGCATTTTGAAGCTCTTCAACTCATGTGACATGAATTGCAACATTTGACTTGGTCAGTTCTGTTGGGTCATTGATCAGCCAGAAATCCCTCCATGTATGAAGGAGATCCAGGATAAATTCCTCCCTTTCTCTCCTCTTTGAGTCTCTCCCTCTCCTGTCTGTTCTCTGTCGTGCTACAATTCAAACCACGTCTTTCACGTGGAAAAGAACATTAACAGGGAATTGTTTGCTAAATTGTGGGAAAGCCTCTTGTGCTGTTTTTCGAGTTTGCTTAAAGAATGAAATAGCCCTGTAAAAGCTGGGCTTAGAAGCTGAAAGCGCATGTTCTGGATCTCCGTCAGCTCTCTTTTTTCTCCTTTTCTTTAAACTTTTTTTTCCTAAATTAACCAAATTTGTCTTTGGGTTCTTGAATCACTCAAGCATTGATTCAAGCAATAGTGGCTTAACAACGATGCACCAAATAAGCTAGAATGATACCTGGGGCCCTGCACTGCGTGTCACCCATCCCATCAGTGCTGCTCTTTTATTTTTCTTGGATGTTATTTGTGTGTGTGTATGTATGACAGTTTTTTTTCTGGGTTTTGCAAATATTTGTGTTGTCTGATTTTTATAGCAATAAATTCGTGTACTTGCCAACTTGCCTCAATTGGAGCAGAATGCTTTTTGTCCCTTCACTCCTTACCAGATGCAAAATCTTGTTTTGAAGCTTTCTAGTGAAAATGAATCCACAATGATGCAAGCAGACTGTTCGATAGTTTGGCTTTCACAGGAAGTTTATTAATATTTATTGTATTTCCTCTACCTTTTATGGGAAAAAGCAATCCCTACCTTCTTCATCTTATCCTGTATATATGTTTAAAGGCCATTTTATGTCTCTTTTTAATCATCTCCTCCTCACACTGGATCTTGGCCTGTGGTAACTAAACTTCAGTCAATTAGAGCCTGAAATAATATTCCGAGTGCTTTCACTGGGCTTTGTGTCAGACAAATGAACCTCATTCCTGTGTGCCAGGTTGCACAGGACACTCATGAATAAAAGCAGCTTTTAACCCAGGCTTACCCTACAGTGCAGTAATATCTGCCCCTTAAGTCCTACAAAGAAAAATTTGAAATGCGTGAGCGTGCACTCGGATACTTTGGGGTGAAAGACAGATTTAAATCAAAGACAGATTTAAATTGTGATTTAAATGAGACATTTCTGTGCCATTGTTTGGCACTGCAGAAATGTGACCTCACGTGACATCACAGGGTAAAAATGGAACTGACAGCAAGTGCCACTGAGCATGGATGCTGGTCAAATTTTATCAGGGGTTTCTTACAATGCATTTTAATCACAGGCTTCTGTATTCTATTTTTATGCTACAGCTACTAAAGAGAGTCTGGTCGAACTGGGAAATAAAGGGAACAAAGGAGGAGCAGTAGGTTAGAAGGGAAGTACCCCTTTCTCTGCTTTAAGTGATTTCTGTGTCCGAGGCTATGAACAGAGCAGAACCAGCACCCTCTGTCAGGCATCAGTCTGTTGCTGTAAAAGTTGGCAAGTACACCTGGAATGTTCACAGGAATGCTGAAACTCTGGCTCACTGAAATGTAAATCCGTTGTATGATGGTGGGAGATTTATGGTGGTGAATATATATGTTTAATGCTTAAATAAGTACTGAAGTATATGAAGCACTTTATTATCACCCCGACTAACTTCGCTTGTTTATAGTGTGTTTCTTCAGTGATGGAAACAGACATGAGTGTCTTTGGATAAGTGTTGTGTGGTAGGAAATGATCAAAATGTAGGTACACAGGTAGAAAGCAGAATATTTGATGATCGTTTGTTGTGCATATAGTTCAACTGCTATTCATGACAGTGCTCAATTCAATTGGAGTGTAGATCTAAAGAATGTAAATCTCCATTTGAAGGTCCGATTTATTATTATCTGTTTTAAGTCAAGAATAGTCTTTAGCTTAAGAGGTCACCATCAGTTTCTGTAGCCACCTCATTTTGCATGACAAAGAAAATTAAAATGATTTTAGAGTAACTTTTTAAAATCGCTACCATTTCTATGGCTTGGTTTGTGGTTGCTTTTTTAAAATTTGTTTTCAGTTTCTTCCTCTCATTTACTCAGAGCATTCAATTTTGTTCCAGAGCTAGGACCTCTGTTACATGCCACAAATTTCTTGTCCAAAGTACGAGTTCTAGTCACTATTTCTAGTTTAAGAGAAAGGAAAAATTAGATTTGACAGCATCTGATGTCCAGTTCTGCCTAAGTATAATGTCCTGAACAAGGTGGATAATTCAGCTCTGTGTTTCCAATTTAACTGAAATCATTATAAATTCTAAATGGCCCAGTCTTGATGTATTTAAGTTTGCAAAATTGCAGCTGATTTATTTTATTGAAAACCATGTGTAACATGCGTAAAGTATTTCCTTTTTTTTTTTTTTTTTACTTTTTCATTATCTGATGTTTATAATTATGTTGTAAGTAGTTCTATGCTAGTAAGAAAACTATGACAAATACAGAGATAAGCCTGATTGGAAAATTTTACCTAAAAACATAGTTGAGCAAAAAAGACATGAAATTTTGCAAAGCTGCTGTTACTGATTTTTTTCATTTTTAATCTCTGTCCTATTCCTGGTTTAGTTCTTAGGCTGATGGTAGGGATATGGCAGGAGACTCTGTATGTGCGTGAATATCTGAACTGAGCGTTTGTACGTGAGTTCCTGTGCCCAAAGGAAGAGATTTGCGTTTTCTATTAAGGACTTTTTCTTTTTTTTTTTTTTTTTTTTTTTTTTTTTTTTTTTTTTAATTTTCCAGGCCAAACAAGCTCTGGGTCTAAAAGGCCTGTTTCTCAGAAATCCAAAGCAGGCCTCTCTGGACAGTCATGCTGCTGGGCAGCTTCATCGCAAACATTCCTTTAGCAGCCACATCTTGAGACGGACAGCCAGCGCACCCACCAAAAGCCAGAAGAAGAACAAGAAGGGCTTTCCTGAAATTGCTTTTGACTCAAAAGACAACAGCTCTGAAGGGGCCGGCGAAGACCGGGAAGTGGAAGCTGCTTCACAGCCCCGCTTTGAGCAAGAGCCAGAAAGTGCTTCTCTGTCACCAGCTCCCAGAGATGGTGCCAGTGGGGAGGTACATGGCAAGCTGTTGAAAGGTAAGGCCCATAGTTCTCGTAAAGCCAAAAGCCAGAGTTGTGCTCAAGGGGGTGCTGCTTTCAGTGAACCCATACAGAGGTCTAACAGGGTCCGGCTTCAGGAGCACCAGAGCGAGAAGCAAAGTGTCTTTGCACGCTGTGCCATCAACAGCTCTGGTAGGATTGGAGTGGCCACCAATTGCATGAAATGTATGATTGGTTCCAAAGAAAGCCCAGATCTAGAAAGCGAGTGGAGTGACCATCCTACCAGGCCTATTGCTAAAGATATACTTCACCATGACCAGTATAGCAGTATAACTGGAGAAGAGAGGTTAGAGCTAAAAAACTGGGGTGTTAAAGGTCAGCCCATGCGGCAATCAGATTTGCAGTCTTGCAGCAGCCCTGGAACTGCCGATGATTTAACAAGAAGCACCCAGTCTTTTGTGACCCCAGGGAAGAAAAATCTTGAATCTAAATGTCATGGAATAAAGGCTCATTCCCGGCAGCGGTGGCAGTGCCAATCAGGTGGCAAGTATGGAAGCACTGTCAACTTGGTTGCAGCCAGCAATGGCTCTATATCCTCCAACTCCAGCAGTCTAGAAAGCCTTGGAAGCCCAGAATTCCCCAAGCGCTGGCCTGAAACTTCTCGAAGGCAAGTGGGCACCCTACAGAGGGAAATGAATGCCTTGTTCGTTCAAAAATTGGAGGAAATTCGAAGTAAATCCCCTATATTCTTTACTGGTAAGACCAGATTTTCTTCACCCTTCTCCACCTTAGATCACATCATTGTCACAGCTTCCGCATAGCATCTTTACGTAGAAGTTCCTGTATGTTGTTTTGCTATCAAGAGCTCTTTTCCTTTATTTTTGGCAATGATAGAAAAAAAGTCTGCATAAATATTTTTATTTAGTTTTTTCCTAGACGTGTCTGGTTTAGATTAGTGCTTTCCATGCCTAGCTAACCATCTGCAGTAGTAAAGCTGTCAATAGTCCATGAATGCTTGGGTTGGTTGTTCAGGGTTTTTTGTTTCCTTGTTTTTTCTTTGTTGTTTTTGTTTTGTTTTGTTTTGTTTTTAGTGAATGTGGTATGATACTAAGTAAATTTTAAGATCCAAACCAGAGCATTAAGAAGAGCTTGAATATGGGAAACCCATATTAACAAACAATATTTCCATTATCGGTATTTGAGTTTCACTGAGGAATAACCACATCAGCAATGACAGCTGGTGTGCACTCTGCTGACAAGAAAACCACTTCCTTCTCAAAATACTTGCATAATTACCACCATCAGTTCAGGGATTACTGGATGGAATTCTCTGGTCTGGGTTATTCAGGATATCACACTTTATGAATATAGCAGACCAGTTCTGGGTTGGAACTAGATGATCTTTAAGGTCCCTTCCAACTCTAACCATTCTATGATTCTATGATTCTGGTCCTAAATGTATAAATCCCCAGTATGCAAACATTTATAGATGTGCTTAATTCTACATACATGATTTGCCTGTGACCTGAGGTAAAGAAGCAAGGGATGTGACCCGATGTTACTTTCATGGGCCAGGCTAGGGGTGGCCTGTTAGCATTTCCCAATTGCAAAATAAAACTTCTCCATTTAAAGAAAGGCGCCTTAAACTACAGCATTTTATGGTTGTTTGAAGCCAGGATTATGCATGTGGTCACAGACCTTGTGACTCTATCTATACCCATGAACTATACATTTGTAAAGATGGAAAATAGGAACAGAAGCAATCAGGGTATATATTTTAATAAGGAAACTGGCTTTTTTTCCTCCTGATTTGGCAGGAAGGGGAGGGAAAGGAAGAGATTTTGATAAGACTTTCTCTGTTTCATAGAATTATGAAGGGGAAGTAAAGAAATACAGCTTTTGTCTCTGACTACAAGATCCCTTCCCTCCCCCCTTAATTGTCCAAGAAATTTGAACATTGATGGTTACATTTTCAGAAACAGTTAAGTGACCTTGGTGCTCGCAATACATAATCCCTTTTTTAGTAATATATTCTGACTGCTCACCTATAGTGGGCTTCTCTGAGAGCCTCATACAGAAATTTAAAATATTCTATTTGTTTAGTTAATTTAATCTGGTTGGGTGTTTACAGTTTCTCTTTATTTCTTTTTTTTTTACATCTTTTTTTCCAATATCTCTTTGAGCTTTTAGGAAAATACCAGGACGATAGGAGGGGGAGGGAAGAAGTTTGTTGGTTCCCATGACTTGAAATGAATCCAAAGCAGCAGAACTCTTTCTATGCCTAAATTATTGGCATTAGGCTTTTCATAAGCTCTGAGTAGTGTGACATGTGAAACCATTTCCCAGTATCAGTGCCAGCTCCCCCGCCAGCCCCCCAAGTCACTAAATAAATATTGTGATATGCTTGAAATTTGATTAAATCCATCTGACTTCTCAAGCATGGAATCGGCAAACCTTTAAAATGGTGAAACAGTCACTTGGACTGGATGCTGATGATCCAGGGACAAACACGATGTTTGCACAAACAGCACGCTTTCCCCATCCGCCTGCTATTTTACTGCCTTGGGCCAAGAAACCAAGGAAACCAATAACGTTAGCCTAATATGGCTGCGTTTCATAATTAACATTCTGTTGATGGGAAGTACCGCAAGGATGGGACAGGAAACTATAGTCTCTAGTTGTCCCCTTTATGGCAACGGCATTAAGGTTTCCAGTATTGTGCCTTCTAAGTGTGCCTTAATCTGTGCTGATGGATGGCCCCGCCTGGGTGGGGAGAGGGAGATCTCATTAGTCTGATCAGCTCTGGCCTCCTCCTGACACTCCTCCCGATACTGAAAAGTCTGCTGTGTTGTGAATGGTGGATTTTGCTTATGGCACATGTGCCTTCTCCCCTTCTAACGCTCCCAGCTAATGGAATATTGCCCATTGAACAGCTGTCTCCGTTGTTAACCGTCTTGTCACTACGCTGGATTGGAAATACTGGTGCTGAAGGGAAAGGCCCGATATTTCCTTGGCATTTTTTGATTATGAAGATGATTTTTTTTTTATAGCATTAGGAAAGGGCTTTGGAGAAGAGGAGGATAGCTGCCATTCCCCACTCCAGTGGAGTGCATTTCTTGAACAATAGCAAAAATTGCCTTTTATTCTTCTATGATAAAATAATGGACTTAATATCTGTCCATTTATGGATTCCATTGAGTGCTCTGGTTGGTCGGAAATTCTTAGGATCCTACAAAAATGTGTGAATATTTCTGTCTGTTTCCCTTCCCTCCCTCAGCACTAATTTATCCCGTTATCTGCACCTGCCTTCCCTACATTAACTGGATTTTTCCTCTGTTCTGTCCTATTATTCTACATGCACACTCTCTCTCACTAGTTAAGAACTGAAAGGACAAGCAAGTCAAAGGTAACTGTCTCCTGAGTGTCACTGAGTCAAGCACCTTGTTGCCCGAAGTCCCGGTTTTTGTTTGTTTCCTGCCTTATAATTATCTGCTCCCATATTCTTGAGGTTGTTGTCTGGCTTAGCATTGCTTTGCTGGTTCTTGAATGCATGTTTGCATTGTGGTTTGGAGATGTGGGAAATAGTCCTTTTGGCATGATTGCTTTGGCTCTTAGGGTACAGGTAATAAACATTGCAGACGGATGGAGCATTTTCTTCAGGGAATTGGTGGCTGTAGTGACTCTTCAGGATTGTGCTGTCAGCCTGGTGTTCGTGAGCCATGCGTCCCTGTAGTTTTGTGCAAAAGAAATTGCAACCTTTTTTCAGAAAACAAAGTTCTTCTGTTTAAACTTTTTGTTTTGTTCTTAAAAGACACTTTGACTCCATTCCTTTGTATGTATATAGATCACTTCATTTGTAATCTACTCCCAAAGTCCTGTGCTGCTTCTCTTCTGAGTAGTTGTTATTGGGATCATACCTGTTGGTTGGGCCATGGCGTTCCCATTATTATACATGGTCTGATCGTGAACTCATAAACTGACATGTTTGAGTGCTGGAAGGAAGGAAAAGAGCAATTCAAGTGGCGCTGGATGGTGGAGCAAGAAAAATTAGTTGATCAGAGGGGATACAAGGACACAAATCGATGGGTACAGTTGTTTGAATAATATAATCAGAAAAGTAATATGGTGCTACTGTGCATGGACTGGGGTTTTTTTTGAAAGCAACAGGGCTTTTGGGCAGCTAAAACTGAATAAGCAGAAGTTTTTGCTGCTTTTAGCCAAATGTTTGAACTCATAAGGTATTTTAAAAATCCTGATGAATATATGCAACTGCTACCTTAAAAACAAAATGATAACACATAAAGATTAAATCTTCAGCTAGACTGCAATTTGTAATAGCTAATTAATCCTGTATCTCTGTTTTTCTTGTTTCTTTCTTTTTCCTATCTTTTCATGTCTCCCAAGTAGATGTCCGCCATTTCTCAATACAGAGGTCAGTCACTTCTTTATGCAGCCTAGAAACTATCACTGAGGAGCCTGTTATTGCCAATGAAACCCATCACAGCAGCCCTTTCTTCCCTCTACCCGTTACTCCTTACAGTGATTCTGAAGAAGGGTCTGTGTCTGACCATTCCACCGAATCTCGATCAGAAGCAAGCAGCGCATCCAACCAGCCTCAAGAATCTCTACTCACTCGAGAACAAAGAACAAATCTGGCTGCAGAAGACCAAGCGCAGGGAGTCGCAAGAGCAGCTGACACAAGTTTAGCAGTCCAAGATGAGAGGACAAGTGTGGCAGGGTGTCTCCAAGAAGCAAATGGTTGGACACAGGCATGTGGTAAAGCTGAAGATCAGTCTGGGTTGGTGGCGCATCCTCAGAAGGGCTGGCTGGTAGTGGCAGCAGGGAGGACTGATACCCAACCTGCTGAAAACTGCCAGAAGGAAAATGACCAGCCAGGTCAGGTATTATCAGACATGAAAAGCACCATTGAATCCGAAGGCCAAAAACTCGGTGCAGCAGCTGTTCTACTGCAGCAAAACAATGTTATTAACAGCACACAGACAACTTTGCCTCCAGATACGCTCCAGAAAGCCCAGGCTGCACAGGCTCTACCTGTTTCTGTTTCTCAGATGAACTCTTACATGTTAGTAAGACGGTCAAAGAGCGAAGGACTGAAGATGTTGGACTCCTCAGCCTTAATAAAAATTCCAAGTAGCCTGTCTCCAGCAGCAGAAGTATACTTTGATGCCACTGTTAACGACCGGATCTGGAGCAAGCTAGATTGCAGCAATCATCGTGACAGCATGTCTTCCTCTTCCAGCATGTCCTCCAATGACACTGTGATAGATCTCTCTCTACCCAATCTAGCTCGCAAAAGCCTCCCAGATCTTGGCATCCGTCATGAAAATTTTGAGCCCCTTGCCATAAGAAAGGGTATGCGCCCACGATCCGCTACGACATCCAGTAATGAGATGCCAATGGTGAGCAAGAGCAAATCCAATCCTAACCTGAGGTCCGGCCAGCTTCCAGCAGATGAATTGTGCCCCCGTCCTCTTGCCAGGAGCCCTCAAGATGCTTTCTCATCCATTCCTAGAAGGCACACCTGGAACAGGCTGTACATGGAAAGTCTCAGACAGTCTTCTAACAAATCCAAAGCACAGGATATGGTTGGGAACAACCAGGCAAAATCCAAGAGTCTTGGAGACCTTACCTCTGATGATATTGTGTGCACTTTCGAAAGCAAATACCGTAGCATCAGCAGGAGTTTTGTCACTCGGTCAATGCGGGAGCAGCGCCGCTCTTCAGGCCTGAGATCCTCAGTCAAATCCCAGGATGAACTGACTGAGCAGCTAAAGAAGCTGACAGCCTTTCAGCAGGAAAACGATATCACTTCCCCTATCAGTCTTGATCCAACTGAGTCTGAAGAGGAAGGGGAGAGCTTGGGACTCCTCCGCAGGTCTTCATCTCGCAGTCAGAGCCGGGTGCGGTACATCGCCAACAGGGCCAAGCAAGCTCAGGAGAGACAGCGGCTGCAAAGCCTGGGCCAGCTCAGCGGGAGCCCCATTGAGGAGAGGGGAAATCCGGAGGGAGCCTGCAGCGTTGCTAAAGCAGGTTGTATGGATGTAGCTTCTCCTGCCGTGTTTACATCCCAGCCTAAGAACCAAACGGACTATAACGCTGACACAGAAGTCTTCTTTATGCTGAAACTGTAATTCTGGGGAGCACTGAATAAGGCAATGTTTACATTCCTGTCAAAACAGAACACAGTGACCTGAGAGGCACAAAATATCCTCATGTGGCTTAGTGCTTCCTGGCCTTCCCTTGTCTGTAAGGGAACTTTATATCGTGACTCCAAAAGAATAGATGAGTGTTAAATTTGTCAGCGGTTTGTGGAAACAGAACAATCAAGTGAAATCAGCAATTTAACATTTTTACAGTCCTAATGATCTAACCTCCTTTGGTTTTTTTAATTATGTTTTTCCCAGCCTCAAATTTGGCCTCCTTTCTGTGTGACCACTTCTTTGCATTTGCAGTTTGCTCTGTGCAAATCTCATGTTCTTTACTAATTTCAGTAATTGCTTCTTATAATAGGTAAACATCTATGTGATGTTAACGACAGCTAAGGTAAATTTTGCTCTTACCAGTTGTGGATCTGGGAAAAGAGGCTGGATTTAAAATCATGCTCCCTGTTCTGTTTTATCTTTTGGAAGAATTTGAGGCCTCTGAGGGTGTTTTCTCTGGGAAATACTCAAAATTGCAGTGTAATTGTTTAATGAATTAATAATGTAGTAAAGTTCATCTCCGATTGTGGACCTGCTTATTTCAGTGAAAATCCATATTGTCTCACTCTTTGAATACTACGTTCCAAAGCAATGCTTTTTTAAACCAAGCTTGTTTATATATATAAATATATATACCTGTGTGTGTCTGCACATATATGTACACATGCACACACTTAAACTGAACTGTGACTGTTCCTTGTCTCAAAACATAATCTGTGGGAATGAGACAGGAGAGAGAAGGGAATTACTAAAAATAGACAGGAAATATCTTCTGAATTTAATTCAGAAATGGCTAAAGAGCATGCTAGGCTTTTCTTGAAAACAGCACTCTCCCTTCTTTATGGTATTTTAACAATGCTGCTGTACATAGCACTTTTTGGATGAATTTTACTATTTCTGTATTGCACTGCCATGCAAAGTTTTCAATGATATGTTTTAAAAAAAGAGATATTTAATTTTTTTAGATGGACATATTTAGAATTAAATACTAACCTAAACAGAATAATAATTTTTCCTCCCCGTTTTTTTTACTTTTTATTTTTAGGGATGTTATCCCCTCCAGTTATTATGTCATTTATTATAGATGTACATTTTATCAGTGATGGAGAAGAATGTTTACTGAGATGCATTTTAAAGAGAAACAGAGGTTTAATTTTATTTCAGGCTGCATAGAGTCCCTATTATTGAGAGGATATTTTGCTTTTGTTTGTAATGATTCTTTTGTGTATGTTGCAAAATCTAAAAATTTGTTTGTAAAACCACCTTACACTACTAAAATAAACATATTTAACCTTCCAGCTGTTGACTCTTTAGCTGTAACATAACACTTTTTCTATGCGGTCTAGAAGTTTGTGGTATACAAACAAGGTTAATTCTATTTGCTTTGTTTTAAACATTCCTTAGTGGATAACATTTAATTTTACTTTTTTTTCAGAGTGGTAGCCACTTCAGATCCAGCTCAGATTTTCTCAGGCCCACCAAACCACATGCAGGTACTGGTAGGGACTGGCATCCTGTTGTTGTGTGATACACAACACCTGGATTGTTAGGAAGCGATGTCTTTGGCAGCCAGCGATGGCTCTGTAGATGAAAATTCTAGGGCAACTCATGTAATTAGCAGCCAAACAGACATAATCGAAGGACCTAATTTATTCTTTTACAGCTCTGCAAGTAAGATAGATAGCCCTGTTTCATCGCTGAGGTTGTTTAAAGTCTGGCTGAAAATACTGCAGCTAAAATGTGGTCTTCACCTGTCTCATTCAAAAATATCTTCTCTTCCTGTCCCAGCAAAGTGCATCATGAACATGCATGTTAATGAGTTCTTACTCTCTCCTGAGGATCGGTCAGTTTGCTGTGGATTTCAGGGCTAGAAAGGAGTTCTGGGTTTCTAATTTTAGTATCATTTGGCCACAAGCATTTAAAGTCTGAAATATCAAAATGTAAGGCTAACTGTAGCTAGTGATATCATTGTGACATGGAGATAGGGGCTGGGAGGGGTTAAATTCTCTGACTAAATCTTTTCAAAAGGTCTTCAGTATGTTTTGTCTAAAAATATTCTCTCAGTTTTCCATCCTGGCTCAGATCTTCGTTGCTTGTCTTCATAGTTTGGATGAGAGGCCCTTGAGGTTTGTGCAACAAAGGTTTGGAACATGCACTGAAGTAACCCTGCAATATCATTGCAGTCTCTGAAGGAAAAAAAGGTAAATCAGCAGCAGAAATGTGTGATCTGCCAAGATTAGTCTCACATTGTGTCTTAACACAAAGCAAATTTCATTAACATTCTCTAGACGAAAAGTCACTCTGTAACACTTTAGTCTTGGGCTGAAAAGCTGCAGGGACTTGCTGCTTTTTTATCTTTAAAGCAAGAAAGAACATGCAACTTGACAGCTTTAGAAAGTTAATGTTTAAAGGGTCTATTTGTGTCTTTTCAAAGACCCAAGTTTCACAAGCAGATTATTTTTATCTTTAATTGATTAAGCAATACTTGTTAAATTAATGCACCTCACAGAAGGCAGTATCATGTAGTATTTCAAAATGTTTTTGTTCAAATTTTTGAAAAACAGTGTCTGACTTTAACTTACTAGGCTACATGTGAATTTTGCTCTCCTGCTTCCAAATTAATAGTAACTACCTTTACAGCTTGTGTTATACCACATAAGGGCATTAATTATGTGTCCATTTATTGCTATGAATGAAATTTATTTCATGGTACCTACGCTGTTGAGTGGCAGAAGCTTACTAAGCACTTTTGCTCTTTCATCTGATCTTCATCGAGGAAGAGGAAAGTTGCTTACTCAGATCTTCTCAGCAGGCAGGGTGCTGTCTGAAATGGTAAGGAAAGCAATAAAGATTCGGTAACAGTGGAGCCGAGGTTCCGAGCAGCACTGATTTCCCTGTTATGAATGCCCCACGGCTCTTATTCTCTTTATGATCTTCTCACCAATCAAGATGAATAAGAAGATTCCCCCTCCTCCATGTGAAATTGCGGGCAGATGCAATGGGAGACAGGTTGAGCATGAAACCACAGTGGGCAGTGTGTGCCATCTCCTAAGGTAGTGACATTCACTTTGCGGTAATCACTGCTTGCCAGATAGTACCTGCAGATTTGTACTAGAATGGCTGTACAACAGACTTAGGAATCCATAGGAGGCATCCAAATCCAGGCACTTGCTAATATGGCACAATGTTTGTTTGCTCCAGCAGGATGTCGTGCAATAGAACTAAAGCCTGGCAGGTGTGAAGGAGTTCAGAAAGGCAGTTGAAATCATTGTTCTTCAAGAAGGTCAGTGACTGAAAAGTGACCGAGATAGGTCTGATGGTCTGACAAACAGCTGACTGAGGATGGGGAGAGAAAGGCAGTGAGAGCAGGGGGGTTCTACTAACGTGTGAGAACCCTTCCTTGGCTCATCTGTCAATCAAATCGATAACACTGCCTAGAGAAAGCCCATTTTGTATCTATTCCTGCTGACTTGCACAAAGACAGTACATATTCCCTTTCCCAGAGATCTTCCATGTTTTTCAGTTCATTAAACTGTAAGATTAGAAGTCCAAAGTTTCCAAATTACAAGCAGTGTATTATACATGGCTGGATTTGGGATTTATGGTCTGTATTCCTCCAATTTGGTGTTTAAGAAAAATGATAATGAACATTTGATTGTATCTTTAAAACCTGATTTTGTCTGTGCTGAGATGCTTTCAGCTGCTGGTAGTTGAGCTTATCAGCCCTTGTTAGCTGCCAGCTGTGAAAAATCACAGACCATAATGTGCATCTTACTAAAGCCTAGAAAATATTAATGAAAAGCAGCTGGAAACCTCAGCTTATTGGACTTTTGCAAACTTCCCTCTACATGCAGCCCTTTGCTAGAATCTCTAGGGCATAGCTATCAGTTGAGAATGTGAAAAACAAATCACATTCAAACTACCAAAGATTGTACCTGGAAATGAACCTGTAGCCAGGTCAAAGCCTCAGAGAAATCCTAGGTGAGTAGATCTTGCTGGATTCTTTTTCTGTTTTGTCCTATAGAGAGGATGTAATTATCCTCTGCAACGTATCTTAGCATCTTGCCATAATTTATATTGCAAGAATGATTTATGCCATCTGGGGTCTGAAGTGCATTAAAAGTGACCTAAGAACTAATTGCAGTGAGCTATGAGTCAAGCCCTTGAACTCTGTTAGGGCAAGCTTCACCAAATGCAATCTTCTAAGAATTTTTTATTGAAATTTAAGCAATTTTTGACTCTGCAGAAGGCAAGCTGTGTTGATGTTTAAGAATTGATTTACTCAGTGGCAAGTATAGAAAAAGCTTAGGGAAGAAAGCCAAGATGTGCAAGCTGCTGGAGAGTTTCCCGTCTTAAACAGCGCTTAAAGTCAAGTAGGGAGTAAATTTTTGTTTCTTATTTAAGTGTGGACATGTTCCAGCTCCCCTGCAGGACGAGCTCTAATAGTCTGCTCTGCTGAATTCCTGTGAAGGCGCTTCTTTGTTATTACGGTGCCTTGATGTGTGTATTTATAAATGACCTGGCCCAACACAATCAGCCACTTGGCAGCGTTGTACTTTAGCTCACTTTTGAAGTGAAACTAGTAAGTGGACGGATGAAGGGAACAGGAATTTCACTTCTGTACCTCTCTATTAAACAGAACTGTACGATCCAGAGAGGAGTTTAATGGTTTACCTTGAAGCTCAGGCCTTCCTTCAGCTGTCTAGGCATTGCATGGAAGTACTAGATGTATGTAACGGTTTAGGGGTTTTTTTGGTGTTATAAATGAGTCCTCAGGTGATCTCCTGAGACAGTCACTGAGTGGAGAAAATCTCGAGCAGCTTACACTATGGATAGACAGGAGATATGGGCACAGCTCGATAGGACACTATTCTAGAGAGACATTCACAGGACCACACAGCAGGCCAGTAACAGTATTTTCTGAGTCTCAATGTAGTATTCAGCTGCTGGACTAAACTGCTTCCAAATATTTTTTGCTGGGTGTAGTCTTCTCCTCTCTTTCCCAAAGCCCAAGGTGCCCCTGGAGTCCGCAGGAGGAGCTGGCGTGTTCTGCAGAAGCCCCTTAGCCTGGCTCCTCCCTCTCTTTTATGGTTATAACAGCGGTGAATGCCTGTGCGCGTTCAGTGTTCCAGCAGTTCCATTGTGCCCGTTCATCGAGTTGCTTCTGCTGGTGCCCAGTCAGACAAACAGAACTAGGAGAGGCTGAAGGAATTGCTGTAAGTGAGCTCCTGCCTTCAATCACTGCTCTTCTTCTTCTAGATGACAAGGATCAACGCCTGTGTGCAACAGGCTGTCTCCTTCCTACCTGATGGTTGTTCACCTTTTCTGCTGTTGTTTTAATACCGATGCTGCCTTCAGCACGCGGAAGACTGGCTGAGGAGTAATGTTGTCTTTTTTGTTTACGTTCTGAAAGACTGAAAACCTTCTGGGGAGTGAGAGCTGATTCCAGCAAAGTAACTTTTAAAATCCTTAGTTTGTTTTGCTGTAAAGCCAGCACGCGAGAAAATTGTGGTACCTCCTCAGGTAGATGCTGAATGGATATTGCAATGGTTAATTTGAGCGGTGTCTAAGGAACTCTACACACTGGCAGGCACTAACCCCCTCTGTCCTCCCATTATTCTCTCTCTAACTTATTCCATTTGCCCTTAAATGGCTCTAGTACTAAAAGAGAACTAAGAAAGTTTATTAGCTTTTGTGAAAACTCTTTTTTGCACATATTTACACTCTATTTGTTTAGTCAGCAGCGAGTGTGTTAACAACTCTTTCTATTCAAAGTGATGCAAGCAATATAGTCCCAGCTCCAATTAGCTCTTCTTGAAGGATGCTACTTGAAATAAAGATAATTTTGTAGTATGTACCCAATTTTAAGGGAAAAAGTAGCAATAACTTACAGGTTAAATCTACCAGGAAAACCACTGTTCCTCACTGGCTCAGCCTGCAGACTGCTGCTGCTTTTCCTTTCTGTGCCCTGCTAGGTGATTTAGCTGCTCGGTTCATGTGCTGCTCTGGCACAGAGGATCCAAATATTCCCATTTGGAAGTGTTTTTTACAACAACAACAATAGCAAAAGACAGCATTTAGATTTAACCCAGAAAGAATCTTCTGTGTAAATTTTATTCACCTTCTCTTATTAGGTGAAAAATGTAGAGAAAAATGAGTGAGGGAAACTGCTGAGCTGTGATGCCAGGGGTTTTCCCAGGAGTGTAGGTTTGGGGAAAAATTTGTAAAAGTTGATGAGTTAAGATTAACTGAAACCAGTGTTCTCTGAGCATCAGTCAGAAGCAAGTAATGCCATACGTAGGATTTTGTTGCTGACATAGTCTCCTAAATGGTAAGTTTTCTTGGGCATTTTTAATGTTTTTTATAGTTTCAGGGGTAATGGTGTCCTGAACCTTGTTTGACACCATGACAACAAATACAACCAAAAATATCGTGGAGCTTGAGGCTTACTATTACCTGGCATTGATTGTTTTTCATAGTTGTTGCTGCTTTACAATGACAAATGTACAATTAATTCAATATTTTAATGCAGAAATTTTGTTGCAGAGTTTGAAATGAAAAAAGTGTATAAAATATGCTGGTTTTCACCCTCTTCCTCCCTCCCCCTTTTTCCTTGTTCAGTTAAGAGCAGGAGATTGAGGCAAAAGAGGGCTTCAGAAACAGTTTCTCCTGTCTTTTGATGCAGGGTGAAACAGCTTTGTTTTAGATCATTTTGGTGCAAAATGATCAGATATTTCATGTGGTTCAAATGAAATAAACACCTTTATTTATTTGTTCATTTAGTTCCAACCCAAACGGAAACTGAAATTAAGGTTTTGTTTTTAAGCCCCCCCAAATGACAATCTCCTGGAGGAGGCTGTTTTATTGGTATCTCAACTGGCTACTGAAATTTCTTTAATGGCACCTTCCCATTTCTCAGAGTATAATATCCTGGTACTCGGGAGTTCGTTTCAGCTGTGTCCTTTCCTCCCCCCAACCCGGGGGGGTGTGTGTGTCCCTCGTTACTGCACCCACCTACACCTGCCTCTCGCCAGAGCCTGCCCACCGTTGTGGCACCCCTCTCCTTTGGGGGAGAGCCCACGGGAAGAGAAACGGGGCAACAACCAGTGGATAAATCTACTTTATAGGTTGGTCACATCCCTTTCACTGCAGGGAAGCGTTCACCAGAAACTTTTCTTTAGTATTTGCTCTGGCTGGTCTCCACAGTGACTGTGTTTTCACCTGGAGACCTTTGTTTGAATGGGGACTCTTCAGGATGAGAGTGCAGAAAATCCAGGACATGCTGATTTTAACCCAGCAATGAGGACCTGTAAGACCAGTTTTAACTACTTGCCTTTCATCTCTAGCAGGGAGTTTCCTTTAGAGAGTAGATATTTCTGCTCCAATGGACAAAGGTCTTCACTTCACGTTCCGTGTGATTACAACCGTGCTGCTCCTGAGAGGATCAAGCCAGGCAGGTGAGAAAAATGATACAAAAATACAGGCTGCATCCAAATCTGGTTTTGTTCTTCTTTACAGAGTGGTAATTCTTTCAGTCTTTAACTGCTAGTGCTTACAGGAATTTGTTTTAATCTTAAGAATTTGCTTTCAAATTGGTTATTAAGGCATCACCTGGGCCCGCTTTGTTGTTACAGCTTGTGATAGTGACTTTATCATCTTAAGAGTGCTGTTACTAAGTGTCTTTACTGCTCTAGATGTAAATCAGATGGTAGAGATCAGGGAAGATGGAAAAGCCTAGGAAAAGGGTGGTTAGGTGTCCTTGAACACCATTGTTGTGGTTAAAGCCGCACTCTTTGGGGTCTGTGGTCTCTTGAATTGCAGAGTGATAGATGATTAACTTGTTCTTCCGTGAGGGATGTTGTCCGTGTTACTTGTTTAGCCCCTGTGCTTGTGGCATGTGTTGGGAAGAGGGGGGGGATTTAGTGCATTGAAGTTGTCAGCTCTGTGAGTCCCCAGACATTTTGTAGACAAAGGGTGACACTACGTTCCCCCTGAAGTCCCAAAGGGACAGGAGTAGGAGCCTGCCAGGGACTTCTCACGGTGGTCAGCCTCTGGATCACACTCCGCTCCCAGTGCGAGCAGCTGGGGAACTTGCTTTTGCAACTGCACAACAACTGCTATTGTTCTGATCTTATTGTGACTTTTTGGTGTTCTGTGCCTGGAGTCCAGACTCGGGCTAAGGAGAGGCTTGACCTTGCAGAATTACTGGGAGATAAAAACTGGCTCTCTGTTTAGGGGGTTGGGAGAGCAGCTTCCCTTCTCTGCCCATCTCACACACCCGTCTCCCGCCTACCCAGAGCTGGTAATTGCTGTGGTAGCTGCAGTTCACCTCAGGTTACAGATACTGCACCCATTTACGTCTCTGACGATGGTCAAATTCTCTCACCCTGAGAATTCTCTCATCCGGAATGTCCCAGTGTGCTCCAGAACTGGGATCCACCGGACCCATTGCCTCTTCTTTTAGCTCAGTGACCTCTCGTGGTCACACGCTGCTCAAGGGGAAATGCTGGCAAAGGCTGCAAAGAGAAGGGTGCTAGCCTGGGGAGGGAGGATGGGGTGGACAATTGGGGTGAGGTGGCCACTTCTTAATGGTGCTACAAGCTTTTTCACCAGAAGTTAAGTGGGGAGCCATCTCCTGCTAGAAGGCCGGGCTTGCTCAGAGCAGGGGTAAGGACAAGACTGGTTGGTGCAATCCTGCAGCCACCGGCCTGTGGGGAGCAAGAGTGGAGGCATGAGCCTCTCCTCTTTGTCTTATGTTTCTGTAGACTCTCACAAAGGATCCTCACAATGAGGACTTGGCTTCTGAGAAGTGTCGCTGCAATGAACTTTGAGTTAGTGCTGCAACTTGATTACTTATGGTCCTTTCAGGGGTTCTTACAATGGGGCTTTGAACAGCTGCATCCAGTGCCGCTGTGGGGGGGCTGAAGCCCTCGGTACAGACTGTTTGCTTCCAAGAAACCCTAGCAGGTCTTAAAATGAGCCTCAAAAAGCTTTTACTGGCTGTAATGAGTTTCTAAAGGGAGACAAGAGAACTCCTTTGTGAAGATTTCCAGCTCCCATGGAGAACTGTAGTGGAGAGGGAAAAAACAGGTTTTGTTTTACAATAATGTAGAGTTCAGCACAAGGCCAGAAAATGCAAAACCCAAGAATGAATAATAATACATAATGAATGAATATGTTGTTATATTTAATGAAAAACTTGCAGCTTTTGCTTGAAAGAGTGAGAACACCCTAATTTTTTTGTTTTATCTTGAGGGATTTTTGGCTTTTACACTGTGAATTCTTTGATTCCCAGGAGCAACGCTGTGCACACTCTACAAAACACATCCTGGGCAATTAATGAGTCATATATTGACACAATTGTGATTTTAATCTTAATCATTGTAGCTTAGCTCTCTTGTAGCTGGAGTGGGATTGAGTTTTTCTCCTGAGTATTATGAAAAGGGAAGCTGTGGATCAAATAATTTAATAGGACTTGTTAAAAGCCCCACAGCAGAGCAGAGAGCAGAACCCAGGAGCGTGACTAGCCTCAATAATGGGACTTTTATGGGTGGATCTCGGTGTTTTTACCAAAGAGGGGACTATCATTACCTTGGGTTTACAAATGGGAGCCTGAGGCATAGGAAGGAGAAGTAATACAGGACAGGTCAATGGCAGGTTTGACATTTGGTGTTCCCCCTGGTGCTGACCGCAGGGTTGCACTGGTTCTCATCGCACTTAAACTCGTTATCAATTTTATGCACTTCCCTTTCTCGCCGTTCCTCGATGGGATACAGAGAACAGGCAACATGAGATGGGCTTCCTGGTCCCTCTTTCTTCAGCTCTTGGTTCCTGGTTTTGGTTGCGGCCCTTTTGGAGGTTTTAATTTTCACAGGAATGAAAAGTTGGGGTGCTTAAAATTTGCGGGGGGAACGGAGTAGGACGTGGTGGAGAAGGGTTTCCAGCCCAGAGGTTGCAACCCCTTTGGCTGCTTAGACAGTAGAGACCTCTCATAAGCAGGAGAAGGGAAGAATAAGAAATGCTCATGTCTTGGAACTTAGTGGTGAAGAACTTTTGGTTGTTTACAGGGGTTTTCCGTAGGGGTATAGGCAAGGTTTTGCAGGAGTTAGGGGGGAAATCTTAGTTGTGTGAAGTAGCAGGAGAGCTGGCTCTTCACCTTGACAGGGAGGGCAATAAGGAAATAAGACGATCGATTCTGCTGAATCCGTTCCTCCATGTGTGAGTGACAGCCATTGTCATTTAGTTCCAATTAGAACCTTCTGCAGCCTGAATCTGGCTGTGTCTGTCTCCGCTTCTGCTTGTTTTGCACTAATACTGTGCTGTGAGGGAGGAAACCAACTTGGCAAAACTGCTGTGAGTCAACTGCCCTGTGAGCTTGGGAGTGGAGGGTGGTCGTTCTGAAAAGAGGGGATGAAGCTTCGCTTTTAAGGAGCTGTAAATATAAGCCCTGCAAGAAGTTGATTATTTTGTTGTTGTATTTTTTCAGGCACTACAAGGAATGATGATGCTGTGGTTAAGGTATGTGTAAGTTCGTTGGTGCAGAGCTACCAATAAAGGCATACGTGCAAAAGGTCTTGCATTTTCAATTCAGAAATAGAAGAGGTCATAGTGTGCAATGCCTTAAATCTGTGAAGAGTTTTTATTTTAAATATAAGTTTCATGGCTAGTGATGGCCATATCTAAGTTGGTCTGTGTGTCTATGCTTTTTTTTTTTTCTCAATCTTTTGTCCAGAATTCAAAATTCAGTCATTCCCCAGGGAAGAATCTGCCTAAAGCCCTGTCTCCATGGCTTATAGAACTTAAACCTCAGAATTACTGCATCACTTATGATTGTTATAAACTTCGTAACATCGAAGAAAATTCAGACACACATGAACGTGCAGAAATACCTTTATTAGTTCTTAAGATGTGTGTTTTATTTCCAAAAGTTTGCACTTAACATAAAAAGGGTCTGTGTGGGATGTAATTCCTCAGACTTTAGAAGAAAGATGGCAAATGTCACTTAAAATCTAACCTGCTAGAACATACAGATATTCACATAATGCAGGACGTTTTTTTCTGATCAAAAATGACGGGGGAGTTGGTTATGGTATATAGCATTGGGGAATGAAACTAGTTGTGCAAATGGCATAGGCAGAGACAGAACTTGTCTCCAGTCCCCTCACTGCACATTTTGTGCTCACTCCCTTTGGTGAGACAAGACCATCCCTACCCACCCTGCTGCTACCAAAACCCTGCAACTTTTACCCAATAAAATACTCTTTTGGTGTATTTATAAAAGTTGTAGTGTGTTGAGATTTTTTTTTTAAGAACCACTTTGAAGTCTTCAGTAACTAGTGGGTGATGGCAAGTGAGAGGACTAGGCCAGGATTTTTTGGTTTTATGTTTTATTCACCCTCTTGTTCAGTAGCATAAATATTTCAAACGGATGTGGAAAGAAACGTGACTTTTTTGCTTTT
Source organism: Numenius arquata (assembly GCF_964106895.1). NCBI lineage: Eukaryota > Metazoa > Chordata > Aves > Charadriiformes > Scolopacidae > Numenius > Numenius arquata. Next base: position 7,587,590 of record NC_133595.1, read on the forward strand.
ATCCAAGAGCAAATTGTAGCTTCTGTGGGAACAGCAACATTCCTCCCGGAGCACTCTGCACTGGGTACCTTCTGATCACAGCTTCAAAGACAGAGCTGCTCCCTCACATCCTCCCATTGCAGAGAGAACTGGAACAAGATAATTCAGCTCCTGGAAGATGTGGAACTTCTTTTGCAGATATTGTACTGCATGTATATACACACACACACGTGCTTTCTCACTCTGTCTAGAAACATTTCGGTGTAATTTTAGAATGAAGGGATGCACTGAAGACCAGCAAATGTTAGAGAATTAGGCTGCTTTACTGGCAAAACCTCGAATTGTTCCGAGGTAGTGCTGATCTGAGACCATCTCGAGTTGTGTGACTGAGGTTAGAAGATCTACTCTTCAATTGAGTGTTCAGTGCAGAAGTGAATCCATGTTTTCTCTCATCTTCCTCTCAGGTTTCCTACTGTTCTGTGTCTCCTGGAATTGCTCTCTAATGAGACCTTAATTGGCTGCTAATTGTTTTGTCTGCAGCGTGAATTGATCTCTTTGGAAGACTGTGTGCGCTGTGTATCTGAAGAATTGGGACAACACTTAAAGTGATTTTTATTTGGACAAAGGATGCTGACAACACACAGTAAAGTGAAATGCTTTGGTGTATGAATCGCTGTTAGGGAGCAGTGGTGGTGAGATTGCTGCAGTTTACAGGGGCAGGTTTACAGCTGGTTTAACACACGCACACCCCCCGACACTCACTCCAAGTCATAATGTACCCCTAGCTACGTGCGGCCACGGCTGGGACTTTGCAATCCAGTTACTTCTTCATTTTTTGATTTGCAGGGCAATGACTTAAGGGGACCAGGAGAGGGTCTTCCAACTTTGACTGTCACAACAATCCTGGTAAGGCAGTGACACACACTGACAGTGGCTGGGAGGTAGCTGGAATGACACTTTGCCTTGTTTTTCCCCCCAGATTTTTGCAGGTTTTTGGACCGTCCTTGACACCGATACCCCTGTTGATCACAGAGTGGTTTTGGAGTGCTGGCTCAGTGGTGCAGAGCTGCAAGCTGGCTGTAGTTTGCAGTGGGAGGATTCGAGGGCTATCAAATGGACACGCACTTCTATAAATCCCAGCTCTGTGAAGGCAGCCAGGCCTCTTCACTCTGTGTAGCTACATCTAAGGGTCGTAATGTTATCTATGTGTTGTTTCTGTCCTGCAGTGGAAATATGTAAAGATCACACTTGAGAAGGGATTAGAAATGGGCTATAAAAAAAAAATAAGGAAAACGTACTACCACATGTGCCGGATGAGCAGGACTATTCAGAAGAAGCTGCAGCGGTAAATTTTCTGATTCCGGTGTCAGATCCTGCACCAGCATCTGACCCTCATCTGCAGCTTTGGGGCAAATGAAATGTATTTGGACTTTTAGACTGAGGAGAGATTATCACTCACTTCTGTGGTACATGTGGCTTGCAGGATGCAGCTGGAGCTGCAGTCTGTGAGTAGTGGTGGCACGTGACTCCAGGGAATATCTTTCAAGTTTGGAAATCTTGTCCCCTGGCTAATGTGGGTAGAGGTTTTTGAGGAGGGTTTGCTAAAAAAAAAAAAAAAAAAGGATTAATTCACAATCAGTTACACTCAGACTTTGGGAGCATGTAATTGTGGATTTTTCCCTCAATATGCAGGAAGATCCCTATGTGATGGTGAGAAGCGCAGAACTGGAGGGATACTGCATCGATTTGCTGAAGGCCCTTGCGTCAATGCTCCACTTCAGCTACAGGGTGAAGGTTGTGGGAGACGGGCAGTATGGGGCCGTCTCTTCCACTGGGAACTGGACTGGGATGATCGGCGAGATTTTGAGACGGGTAATTTTCACTTTATATTTTTGCCAAACTGCACCTCTAGAAGGAAAGTGCCTGCAGCTCTTGGGCTGCATCAGAATTTGCTGAGGGACTGAGCAATTTGGTGTCACCCAGCCTCTTGTGTAGAACTAATGAAAGCAAAACGGTTGGTTTTGTGCTGCAAAGATGGAAACTGAGGAACAAGGAGATAGTGGCCATAGCAGGAAATCATTGTTACAACAAGGTGCTCCTGCTGCAGTGCTTGTCTTGTCTCAGAGGCTACCCAGAGAGACTGTACAGACGTTTCAGCTCGCTAATGAAACAAAGGTAATGGCTTTAAGGAAAACCTACCTTCAACTTTAACCAGTAGGTCCCTTAGACTCTTCAAGGAGGTGCTTGAATGCACATCTTACTCCATCATGGGCCATTCCCTGGTGTTCTGTCACTTGTTGGCAACACTTGAATTAAACCTTCCTTGCTCCTCTGAACTCAGTGCCGTGTCCAGCTGTCAGTCAGGTAGATGCTGCAGCCAGGAAAAGAAAGGAACGTGCCTTCTGGTTTTGGTAAACAAATCCATCGTGGTTCATGGTGCACAGCCTCAGCCTCTGTGTGTGTGTGATGCTGTAGTAGGAAACCAGAAGCCCGAGATACCAACCAGCACCCCACTATGAGCAATGCAAAATGGAAAACTACCCTATTTCTTGGAGCTGACGGTCTGAGAGCTGTCTACTGACACAGAGAAGTGATTTGCCATGTAGGTATCTGCCCGCTCAGCCTGGGAAGCATTCTGTTTGAGTGACAAATCTTCAGGTAGGTTAGATGGTTGGATGGTTGATTATTTTTTTTATCCCCATCTTGTAGGAAGCAGACATTGCAGTGGCTCCGTTGACAGTCACGTCAGCAAGGGAAGAGGTGGTCTCCTTCACCACACCGTTCCTGCAGACTGGGATTGGAATCTTGCTTCGAAAAGACACCGTCTCTCAGGAAATGTCTTTCTTCCACTTCCTGGCTCCTTTCAGTAAGGAGACCTGGACCGGCCTTTTATTTGCTTACGTGCTGACGTGCTTCTGCCTCTTTCTTGTTGCCAGGTACAAATGCATTTGTTTCACAGATTTTGTTCAAGTCAGCTGCTTTCTCAGCTATAAAGACATCTGTTTTAAAGAAAGTACCAGGGTGCATTTTGCTTTGAGGAACTTTCTGTAGAGGTCCAGAACCAGGGGCTGATAAAGTCATGTCAGATTAAGACAGCGTTAAGAGTAGGATCTTCCCACGAAGAGCACCTTCTCTGTTGGTGTGGATTACCAAGAGCTGCTAAAAGGAGTGTGTGTTTGTACTTCGCACTTTCTTTCTCGCTTTTATCAGTTTGTTTTGAACTACAACCATGTTCCTACGCGCGGGTGTCTCTCCTGGTGTATTTCTATGCGCTGTATCCTGCACTGCCTTGTGGAGGAGATTCTCTCTGCCAGCACTCAAACCCCCTTCCCAGGGGATTCAGTTTTCCCACCCTTCTCGATCCAACTGTGCTAAGGCTCTCTGCAGCGGCACTCTTGGGCAGAAGCTCTATTGCTGCTTTTCTAGTTTTATGCACAATATTTATAGATAAGGATTTGCTCCAAGGAGCAGCCTTCACTCTGATATCACAGAACAGAGCCAATATTGGCACTCGGGTGTGCCAGGGAGACTAGATTATGCCATGGCTCAGGGAGAAAGCGTCTGGCAAACCTGTGAAAGGGCCACCTGAGTCATCGCTGCTGCAAACTACTTGAGGCATTGAGCAGGAGTAATTTCCCTTGCACTGGTTAAACTGGAACTCAGGTGAAGGAGGAGATGCCATGGAAGGAAAGGTCGTTTCCAGGCTGTCTGCGCTGCTGCAGTCACGCTGCAGGAATAGTTCTATTTTTTCCCCCTGAGTGTCTGCTTTTATCCTGTCCTTTTCCCACAGACTGAGCCCCTGTGAATGGAATGAGCCAAAGAATGAAGAAAACCACTTCACCTTCTTAAATAGCCTCTGGTTTGGAGCAGGAGCACTTGCCCTGCAAGGTGAGCAGGGGAACTGGGGCAAAGTGGCTCTGGGAGCAGTATGGGGGGGGGTTAAGATGACTGTGTATCCAGCTCTCATCTGTGTGTAACACTGCTGTGCTACCCTGTTGAGGGAAAAGATATTCCAATAGAGACACTGGGCAGCAGTAAAACTCCCGGTTTGGGGAGTTTGATACAGACCTTTTGGAATTGTAGGGATGGCTGGCTTCAGTTGAGGAATGCATGTTTTCTGCTGTAACAATTGCTGTAGGGGATGTCAAGCTAAATATTGACCTGGTGCTTTGTAGAGTGGTGTCTTTTGGTGCTGCTTTTGGCCACTGATGTTGCTTCAGCTCCGCATTGCGGGCAGTTTTGATGCAGTTCAAACCAGCCGTAGTTGGTCTTTTCAGGCTTGTGCATTAAGAAGCTGCAGGGCAAGTTTTGCAGTTTGGCTTTTAATTAAAGGGAAGTCTTTGACTCAGGCTCGTGAATCCTTTCCATATGTTTTATGGGCTTCTCTGGTCGTGCAGGTGTCACCCCGCGGCCCAAAGCGCTCTCTGTGCGGGTCATCGCTGCCGTCTGGTGGCTGTTCACCATCGCCCTGCTGGCTGCCTACATCGCCAACTTCACCGCTCTGCTGAGCTCTGGCAGCGAGCAGCTCCCCATCCAGACTTTTGAAGATCTTGTGAAGCAAAGAAAGCTTGAGTTTGGGACACTGGACGGCTCCTCTACTTTCTACTTCTTCAAGGTGCGGAGAATCTCATTGTGCACATACACACACGCGCTGTAGAGCTGCTGGGAGCTGGGGTCGTGTTGTCTGGTTCATGCCCATAGGTCCTTACACCACCCCCACGGCTGTAGGACTCCGTCAGTTCTCCTGTAATATTTCAAGTAACATGATTGGTGTCTGTTGTTTTGTTCATCTCTTCTTCCACCTTTTCTCAGAGAGAAAGGCATGCAGAGGGCTATATTTTTATAGTGTATTCTCTTTTAAGAAAGCGGTGCTGGTCCTTGAGGGTTGTTCTTGAGTACCTTGAACACAAGGACTGACACAGGTAATTCGGGATACATTACCTGGATGCCTGCAAAGGTTGTTTTTGGGAGTGGTAGGATATATTTAATACTTATATCCTTGTAACTGTGCATTAGAGAGGAAATCTGTGCTAGCTGTATGCTGGTTTTGAGTACAGAGGGCTCAAAGGGCAATGGTTTAGGTACTCTTATTCTCCATGTTGTTTTGCAATCAGTGCACATAGACACAGATTTTTTTTTCAGGTGATTGTTTTACACTTTAGTTTAACACTTGGATTTTTGGGCTGCAGAACTCCAAGAACCCCATCCATCAGATGATCTATGAATACATGGACAAGAGACGAGACCAGGTTTTAGTCAAAACCTACCAGGAAGCAGTTCAGCGTGTGATGGAATCGAACTACGCCTTCATTGGTGAATCCATCTCTCAAGACCTGGCGGCTGCCAGGCACTGCGACTTGATCCGGGCCCCTGAAGTTATCGGAGCCAGAGGATTCGGCATTGCCACTACCCAGGGTTAGTCACAGTCCCACTTCTGTCCCACTGCTCCACTTGGATTTCATGGGGCTGCAGTAGCAGATTGATGGAGCAAAAAGCCTGGGACGGCCGAGTCCCGAAACCTGCACGTTTTCTGCCTTAACACTGATAACCGTGTGTGAACAGATGGGTGACAAAAATTGGTGACCCCGCCCTGCAAGGATTTCATTCTGTAGGTGAATTATCGCTAGCACTCACTAACTCTTACTTTGAACTATAATATGCAAAAAAAAATCCAGCTCTCAGGGCTGTCACTGGTTCCTGGGGGGTTTTGGTGTTTTGGTCCGGTAACGCCGGGCTGCTCAGCCAGTTGCAGGGAAGGCAGTTTGTTCTCTTGCGGAGCACAGCTGCCAGTATTTCTCAAAGTACCTTCACTCTGTCATTATTCTGCAAGTGTTATCTTACCTCTATGGGTAGGGCAGGAACGGTTTTATCTAAGAAAAGCACTTGGCTTCCTCTGGTGCGTTGTTTGCAGAACGACCATCTGGCAGCTGGGGAGCAGCACCCAGCTCACCCAGCTTGGTGGTGTGGCAGGGGATGGCTTAAAAGTGTGATAGTGGCCGTGATCTCTCCCATGCTCTTCTCTCTCTCACCCTCCTGCTGCCAGCATCCCCCTGGACGAAGAAGCTCTCCATCGCCGTCCTCAAACTGCGCGAATCGGGAGATCTCGACTACCTGCGTCAAAAGTGGTGGGAGAGCAGCTGCCTCCACAAGAGCAGAGAGCGCTGGAGTCCGCTGCAGCCCCAGGCTCTGGGTGGGCTCTTCCTTACCCTGGCGATTGGCCTCGCGCTGGGAGTGATCGCGGCCGTGGTGGAGCTCTCCAACAAGAGCAGACACGCGGCTGGACACGCAAAGGTAGGTGACGGTCACCACCTCCTGTCCTGCTTCCTTGTGTCCCTTCTGTTTCACGGACACGCTGGGCACCAGTGCTTGCTGTGCACGATGCTGGCTTTCCATAGTGACCTTTCCATAGCCTGGGCTGTGGGATAGTTGTGTAGCCGGAAGAGGGTAACAATAATAACTCCCTGTCCTCCTCCCAATGTTAAGTAGAACCATTTTCTGTAATTCCTGGGCAGCCAAACTGCATTCCAATACGCTGAGTGTGCACAGAGGACAGTACATCATCGGTAACAAGTTTATTCTCAAGTATGGCTGTTCTTAAGTCACTTGACAAACAGGAAAACACACGTAAATGAAACTGCTCTGGGATCTGAATGTGCACCTTGGTATTCCTGTTCTCCATCCTTTCCGAGGGAGGGGCTGTGCACTGAGAAGGTGGATTCCACGACGCAGAATGACCCACCGCCCTGTTTCCCCCCTCTTTGTTTTTCAGAAATCTTGTTGCTCCGTTTTCACGGAAGAAATGTGCACTCGTCTACGCATTAAAGAAAACACAAGACAAAGCCAGGAGACTTCAGGGAGGGCTAATGCTTAAGAATTTTTTGCTGGAGGAACGGGCGTGTATTAGGTTTATACCGTATATATTTCATAGGAACTACATCACTGTAGAAAGATGTTTTTGTACAAGTCTAGAGAGTTAGTTTTCTAACTACAAACACAGAGAGAGAGCACGTCTGGATTGGTGGTGGAGCTGAACACTGAAGAAAATTTAAGTGTCTTGGAAGAATTTAAATTGTAAGGGACAGAGTGTGCTAAAGAGAAGGGAGGTTAACAACGGGGTAAAATAAAGATGAGATGGGCTGAGGTGGTGGATCCAGATGTAGTTTAGAAGTTCACCATGTAAGTACATGAACGGCTGTAGGAGTAAGTGACTTGGGGTAGGTTAATGTGAAGCCTCTGGTTACTAATTACAGTATGAGGTACAGTCTTGAAAATTAAAGCTCTCCTCTGACTGTTCTAATCAAGAACAACTGCTTCTTAAACATTTTAGTTATAAATAGACTGTGCTCTTCCCCTCTTCTAAGCAGAAGATGCTGTGAAAGTTACTGTGAAAGTCATTTCTGAATCAGAAACGACAGAACTGCTCCATAAACCCTAAAAATGCAGGATTTAACTGTGTTCTCTGCAGAAAGTGAGACCAGGCAAGTAAGGGACCAGACTTGGGCAATGCAAGTCACGACCTTGTCCTTTGCCAGTGTCCCATCACAGATCACTTTCCCTCTTTAGCTGGAGAGGGTGTTTTCGGGAACCTGATCAAGCAGTACTTAGGAAGAAGCCTGACGGTTGAAATCCATCAGTACCAGAGCAGCAAGTTTGGTATCGCTCAATTAAAACAAAGGCAGGTTCACCAGGGAAGGGTGAGGCATCGAGTGAGGGGCACTTCCCGCTGCTCTCTGGCTCGCAGAGAAGAATCTCTGAAATTCATGGGGAACGCTTCTCTCAGCTGCATATTAAATAGTTTCCTAATTAAGCTGTTTTTCATTTCAGAGCTGGAATGACTGATGCGTGCACATGTTGGTTTGCAAATTCATGGTTAAATTACTCCATTTATGTACTGCACAGCTGATGGAGGGCAAAAAAGTGCAAATTCAGTTACTGGGAAACGGCTTTAACTGCACTGCGTGAAGTAAGAGACTAATTCTTAGCAGTTCCAGCATTAAATAACTGAAGGCAACAGAAACTAAGGTGCCTCTGACAGAAATGGAGCTGGGTGTTCCTCAATAGACCACTACACCTTCACTTTAGGAGCAATGTGGTCAGACTCAGCTTCCAGCTACTGCCGATTAATTTAGTGTAACTGTGGAATTCCCCTCCCACCCCAGCGTTAACAAGAAAAGAGTGAAAGCAATGAGTCAGGAGTTCTTCCAGCTGTTGGTAAATTAGTGCCGTGCAGGCTCAGAGCAGGAGGGTTCTGGTTTCAGTACAGCGTAAGCACCGGTTGGGAGGTCAGAAGGTGGATTCAATCAAATTAACTGCACAGAGCAGGAAACACTGTGGGTAAGTCTAAAAGCCGACCTGGGAAATGCAACGTCAGGTTCACGCAGCACTTCTTAAAAACTATTTGGTGTGTGCCGTGTCATTGGTGGCAGAGTAGGCAGAGATGTATAAAAAAAGGTTTCATTGACATTTAAATATATTTCTATATGAATGTCTCACAGAACAAAAAAATAAAGTCTTTTCATCACAAATACTGCAGCATTAAAATAAACACTTACCAAAATAAACAATGAGTGATATACATATATATATTTGAGTGTGTATACTATAGAGTGAATCATATTGTTGCTTTTTTAAGTCACAAAAGCACAATATAAATACGGAATTTCCTGTGAACTCTTTTCCCTGTTGTAATAAAAATACATTCTTTACAGTTAAAGTAAAACTAGTGCAAGTCCATTCTGCTGCTCCTGTTCACCCGCCGACCGGAGCCTTATCATTTACACGGCACTTCATACTTAAAAATGACACTGAAGATCTTCCCCCCGAGACGATCCGCGAGCCAGGAGTTTTTGATGACGGCGAGTTTGAGGCTCTCGCACTTCAAAGCCGCGTAGTAATTGGTGTGGATGGCGCGGCCCATGCCTTCGATGATAACCAGGTCTGTCTTCCGCTCCCTGACCAGCACCGCCAAACCTTTGTCCAGGCGGCTGAAACGAGAGGGCTGGGTTAGAAACACTCGCCCCTACAGACAGGCTCTTCTCAGGGCTTTATCATTTACATAAAATGGGCTGGGATATGGAATTTCAGCTGGAATTACTGATGCCAATAAACAGGAACACTTTAAATCAAAGGAGAGATTGAAACATAGTTTAAAGAGCTTCATTAAATGCATTCAGAATTGTGATTTCCCAGAAAACAGGTAAGTTCTGTCTCCAATAGAGAAACGAATTAAATAGGTTACCAACACAAAACGCTTCCTAAAGTCAAGTGGATTTCTTGGTCCTGTGCAGGATTTTACATCGTCCACAAGCAAGCCGCTCACGGAACAGACCCTGTGGCATCACTGAACGCACACAGGATAAATAAATGTCCAAGGACTAGCAAGGCTTGCTCAGTGGTACAAGGCTGTAAGTCCCGAGGGGGAAGGGGGGCTGAGCTCTGCCAGAGCCGAGGCTCGGAACGTCCGGCAGCTGATGGAGACAAGTAACCAACGGGCACTGGCCGATATACCTTAGATCTAGACACGGCGAACTGGAACCCGTCTGAACCAACAGCAGCTTCTCTTCCCTCAGTGCAGATCTTTTTTAAAAAAAAAAAAAAAAGACAAAAGTTAAACAGCTCCCTCAACAGAGTCACACAAAGCTGGTGAGAAGCCAGACACAACAAATATCTAAGTATTCTCTGCAAAGGCTTCTTTTCCTGTGAGGACTTCACCAGGAAACTTAATGTTTCCTTGAGCAAAGGGATTATTAGTCACCCCTCTGCCCTCTGCTGGGGACACTGTATCTGAAATACATGTATTTTATTCTCTGTAACACAGAAGATTCATGTTTCAGTAGCTTGAGTGCTTATCAGGGACAACACAGACTAGAAATATAATTATGGATGTTCAAAAAAGATCTGATTTCTAAGGTTCTTTTACTTTAATGAAAGTAAATGATCTGCCTTAGCTTGCTTCCAGGTTGCAGATTCCAGACAGTAATAAACACAGTTAAACATGACCTAAGTATGTAACAAGGGACTTGCTTTTCCCTCTATTCCTGTGTGATAGGCAAGGAAGAGCAGTTTCGTGCTTACTGAATGACGGGGTCCATGGCCGCTATCCGCTCGGTGACAATCAGGGATTCGCTGTAGGTGACATCGTTGAGGGCAGGGCCAGAGTTACAAGCCAGGATAACCTGTGGCAGAGATGTCAAGAGGTCACCATTAATGCACACACTTGCTTGTTTAAAAATCACCATCTCCTGACTCATTTTACCAAGGAGGGAATGCAAAGAGAAAGGCTGGAACCTCATTTTCCCTCAGTTAACAAGCTATTTCAGGTCTTTTGGATGTTACAGACCCTCGTTCAGCAGAACTAGGGCTGACAGAGGCGCCGGTTGCTTTGCTGCCTTTCACACTCCACTTAAAAATAGACTTTGGAGTTCCAGGGATCAGGATTATTCCCAATGTAGATGTTACACACCGGCCTGGCTAGGTGTCCTGCTGGTCGGCAGTTAACAAACCTTCCACCACTTCCCAAAGCTCCAATACACAGTGAATTCCCAACGAAACCCACTTACCTCTGTCCCTCTAGAAAGGAGCTCTCTGACAAAAGGAAAGACGCCTAAAATTATGTCTATTCCACTGTTATCTGCGAAAATTAAGGCACATTTATGAGGGGGACCCTCCTGTAAGAGAAAACCAACGCGTTCAGGATTGAGTTGAGGATTCATTTCAATGAACAGTTTGTGTTATTTACAGTTACTCTCTGTAAGACCCCACATTTTCTACCCTTAACTGATCGGCTGTTTTGGTTCCCTTTGTGTTATGAAACTTAGTTCGCTCCAGTTCATACCAGCAGAAGAATTTTTGTAGTGAACAATGCTTAATTCCTAATAAAAAATTGTCAAGACAGTGCTTGAAGTTCCTTAATTATCACTATTGAACAAGATGAGCCAATACTTTTGTTTTAAGATGTAACACCTAATGATTTGCAACAGTCTCCTCACACCAAACCTTTTGGCTGTCATTTCCAACACAGAGATTTACACAAAGGAACCAAAGCTTTCCAATTAACCTTAATTAAACACTAATAGATATCACACAGGGAAAAAAAAAAAAAAAGCTTTGCTGATTGATAAGTTAATTACTTTCAGCAAGCTCCTAAATTAAAGCCATTTTTAGGCTGGCTGCTCAGATGGAGGAACAAGCCAAACGCTATGCTTGGGTCCAAGTTTTCAAAGTTCTGGCTCGGGCTGTACAGAAATAAGTGCCCCGATAAAGAGGGGACACAGGGGGTTACGTGGAACAGCTCCGGGAGCAGCTGGTTCCAAATCCTGCTGTTTCTGAAGGAATCCAGCTCCGAAGCTCGGTAAGTAATGAAGTGTCAGACTAATTATTTTATTCCTTTCTTTATGGTAAAGCTGCCGAATCACTAGCACTGTGTTACCAGAATTTATTTTGAGTTGTCTGAACAGAGTTCTGTTAAAAAACCAAGATTAATAAGGTGGTTTTATGATTAATGTATTTAATTGCTCAATGGTTAGTAACAATCGCGGCGTTTGTACCTTCAGTCGCTCCAGCCACTGACTGTAGGAATCTTCTAACCAGGGCCGTTCTGCGTCACAGACAAAACCGTGTTAGCATTTCCTTTGGCAAACAGGAATTCTGTACGTTACGAGAAGCAGGATGTGTCTCTTTACAGGTGCTTAAGCGTTAAAGCATTTGAGCTCAGGTTTTGAATGTTAGATGTGTAGATTCAAAGAGCTCCTGAGCTCTTAATTATGGGAACAGCTCAATTACAGCAGTGTTAAAATGGGATTTTCATAATAAAGCAATGAGGTCACGCAGGGTGGCTGTCGTAAGGACTCATCCCAGGATGGCTGGTGGTGTGCCTCCCAGGACAGTGTTTCCCTGAGAGGGTTAGCGCAGGTATGAAAAACAGCCGGGGCAAGATATTCTGAGTATCTGATATATTCTGTATATTCTATCTCTATATTCTGAGTAGTCTGTGATCTGTGCGGCCAAGACTTCTGCTTGAGGAGAGAGGTTTTCAGATTTCAATTCCTTTGGAATATAAACAGGAACATCCCATCAAAACCCCACGGCCTGTATTTTGGATGACCCCGGTGGGTGCTCATGGGTTTGTGTCGTCTGGGCAGAACCACCCCAAAAACCATGGTCACACGCTCCTCCACTCACTCACACACTGCCCAGCTCCAACCACCACCACACAGCTCCCTATACCTTGTAGTTTGGACTTGGCTTCTTCAAATCCAAATTGTGGCTCAGATTCCAGAACGCTGCATCAGAAGAGAAATAAAGGGTACGTGGTTAAGCACCTTCATCTCACAGAAATAGAATTCAAACATTTCTTTAGCAGGTGGTCAGCAATTTTACTGCGTTGGTTGTAACGGGGAGTGTGGAAAGGTCCAGTGACTGAGAAACAGATACTTTGTGCTTATGCTAAAAACAAAAGGCTCAGATGTACATTAAATTGGAGCTCTTATGCAAAGAAAAAAGCTTCAGCAATACACAAATGTTTGCAGGCACTAGACTATGGGCAAAAAAATACATCTTTGGGTCTGCAGATCACCACACAATGCCACCATGATCTAAAATATCTGCACGGTAAAACAGTCCTTTACAAAGTCTAATTTGAAGATTGGTCTACAGAAGTTTTTTAAAGTTGTACCTCCATGGGGGGGAAAAAAGGAATTAAAACAATCAGATAGAAGTTTTAGAAGCTGCTGCTATTGGCTGTACGTGGAGTAAAGTAGCCCCAAGCACTTGGGTGGCAACGAGGATTTACATCATGAGATTCTAAGCTGTCAGTTAAAATCTTACCCCGTGTGGGCATCGCTTGCCAGCCAGGTCTCCTCAAGGGCCCTACATCTAGAACTAAGTGACATTTGACTCGGTCTGTACTTCTCAGTTCCCTCCTCAAAGAGAAGGAGGGCTACACAAAGACTAACTGCCCTGACTGGTGTCCCTTCAAGCTCTGGGTGTGGGCAACACCAGAAGTGGCACCGGACTAAGAAAGCCCGTGGAGCCTTCAGTCACATTGTTTTCAATGGTCTGGGTTTGATTTAATCAGAGGAGGGAAGACTCCTCAAAGACACAGAAAGGGAAATGCTAAACGGCAGCTGTAAACCAGCCTCCCTCTCCATGTTTTTTTGTTTTGTTTTGTTGGTTTTTTTTTATCAGAGTTAGGTTGATGGTTGGACTAGATGATCTTAAAGGTCCCTGCCAACCCAGACAATTCTAGGATCTCAATTATCAGCCCCACACAAATAAAGTTGTAGAATTGAAAAATCAGAAATATTTCAAGACTGTTGGCATTAATATCCTTAAATGAATTCAAGGCTGCTGACAGGATGTAAGGAAAAAAGCTCTCTAAATGGTAACAGAAATGTGTGTTGATCAAAAATAATTACCATTTAGCCACCAAGAGACCACTCAACCTCACCTGCAGCCCACTGAGTATATACTGTGATACCAGGACAACTGGAGGTTGCAGGAAAATAGCATGTTTTCTGCTCTAGGAACATTGTACAACACATCCCCCAAAGCAGCAAAATCCCAACGCTACAAGCAAAGCAGCCAGGCTCAATAGTAAATGCTCTGTGACTTCATTCAAACATTCACAGTCACATCTGCCACATTTCAAGGGTGGAAACGTAACCTCTCCCGCACCACCACAACGCTTGTAAATAAACAACCAACATTTGATTAAGGTGAAATACAATCTACAATTAAAGTTAGATTCGTGCACTTTATCTTTATTTTTTTTTTTATAAAAAAAGAACAATCAGATATTCTGTATCTTAAAAGGGTGCTTTTAAAATATTTAACACCTACTCTGAGACCGCTTTTGCTCCCCAGTCAAAGACATTCCCCGCAAGAAGTCCTTTCACCAGAGCAAACTGCCTCTCCTCCCAGCCTAATGAATCCAAAGATTCGATTACGCTTTGAAAACATTTTAAGGCTATGCCATTTTCTTTCTGCTTTACCTGTAAGAAAGACATGAAACGTTGGATTTATAGACAAAAATTTCTTACCCATTATTGGTTGTCTCAGTCCCCAGACCACGTTCAAGCATTCTCCTCTACGTTCATGGCCTCTAATGGACCAACAAGTTACTGTTATCAGCATGCTTTGTATCAACAATTAAAAAAAATTCCTGGGATTCTAATAAAAAGCTTTGTTAGTGTTAGGATGTGATCTGTAGCCCAAGAATTACTTTTCTTAGTAAGTCAGAGGTACAATAGATCTGGAGCAGACTGGGGAATGGGAGAGTGGATGCACACAAGAAGCTTTAGCAGTAACAGGATCCCTCAGGCCCAGGTGGTTCCTGTGAGAAGGCACCACTGGCAGCTCTGCCAACACTGGAGAAGGTGATGTTTTATTTTTGTATCAAGAGTTTCATCATCCCAGATGCTCAGAAGTTCTTGGATTTGTGCTCTGGTGATATCTCCAGTGAGATCAGTGTTATGTAGCTGGTTATCTTAAATTTAAAAGCGATAGTGGGTACCACCTTTACATCAAGAGCTTTTCTTGACAGCATCTTCTCCGAATTGCCAAAAAGCAAACCTAAGTAAAAACCATCTGACGTATTTTTTTTACCTCTTTCTTAGAGTGACTGTAACATCTGACAATACAGGCAGGGAGAACCTTCTATGGATTTTATAGAAATATATCAACAGTAAGAAAAAAGTCTGTAGCCAGCCACTGGCAGTGCTGTTATTGATACAGCCACACAGACCGGTGGTGAGGATCGGACCCACAGAAAGCTATTGGTGAGAAATGTCCTCTCCCCCAACCATATTAAGTTTCGGAATAAAATACAAAGAGTAAAGAACTGCCCAATGGCCACAGGTATTTTGAAGAGCTAGAGGCAATGCATTTGTACACACTCCAGCCCAACTCTGCAGATTATCTCAAACATTACAGAAGTAATGCAGAATCCTTTTCCAGCCCAGCAGTAAATTAATCCAGAGACAAGGTGCAGGAAAGCCGCAGGGTTGGGTTTAAGCACAGGCTGCCTCAGCAACTAAGGGAATGTGTGAAAGGGGTGGGTTTTTTTCCCAGGCCTTTTTTGGACACGATGAGGTGGGGGAGGATGATAATCTGTTTATGAACCCACCCACCCCTTCCTTTTCTTTCCTCTGGGCGGGGAGGAAAGAAAAGAAAATGCACCTGAAGGTAGATAAAGGACTACAGAAATGTGAGTTCACAGCATTGGTGACTTTTACACAGAGCTGATTGTTACCGTGTAGATCAGTTAACAGTGCCAAGTGTCTTTTACAACTGTCTGCCAATTTACATATTGATTGGAAAGTACTTACATAGATACACACAACTTTAAACTTGAAAATGAAGAGAATTATGAGAATTATGAGAAAAAAACAGAAAAATTCCTGCCAGACTGCAATAGTAGCCTTAGTATAAAGGGAAATAAATTCTCTGTCCTCAAAACTGAACTTCTCGGGTGCTTCGTGAGGTTCTCCACAACCAGAAGCACAGGCTTCTCCACCAGCTCCCTCAGCTCTGAACTGAAGGAAGCGCCTCCTCCCTGAAGAAGCAAGTTACAGCAGTAGCTGCTGGCAGCCACTGTACGCTCGTCGGGAATGGGACTGACACCGTCAATTCCCTTCTCGGCACCATCAGACACATGAAGCTGGTGATACTTTTAGTTATCATTACCCCCACCATGAGCATGTTAGAGGTCAAAGGCTTCCCCATTACCCATTGCTGTTTCTCCCCAGTGACAACTATCAGCTGGTGACAAGTGCCACAAGGCAGCCGGTTACTCGTCTCTCCCCTATCAGCCATCACTTATACACAGTTTCAGAGTATGGAAAAAGTGTCTTCAACTTACATGTTGTCCACCCTGTAAAGCAGGAACAACTTACCTTTGAATAGGGATCTGGGAAATTGAACTCGTTTAAACAGTGTTCCCTTGTATCCAACAGGCTTCTAACTGTTAAGGTACCATACGCGCTTTAGAAAGGGAGAAGGGGGGGAAAAGAGATCAACTACTTCAAACAGAAAAAAGTTACTTTTTCCTGTTTCCTCCATAAGTCACAGCACACAACCACTTCAGCTATAAGTCTTTACATGCCGTGTGTGCTAAACGCCGTTTCTAAGTGGTAAATCTACTATAAAGTTTATTTAAATACACAGATGAAAATGTTCAGAGAAAAGTTAGGTACTTGAATTAATATGCTACCACTCAATAATGGTCATTTAATAATAATCACGTAACAATTTTTAAGTTATAAATTTTCTGTCCAGGTAGAATTTTTCCATTACATTCCAATATATGAGATCCGAATCTTCTGTGCAGAGAACCTGATGTTTGGCACATCAACTTGCTACAGCCTTCAGCCACCTTAGCTTTACAGTTCGCTCTGCTTCATAACTTAATTAGCTTTTATTTAGTTTTTAGTCTGCTTTTGATTTGCTCTGCTCACAGAAGCAGCAAGTGTTGAAAGAGGCAAAATAAAGACACTTACAAAGGCTGCTGCCTCAGCGTCTGGAGCTTATTCCAGTATTTCTGTCGGAACTTTTCAGCTCTCTCTAGTGCATCGACAGAGTCAGGCTGACTGGCTGCCGCTCGCTTTGCCACCTGGTAGAGAAATGAGGCGAAACTGAAGTTACCAAATGAATTCTTCCTCCAAGTGACTGATCTGAAGTTCAGTCTCAAAAATAACCCCTCCATCTGCCACACTGTTCAGTGACAGTGTACAATTTAGTCCCTCCCACACAGTGTCTTCCAGTTTTCCTTTATTCCAACCACCAAAGAATCATTTTAAGTTCCTCCTTTCTCCCCAAAAGATTTAAAGTTTATTTTGCAAGACTGTACTTTCAGAGGTTAAACACAAGTTAGTTCTAACTACTTATAAATAGGGGGCATACTACTTTTATAAATAGGGGAATAAAATAGCAAACACATTCACACATACACAAAAAAGGAGATACAGGCAGAAAGTCCACATCAAGCCCCTGTGTTCTTTTTTCTTTACTACAATAAGCTCAAGTCACTGTGCTGCCACTGTGTTCTTCCCAGCCCTTTTCCTCCTGACACACGCTCGTGAACTTTCTGATTTGGACTTGCTTATGAAGTATATATAGTTCTTAAGTACTAGCGTGTGCTGATTGAATAGCTTCACAGTGCAGAAAAATAACTCATGTCTGATTAAATCATGCTCTTTGAACGTGAAAGTGGCTGTAAGTCACACAACAGGTCTGACACAGCAGGTCTATTTTGCAGGGGGAAAAAGGTTGGTCTGCAGAACATTTATTTGCTAAATATTTGCATCATTCATACATGTAACTGTTTTGTGACACTTACCCCATCCAGTGCCTCCTCGAAGCAGGTCAGCCAGTATTTCCTGGCCATGGCATCGTCTGTGAGGTCAACGGTGTCTGGAATATAGGTGGAGGGGTCTTTCAGCAGTGGCAGGTTAACCAGGGGTCTCTCCAGCCTATCCATTTCCAGCATGTCAAACTAGATGAAAAGAGAATTTACTAGAATTTACTAGAAAGAGATTTACTAGAACTTACTCAGAAATCGATTCATAACAAATTAAACTAGTACAAGGGCTACAGAACTCCATCCACAGTTAAGACTAACAAATTAGAGTGTATGCCATCGTAAACAATCCACTCCCCTGCACGGACTATTTATCCATGCCCACCCTATCAACAGAGATTATCAAGATTCATGTTAGAAACTTACTACAGGCCCTCTTATTTTATGATTTTCCTTCCCTTCCTCCCCAGTACTGTCAAATCTGCCAGGCTTTCAGGTTCAGACAGGAGCACAAAGCTTATTTGTACATGAACGTTGCTACGCTGCTTTACAACTTCCTTTTACAATCCTGATCAAGTCTCCAAAACTTTTCCTTACGCTTTGTGAAAACGGTGCTGGGGACTAAATTTCTAAGGCTAGATATTTAGTTCATGTGAAAGAGGTATAGTTACACAGCTCTGTATGTGAAGTGTGCCTTATTTCTTGCCTCTAAAAAAACCTGTGTATATTTATCTTTATTTTATACAACTATCTAATTGCATTATGTTTGCGAACACGGCATGGGCTAGAAATGTTCGGACAAAGTACTAAGATTAAAGCCCAGAACGTAACAAGACTTTGTGTACGTAAACTACAGCGGTTGCTATAGAAAGATTGTCTTCAGGATTAATTTCACTGCTGAAGAGCGGACGTTTCTGAACTACGATTGTTGCAAAGAGATTTCATTTGATGTGACCAAAGTGAGTGCCAAGCAACAGAGGAATTCAAAATGGAAAAACCGCGGACAGTACGTTACAGCTGGTTTGAGACTCCTATACCACTGCCAGCTTGAAAAAAAAAAAGTATCTTTTCACAGATTAAAGGCTTGACAAAAGAGCAGCATTACATCTGCATAAATACTTTTTTTAACTACATATTTTATAATTAAGAAGGATTATGTTGTTATTTTTTGGTCATACTTGTAATCCACAATTTCATTACAATAATTTCATTACGGTGGAGCTTAAAATTAGATATATTTTTTAATATATATACGCACAACCCACAAAATCCATCATCTGCAGCTCAGAGTGGACTTAAATTAAGGCTTGGTCTGGGGAACCATTCAGGAGAGTTCTGCACCTCAACTTCAGGCCCAAAAAAGCCCAGCAACCAACAGAAAAAACTAACCAAAGGCAAGCCCTGCTCCTCCCCCCCCACCCTACCACAATTATAGAAAACTAATTCCTGAAAAACGGGAGGAGATAAATCAATGATGGAGGAAATGAAAAAAAAAAAAAACACAAAAACAAACCACTTAACATGAAAAACTGACACGCGGCCCAGTAAAAGACAGTAAGCCACAATGAGCTCCACTATTCTAGCTTCTTTTCAAAAGCACTTCAATAGATTCAATATCAGAATATTTTAAGAACCTTAATGTAGTTTCTGATTCCTTACTGTATGCCCGTTTCACTGCGAAATCGCAATGACTGTATTGTCAGTGTATTTAAGAGATGACTGGGCTGATGCTCTTCTGTCCAATTATATCTTTCTCTTCTCATAGGAAGTAAATAAACGCTGCTTAAAGACAGCGGAACATCAAGATTCAAAAATTCTGAAGCACAATATTTCAACTGTAGCAAAATTCATCTACTTCAGAGAAAGGATCAGAGATCAGTGTTCCCCCCCCAGCTTTGGTGAGGGAGAATAAGACAAAGTAGCAGCCACAATCTGTTTTTATGAGACACGACATCAAACCATCACACAAGA
Source organism: Numenius arquata (assembly GCF_964106895.1). Classification (NCBI taxonomy): domain Eukaryota; kingdom Metazoa; phylum Chordata; class Aves; order Charadriiformes; family Scolopacidae; genus Numenius; species Numenius arquata. The sequence goes on from NC_133595.1 coordinate 7,606,836, forward strand.
CGACATCACACGTGACACAAGACACTGTATTAGCCACTTCATTTGCTAAGGAGGAGTCCCAGGGGCAAGCAGCAAATACCTTGAGAATAATCATAAATTTTCTAATCACCGTCACTAAGAAAAGGCACTTAGATCTAGAAAAGACAACCACATACTGTACCACTCCGTGTTCTCTGCATAGGGTAAACTTCGGGTGATGTGCTCATGAGACCAGAACTCCCAGCGTAATTCTCTCCCCAGCTATACTGGTTTGGATCTAGAAAAGAGAAAGACAGAGACACACATAATCTGAAAATAAAACTGAAAGTACTCCCATGAGTGAGTCTAGAGTCAGCATCCCTTCAGAGAAGCTGCTTCACTACAAATGCCATTTTCCCTTCTCTTTATAAAAATAATTTTTCCCTCTAACCCCCAAAAGAAACGTTTTAACGCTCAGTGAATTACTTAGCTCTAGAGAGCTTCAATCTGAATGAGACATAACACAATTAAAGTTCTAAAATTCTTTTTTTTTTACTCCCTTTCCTTGTCTTTAAGGGCTATAACCAGCATGTCTTCAAAGCACTATCACTGATCATAGAGTTAATGTCTGATTTCTAAATCTAGACCCATTATTAACAAAAGGTAATTATAAAACCCGCAAAGCACAATGTAAATTTCATATAAACACTAAAGGTATTTCTAGAATTCTTTTTTATTTGAGAAAAAGCTGAATCCAGTTCAGATTCTGCAGTACGTGCTGCAGAAGCAACATCTTTAATTCCTCAGTAGCTGGTTCCTTGCCCATAGCTATAAAATAGGTATAAAAAGAATTCCCTATCCGTTGTTCTGAGGTATATTTGATACTTACTAAAACTAAATACCATTAGAAACCTCACTATCTGTTCTGCTATAACTAATACACTCAATGGCTTGCTAGTACATCAACAAGAAAAAAAAGAACATAAAATTGGCAGAATTCAACCAAAGCAGCCTATACCCAAAGAATGCTGGACAAAAGTGGCTCATCTTTCATTAACATCTGTGAGGCTTTTCACTTTTTCAAACAAACACAGTTTTGAGGTGCTGGTCGTCTTCAGTACGTAAACTGAATTCAGAAGCTGCCTCTTAAAGAGGGGGAAAGTTCTCAGAAACCACATTTCCCCAATTTGATTTAGAGTCATGACTGCTCTTTGCAGAAATGCAGAAAAGAGAAAATCCAAATCCTGCTGCTATCTCAAAGGCAAGCAGGAAAAACAGCGAGAAATTAGGATGTCCCTGCCAGAACATATAAATCCAAAGCCCAGCATCTGTGTTTATTAGTGCCAAACGTGTTTATCTAGGCAATAACTTACATGCAGCCTCTTAAGAGAAACTTGGACATTACACTGACATTTGAGAACACGGCATATACAGAACAGAGCAGTGCTGTACTTACTGTCTTGTTCAGCTCCTTTTAAAAATGCCCCAATGGCTCCCAGGTAGCCTTCATGTCTCAGGAACAATGCCTGAACCTCTCCCTGCCACAATATGAAACATTGCAATTGGATGGTCCCTGATGGCTAACAGGTACTTCTTTGTCACTAGTTTTACACTTTAATTTAATAGAAACAACTAGAAGATGGTAATATAAATTTGTGCTACATTCTAACACATTCAGTAACTTTAACGGTGCTTCTGAAACACAATCCCAGGCGGAACTGCTTACATACATCATTCCACAATTATTAAACAGCTGGGGAAAAAAAAATACATGCAGAAGTGGTGTGTATTCTAAGGCTGCACAACCACTGAAGCAGAGGGAAGGCAGCACCTCCACTGGAAAAGACCAGTGCATCATTCCATGAATATTCAACTCCTCTTGCTTGAACTGGCTGAAAAAATAAGGTCATCTCATTGCCAGGTCATCAACCCAAGTGTGTGCCACTGGGCACCAGTGCATTCAAGACATTGCTCATTAGCTTTATTTCATTAAATTGCTTTTTGATGTTCAACATCATACAGACACTGTATATTACCCATAGACAAGCATTTCCCCCCTCAAATGAGTTATTTTAATTGTTAATATAATATGGGAATGCTAGGGAGAATACAACCACCCTGTGTCCTAGCAGCAGGGTCCCTTGGTTTCCCCAGGCAGGGCCAGGTGAGACACCGCTTCCTCAGCAGGAAAATCAGCTACGGCTGCAGCGGCGGCTGGAAGGACACGTAACACTGTCAGCTACAGGAAAAGATCAGCTACAGTTCGTATAATTTATAGTGAGATTTGGATTTGAATCACCCATAGAACTATTCTTACAAAAATCTAAAGCTGTAGTTTTGCAACAGTTTTAAGAAAACCAAACAAAGTTTTACAGAAGGTGACTGCCATGGTGAAATAAAAGGGGAAAATAAAGTAGTATATATACAGGAGTCTCTTGCTTGAAGCAGAGACCAGGGAAAAAAAATCGTGTCATCTATAAAATTGCATATGTGCAAGAACTAATCTACCTGTAACAACCATTAAGTAAGCTTTTGGACTTGACAGTTTTTCTAGTGAAAAATCTTCATCTTCAATATTTTTCACAGCTTCAAAAGCTGGAAAGAACTACAGCTTGGTTGGGTTTTTTGGGGGTTGGTTTTTTTCTTTTTTTTCTTTTTTGAACAAGCGAACAACAAAAAACCCCACTGACACTAACTGCTAACTATCTCAGTAGGACAATCCCACACTGCACAGCCTAGGGGGTGAAAAGAAATAGATGCAAGTCAGCAAGAGAAATTGAATAACAATGGTAGCTATCTAAGAAAATAGTGAAAACTCATTATTTGGCAGCTACAAGACAGACTGTCAATCAAAAAAATAACAAAGAGAGAGAGGGAGGGAGAGAGAAAGAGAAGCCAGACAGAACTCCCAGGCAACTCGCATTTATTTTACCCCTCCCACAATAGATGTTTATAGCCCTGCCTTACCTACCTAAACAGCAGCCCTCTGAGCTTAATAAATTAATATGCACACAAAGTCAAGTCTCCCAACAACCTAGAAAGGTAACTAAACACGTCACTTTGCTATTAGGAAAATCTCTGTTTTCATTACCTTGGAGAAGAAGTTGATACTGTAGGTTATTGTGCGCATGGTAACAGGGTGACCCCGAATAAAGAATCCTCCAAAATAGATTTTATCTAAGTTATGGAGTTTGGCATAGAGGCAGGCGAGCTGACCGATGTCATTGCTGATCATATGTAGTAAACTTTTTGCCATATCTTCTTTGGAGAATTCTTAAAGGAAAGAAATAGTAAACCAAGTTAACCACAGCTGAAGAATGCTCAAATGGATTGTACTTTTCTAACAGATAGCCTACAGCTGGAGGAAAAACAAAAAAAAGAAAGGAGTTTGACTAGTCTCTTTATGTGTGTAGAAGAAAGGTGCTCCCTCAGCCAAAAATCTTTTATAAAGTACTTAAAACAACTAAGGAGTATGTATTTGACCGAAGATACCATGAAAAAACCACTAAGCCTCTGTGAAATACTGCTGGAAAGAAACCTGCTTGAAAGGCCAACAGCAAAAGGCGAGAACCCCAGTTCTTCTCTTTAGGAGCCATTGATGATGGTTCATCCATCCACCTTGACCCAAGATCCACTGCAAGCATTTTACTGTAATACTGCAATTAAAACTGTAAATTATAGTAAATCGCTGCCATGGGTCCTTTTCTGGACCAAGAAAGCCACATATATTTCCCACATACAATCCCAAACTGAAAATGTGAATGCCTGCTTGTAAAGTAGTACTATGTAGTATTTTTAATCAATAAAATATTGTGTAGGCAAGATCATGAAAAGGACTGGTTATAATTTTCCAGCTCAATTTGTTAGATCATTATAAACATCAGATTCCCAAGGGCCAGAGGAGACAGTTGTATTTCTTCTCCTCAGTAGTTTCAAACAACAACTCCAAATAACTGAAGCACCTCAAGCAGCACTGTGTGTCCACTCTCAGCCCAGCAGCATAACACTGGGAAACGGGTAAGGCAAGATACAATTACGCTGATGAATCTGGCAACTATTTTTCCACCCATTTAAGCATTTACAGGATGCTGGCACAAGCAGCAAATCCATGCTGACAGGCAATATAAAGTATTAACTGTACAGCAAATCTTGGGTCAATCTTCTATATACCAATACCTTTATCTGCTGTAGTAGACTTCCCGAAGCTGCTGGCTATCAGATTCCCACTCAGCCCCAGGGTCTGGTAGGCGCCTCCATACACATCTTTCACCAGCATGTCCACGTTTGTGTGCTGGCCCTTTGAAGCGAGCTGCAGCAGTTCATCAAATTTCTGAGGATGAGAAGCAGAGTTACTCTGGCTTTCCTGAAAAGCCAGACAACCTTGCCCATAAACCCAGAGTTCTGCAGCATCTTTACTGACCAAAATCAGGGGTTTTGGCTTGTCTTAGAACCAACCCTGTCAGCAAAAGATATATTATTTCTGATTACGAGGACTCATCCAGAGCCCGTATCTTATCAGACAGACTGATCTTAAATGGAGCTCCTTTAATGATGAAAAGCACACCCATGCACTTCAGTTATCCGTAATTATCTGCAAATAATTTGTTGAATTTCCCCTGAAAACTGGAAATGGGTTGGCACATATAAAATAGTCAGAAGCCTCACATATCTCTTAATCTTGGAATGAAGTCAGAAACACAGTACCTATGTCTTCTTGAGGCATAAGAAAAAAAATGTTTAAAACCAAAAAGACTGAGTCTGCCTTCACTGTTGCAAAATGCATTGATGTCCCTGACATTAAACTTGCCCACAATCTGCATTATACCAATATTTTATGAGTCTGTTAACCCTATTTTCTTCTTCTACAAAATCAGAGAGAATTAAGAGCAGACACTGTCATGTTCTAAGATTTCTTTTTTAAAAGCATCAAATAAAATATTGCAAGTATGGGTCTTCCCTTTGACATTTTCTTACTTGGTGCACATGTAACTCTAGCTTTTTCTACGCCGCTGACATTTAGGGACACCTATTTAAGCCACAGGGATCTTTGAGAGAGGAAAAAACAGAATGATTTAAGAGCTGAGTTGGGCAGAGCAGTACTAAACCAGGCCTGTTCTGGCAGATTACCAACCGGGGATTCAAGTGATGAACGCCGGAAAGCATCATGTGTAACAAAGGGAGTTAGGATTCCTCCTCTCTCGTCCCGGACATTTTGCAGTAATTGGGTGCTCTGCTTTTCTTCTGCAGATAATATTGCAGGAACTAGGCAGGCATTTCACGTTGAAAAAGAGTAAAGAAAAGTAACAGGCCACTTTGAGGAGACTCTTCTCTGCATTATAGACATTATTTGTCCTTGTTGACAAACTCCTTGAGTCTCAAGTACAATTACCATTTTGCCACCGATGAGTACCTTATAATTTTTGCCCCTATGTTCTACTAATATCTTTTTCAATTTGAAGCTTCCTTTTATGCATCAGAAGTGTTGAAAACAGAAACATAAGTCAAGGACTCAGCCTTGTTATCTAACAGTCTGGGACCACAAGCACCTAATGGAGAGTATTAAAATGGTCCTGAGCGTTGCAGAACTGCCTGTCTCTGCACAAGTGCAGCAAGTCTTAGAATAAAAGGTACAACAAGAGACAGACATGATTTTTTTCATCTTCTAGTATACTAATGTTGGACTTCTGATTTCCCATACAGACATTACTGAAAATAATTCTCTCTCCCTATTCAGAGTTTGGTGTTCCAACATTTCAAGCCTCCTCTTAGCATCTCATTTAATTCCATGCCCCTTAAAACTGACAAGTCGACACCTTTGTTTTTGTGAGCAGAGCTCCAAGTCCCCAGAAGGTTCCACCTCCAATTGAGCTCCCTCCAATCCATTCAAATTTGTCTTCTGTTTCTACCTGTCAATAAAACACGGCAGATGAAGAAACAACTACAAATCTAAAGCAGTAAGAAGTTTCAGATCACCTTTGTCAAATTCTACAATAAAACAGTTTAGCAACCACTTACCTTCACTATGGAAACCCCAGAGCCAATATTCACCAATAAATAAGGGAAAACATTTGGGTGGTTAGTCTGAAACCGGAATTCTGTATCTGAATCTTTCTGGTATGCAAATACTTCATGGGGTATGTTCCTCAGTACGAAGTTGCATCCTTTAATTAGGCAGGTCATTACATCTTCTTTATCTACTCTGAGGGCAAGGGGGAGAAAAAAAACCCTCTTACATAAATGTCACAGTCCTATTGATAAGCAAGTATGCTTTTATAAGAGTAGTTTTTAGAGTTTACAAAGAGGAGACAGTAACACACACCCCCTACATGGCGAAAGTCCAGATCTCTAAAAACACGAAACCTATGTCTGCCTGTGTTCCGATGCTCATTTTCCGTGCCAGAACTCACAGTCCGAAGTTAGACCGTAGTTACACGGTAACTTTAATCTTACATTAATCATGCTGTCATGCTCCCCTGTTTGCTTGTTTACACGGCCTCTTTAGTGCCCCAGTGCTACCACAAATATACCTGCACCTGTGCAGTAAAGTAGGAGAAAACTTATCTGGAGATTACCCTAACAAAACAACTTTCCTAACATGGAATAATTTTCTGTTGCTCTTCCCTTTCCTTCTCAATAAAGGAAAAAAAGCGCCCCAAAAAGCCCCCCCCTCAAATTTTCAGCACTTTTTATGACAGATTAAAGTGACTGTAAGGAGCCTACTACTGGGACAACCAAACACAGGTTAAAAAAGACTTCTCACAAGAGTAATAGGATTCACAACAGGACATTACCCTCAGTATGGAGTCTGGGAACATGACACACAACTTAGGTAAGATGAATGATGTAGTTAAGTCAGCTAACACATACTGACTTCTGTAAACTTCTGTATCTTATGTATTGTTACTGATTCACGGTAAGTTTCTTAAATGAAATATGCTACATTTCTTACATGAAATATCATATATATCTCAATTAATACAGCATGCTTTCCGTGCGTCAGGATGGAGAAGGTGCTGCTTTTTGCATAGCAATTAAGTATGTAATTACCAAATAAAAACCAAAGAAACAAAACCCAGGTGCACCACATGAGAAAAGGGGGGCATTGCCTCCTTGTCTTGCTTAATTGACCCTTAGGAACAGCCAATAAGGTACTCGTGTCGGCTGTTTTGAAAAAAAAAAAAAATCAACAGAATCCTACCCACCAGAAGAAGAAAGTTGTTTGAAAAAGCAGTATAAAAGAAGATGAGCACAATAGCTCAGAGGCTGAAGTGTGTGCTACACAGAATTGCAGCCTGAGAGGCGTCTTGATGGTCTTGCCGGAAACACTAGGTAATGTTTTACATTGGTGTAAATTAATGATATCTTTATCTATGCTTACAGCAGCTTTTTAGTATATAGTGTTTGATAAAGATATTTGAGTAGTAAATTTATGATGCTGTAAATTCATAAGACTGCCCCTTAGTCTCCCACAAGCCTGTGCTTCTGCACAAAGTTTAGGCTGGAGCAGTAAGTTACTATTTGCATTAATTACTTGCTTCTTAGCAAGCACAGAAAAACGTTAGAAGCTTTTAGAATTCCAATTTGAGAACCTGGGCAACTACAGAGATTAGGTATATCTGGGGAAAAAAAAAGTGTTTGCCAACGTTTTTGCTTTTTATAATCAAGTTGTCTTGTGGATTTCGTCCTTAGACTTTAAGCAGAAAGACTGACACACTTTAACACCCCTCATCACAGTAACTGATCAGTCTCAATTAAAATTCTTGTTAGTAATGATTTTACTACTTTATTTCAAATACTAGTTAATTTTATATACCACTGTAGGCTTTGTGTATTTGAATCTCTATTCTAGTAGAATTCAACACTATGTCCAAAGTACACCACTGATAGCTAGGATCCCATCACTAAAATGTCTCCAGTTGTGAGGTGAAAAGTAAAAACCATTATCATGACAGAGACTAATTTAACTTAAAAATGGAGTAGGTGCAAGTTAGATCCTTTACAGAAAAAAGCTGCAATAATACCCTGCTTTCCTCGTCTCACTGTTTTCCTCCTGAACCCTGTGCGTCTGCTGGCTCTATTCCCGCTCCTCTGCTGTGTCAGTCAATGATAGAGTTATCTTTTCGCAGCTTATGTTCAGCAACAAGTCAATTCAGCCTCATCTGACCAAGACCCATGCACACATTCTACTGCTTTACTCTTGCAGTATAGATGGTTTTTGAGGGCAGACGGGCAAAATAGAAAGTTAGCCTGCTAAAATCTAGTCAAAGAAGAAACACAGTCCTGTAAGTTTAAAAAGTTCCACTTACTTCAACCCCAATTTCTTCTCAATAAGATCTTTGAATTTATAGGCACCACCACCTGTAGCTTTGATGACTTTTGTCTCTGTGTTGACAAGATGGTCTTTGATGAAATCTAAGCAGGTTTCAATGTAAGTGTTTTCAAATTTAATGAAGTGAAGTCGAGCTGTAATCTCCTCCTGAACTGATATTTCATACAAAGGTTCATTTTCAATGTCCTTTAAAAGAGAAAAGAATTTCTCACTGATTATTAAAACTCCTTTCTCGAGAAACAAGGTTATATGCTAAACTACTGAACATCAATACCTGTGTTTCCTTTGCCTTGGAACCATGTTAATGCTATTAAAAACATAATTTCCCAAGCCACTTGCAAAGAAGACTATAGTTTCAACAGATCTTAATACTCCTTAAGCTGGGAATATAATCAATTCTCCCATGCTTTAGACATGCATGAAATATCTCTGTATGAGAAAAGGCATGTTTACATGGGAGTATGGGGTTTTTATAGAAGTACCATACTTACCTGTCTAAATAATAACTATTTCAAACACTACCTGGTAATTCAAGCACTTCCAAGAAGGCAAGGAACGTGAGTTTGCGTGCGCATGGGCTGCACAACTCTGAAACCCTGGCAATCAGTCTTTCAGTAAAGAAAACACGTATGGTGTACCATCAAGTGAATTTAGATCTAGAGCTATATTAAGCTTGCAAAGCAAAAGTAATTGCCAAACACGTGCTAATAGCTAATTTCCCCTGGAATGTAGCAAAGGGTTATTAACAGGAGCCACACACTCACCTGAGCTGCAGTACAAATGCTTAGGGGTGGCTGGAAGTGTCAGTGCATACTAGAATGTGTGTTTGAAATAAATTCAGTTGAGACAACTTCAGAGTAACAGACGTTACAGAATGTCATGCTTATAACTTTATCTAGAACTTTGTTACCGTTTATAAAGAACAAGTTACTAGATGGGTTTCAGATGAAATGTCTATTCTGCTATGAGAAGCCAGTCCGGTACTTCACTCCTAGGAGTTAACTACATGCAACTGATTATGATACAATTCTCACCTTTCCAGAATGATCAAAGGATCTCACTCTTGCCACTTTGTGCTGCACAGTTGAATAATAAGCCAACTTGGTTAACGAACCACCTTTTAATAAAAAGATTGCAAGATACGATTAATGCCTCACCTTAGAACAAACAATATAACTTATGTTTATGTATGCTTTACCTGAGAGTTCTTGGGTTTTAAGATCTCCTCAGCTAAAGGCAGATAAAATTAAGCTAAATGTGTAACGCAGTGAGCCAAAGAACCTGTATCTGGAAACTGACTTGGCACAGTTAACTCCAAACGCGCTACTGAGGGGGAGAAGCTCCACAAATTGAACTTATGCCCAACTGATATGGGGATGACTGCAGATGAGCAGAAATAAGTAGAAGTTCTTAATTGGCTAGGCTAGCACATATATCATTTATCTTGTTTGAAAACTCTTTATAGAAACCCCCAAATCTGCTGCTTATAAGAAGATTTTATAAATAGTTTTTCCACAATTGAGCAATGCATGCCTTATGCACAATTAAAGTGTTTCATCAGAAACACTTAAGTAAATATTCCTAACCTACTTCCAAGGACAAGCTAAAAATTCATAGCTGGTTAGAAGATGACTTTATGTACTGAATAACAACTACTTTGCAAGATTATTCTTGGCTTTGGGGTAAAGAACACTGAGAATGATGTTCCTCAAACATAGCAGTTAGTGATATTGCCATAGTGATATGCAAGTCCGAGCAGACCCGCCCCATCACCCTCTTCTCTTCAAGCCTTGGGTCTGCTTACATCAAGACAATAAAACTTCCCACTCTCATCTTGAAATAGAACTTAATCACTTGCCCTATCTTTGCATCCAACCTGCAAAAGAAAATTTATGAAGTTACACTGAATAACTTCACAAACTGATTTTCCTTGGGACAAAACAGTACCCGCTAGTGTTTCTGATACCTCTGGTATCTTGAAATTAAGTAGATATTTGAGCCTGAAAGTAGGAGGTTGCCAAAGTCTGCTTATTTTTGTTAAAACAAGCTTTTAAATTTTTTTTCCCCCTTCAGAAAGAAAAATGCCTCTTCAACTACTCCTGGGTATCAGGATCCGATTAAGGTATCAGTTTGCTTCATAAACCTCTAAGCTGCTTTGGCTATTGGAGAAAACCCCTTAATTTTAACTGTGTGTAAAAAAAAAAAAAAAAAAAAAAAAAAAAAAAAGTACCCTGGGCTGCAGCCCATAACCACCCTTATCTGTACAGAAAGTCAGTTCTAACTTTGCCTCTGTGCTCTTGGAACAGGACCACAAGGCAGTGAGGTGGTCCGTATCTCCCACTGCTGCAGGCCTAACATGTACTTGAATTTAAGGCTGCAGGCACTACTTGCCTCTTGCCAAAGATTTGGCATGTCACCCCCTTCAGCAAGTTTACCATGCATCTCCTAGAACATCCTGTGCACAAGACAGGAAGTAATTATGAGGGCTAAATTCAGTGGCCCTACGCCCTGCCTTATAAACAAGTGTAATCAAGAAGTGCAGCATGGGCAGGTGAAAAATAATCAGCTAGTGCTTATAGCTTTGCCTTCATAACAGTACTCTCATCTCTTCAATAGTGCTCAAATAAACAGGAAAATTTTCCTGTTATCTGTAGGTGAAAAATAGGTAGCTTTCTCCAGTAAAATTCAAGTGAGGTCAACTTAGAGTGATCACTGACAGACACTTATAGTAACAAAAGCAATAAAGCTTTCCTGACCTCAGATCTTATTTCAGTGTACTAGCCAATGCTTTCAAGTTTCTTGTAAACAAAATCCAAACTCTACTCTGCTCTGCTGGCTCGGTGAGGTTTTTCTTAGCTTTTGTTTTCTTAAAAACCAAACTCCGTAGCTCTATATTATGAGGAAAAGTTTCCTTCCAGACTTCTTAGTAGAGGAATCATAAAGCTTGTGTTGGAATGTCATACTGTTTTTACAACACTGATAATGACACAGGCGCTCCAGCAATTAATTTATCACCAGATAAAGCGGAGGTTTACATACCATTTATCCATTCTCCCCTTCCTCTCCCAGTTTTTAAAGGCTTAAATCCATCCAGAGCACCAGCTGAGACATGCAACAAGGCTTTATAACTAATCCCACAATTCTAATTCCACTCTGACCCACAGAAAGGACCAATTCCAGCTGTTATTTTAACAGGCATGAAAAAAGTAGCTTCTGAAGGAGTTTGGTAGACTTATGATATGACAAGATTGTATATCATATGCATATATTCTTCCCATTACACAGTAAGTCTACACCACCCAGAGCAGTGTTACCCAGAGGACTAACGGAGGCTTGCACCATGGTATTGTGGCTGAAGAACACTTGTGTCTTCCCTACTAAATAGTTCCACTGACCTAGCGACTGCAAAACAGAAGCAAAATGGGTGAACTGGTGCTTCTGGTTTTCCAGAACTCCACAGAAAGAATGCTAATCCCTGCACAGGTGAAACTATTTTTAACAGGCCCAGCTCAGCTGTGTCCCTGCACGGCTGCCCACACCAGCACCATTCCCTGCTGTGGTGCTCAGGTGTCACATTGATGTGCATTACTCTATCTGTCCCTTGGTGCAGGCTGTTGCAAACCCAGAAATGTTATGTTGTCAGGCTTACGCACAGGACATAGGGTGTTTCTGGGGGTGGCTGAGGAAGCAAGGGCAGTGAGCTACTGCTACAGGCCCCCAGCCCATGCCAAACGCACTCGTTTCTGCAGCCACCCGGGCAGGGGGGACGGCAGCTTTCCCCACTCTTCCGTTTTTCTTCAAGGCCCGTCTCAGGAGCATGGAGGGGCCCACGCAGTGCCCTGCTCGCCGCGGCCAGGTATGAGGGTCAGTCGCGGGGGGAAACCGCAGCGCTGCCCCTCAGTCGGGCCTAGAGCAACCGGCACATCATACTGCGGCCACCAGGCCTTGCCGCGGGGGGCGCGGGCCCCGTTCCCCCTCGGCCGGCCGCCGCTGCCCCCTCGGCCGCCAAGGACAGCCCCAGGCCGTCCCTAGCCCGCTTCCCGCCGGGGCGGACGGCACGCTGGGCCTTGTAGTGCCGCTCGCCGCCTCTGCCTGGACGCTGCCGGGCGCCGAGACTCTCCGTCCCGTCGTGCCCCGCGCCGCCCACCCGCCGCGGCGCCCGCCGGGAGCCGTAGTGCGGTTGCAGCCCCCCACGCCGGCCCAGGCGCCTCAAGGGACTACATTTCCCAGCGTGCCCCGCGCCCGGCAGGTGCCCGCCCCGCCAGTCCCCTCAGCGGGCGAGAGCCACCGCCCCGTTCCTCCACCGCGGCCCCCCCGCTCCCCGCCGGCCGCCGCCTTCTCCCCGCGGCCCCCGCCCGGTTACCGATGTCTATGGCGAAGCGCTTGGCGTTCTCCAGGTTGCGGAAGATTTCGTCAGGCGGGAGGGTGATGCTCTTGTCCAAACTGCCGTGACCGCCGCTGCCGCGCCCGCCCCGCTCCGCCATTTTGAGCGCGCCCCACTCCTCGCCTGGCCTCATCGGTATGCAAATGTATGCGCATACATCTACATACTAACAAGGCCGGGCGCATAGATTATGCGAATGAGGCGGGAGCTGAGGCGGGCGCCAGGGAAGGCCGCCGCCCCTCCTGCTGGCGGGGCGAGTGTCGCAGCCCAAGGGGCGAGTGTTACACCCGGCGGGGGGAGGGGGGGGGGAGTGTCATAACCCCCGGGGCAGGGGAGAGGCGAGTGTCGCACCCAAAGGGGCGAGTGTCACAGCCCGGTTTGGAGATGGGTGTCATTGCCAAAGTCACCCAGGACCTGACTGGCAAGGGCAGGGCTGCTTTTGGCATCCCCGGTGATGACTCTACCTGACGTGTATATATATACATATACATACATATATATACAGATGGAGCAGCTGTACATATCTCCCACTTAGGCAAAAAAATCCCATTTAAATTCCCTACTTTTCAGGCTATTCTGTGCACGCCACAAGAACGTGAAATGTGAAGGGCTTTGGCAAACTTTATCTATTAAAAGTATTTGCTATGTTTGGCAGTCAGGCATAAATTTTCCTGTGTTCACCCTTGCTGTGACCTTCCTGGAAAAGTCTCTCTGCTCTAAATTTCCAAAGAATTTGTGGGTTAGGAATGCCTCTATTTTTGTCTTGCAGTGAGAGCACAAGGATTGGATATTCCGGAGCTGTGTATGTGGAAAGCAGCATTGCAGGGGTTCTGAAGGGACACAAAGCTGGTGAGTCAATTAAATACCAATTCTGAATGTCTTTGCTTTACTGAAATCTTTGTCTCGTGTCATATAACCCCAGAGACCACAGGGAAATCAGCTATGCAAACTACTCAAGAAAGAATAACTTGCTGGATTTATTAATTAGATTTTTATTTATTTTTGTACTGTTAAAAATTTCTGCAGCTCCTGAAGTTCAAAATAACTTCTGGCACAGGTTATACAATTGGTGCAGCTTACACATAACATGCCATAGCATCCTCCAAGGACAGTAACGAATTTACATTCTCCCCTGGTGGTAGGGTACTAAAGAGTAAACACAATTTGTACATCTGCCTTTCATGAAAGACTTTCATAAATACTTCTTGTAAAATCGACAACACAGCCGTAACTTTCTTTCCTATAAGGATGTAAAAATGAACTTTTGCCTTTATAAAAGGCATACATATCCTGAACCTCACAAACAGAACTCTGATTTTGTGAGCAAGACATCCTGAGGAATTTCCTCTACGTAGTTTGAGTTATGGTTTAACCATAGTCACAGCACGCTCAGTACAGTGTACAAATATCATAGAACCCGTTACAGCACCTGTAGGAAAGCTGCATTTTCAAATGTGTCCGGTTGGAGTAGCTGCCTGCTTGGGACACCTGGGGTCCCTGCTGCCAGGCAGCAGAGGTGTGGATACCTTGGGATATGGGAGTTCCCAGTGGGGCAGGTCAGAGGAAAAGGCTCCTCCTGAACGGACAGGTTTGAAAACACTAGCCTGAACATTTTAGAAGTTACCGCTTTCCCGACAGATGCACACGTACAACCTCACTAAGGTTAAGAACAGTCGGTGTTCCTCTCTGAACAACTCCTCTCACTCCTCCTAGCAGGAGGATTACATCTCACATTCTTTTAGAATAACTTTCTCTCCACGTGGTGGGATCGTTTCAGTCCTCCTGGAAGAAGGGAGGCAGACATCCAAGCATAGTAATGCTCTGCAGAAGGAAAACATTCTTCCCTACTCATGAGAGGAGCGGGGGGACTTGGATAGCAAGTCACGATCTCCTCCAAAATACGAGCAAATGTCCAGGAAACACATAAGCGTTCTCTCGGCCTACCAAGGCCTCCAGAGGCTGCAGGAGGGTTTCAGTGCTGCTTGTTTTGCAGGGGGCTGGTGGGTGGAAGCGGGTGCAGAAGAAGAACCAGAGTCCTTAGGCATTGCTTGTGACCTCTGGAAGTGGCAGATGAGCTTCATCTGGGTTTCTGTGCTCGCTGAATGGAGAGACAGGAATTGCACGGCTTCCTTGAGGCACCAGGCGTAGCCATCACAGTAATCCTGCTGTAGGCTTTTGGCAGATGCTGCAAAAGCTGCAAGGGCAGAAGAAGAGAGAAGTGTTACACAGGGAGACTCAGGCTGGAGTTTTGCCTAAAAGTAAGGGCAGCAAGGGTGATCGGGGGCTGTACTCACCTCGGCTGTATTTCAGGTAACTGACGGTCATCTCCAGGATGTCGGCTTTCTCCAGCTTGGAGTTGGGCTGGTGTCTCTGAAACTCCTTCTCCAGGAGCAGTTTCAGCTGCTCGATGCTGCTGTTAATCCGATCGCGTCGCAGTTTTTCTACAATGGGTTTCCTGAGCTGTAACACAAAATGGGAAGAGTACAGTTAGCGGTGAAACTTTCCCCTTTCCCATCTCTATATAACCTGCTGCTAAAGGAGTTCGGCCCATCTCGGCTTTTTTGCCCCCGTGGTCTCAGGGGCAGCAGATACTTACTCTGTTCTTCTCTTTAGGTGTTAGGATTTCCAGGGCGAGAGCGCTGGGTGCCATTATCCCAAGTGCTGGTTTTGGCTCAGAGCTTGCTGGTTTGCGGGTGGAGAAGGGAGCTGGGAGTTCCTCTATTTATACGCGGTGGCTGCATACAAATGTATGGGTCCTGAGCGACTTTGAGTTTCCCACAGTCGATAGCCAATCCATGCGTGCCCTGGGACAATAGAGAAAGCATCTATTACAGCATAGCAAATTGACTGTGAATTGCCTGGGGATAATACCCTGCTCCCAAAGGAGCAGGTGGACTGGGGAGCGTGTGACACAATAGGGCTTGGCATTACGGCACTGGGGTAAGAACGTGGGAAAGCGTTTGCCGTCATTATAATCAAACTTCTGCCTGATGTTGGGAACGTCAACATCTCAATGTGCTGCCTTTTCCCAGGCTTCGGTGAAATTAAGCACAGAAGACTGATCCCAGGAAGAGATAATGCTCTGTGCCCACGACCAAAAGAGAGATTGAAAAGGAAAAGATGCAGAATTAGAGGGACTAAAACCTTTCATTGACATTAAACCATGCTTAGATGAATACAGTACCAGATAATTTTCAGGCAACTAAAGACTAAAATCGATGGAAGAACCTTTAAAACAATTTGCACTAAGCAGTTAGTTTGAAATATTTTCCTCCCCATTGTTTAAATACTTTTAAAGTCCCTCTATAAGTTATATTCAGAGCTCTTCCATGCTTTTGTTTGGGTAATCTGGGCTTTCTTCTGGCAGCCCGTGACATGTAATGATTATGATGCCTTTCCCAAACACGTCCTATTTAATTTCATGCCACTTTGCAAATGCCTCACTGTTCCCTTAGTCCTGAGTCTCCACGTAAAGCGCGTAAATGTATTTTCCCTTTACAGACAAGTGAGATGCAGTGAAAAGTCAATTCTTGTCTATTACTTTGCTTGTATTATCCCATTTGCAGGATGTAAATACAGGTGCCAGGATATCCTGTGGCTCTGCTAAATCTTAGGCTTTCTCAGTGTATGTGCCATGTGTATTGCAATGAACACAGGTAACGAAGTGGAAAGGACCAGATAGAATCCAGGATTAAAGCTGCCTGTGGGAGATATTTTTTTCAGGCTATTCTAGGTTGCCTGCTCAGGTCCAGTGCTCCCCCCCAGCACAATCCAATACAAAGCTAGTCACATTCAGGATCTGTCTGTCAGGCATGTGAAGCCTCACATTGACAAATTCCCAGTTATGCTTTATGGTACCTCTGTTTCAGCTGCAGTATGTGGGGCTCTATGGG
Source organism: Numenius arquata (assembly GCF_964106895.1). Classification (NCBI taxonomy): domain Eukaryota; kingdom Metazoa; phylum Chordata; class Aves; order Charadriiformes; family Scolopacidae; genus Numenius; species Numenius arquata. The sequence goes on from NC_133595.1 coordinate 7,623,400, forward strand.
TTTAAGGGGTATTTTGCATGGGAACAATTATTTTTCCTTAACGAATGTTCCATGGTCAGAGGCTAGAACAGGGAGTCAATCTAGATTGTTGCTAAAAGGGTAGCAGGTTGAGGGGGTATTTTTTTGAATACCTGTTTCTTAACAATATTAATGAAAACTCCACCAATTCACTGTGTCTGCCTTTCAAAAGCAGAAAGCAAACCTTCCATTTCACTGTCAGCTGCAGTCAGCCTGTCTCACCTGCCCTCAGCATCCCCCTCAGTAAGCCAGGGCCAAAACCTGTGTCTGTGGGTACAGAGATAGCAACGTGTTCCAGCACACATAGGGTTGTTGCATAAAAAGATATGATCCTGCAAAGGATGATCCTGTAACTAGTTATTAACCTGAGCTTACAAAGCCCCTTTTAACTTGCTGCCTTCTCATGGCAGTGATTCTCGTAGGTTAGACGTTCTCCCCTCCTCCCTTTCCAGCCCAAAGACATTTTACATTTAGATGGATCACTGAGGGTGTAACAATTCTAATTGTTGATGGTTGTCAAAAAAACTATAATTGAACAGGGAGTATTCAAAATCAGTTCCCTGAATTATTTTGTCAGCTTGTAATCAGCAGTACTACTTTGGATTGCCCTGGCTGCATGTCCTTGTGCCATTATTGGAGCCTGAAGTCAAGCCCGTGGCTTTGTGTGTCTCTCTCGGGGGTCACAAGGGATGGGATGGTCCTGCCACGCACCGTATGGGGAGGAACATGTTTGCAGCAGCAGGGACAGGGACATGGGAGGGAAGCTCTGACCCAATTTTCAGTTCTGGAAATATGAAATGAGTGGTTTTAAATAATGCCATCCTATCCCCAGCACAATGCCCCTGGGCTCCAAAGGGCTAAACCAACTCCCACTGATTAAAGCATTATCCCATCCTTTAAGCGCCGGGCAGATGGTGCAGCAGGCGTTAGCTTTCTTCTCAGGACCCACGGAGGCACACGTCTTTTGTTGACAGTTTAACACTGTGAATGGGGCGATGTGGGAAATCCTGAGAGCTGTGGCCTCGCACCATCTGATGTGAATGGTGAACCAGGCAGAACAACAGCCCTCCAGGCGTACAAACTCCCAGCATCTCTCCCCCTCTCCCTGTTGGTGTAAAAGATAGCAAATCTGCAGTTCCCCCCTTGCCTCCTTCACCTACCCTCTGTACACTGCTGAGGGATAAAAGAGAAACAAATCTTCCCTCCATCTCGTTTCGTTTGATTATTAAGGCCTGAAAAATTAATGGCAACGATACTTGCCAACTGATGCTTCAGAATAATAGATTGTCTAGACTAAGGCTGTCCCTAGAATATATTTATTATGGAACTGTGTGCAGTGTGAACTTTCTGCAAGGATTTCAGTAAGGAAAAAATAATCCTGTGCTTTAGACAGTCCAGTTGCTCTTTGTTAAAAATCTGTAACTAGTTTGCTCAGTTTGGGCTCTTTTAAAGTTCAACTGGAAGTGCTATAGTCTGTCCCACTGAACCACGCTTGTGATCCAAATCCTTGTCACTGTCCTTCACATCCGTGGGAGGAGTTTGTGCCTCTCTCTGACTGTCACTGCAGAGCCGGGATGAAAGATTGATTGTGGGAGGCTCAGAAGCAGGGGTTTCCCTGTTTTCCGAATGAAGGATTAAAAGAAACAAATCCCCCCAAATTGCCAAACATGTGGTGTTGACTAAATAATGTCACACAGTAATTCCTTTCTTTGGAGGACAGTGTGAAATCTGGACCCGCTTTTGAGAGATGACAGCTATGCTGTGAACAAAGACTTGCTTTCTTAGTGGCCTTGTTCCTCCGTAAATCACATCACAATCATGGGTTGCATCATGAAGGTGCAGTCTTTGAAATCACACATGAAAACAGGGAGGAGTCTCCACTCTCCCTTGGTATGGATATTGATGGGTGTAAGGGGAAACAGAGATCTGGAAACAGTTGTCGATGTCTGTACTTACAGACCTTCACGTCAGGCAGGAGGCCCAGCTTTTCCTAGGGCAAGAACCACCTTGGTAATTGTCTCCAACTGCAGATGCTCACCGTTTGACCCTGGGCTATGGTGTGCAGTCTCTGCACCTTGAGCTGAGGAACAACCACAGAGGATCCAAGAGAGGTAACCAACCAACCCTATGACTATCATCAGGAGGCTTGTGTTCATTACAGTCCATAAATTGAAACAGCTGGAGGACCACTAACCATGGGGCTTTCTGCTTCTGGTTTGGAGATGGTGATTTCAGCCCAGGTGCAGACTTACTACACATGCCGTTTCCACAAAACCTGCTACTATTCCTAATACCAGTTGGCAGCTTTCCGTGGGGCAGAACCCAGTGTATCGCAATGCAGCAACAGGTCTGGAGGAAGGTGGGCTGTCAGAGAAGAGTACAGAAAGCCAGAGTTTCATTGTCTAGGTTATGCAGATCTAAAAAGCAGTGCTCCCATGCGTCTGGGTCTGTACTTATAGCACACAACTTGATAGCTTAAAGCTTTCCTTTTTATATCACCTTTAGAGCATTTTTATTTTGGGCTATTTCCTACATTCATGTCAGCCTGTCTTACAAATGCTGTTGATGGTGTTTTTAAAGAAATAATTACGATTTTTATTTTTTCTGTGCCTTCCTTAAATGGTTTAAAATCTTTCTGACAACCCCTCTCGAGCCACCTATTTAGTGTCAAAGAGCATAACGTTCCCAAGTTTTAAAAGGGCTCTCGCATAATACTGATCGATCAATGTGCTCCTTGGGAAAAATAGCTCTCCAGATGGTCTATCGGGACAGGAATTGCTGGTCATCACAATGCAGAGCCAAAAAGCGTCACTAATGTGGGCTGTTGTGAGGCACGCTTCCTTTGTGGTCCCTTTGAATGTCATAAATAGGGAAGAAAGTGTGGGAAACTCTGAGAAACTCAGGCCCACACTCTGAGGTTAATAGGGGCTTTGTCAGGAGACTATTCCTGGGTTGTGGGATCAGCATAATAAACAACATCTTCCCTAAGGGTGGGAATGTGTTGGAGCAGGGGAGAGTCACCCCAGGGGACAGAGGAGCAATAAGCAGCTTTGCGTTCAATTATTATAAGTGATAATAATTAATAAATTGTAAACATAACCTTTGCTGTGCTAAGACTGGTGAAACCAGAGGTCTGGCTTTTAGCTCTCAAGTAATTGGTAAACCAAAGCCCAGAGGGGCAAGTCTTTGGCTGGTGAAAAACACGTGGTGCACTTGTACCAGCCATGGATCTGACCCCCCTGTGGCACATGAAGGCTTTTGGGGGGGGGGGGGGGGGGGGGAAGTGTGTGTGTATGTGTTGGTTTCTTCCCCCTGCCCAGAAAGGAGGCGGTTACTGCTTCTCTCCCTTACACCCCTTGCAAACAGTCAGTCTGAATCTCATGCACACCAACAGCTGAGCACGATCGACTGCCCCGCTGTCGCCACAGTAATGCAGTACAGCCTCCGTGTAAATGAGAGTCAGGCCCTGTGGTCTGAATGACAGTAGCTGCGTCTCTCCAGATTTATGCCGATATGGGTGGCAGGGGTTCTGGGGCTGAGGAGCCTGACTGAGATCTCATGGGAGTTTGGCACAATTGTCATTTCTACGGCCTGTTCCTGGGCTGGCCTAGAACTAGAGGGGCTGGGTTTAAATCCAACAGTCGTCAGTTTGTGCAACTCTTCTTTGTTTTCCTTTTCTCTTTCCCGTCTGTGCTGTCATAGTGTTACACAAACTGCAGGGATGCTGCCAACCGTGACGCTCACAGCGTGGGTTACTCGGGCGGTGGCACATCAGCTGCAGAAGATACCTGTCCACATAATAGCAGCAGGTTTCTCCGTGGCGTGTGTGACTCCCTTCCCGGTCCCTGCCGTGCACAGTCAGGCTATGGTGTGCTTTTGACTGAATTTTGACTTTGCATTTTGACTGAATCTGAACTCCCCCCAACTTCCTATCCACAAACTGCCTTAATTAGACTCAATTTAAAAATGCACAGGCGTGGATGAACAGCTTGAGTTTTGCTGGGATTCAGAAGCTTGTACTAATTGACAAAGACATGTTGAGCACAGCAAGGTGAAGTGACTTTTTCAAGATCACTAAGCAACGACAAAATCTAAAAATATCTCTTCTGAATTATTTAGTCGTTCATTAGGAAGAACAAATCTATCTGCAGCATTGGTAATTGCAGAACTGTACCAAAACCCACCTCATATTGTGTTGGCAGACAGATGAAGAGCACTCACTCAGCTCATGCATTCAGGGTAAAATAGTAACCAAAATGATCCATGGAACCTTGATGAAGTGGAGCAATATGTTCTTGGCCTGGCTGCCTGGCTTTTTGGTCTTTTCCATGTGTATAACAAAGGGTTTCATCCCAAACCAAGCAAGGACTGGCCAGGTACAGCAGTTTGATCTGTGAGATCAGTGGATCTGAGTTTGCTTAGCGCTTAACTAAGCAGCCATTTGACAAGATCAGATATTCTAGGTTTCCTTTTGTTTAAGGAAAAAAGCATATGCTAGAAACGAAGGTTTTCAAGGGCATCTCTCCCAGAAGAGTTGGAATTGTTGACCAATGGTGTTTCATGCTGTTACTACATCTCTGGAAGAAGGAGAGGTCTCCCTGTCATGTATCCAAACCAAAGTGTTGCTGTGGTTAGATTAATAGTTTTGTGAAATGATTATTTGTGCAGATTTATTTTGCTTTGAAGAGAAGGTTAACTAAAAGGTGAACAATCCCCCCTGAGCAATGAATGGGAACTCTTCTAAGGAAAAGTGAATGAATGTTATTGGGGAAAGTGCTGTGTTTTGGAGAGACTGTTGGTATTTACGGTGCTCAGGGGTGGCTTTAGAATCCCCATCTCGTGCTTTTCTTCCCGCTTCCCCAAATACCTTCTGAATCCCTTTCTGCTTGTTCACCTCATCCATTCCCTCTTTGTGTAGCTGTGTGCGAGAAGGACAAGGACATCCTTTACAGCAGGTGCTAATCCTCCTCACAGCTGAGTTAATCCCCAGGAGCCAGGAATCCCGTGGCCCGGTCGTAGAGAATGGCCAAAGAGTCGCAGAAGGCTGGAGCCGAGCCTGTGCACGGCCGCTGCAGTGCCACGCACAGCGAGCCCAGGCTGCTCGCTTTGGGTCACCCAGGTAGGCAGGCTGTTGTAAATCCCCATGTAAGAGGATATGCTAGATTTATTTTCTGAATTGAGGTGGGGTGAAAAAATCAAGGGAGGATCGTTTAAAAGATACTTGGCAGAGAGACCATGTCTACTACATGTTGGATAAAAAAAACCCTCTAAAGCCTGGTGGAGTGTTGCTCTGTTCGTGGTGTGTTTTATACCCTTAGGTGGATGTCAGAGAAAAAGAATAACATGTTTGAAAAAGAGTATGGGGAAATAATTTAGGAGAGGAAATGCTTTTTCAATCTCTGCTATCAAATTATGTACACTTTTAGCCATACATGGACAGATTTCACTTCAGTAAAGGAAGCGATTCTGCTATTGCCTAACAGGATTTGTGTTTAGGTAACAGAAGGTGCTAAAATTAAAAGACAACAAAAACTAGTTCACCCCACTGCTGGTAGTTTCAAAAAGGAGGGTAAGACTCCCGAGAAGAGTCAGGTGCCGAACTCTTCAGAAGTTATTAGGAGTTTTGCATGTTGCTACCTCCTAAATGGACAGAAAGCGTAAGACTGAACTCAGGTTGGTGGGTAAATGAGTGGGGACTGGGGGGAAATAAACTGGCTGTGAAATTAGTGATTTGCTGAAGTCTGAATGGGTTGCTGTTAAGTATCTGGGTCTACACCTCTCAGTATCTCACTTCAATTTCACCTCCATTTTAATTTTTGGTAACTTATCCAGAGGTTGCTTCTTTGCAGGATCTGAAATCCTGTTCTGCCAAGTGAATTTCACAGGTTTAAACTATACTGGAATGGAGGGCTCAGAAATACGGCATCTCCTGATAGTTCCCCCGCTGCAGAAGGACTCTAATGCAACGCTCAGTCCAGGAGCATTAGCCATTTTAATCATTTCAAACCAAGGGATTAATGACTAAATCCATTTTTATTGTATTGTACAGTGAAGACACCAAAGTTGAACATCACACAGGATGAATACATCACAACTTTATAAAAGCTTTTTAAGCCCTTTAGCACGTTCAGTTCAGTCAATTATTATAAAGTACTTATTGCCTCCCTTCCTCTCCCTTTTCCTTAAGGTATCACAGGCATTTCCTTTACAAAAGGCATCAATTATCCCTCAACTGAGAGCAGCACATACTGACATTAAGAGAATTTTCCCTAGAGCTATCTGTTGTCATCATAACTTTCTGTAAGAAGGTGGACTAAAAATAGCATAGGAACTTCAGAAGAATCAGCATTTCTTAATAACAACTTTCACTCAAAAGGGAAAGGCTCAATACTCTCTTTATGATACACAATACATTCTTCAAAGTGCTCCTTCTTTAGGAAGGTCAATGCATTATCTAGAGATAATGGAGCACTTGAACCAGTGACCCAAGGAGTTAGTAGAAAGATTTCCACTGACAGCCACAGGCTCAACAGCTTTGCCAAGCAAAAGCGTGATGGAAACTGAACGGCTTTTGGCTCTCTAAATCACTGCAGAACTTGGTCCTCTCTTTGGCCAAGAGCTACCAATAAAAGCAGCAAATTTGCTGCAAGATACAAACATGTTCCTTCACTATGAAGGGAAACTACTCAGCGACCCTCATTTCTTGTGACAGAAAAACAGTAACTGCCCCCCCTCCCACCTTTGGAAAGCAATGTTTCCTACTTTAAAGAGGAACTATTCAATCACAGGTCCCTCTAGTTTTTGTAGCAAAACATAGGAGTAAAGCAAAGTTCAGCAGATCTACCAGGGTCTCCAGATGGTAGGAGCAGCAGCCACAGTCTTCTGGGCAGGTTGTTTTCTAGCAAACAGACAGGGTGACAGAGGTGGACTACACAGAGCAGGAGTGTACATGACATCTGCACCCATCTGGGCTTTGCAGAAATGCTTGATTAGCTGCACCTGGGTTTCCTTCTTGGGTTCATAGTAGGACAGAAAATGCATTGCTTCCTTGAGGCACCGCAGGTACCCGCTGTTAAAGTCCTGCTCTGGGTTCTTGTGAAGGAATGCTAGAAAAGAAAGAAAGAAGCAGAAGCAGTGGGTTAAGATCATGGGACAGTGGTGATTAAGTTTCTTTCAAGAGCCTGGGACCACCAGCTTTGCTCTTATGACCAGCCCTGGTGTGTTAGAGCCCTGCGGGGCTTCAGGGGAGGGCAAAGGCCGGTGCGAGAAGACTTCGAGTGGTTAGAACCACATCTCTGTACTCACCTGGGTCCTGCAGCTGGCTCTGCTGCTTCAGGTAGCTGACAGCCACTTCCAGGATGTCGGCTTTCTCCAGCTTGGAGTTGGGCTGGTGTCTCTGAAACTCCTTCTCCAGGAGCAGCTTCAGCTGCTCGATGCTGCTGTTAATCCGGTCACGGCGCATTTTCTCCACCACCGGCTTCCTCAGCTGTAAGAGAGGTGGAACAGATCGTTAAGGATTTCTGAGACCTGACCTCGTTTCCCTTTCTGATGCACTGATGCACACATGTTCAAAGGTGCTTTCTTTTGGTAGGAGAGCTTTGTGATGCTGCCTATCTATTCCCTGCTCAATTTAATTTTTAAAAATCTATATAATCCCCTTTATGTCTCTAACCCATTTGCCTTCCCCCAGACCACTTTCTCCCTCCTTATCTCATCTTTTCCCATGTAGTATTTATTTGATAGAGGCAGCCCATCGCATAGAGCACAGACCAGCCTTTCCAATCCTGTCAAGGGCACGACTTACTTTGTTCTTTTCTTTTGGCAGCAGTTTCTCCTCCACGTGTATCATGAGAGCGTTACTGGGAGCCATTCTTAGCGCTCTCAGTCCTGGGCAGGGACCCGCACCTTGAGCTGCTGCGCTGAGCCTAAGACTATGCTTTGGCACTTGCCGGCTGCCTCTATTTATACATCAGGGAGCTCCAGCAGATACGTGAGTCTGGGGATGGCTGGTGTTTCCCACAGCCGTTCAGCCAATCCGGGCACGCAGCCGAACAATAGAGGAAGCATCTATTAGTGCATGGTACATTGATTGCGAATGCCCCAGAGAGAATAACCTTCTGCCCACGCTGACTGGTGGAGTGTGCAGCGTGGCCCTCCGGGGCTGTCCAGGGATCTGGGAAAACACTGACCCTCCAGCTGGTTGTCTGGGATCAATTGCGTTCCCGAGGCCCCGCATGTGCCAGTCACATTTGTGGCGTGGAAGAGGCACGCTTTTGGGGGAAGGCGGGAAAAGATGAAGCAGCAGAGCACCGTTAGGGTCAAAATCAACAGCAGCAAGGACATCTCTCTGCTCTTCCTAGAGAGGGCACTTCACAGCCGGCCTGCCAGGTGCGGTTTGCCAAACCATGGGTATATTTGTGCTTGTCCATACAGTCATTACACTTCTAATGGGTGAGAGAAAGTGTTACCGGTGTGAAACGACAGGTTTGTTTGCATGACATTTCTAAATGCTGTGGAGAATCTATGGTCAGGACGGTGGGATGTTGGATGGATGGTGAATAAATAGGGAACAGGAAGCAAATGGATATGGTGACCTCTGTTTCTCTCTTCACACACCGAGATCTGTGAGCTTGTTGCACCACTGTTCTCATTGCCTTCATTAGGGACAGCCACACTCCTCCTAGGAGAACTGGGCCCATGCCTCATCACCCCTGTAGCTCTTTCTTTCTCCTTTTCCACTCTCTCTTTCATACAGACATTTACAAGAATGATGGTTAAGGTGGGCTGAAGAATAGCATCAGATTCAACCCAGAAGGCTTGGGCCTTGGGAAGCCAAAGGCAGGTCGTGAATGGGATTTAGTAGCTGAGGCCCATCTTCGGACCCCAGCAAGGAGGTCAGTTCTGCTGCTTGTCTGAGGTTTCTGGTGCACTCTGTTCTCATCTGACCAAGGAGCATCGCACTGCCCCACTGCAGAACATGGGCTCTCAGAGACCATATAATTGCCTCCTTGTGTAACCTTTAGCACGTCAACCCCACTCCATTTTCTTATCTGGAAAATGGGGATAGTGGGGATACATGCTAGTATTTGCATGAAAATTTCAATAAAAATTAAGCAAACATTATTTTGTGGTAAAGGCAAGAAAAAGAACAAAGCTGCGTGGACAATTTAGGTCAGTTCTGGTTTTGTCTTACAAGAAAAATCTCCTCCTGGATGTAGTCCTTGAGGCAGCACCAAAAATAACCCAGAACCTACCTGAGAAAGGCTGTGCTGCATCCTGCCCTCTGAGGGGCTATACCCTGTGGTGCCGGGGTCGGAGGGGTGCTTGTCCTTTCCCAGTGCCCTGCTTGTGCACAGGAACGTGGCTGGGAATCTGGAAGTGGAAAGGGTAGAGGGAAGTGTGCAGTGAGGTAAGAAAGCCAAAGACAATTTCTTACTTGGAAATGCTGAAGCGAAGCCCGAGTTTAACGGGCAGTTGACAGGAAGGAGGGAGGTGTCACTGAAATAGCCAGTCGTGGGTTTCATTGTATGGGCCTGAATGAGCTTAGCTCTTTGTGAAGGGCAGATGTTGTCCTTGGAGCCCTTTATTCCCTGTGTTGTGGGAAAGCCAGGAGACAAGACATCTCATGAACACTTTGAAACAGTCAAAGGATTATGATTCAAAATAAGATACAGCTCAGAGACCATGCCCTGGTTTTTGCCAGCTATAATAAGATGTTACCCTTTTTCCCATATCTTTTGGCTGGCCTTCCTCCAAAAGTTGGTGCCCTGTGTTATCCCTTTCCTGGCAAGGGAGAAACGATGGCAGGCCTTGAAGCTGAGAGCTGACAGGTAGGCATGTACCAAGCTGGTTGAAGAGACTCTTCAGTGTCAAAAAACATCTTTTTCCCAACTCCTGAGAAGCAGCCCTGACCTTTATTGCTGTATTATAACTGATAGCCAGATGGTCTTTTGGGAGTTGGATTCTTTCCCTTTAAATCATTCAGGCTCAAGCACCGTCACTAATGTTGTGAGTAGTTGCAAGGCACACTTCTATTGTCCCAACAAGAAATGTTATCAATAGGGGAAAAGTATGGGAAACGCAGAGAAATTCAAACCCACACAGCCTGGTGCTAATAACTCCTTTGTGGAGCCTGCACTTCTGTCAAGGCACGATGAACTCACATGGCTTTTTCACCGAGTGAGGCTGAAAAGCGCATGTTTCACCAGCCGGGCAGGGATTTCGCAGGGATCGGTGTTTACCAGGAGAAAGGGGCAATATGGGGCAAGGGGGCAGAGACGCTGGTTCCCACTGGGGGTGGCCGGCAGGAACACCGAGCTCAGCAGCACTGGCAGTCCTGGGGGCTGTCGGTGTAATTCACCGTGCCTCAGTTTGCTTTTCTGGGAAATGGGTTGGAATGGGGAGCAGTGCCCCGTGTGTGCAGTAGGGGGTAGGGACAGGACGGCAGCAATGAGAACACCTACCAGGGTCACAGGTAGACCCGTGCTGATACGTCTACGTGGAAATTACCTTTGAATGCTTGATGAAACTATTGGGTCTGTGTGTTGTGCCACGCTCATACCTTACTATTGTTGGGTGGACATGTCCTAATGTTTAAGATTGCTGGATTTTGGCACCACCAATCCTTTCACCATCCTCATACTCTTATGACTCACTCTGTGGAGGTTTCTTGGATAAGGTTTGACAAGACGGGGTGCTGTGTCTTTGAGGTGAACCTTAATGATCCCTTGAAAGGTTTTAGCTTATGAGCCGCTGCTTGCTTTGGGTGTCACAGATGAAGATCCCTTCTCCCAGCCCTCCAGGTGCACCTAGCCCTGCCTACCATCTTCTGCTCCGGGTGTTTCAGTGATATGACATTCTACACAGTAAATAGTTCTAAAAATGGTTTGGCATGGGAGGCAATATGTAAGGAAATCACCCCGCAAAACTTGCTGTTCAGGATTGGCTTCTTCCGCCCTTGGAAGCCAAGCGTAGTTCTGCTGTCTGAACTAACAGAGTTGAAATGTAGTAAAATCTGCCTCTTTCAGGGGAAAAGGTTATGTTGTTATTAGACCTATTGTATAAAATATTCCATTAAATGTCATTAGCATGGCGTTATCTCACCTCCTTTAGACATTAGAACCTTGGCAAAGAGGGGTCTTTTCTTACTGTAAAGTACATTCTTTTCAGGTTTAACCCTTTTTAATTAGTTTTTCTTTACATCCAGAATGGTTAATATGCTGTCATTCCCAGGTGCTTAAGGGAAGGAAAGTGGACTTTGATCATCAAGAAACACATGAGACAATTTGATCTGCATTCTAGTGTTGTTGGAGGCAAAAGCAATTTCTGAAGCTGCTTGTGTGGGTGACCCTGAAATAGTCATGCACCAATGACATAGTGAGTCAATACAGTGAGTATTACAAATAATTAAAAATTAAGGAGAATTTATTATTTTTCTGCCCAGCTGAAATTCCCACAAGTCACCTCTCAGCATATTCAAGAGTGCACAAGAGGGATTTATTATTTCCTGGTATATTGACTCTGAAAGGTCTGGGGATTACAGCTGCTTTGCACATGAATAGCTGGAGTGTGTTGTACAAAAGGCACGGTCTGTGGGATAATGGGGCTGGATGTGGGAAAGCGCTGACCCTGGGGGAGAGCAGGCTGGTGCCTGATGGCAGGAATCAATTATGTCTCAAAGGAACACATTGCCCTGGGAGCAGGCTTGGCGGGAGCCACCATGTTATGTGTTTACCACCCTCCTCCTTAAAAAAATCCATATAAAACAACCATAGAATGTATCCTCCTGCTTTTAGCGGGGGACTCAGCTACACCTTGCTCTATAGTTAGGCCACTCAGTGAGAAGTTATGATCCCAACAACATAACCGTCCCTGTCTCACCAACGGGGCTGAGACCCAGCAGCGCTCCCACATGTGCTACCAGAGGGTTTTGAGTTTTGCTCTAAAGCATCCCAAATGCTGCCGACTTTGGTGGGAGCACACGTTCCCCAAAAATCCTCTGAAAAAGGAGACCTCATCAGTCCGTCCCTGGTCGGCTCTGGCCGAGGAAGGAGACCAGCCTGTCACTGACAGTGGAGTGGAGGGAGCAAACGCAGAAGCTGCTGAGTTCATGCACTTCCTTCGTTGCATTGGGTGGGTTTTTTTGGGAGACAGTGGTATATAGTTCTTATAATGGGCTCAGCATCTCTGAGGATCTGGCATTACGGCCAGCCTTTCTAATGTCAAAATTTGGGCTTCAAGAAACCCAGAAATGGGCTGAAAGTCATAGGGATTTAAAAAAACCATTTTGATATTTCTAATGAAAATAGAAGTATTTTGATAGAAATTTTTTTTTTTTCACTTACTTTTTGATTACTGAGCATTTGGACGTTGTTTGGATCAATATCACTAATTTTCTCCCTTTAGGGAATCATAAGGCTTGGACATGAAGTCTTTCTGAAGGCCATAAGTATTATGGCTCTCACGATAAAAATCACGAGACTTACCAAATATTGCTGCCCGGCATTTCGGCAGGAAGGTACCTGCAGAGAGAATATTTCAGACAAGCTGGTTAAGAACTGGATGTGTGGCTCCTGAGGTCTGGCCCCAACAACCACCTGCTCTCATTGACAGGATGGGAACGGTGTGTTGGTGCCAGATAGGAAGGTGGTCACCTCTCCCCTGTGAGCAGCAATTAATCCTGTCTGCGTGTGTCAGATATTTAATCACTCAGCTCTAGCTAAGGCAGCGCTGGAGAGGGGAGATAAGTGTCACAGATTCCCTAGCATCCCTTGAGCCTCATTTGATTGTTCCCTGCCTTGGGAACAAGTTTGTATCCTGATTCTCCTCATTACAGAGCCAGACTAAAGAAAACAGTCTAGAGAGGGTTAAGATTAGGACCAGGACCCCCAGGTCATCTCAGTGTAGCTGGTAGCACAGACCATGGTTTTATCCAGGCCAAGTGTCTAGGACCTGAACTTCCCGTATAAGCTCAGAGAGTTGATGTAATTCGGGGCACGCTGCATCCCCTGCTCCAAGGAGCTCCCAGCCCAGAATAGCTGTAACGACTGGGAGGCACCTGATCACAATTAGATGGTGCTGACAGACAGATGTGCACAAGGACTAAGGGCAGCTGCAGCTTAAGACTGAGGTTGTGGTAGGTCTTTAGGAGCATGAATAAACAAATTAAAACTTAGTTTACTTTCTAGAGAGATCAAGTTAATTTCTGTTGAATAGACTATGAAGTATTTCCTGATCAAGGATTTAAGTGCATCTTCCTTTTCAGGCATTCCATGGGCTTGAACAAGTTGTACTAAATAACATTTTCAAAACCCACTACTGAACTTGTGTACAAAGGAGAACTTTTGCATCCGCTTCTCTAGGTGGTGCATGACTGCAAGTGTGGTCCAGGCTGGTAATCCAAATTCTCCCACAAGCAAGGGAGCTGCCTCCTTGTCAGAGATGCCAAAGCTAATTAAACCAAAAGTGGGTGCTGAGTAAGATACTCAGCAAACCAGATGTCTCCAATAGCCTCTTGGCGATAGAAGCACTGCAACCAGTGGGCTATTTGAAATATTGAAATTTTGGGTTTCTCCTGTCTGCCTCATTTTTCTTCCTTTGTAAAACATTGCTAATAATACATCCTTATCTCACAGAGGAGGTTGCTGAGAATTCATTAGCTGGTATTTGTAAAGCACTTTGAAAATGCAAAGCCAGTGCATTATTCCTCGTCTGCTGGATGCTTTCCATGTTATTAAAATCAGGATTTCAGAAAGGCTTATCGGGGATCAAAACAGCATCCCAAACTTGAAAGGAAGCAAGACTGTTAAACCATCAACTGTCGCCTCCCCCTCCAGCCAGATGTTAAGCCCTAAAGAACTGAAGTGGCACAAGGAATTACTTTCCCAAGTTCCCCCAGCTGGGCTGACAGGCCTTGATCAATGGTTCTCTCCACAGTGAGTGCTATGCAGATGGTCTACCCAGAGCAAGGTTTCTGTGAAGTACAAAGGGAAGTCAAACACCATTTCTAATTCAGCTTGTAGCATGGCACACTTCCTTTATCCTCTGCCTGAATGCGGTGAATGGGAGAGCAGTGTGGGAAACTGGAAGGAACTCCAAACTCACACAGTCCACGGGGCTGTAAGACACTCCTATCCTCAAGCCACATCTGCCTGTGACAGACAGAGGGGAAAAGAGTGACAGAACGAAAAATCAGATTATAAAAACTTCGTGAAGGGAAAATGAACTCCGAGTAAAAGGGAAAAAAGTGAAGGAAGCTGTGCGGAGAAACAGAAATTGTGCCTGACTCAAACAGGGGACTGGCTGCCGAGCGGCAGAGTTAGGGAGGGTTGGAGGAACCGGCAGGGAAAGGAGCTGCAGGAGCAGAATCTTGCTCACCCACCAGTAAAGCCAAAGAAAACTGTCCCATTGAAGGTGGCAGAGGTGGTTTCGGCCCACACTAAGACTTCTGAGCCACATATTTCGTTCGCCTCTTTAATTCCCCAGATTTGTTTATGCTCGGGGAAACACAGACCCTTGATATTAGTCAAGCTGCTCGGAAGCTCATGCAAACTGTTGCAAACAGATACAGAAGCTCCTCCAATCCTTAATTGCCCTGGCATTTTATCTGAATTGCTGTTTGCTGTGATTTAAATATGGGGTTTAAATACATGACTGATTTCCTCCTGCTGTCTTGGAGACCCTCTGCTGGAGATGAGGCATTGCCTTGGTCCAGCTTTGCCGATTCCATGGCTCTGCATGTCCATTGGGGTGCCTTCCTGGAGCAAACCGGGAAATACCAGTGCAGATCCCAGTTTTGCAATGGATCTCTGCACCTCTTTGCTGCACAGTGCTAAGGAGAAAAGATGACTCCCGTGGACCATGAGGATATAATGATACTTTTGTATGACCCGTAAAGAGCTATAGAAGCTTAGCCTTTAAGAAAATTAGATCAGATTTTATACCAGTAATACCCTAGGGGAAGCTTTTGTCTTCATTAATACTTCTAAACTGTTCTGTGTTGCTTAGATGAGAGAAACGGGAAACAATGGACCAGGTTCTGGTATTGGTATTTGACAGGTGAAAATTCAGGCTCAAATTTTGCTGATTAGGAATTTGACAAATTCCACTGTTGGTGTAGAGGTAATTTGTATTGACACCAGTTTACCGGCCATCAGGAAATAGCTCTGGAAGTGCAAAAGCTGCAGGGCAAACCTAGCAGTCTGCTTCCCCCTTCATGGGATCTGGAGTTTCTGTTGTCTTCAGTGAGCATCCAGATAAGGCCCTTAGGACTGGACTTTATTGGTCCCATTTTATTGGACCAATTTTCTTTTTCAGCCCAGGATGGTCTGGAGGGCTGAGCGCTAATCAAGTCTCCCACATTTTGCCGTCTTTCCCCTTCTCTATTCAGAATCATTGCTCTGTCCCCGCTCCCAAGCGTTTTAGCTTTCTAAGTGACTTACTAACATAAGGCTGTGGAAGTTTGCGTACCTCGGAGTTTCCCACACCATTTCTTAACCATATTCATCCCCGTCACAAAGGAAGTGTGCCTGACTACAAACCACATTAGCGACGGTGCTTGCCTCGGCTTTGTGTTCAGTGGGAAACCCCGCTCCCCAAAGGCCATCTGGGCGGCTCGGAGCAGGGGAGAGGCAACGGGAGCAACCCGCCGCTCTCACGACTTGGGAAAGCAGCGGCATCTCCGAGTCTTCCTAAAGAGCTAACATCTGGCAGAGATTCTGGGGGCAGCTTATCACTAATGCCCTATTTCAAACTTGGGTTCCTAATAAGGTTTCTATGCAATATTGTGTATGTTTGGAACCACAGTAGAAGGTGTGTAATTCAGATTTCATTACCCTTAGTGTAAAGCCCACTGACTCTGCTAACTTCATAATAGGGAGGGATTTTTGTTATAACTTTTCTTTAGGTTTCTAACCAAAGCAGAAGCAGAGCATCTCTTTTGGGTAACTGAGCATCTATTTTGAATAACTCTTCCAAAATGGTCAGTAATTGGCTGTGTTTCCCCCTCACAGACTGTGAAACCAAAGAGAAAATAAAAAGCTATTTTATATATGTTCCCATTTTAGATGCTTTAAAATTCATTCAGAGTGAGGAAGTAGGAACCTCAGTGGATTTACCATCTGGGACAGATTTTGCTACATTCACCTCACAATAATACATTGAATATTGTAATTTTTATTACCACACACCTTCTAAATATTTGGCCCTCCAGCCTCTATAGCTTAGTGAATTCCTGTTGGCCACGGAAGGTTCTTTAGCACTCAGCCTGCTCAGTAGCAGCTTTAGGCCAGTTTGGATCCTAACGGAGAGGGAATTTTGAGTGCTGACCCCTTGATTGTGCCAAGTTCCCAACCACTACCGCAGGGCCACCATGCGAAGGGTTGGTACAACTGCCTCCTGCTCCTTTCCCTTGGGCTTTGGATGCACCGAATGTGGGGCAGCCGAGCTGCTCTGGAATCCCTGCTAGGAAACCTCTTACTGCCTTTGCAGGGTTTTTTGGGGTTTTTTTTTGTTTGTTTTTGTTTGTTTGTTTTTTTATTTTTTTGTGTGTGAGGGACCTGAGCTCACATTGCTCTGAAACCAGCAGGAGCTAAACTGAGGGTCCAGCGTCAGGGGGCCAGTCACATCCACGCAGCGTGGGTCACCAAGGCTGAAGGCTTGTGTCACAGCGGTGATGCCTGACCATGTAATTACTAAACAGTAGGAGGAAAACAGGTCCATCACATCCCGAGCTCACACAGTAAACAGACATGGAATGGGACTTGATGTTTGGGAGCCTGGAAAAAAATCAAGTGGGCATTTTTATCCCGTACAATTAATTCCTTCAAGAAGGTATATGGAAGTTACTTTCTTGGACCAGGAAAGGAGATAGAGGGTTTCATTCTCTCTTAACTTGAACTAAATGTTGTAATAGTGAATTAAGCAAAATTTCTACCAAGACCAAGGAGAGTAAAGTGGTTCAGGCTAGCGTGACTGTTCCCATGGAGTTAACTTCATAATCCCCTGGGTGCTGAGTGGGAAATAAGAGGTTCGTGATTTCTGAGAAGTTTGTTTTTCGTTGTGTACTGGGGGTGATTTCAGGGAAGGCATCTGGCACTTTAAACAGCTTTGTTGGACTGAAACTGGAGTGTCTGTTTATGTGACTGATGCTGGAAGGGGAAATTACTGCTGTTCTTATACCTGCTTATTAGCGAGTTAATATGGAAAACAGAAGCTGTCTGTAGCAAAACTGCTAGTGGACCCTGCCAATCACGGGACCGGCACATTTCTTCTTCATGCAGTTGATTAACGAGCTCAAGAAATGAGTTTCTACTCAGGAGCTTCTGTTTCAGAGACTCTCCCCAAGAGGGATGCACGGAGCGAAAGATTGGTTTCAGAGGTGGCATTACATGGGCTCAAAGATAATCCACAAGCTTTGAAGGGAACATGTGAAATGGTGTCACAAAAGCTTTCCCACAACTTGACATAAAAGACTCAGAGCTCAACAGCTGCTGCTCTGTACGAAAAGAAGGAGCCTATTCAGGAGCAGTACAATGGGGATGGAAGGGCAGATCCTGGAAGAGGTCATTTAAGCCTTACCTGGTCTTACGAATAATGAGTTGCAGCGAGAGAGAGAAATGTGTCCGTATGTATGTGTTTTCACATTAAACGACATGTGTGACCACACACATATATATTAATATAGACATGAACACACATGAACACAAACAGTATTTACGACCCTTTCTTTTTCAGTAAGAGATCCCCAAACATAAGCCCTAACATTACTTGACAGTAATTTATCTGATTATTATTATTCCTGGGTTGAACTTTAGAGAGAGAGATACTGGTGCTCCCAGAGAAGTGTGTTGAACTGATTAGATCATATAGCACACTTGGAGTAAACCTGGGACCAGAACGCGTGGTTCTAGATGTGTGGTTAATGCTGTCACCTGCCCGCTTCACCCTTCCCGGGGTATCAGAGGGCACTGTCACCATCAGCCTTGCTCCTCCCCGGCCAGGACACATGTCCAGAGGATGCAGAAGACACTTCTGCCATCTTCTTCGGCTGCTCCTATGAGGTTAGAGCTCATAAAAAACAGCAGTATTTGCATGGGCAGAAGGCAGGATAAATGCAGGTAGATCTGGTTCAAGTTTCCCAACCTGGATCTCTGACTGTGTGTTTATAGGATACAAATAACAAGGCCGTTAACCCTTCCAGCTGCAGGCACCTCCGGAGCTTTGCATCTCGACATTGAAACTGCCCCAGTGGAGAACGAGGAAACAGGAATTCCATTTCTAGCAATTTTATAGGCTATACGAATTTCTTCTGTACTTCTTGTGCATCAATTAAATGAAAATAATTAGAGTAAAACATGTTTTGAGGAGGAAGTGAGAAAGCCGCGTGAGAGACCTAACTGATCCCAAAGCACTCCGAGATCCTTCGCCTCGCGGATTTCTCTTGCAGGTATCTGAAAACAGAAACATAAAGTGTGACAGAGAGTGTTCTGAAGAGATGCGTAAGGTACCAAAGGAGAAAATGAAGATCAAAACAGAGAACGTTTTCAATAACTGTGTGTACATACAATTAAATGCATTTATTTGCAGTGAGCCAAACTGGGAAAGCTGTTTTCTGTTTCACATGGGCAAAACTGGTGTCACCGTCATCTGAGGAAGAAAACTGGCTCTGGCTTACTGAGAAAACAAGGTGAGTGGATTTAAAGAAATTCTGCTCTTTCTCTCAGGAAGCCAGGAGCTGCTCGTGTGTGCGTGTGTGCACGCTGCAGCGTGTGCCTCCCCGCGTCCCCGGAGAGCAGCGCAGCCCCGCGCAGTGCCGTGTTTCGCGCCATCGGCAGCTGACCTCCTCCTTCCTCCACACATGTGAACCCGGGGCCGCGTCTGGAATGCTATTGATCTGCGGCATTAGTCAGCAGCCTTGTCCCATTGAAGGCCAGCTCTTTCCCAGCTTCTGACGCGTAATTCTGATCCCAGCCTTTCACGTACCACACACTCCCCACCTGCTCATCTGGGAGAAGGTCATTATCCCCAGGCTATTCACCGGCAATGGAGCATGCAAGAATAGATGCTTCTCCTTTTGTGCTGCCCATCTCCCTGATTGGCTCTCGAGTGTGGGAAACTCCACCAAGCTGGAGACCCACAGACTCTCAGTGAGGTTGCACAGTATAAATATCGGCAGAGGCAGCTTCCAGGAACACGCTTCTCTTGGACTTCCAGTCTGAGACTCCCTTCTCAGGACAGATGGCTCCCAGCACTGTGTTCATGGAGCCTGACAACCTGCTGACACCAAAGGAGAAAAACAAAGTAAGTCCAGGCACAGCAAGGCAGCTTTGAGCCACGCTCTCGGCTGTTCTCAGCAGCTGAGAAACTGGTCCATGTGGTTTAGGAACAGTGAGGGGCAACAACCAGCCCTGTGCAACGGCAGAGAAAAGATCCTTCTAATAACAGGTCTCTTTTCCTTTGCTTTTTACAGCTGAGGAAGCCGGTGGTGGAGAAAATGCGCCGTGACCGGATTAACAGCAGCATCGAGCAGCTGAAGCTGCTCCTGGAGAAGGAGTTTCAGAGACACCAGCCCAACTCCAAGCTGGAGAAAGCCGACATCCTGGAGATGACTGTCAGCTACCTGAAGCAGCAGAGCCAGCTGCAGATGAAGAGTGAGTATTGGATTTTGTCTCAGTCTCGAGCTTACTGCAAATCTGCCACTGTTTTATGAATCTCCAGCCATATACAATTGCTCTAAACTATTCTTTCTTCCCCCTCCCTCTTCTCTTCCCCTCTGTAGCTGCAGGATCCTTCCATAAAAGCTCCCAGTTTGACTTCAGAGAGGGCTATTCTCGGTGCTTGCAAGAAGCTTTCCATTTCCTCTCTCTTCATAAAGTCCGAACTGAAACACAGACCAAACTTTTAAGCCATTTCCAGAAGAGCCAGTCAGCTGCTACAGAGGTCGCCTTTTCCCCTGGGAACCCCAGCACCCCGAAGCAAGCGTCTCCGAAAGATGCTGGTACCCTCTGGAGGCCCTGGTAGTCAGGGGAGTCCCCACGTCGTGACCCTTTGCCAGTCCAGAGGAAGGATCTGACTGCATCTGCTAGTCCAGCTCTGGTCCTCTCTGCTGTAGGGAATGTTATTTCCCCGTGTATTTTATTTACGTGTGGAAAGAATGGCATACTTTTGACTTCCACGGGATATTTGTCAAAAGTTCAGGCATTCTGTGGAATGGTGCGGGGGCTGTGCGGAGGCTGGTGGTGACAGCCCACAGCACTGCCTCGTAGGGGGCCAGTGTCTTCAAAGTGAAGGAGGGTCTTTTTGTAAATGTTACGGTTGTGACGGGCAGGAATTGCTGTAGGAGAGGTTTCTCTGCTATTGCTTGTAAGAGCCATCGGCTTTGCTCTGGCTTGACTCACGGCGCTTGTTCGCTCAGTCGCTCC
This sequence comes from Numenius arquata, assembly GCF_964106895.1. NCBI lineage: Eukaryota > Metazoa > Chordata > Aves > Charadriiformes > Scolopacidae > Numenius > Numenius arquata. The sequence continues at coordinate 7,643,838 of NC_133595.1, forward strand.
AGAGGATAAACTTACTACCCGTTGGTTCATGCACACTTGATTAAAATCAGTTTCCCTCTGTTTGCTTAGAACTTGTACAGCATCAAAGATGGGGTTTGTTTTGGATTTTCAGTGACCCTTTCATAGTCCTAGTACATAAAGCGTGACAGATGAACAGGAGCTAGGAAACTACGTGGAATATTTCTACTACTTTGCTGCTTTTTTCAATTTAGAAAAAGAGTACGTTACTGCTTTATGTTAAAGGAAAGGTAGTAGGTAAAAGGCTTAATTGGTCAATGTTATACATTTTGGGTGTAAGCTATGCTTTTTCTAGCATTTTCATTATAATAATGATTTTTGTCTGTATTAAGTGATGTAATTCATGGTGGATAATGTTTCTCCCACAGCTGGGACAGCCCTATGGCTCACATGCATACTGTGTATGCGTCTGTCGAGAGCAATAAAATGCATTTGTGTGCAACTTCTGTCTGGGTCCTTTCCCTCTGAGGGACACGCAGCTGCTTGCGCCCCCAAAAAAGGTTAACCTGTTCGTCTTCCAAAGAAGTGGGATTGTTTTGTAAAGCGAAAGGAGCTCATATTCTCGTCCACACAAGTACCTTATACCTTTAACCCCAAGAAATAAGCGAGTGCTGCCATCACACAGATTCTCTCAGCTGAATCATGTCGAGCATTTCCTCAGTTGCTGCCCCTCGTACCCACACAAAACCTTCTCACCTGAGGAATAAAGCCCTCAACCTGCCCACCCCGCCTCCCCACGGGTGGCATCTGGGATCCCAGTCCTCCTTTCACGTGAGTGTTTTGCCCGATGCTGAGAGGGAACAGGTTCCGAGGCTGCAGGGCTGCGTATCCCCACTATTTCTCCTCTGGGAGCTCCCATCCCACAAACCTCAGGACAGGGCTGTGGAGCCGTGGGGTCCTGCCGATGGGGATGGGTGAGTGCTGCCCTGCTGGGGACACACAAACCAGGGCAAAGCCTCGCGTTGCCGTTGTGCCCCCCTGAATTGCGACCCCTCGAGCACCCCTCAGTGTCTGCGGGAGGTGTGCCGGAGCCAGCAGTACGTTATGTCCCTGGGATGCGTCCCCAGGCCAGGGAAAATACCTACAGTTCAGTGCAGATTCCCTTCCTGTGACAATAAACTGGTCATGATAATTAACTAAGTTTGTGCAAGCACAAATTTAGGTGAAAAATATCTTTTGATAGAAGAAATGTGATAGTTCTGTGATTTACATGGGAAATTATGGAATGTTTTGGCTAGAAATACACAATCCCATTCTGTTAGCCAGAAATCACACATCGCTTGCTTATGCACCTTCTCATTTGTCTTTTCTTATGACAAGGAATTATTTGTTCTGCCACGTTTGATCACATTTGTCATATATATGCTTTTTATTGCAATAGGGAATTTGGGGTCTGTGGTAGGAGAGAGTCCCTGTACAGGCTTTCACTCCTGGCAGTGACTTGGGAAAGCGGTGGGTATGTGGGGGTTTGAGATGTTACTGTAATGGAAATAGGGACAGAACTAATGATGTGACCTTGTTGTTGTTACCCAGCAGGTGAATTGCCTTGCCATACAGACAACTTGCTGTATAAACTTCTATAATTATGCAAAACAATTGTCAAAGTATCTAGAACACTAAAAGGTCCCTACAGCAAAACAATCTTTAGATATATACAATTTTTAAATATTGCAGTGTGAATACAATTTCATGAAGTGAAATGCCTTGCCATTTATAAATGATATTTTAACTTTTTATTCTTTTTAGCCACCAGGGGTCACAGTTGCTGCGTTCCTCTTGGATGAATAAAGGTCAGTTCAAGCATGATTTTAGGGTTTTTCAAGTGTATGTTTTATGTGATTTTGTTTGCTTCACCTTAATAATCAGATGTCAGTGCTGGAGACTTTATAAAATCTTTTCCACCTCCCGGTTTCTGTGTGTGACAGAAATCGTTTGTATGTGGACAGATGAATAGAGTACCTTGATGAGGCATAAAAGCGATGTAGAGAGTTTATTTTTTTCCAGCAGTACCGGCGTAGAATTCTTTTAAAATTTAGTTGTCTCAGCCGATGCATCAGCTGCTTTCTATCGCTTCTCACACTGGTGTTTGAACTGTGTCTGTAAAGGGTAATTTAAGCAATTCTTTGATGCTGTAAAGCTTAGGACTCTGCAGGTTGGTGACTTCCATTTACACTTAAAGGTTTTGCCCACACAAAATGTTACTCAGCGTTTCCACACGGGAGTCCTTTTAAAAAGACACCACTGATGTATGACTGACACACACTGAGGTGTTCCTTTATTGATGCTTCCTAAAGCCAGAGCTTTCGAAATAATCAAAGTCAGAAGGAACAAAGAGTTTTCTCTGTCCGATTCCTTCAATATCACTTAAACTGGAGTCATTTCATTTCACTATATGTACCAGGGAATATTACTTTTAATTCTGGCCATGTTTTCCAGGTGGCTTATACAGGTCTGTCGTGACACTGTGGTGGGAAAAAAAGCACTGGGGAAAAAAACCCCACCAAAACAAATAGGGAACGAAGCTTTAAAATTGTGCAGGATGGCTGGGCCATAGGCTGCCATGCTGCTGGAAACACATTTATAATGCTCTTTGGTTTGTTGGGTCTTTTTTTTCAGGGGTAGAATTTGACATTGTCTGTGTTAATGGGAGCTGAGCATTATCCACAGCACCTTTGTAGCTGGTGGATCCTGTTTCACTACTCCTGGGGCTGGAGAGGCAACGATGTGTGGGAAGAGGTAACCGATGATTAGAATTCTGGGGCCGACTCCACAAAGAACATTTCAGCTTCTGTCTCCTGTTGACTAGGGAAGCCAAGTTTGTGCTGGTAACCACTGGAAAAACCTTTTAAAAGAAAACTGGCAGGCAGCTGGGCCTGGGCAGGAACTCTTGGTTTGTGGGACTCCATTTGCAGTTGGAGGAAGACGCTGTGGATGAGCTGGGATCTCTGCACAAGCAGGTAAAGAGACGGATGCAGCGTCAGACCAGCATCAGCAACCTACCAACTGGAAAAAAAATAAGTAATTTTTGGGTGCCTGCCATAGCAGCAGTGTGTTTAACGTCTGCAGCAAGCGTGTGTTTGATGGAGGCTGAAAGTACCTGCTAATGTTGAGATGTGTCCTTTGGTCTGTTGTAGAAGCGGGAGCCGGGTTTGTCGCCAGGTGGCAGCACGGGAGAAGGAAAGGTGTCATTTCCCCTCTTCTGGAAAACACGAAATCTGAATCTTCCTTGTTTTCCTAGGTATGTAATAAAGCTGCTCTGATGCTTAATTGCCTGCGAGTCGAAAATGGAGTCAGATCTGCAGCAGAACACCTTTGGGTACAGTATTTTCCACTGGGCTAAAGTTCTGCAGGAGCTTCTGATTTCTGTCCAGTTCCGTGTATTTGTCCACTGCCTTGGTTATCGCTGAAGGAACTCTCCTGCGGTTGGGGTGAGGGGTGTCAGAGGGGGCTGGAAGGGAGGCTGTTCCCCAGACCCTCTGAGACGTACAAACACGTGTTATACATAATTTAGCCTGGAAGCAGCTGTAAATGGAAAAAACAGTGCCGTGTGTGTGTGCCAGTCCCGCTGCCGGACAGACTGTGTGGGTCTGGGCAGGGCAGGGGGTGGGTGGAGAACCCCACGTCTGAGAGCTCTGCAGGTGATGAGTGTGAATCTCTGTACTTCTTGGAGCGCATGAGCCCTGTTCCAGCAGTGAAAGCTCTGGATTATTGGGAATTCCTTTATAAAATATGACAGACCTCGTTTTGGGGACAAACTGTTTCATTCATACCTAACACTAAACACGTTATTTACTTGTGCAGGTGGAGGAAAAGACGGTCTTGTGCCATCTTGTGTGACAGAAAAGTCATCACAGCTCTACAACTGCTGAGGACAGTGCGAAACCTCAGGTAGGAGCAGGTTTTGTAGCTGAAATCACTGTCCTGATTTGAACTGGGGAAGCCACTTGTAGCTTAAACTTCACCTGATCGTGGGATAAATGATAATCAGTGTCTTGGGAGCACAGCAAATGGTCCCTCTGCTGCCAAAACGGGCTCTCAAAGACAGCATGCTTGTAAAGCTGCGCTCTGCCACTGCCCTCGCTCTTCCCAAACTGACCGTGTAGCTGCTGCCACCAGCAAGGTGCAGCATAATGGTCAGATGCCAGACTGGCCAGTGGGGTGACTGGTTGTGCCACGCGATACTAACAAGCTATGCTGGAAAATTTTATTTGGCAGACTGAAGGTTTTTGAAGCTCAACCTGGTCAGGACCTAGGTCTTCCTGGGAAGGTGTTTCCATCTCTGCTCTGAACTTTGCGCTGGCAGTTGTGTTAAACTCAGAGGGAAGGGAAGCTCACGGGTGGCACCGGTGTCACATGGAAACCTCGTGCCACGTGGTGAACTCAGTGCACAGGAACAGACCCTGCTTTCCAAGCCAGGACATCCATTTGAAAGTCCTCTGCACTCCTCCCTGTAGATGTTCACGGACTGGTAGGTTCAGGTCAGTGAAACTCCGCTGCTGCCCTGTCCTCAACTTGAATTGTTTCTCACTGGTGGTGGCACATCCTCGTCTGTGACCCTTGTGCATGTGATTATGGAAAAGTAACACAGTGGTCCATAGGGAATGCCGTTTCCTGGGTGTTTTGAGCCCATCTTTTATCTCTGTTGTTGTTTCAGCAAGGCGGTTGGTCGCCAGTGCGACGTAGGGGCTGTCCCGGGGGGTGTGAATGCAGAGGGGCAGAATAGAAGGCCACGGGTGGGACTGTAAAGGGAGGTTGTTGCTTTTGCGCTCGGGTTGTGCTGGCACAGACACAAAGCGACAGATGGAAAGACTCTTCTGCAGGTGGGAGGCGTAATAAACTTACATGAAAAAATAAAGTGACTTCCTTGTGCTGTAATAGGAACTTGGAATAAAACCTCCCAGGCACATTTTAATTATCCCTTTAGCAGTTGCATATGCCAGAACTTCTAATGGCACATCTCCAGAGCTTAATGATTTTGCAGAGTAATTAAATTGTCAGCCACGTGAACCTCCTCCACCTGACCTCTGCATGCCTGTGTGCCTGTTTCCTTGCCTGGCATATATATTCTGTTGTCACTTGCCCGAGTTCCCTCACGGCAGGCAGTGGCTGCCAGCAATCTGGGATCAGGCGGTTTCATAGCCCCTCTGCTGAGACTGAAGCAAAATAGAAAAAAATAATGCAATTCTCAAGGCCAAAACTGTGCCGTGAATATGGTGACAGAGAACAGTAACTTGTGTTTTTAGGGAAGGGCTATATGCAAAATCCGGAAGGTTTCATTCAGCGATTTACCAGCTCTTCCTGTCAAATGGCCCCAATAATTCAGGGGGTCATCTCTTTGGCAAAGCTGGTTCTGTGGAGGGGTTTTCATTCCCTTCCTTCTTGTTTCGATAATCAAACCTTTTGCTAATGATGCGCTAACGAGATCTGTTAGCAAATAATGGGGTTTGGCACTTCATCAGCTAAGCACTAGTAGTTACTGTCTTGCTTTCCAGTGATTTCTGTGCTAGAAAGAAAAGCGTTGGCTGGAAGGGTGTTTAAAATTCACTACTAAGTGTTGGCAGTTTAAAATATTATTATATTAGGATGCTTACTGGGGAAAGCCACCCAAAACTCTCTACAGTAAAATGCTTGCTGAATTGGCTACCGTGATTTATTTATTTTTTTTATTAAAAATTAATACTTGTTACATTTTCAAGTGTAAATACTGAAAAATAGCCTATGGCAAAATGAAAAGGCACAGGATTAAAAACAGCGTATTTTTTTCCACAGATACATGTTTGCTATTTGGCAAAAAAGTATTTCATACACTTTCTACAAGAATAAGCATCATTTTTAATATCTCTCTGAAGGGAGGGACCCTGTAATTTTAACCATAACAACAGAATTTGTACTCCTAAGGATGTGGTTTTTCTACCTAGTGATCCCTCCCTTTCGGGTGACGTTACAGCTGTTCTTTGGAGCAGAGGGACTGGCAGCAGAGAGCGCAGCGGGGCGGTAGCGGCCGACAGACAGCTCACCTCCAAACAGCTCAAGACAAAGAGGGATCTCTTAGGACGAGGCGGAAATCGAGGCGCAAGGACACAGACAGCACGAGTTTAATCAAGCTCTAACCTGGATTTGGGAAGAATGCACCAGAAAGGGCATCGGATACTGGCAACCAGTTCAGTGAAACACACAGGTTTGCTGAGTGGCAGAAGGCGGAGTTGTAAGACATATTAAAATTATTGTTCCTTTCTGAAAAATAGATATATAGGTGTTTGTTGGGTTTGGTTTTTATTTAAGAATTAGTCTTTGTAACCCTGATGCGGTGTCTTGATAACAGTCAGGATGTCGTTGAAACAGTCGTTTCTCTTCTGGAGCACACTGTGGCTCTTGGCACAGCCCACCAGTCACCGGGACACCGGTGTGCTCCCCAGTGGAACTGGGAGAGCTGGAGGCTGTAGTTCCCATGATTCCTGCTACAGCAGCTGCACCATTAACTTTGGCTGTGACTGAATGGGAGAACATCAGGCACGTTGTTGGCAAGAACTGTTTGTTGTGTCAGCAGAGTGTGTGTCACTCTCACCAGCATTCTTTTTGGTTACCACACTCTGCATTTCTCTGCAGGGTGCATGGCTGTGCCTCTTCTGCAGCTGAACACCTCGGAGAAAGTGTCAAAGTTCTGCAAAGATCCCATCACCCTAAACAAAGAGAAGGAATTTATTGACGTGGATGCAATGCACGGAGATTGTTGCTCTGGAAAACAGAAAGCCATGTCCATAGAGTCTCATAACTCAATTACAGCCTCAGAATATGGGATACTATATGCAAGAACAATATAGCCAATATTGTTAATAGCCAACATGATAAATGAAATGCTAGAACAGAGCACGTAGTGAGTTCTCGTCCGTTCATAGAATCATGGAATGGTTTGGGTTGGAAGGGACCTTGAAGATCATCTTGTTCCAACCCCCTGCCCTGGGCAGGGACACCTCCCACCAGACCAGGTTGCTCAAAGCCCCATCCAGCCTGGCCTTGAACCCCTCCAGGGATGGGGCAGCCACAGCTTCTCTGGGCAACCTGGGCCAGGCTCTCACCACCCTCACAGTGAAGAATTCCCTCTTGAGATCTCATCTCAATCTCCCCTCTTCTAGACTGGCAAATTTACCAGGCCAAGTAAAGGACCATACCCTTCAGCGGCGTCCTACAAGCCATGGGAGAAATTCTGAAAGTTAGTTGGGATTTCTCTCGTCTGTTGGAATGCGGCTGCCGGCAATGAGCCACTCTCTCACGCTCTGTTGGTGCAAAGGGTTGAACCAAGCAAGTTATCAATTAGTAAATGAGTTTGTAAAACCCACCTGTATTTCAGAGGGCTGTGAACATCTGTCTTTATTGACTGGCTTGCGTACTCTGGTCTGTAGGAACCACACCAAACCTAGAACAGAGGATTAACTGTTAGTATTTAATGTCAGTATTTAAGGGAACTCACTTTAGGGACCTTCTGACTGTTTTTCAGAGTTTTTCCTAAGAGCCATCCCGATTTGTTACACTATAGTTGGAGTACGTTTTATGGAGGGGGCAGAATAGATGCAATTATTTGCTAATGAGTTTTTGTTTTATCAAGTTCTTGGATCAAGATCTGACGCTTAGATATATAGATAAATAGTTATATTAGCTCTTGATTTCACTCATGTGTTTCCACAAACACACGAGCTTAAGTCTGAGGCACAAGACTGTGTGTGTTGGCTGCTGTCAAATATCTGACCTGCTGCTACATATCTGTCACTCTAAGAGTGTAAAGAGGGGAGCTCCTCATCCAGGCCGAAGGGTGAAATTCAACTCGGCAAACTTACTATTTCTGCGTTGTAATAAAGTGGTATAGAGGAAAAGAAGTGGAATCTGTAGCAACAGCTGGGTTCTGAATATGAACTCCTGTTTCAGGGCTGCTGGCTTGGTATTTCTCAGGTGTTCAGTTTTCTCCTGCGCTTGTTAAAAAATGGATGGAAGCCTGGCTGTATTGAAAGCAACAGGAATTTTCTTACAAGTGGTTGTGGAACCAATACTTACATGAAATAGCAAGCTCTTGGAAGTCGTTGCCCCTGTAGGTTGTTGTCTGACAGCTTTTTGTTGGTAGATGCCCTGTTTCTCTGTATCCTCACTCCAGCAGGTTTCACGCCCTCAGAAAAGTTATTGAAAACTCCCTCCTCTGATCTAAACTAAACCATCTTTTTCACATCTGTCTTAAGGACGTTTTGATGAGTGCAGTCACAGTGAGTCACTGTCCAAGTGGCGCTTGGGACTGGCTCTCTCGAACCTTTAGGATACCCTCACTTATACTTTCATGCAACGGCTGCATCCAAGTGTTCTTACCTGGGCAAAGTTGAGGAAGAAAAGCTGTTTGTGGGACAGATTCAGCCCGGGCAGCTTTGGCTCCTTCCCTTCCTGTTCCAGCCATTTTAAGTAGGCCTAGAAATGGGGATAGATTCAGTTCAGAGAAGCAGCAGGACCACGACGGGTGTTCCGAGTGCTCCCTGGGGTGAGAGATTTTGGTGACAGTGTATATGAACCCCGCGTCTTCCCTTTTGCTCATTTTTATCTTTCTAATACAAATCGTACAGCTAGTTTTGTGAAAAAGCTGTCAGCACAAGTACTCTGTTGACTTTTCTAGTGAAAAAAATGAAACAGATAATTTGCGTTCAGCTTCTTAAGTACAGTGATCTCTGAACTGAAAACTGTTACAAAAGAGGAAAAAAAATAGCAAACATTATGGGAGTGGAGTTTTAGAGCAGTAGTTATAGTTGGCCACTTGACCTTCACTGCCAGAAGCCGTGTGTGTTCCTTACGGAGTCACTTGGGGATCTATCCTGGATTTCTCCAGGAGGTGGCACACGCCAAAGGTGTGGCCCTGCCCCGACGGACCCTCACTCTGCGGCTGTGTCTCAGCAAGAGTGACAAAGTGTGACAGGTACGTTGCGTTGGAGTTTAGCCGGTGGTACAGATTAGCCCAATGATGCCACGGAGACTGAATACCCGTGGCTGCCGTTTGGAGTAAAATCATCAGCTTTCACTGACTTTTTCTACAGGAATTTGTATCTGGAAATAAAGTGTTAAGTCTTCTCCACCGTTCTGTGGGGATGATTTTTATCTCTTCAGGTAACTGCTCATAAAATAGCAGATAATAACCTTGCTCAATGTTAAATCCATTACCTGTTATTGTTACACATTAATTGGCCAATTTTCTTTTTTTAGGTCTATTGACATAATGGAGACAAGTTAATATGTCCTCATGGCGGCTAATTCCAAACCTTCTCTTCCCTTCTCCTTAGTCCCAAAGCGCCCAGAAGAGGCAGAGCCGAGGGCAAAAACACATTCAGCACCAGAGAACACGAGAGGAGTCTGTAGCAGGCGGTTTGTGTCACACCACGCGGCGCTTCCACGTTTGTAACAGCTTTTAGAACCACGTACATACTCACTTTAACGAAGTAATTAATTTTAATGGTGTCCCTCAGAGTCAGAATCGTCAGGTTAGATTTCTGAAAATTCAGGATGTTCTTCTCTAAACACCCTTAACTGTCGCCACATCCAAAACACCACAGAGAAAACGCTTTACTGTGACATCTGTTGGGATTATTTGTAGGAAAGACCATTCCACGCTCACACCTGAGCTCTGCACGGAAAGAGCCTCCGTGCTGGTACCTGCCGTGCTCCTATTTATAACCATGGTTTGTAAATCGGGGGGATTAAAGGTACTGGACTTCCCTGAGTCTGGGAGTCTCCTCCCCCGGTAGAGCAGGAGCAGGAAGGTGATAGGGAATAGTGTTTGTAATGGCTAAAACCACACTGAACGCAGTTTTTCAACCACAGCACAGAAGTTGTGCTCTGAAATACCAGTGGTTGAAGCAACCTTTTCCTTGGAAAGAGACAGGCAGTCCTGAGATTATCAATCCCTGCACTTTTATTCTGCTTCCCAGCTGCATGGAAAATAAACAGCAGCACAGTAGAAGGGACTTCTTTGTGTTATTTTCCTAAAGTTATAAAACACGTGAGAAAGCAGCAAAAGGAGCGAGGCTTTTAGAGACAGGTATTTTAGTAGCTATGATCCGTATCCCCCTTGGGGAAGAGATGGTATTTCCAGCTATTCTTTTCATGTCCTACCTGACGTGTCACTTCTGAGATCAAAGATGAAAAGCGTGAGAGAAATAAACTTGGGAAAAACAGTTGCTCTGCTTCATAATGTCACCAAACCGCGTTGCCAAGAAATCAGTGCTCCGTTGCCATGTGACAAGCTGTTTGAAGTCGTAGCTGCCATGTTCAGCGTTAAGGGCCTTAGAAAATGGTGTTTTACCTCTGTCCCTGGCTAATGCTGTGCCTGTTTGTGAGTGTTGCTCCCGTTTGCCTGAGATAGAAACAGGCAGCATCAAGCACTGAAGCACATCAGAGTTAGAACTACGAGAATTTGGTGTCTCCTCCTGGGTGCAAGAATGCCAGCCGTGCTGCACTGGGATGGGATCTGCGGGGACATAGGCTTCTACATATACAATTGAGGCTCTAAGTTGTTGAATATGGTAATAACATGTTAATTGTCCATTTTTCTATGACAGAAGAGGTAACCCCATTGCTGAATCCCAGGGGTAAAGTTAACTCACAATATATTTGAAAGTTACCTTATAAGCCTGTCGGACTCCTCCATTATCTGCAATATTTTCTCCTAATGTGCTTATTCCACTGACCTGTAAAAGAACAATCGTTCATTTACCCTCCAGTCAGTACCACCAGCGAGGCTGAGAACCGCGGGGGAAGCACCGGCACCCGTCACTGACAGTCCTGTCTGGGACAGAAGGAAGCAGTGACTTTGTGCTGGGGCAAAGAAAGGAGAGAATGAAAAGAAAAAATTAATAGGGGAAAAGCTGTAGATGAGAGAGAATATACATGAATAGAGCAGAACAGAACACGGGCTGCTGGGCAGAACATACACTGGCAGGAGTAGCAAAGTACAGCAGCAAACACCAGATTTCGTCCCCGCCTTGTGAAAAACTTCTCAAGGTCTGGCACACACGGGCCCAGTTCACCATTAACCCAATTAAACACAGATATTACTGGTTTTCTAGGCTGTACTACTATCCCCGATTGACAAAAAACAACCCTTGTATCTTGTTAGCTTTTGGTATGTGGGGGTTTTTGCTGATCGTCTGCAGAGATTCTCCATTTACATTCATTATTTTTCTGTATTAAAAACCGGGTGTGTGGAAAAGGTAGTTTTCACTTACGTTTTGTCCTCCCGCGAGCTCCCAGGTGTAGTTCCCGTACTGATAGACCATGCAGCGAGACTGCTCCTTGAAGTGCGTAGCTGAGAAATTGCTCCACCAGTCAAACATATTTCCATCTTTATCAAAATTTCTACCTGTATGAAAATCCAAGAAAAAAAGGGAAGTTTTGAGTGAAAGTATGTTAGGGCAACCATTCTTCCAGTGCAGCACCTTCTTTTTAACCTTAGAGCTGCATTTCCTCCTCTCTCCTCCTTTGATTCTTTGGTCTGTGCTACAGAGATTTATCAGAAAAGTTTTTGGCGCAAGGGAAAGACAAGATCAATTGGGGTAATTTCATCTCTATTCTCGATTATTCCGTGATTTCCTGTTCCCTCAGCAGTCCCGGCTTCAGTTCTGGCACTAAGGCCTGGTTTTATTTCAAACTGGATTACGCAGACACCGTGTAACAAAACTTCCCACCGGTTCTGAGGCGTCTGCGGTGCTCACTCTGTGTGTCCAGGTGACAGAACTGAGGTTCATAGAGAATTAATTACTTCGCCACAGCGGGAGAAAGCTGGAGTTGCAGCTCTGGTGTTTGTGTTCTCAGCTCTCTGGCTACAGCATGGCTTTTATTCGCTATAGATCTCCATTTCTGAGGCTCTACTGTGTGATCTGCACAAGATGAATTAACTTAAAATACCACACTGAAGAAAACCTGTGTATAAGAAATTTCTGGTTTATGGTATCAAAAGTGAGTTTTTGCCAAAACTATTTTATGTAGCATTCTAGAAAAATAATAAAGTCAATATATTTCAAACATTCGTGTTGAACAAAAGGTCCCCTGGGATTTCAAGACCCTACTGGCAGCTCCTCTGTCCCACGACTGTAGCGCACAGATTTCCTGTTACTGCAGGAGCCGGTATCTCTGCTTGGATTGTGTTTCTGCTCTGATGGTGCTGTGAAAGTAAGAGCTTTCCTGGAGAACTGTCAGTGACTCAAATTATTTTAAACATCTGCTTAATTCTTGTCTGACCTGAATGTTCATGAAACATTTGCTGCAAAACGTTCAACAGAATGGGAACAGCGCGCTCCCGGATCCTGACTTACTGGGTGTGCGGGGACGGGTCGGTCACCGCGTGTCTAACTGTCATTTCCTACAGCGCAACAAGTGCAACTGAAAGAACAGTATTTTCCCCGTTATCTCCTCACCGTTGTCGTCAAACCCGTGAGTAATCTCATGGCCGATGACCATCCCGATCCCTCCGAAGTTCAGGGCCTGTGGCTGGTGTTTGCTGAAGAAGGGGGGCTGCAGAATCCCAGCCGGAAAAACTGCCAAGAGGGGAAGAGAGAGGGAGAGCCTGAGAGGCAGCCGCGGGTTTGCACACTTTGCAGACAGATTGTTTGCTCGGTTTAAGGATCGGGAAGGAACAGAAAATATAACATGATTAGAAACAACATCATGCCTCCTCCTGTGAAATTGTTTCTCTCTTGATAAATGGAAAATGACAAGTTAATAAAGGTTTAATTTAGCCCATCTGCAAGTACAGTATCTCCTTGTCTGAGAACCCAGCATCATTTACATTTCAGCTTCAGCCTAATTTGCTGGATGGTGTTTGCTGCAGGAAGGCGAGAACAAAACGTTTAGTAACTGTCGTCTGGAGACAGGTACAGTTTGTGTTTCAGAGCCATTTTATAGGGGAATTAATGGATGTTTTATTGCGTTATTTTTGTTACAGTAAGGTTGGCAATCATATGCCGATTACCAGCGACGCTCGGGATGTGCCACACGCGCGGCAGTAATTCCCACACACCAAGTGGCCCTGGCTGGGGGTCCGGGGAGGGGGGACAGAGGAGGTCTGTCCCTCAGTCTCCTGGTGAAGGCGCTATGGAGAACCCTCGGGGTTAGTCTTCACCCCGTGGACGTAAGGTGAAAAGCATATCTGCTTCTGGAGGATTTCAGACTGCAGCAATTCATTCCAGTAACACTTTCTAAGAAGTGAGATGTTGAAATTATATAGCAAATATTGCATTTGGAGACAAAAACCTTTTTTGACAATGTACGAGGTTTTATCCATACAATTTTGGGGAGAAATATGTAAGACAGAAGGAGGAAACTGAAAGTACCATGGAAAATTATTTCCCTCAAACTAGAGACAGGAAGAAAGAGGATTTATCTGACATCTACGCTGTTGTGGGCAGCTGTGCCTGGGTTTTTGGTTTGCATATTCATCTGCAAGTTGCTTAAACCAGTTGCTGCCATATTACTTATAAGGACAAAGTGACAGAGGAACCAGTCTGCTTTAAGACTCAAGTTCCCTGCCTGGGAAGCTCACAGCTGATTGCGATCGGGATAAAACCCCTGTGGATAAACAGGGGGCCTGAGCTCAGCTGTAAGGCTGGCTCCAAGGGGGGAGGCACCAGGGAGCTAAAGGATTTCCTGTTGGGGCTGGAGGATGGGTCACAGCTTCTGCAGGTACCTACACATGGAGGTAAGTGGAAGCGATGCAAATGGAGCATGGTTCTTTCTGATAAGGCGAGAGGACTAAATTATTGGATGTTTGGACTAAAAATAGAGGACTAAAATATTGGATGTTTTTGCTTTTAGCAATTACTGAAGTTTTCTCTTGTGCTGGTTGGTTGGGTTGTTTCCTATTCCTGGCCCTTGTCCTGTGGGCAGGGCACAGCTGCTCTCTGGCCTAGAAAAGCCATGTTTTTTTCCTCTTACGGTGTTTGGTGGTACTTGGATAGTAGATCTTCTTGGCAGTCTGGGAATTTTAATAAGCACTATGTAATAGAAATGTTTGGGGTGCTCGGAATTCAGCAAAGGCTCTACAGCATCTGCAGTCTTAACCTGACCTTCTGGCCACTGGCACCAGCTCAGAGACCGGGGAGCACAGGCAGGGCTGGGCAGGCTCAATGTGTCTTAAGGCTGAAGATCTTCTCAGCTAGGAACAAGGAAGGTCAGCCTAGAAACTCTGGGAAAACGCAGAGATTTGACGTTCTGTAAGAAGAGGTGGGTTTCTCTGGTCTGGTTTGCAGCTTCAGTGCCACCTGCAGAGCCAGCAAACGGGGGAGCTGCCTGTGTGTTTATGGGGAATGTGGAAACACGAGCACAAACAGCCCAGGACACACTGAGCGCTCTCCGGGCTCCGGAGCTGGCACTGGTGTAGTGGCAGTTGCTGTCTCGGTCTTTCAAACATGAGGCTGTTCCTGTTACAGTTTATAAACTGTGCCTGCCTGGGTGGGGAAGCTGAATATCCAACAAAGCGACTGCTTGAAAAGACCAGCCTGTCTCCTTGCCCAGGATTTCCATCAGGTCCCAGGTTTGGCTCCGGGGAGCAGACCTGCACCCTTGTGGTGCAAAAAATGGTTAATTAGTTCCATGCGGCTTTTAAAATTGATGCAAACCTACCTATCTGGTTCCGATTGGGGGAATAGAATGCATTGACCACTGCAGCTCCGATTATCCATCTAAAAATAAATATTGCACACAAAGTTAGTCATGAATCTTTTTTTTTTTTTTAAGACATTCTTTTTATTGTATTATTCTTGTTTAAAAAACATAGACCGCGTATAAGGAAAGGACTGAGGTAGGGGAGAAGGGGAGAAGCCATTGAACACAGCTGTAAAGAAATACTAATATCAGGAAATAACTGATATTAGTTATATAATATATTAGTAATATAATATATATAATAACTGGTGCCATCTCATTTACGGGTACCTTTCATCCAGATCAATGACAATTTAAAGTGACAAATGCTTTTGCTCTTGAACGTGGAACAGCCACACTGGGGTAGAACACGGTGGCCGTTTACCAGCTCATCTTAACACTATCTAAGCTTCTGCCTTCCCCTGCAGAGCATCTGTCACTAATGTGTTCAGCAGTAGCTTTGCCACAGCTGGGTGGGAGGTGTCCGGCTCAGGAAGCAAACTGGACTATTAGAAGTTTGGCTAGCTCATAGCTCTGGAAATCGGGTCGTATTCCAAGGCATTTGTTGCTGAACGTGCAAGCCAGAGTTTCTGGGACATATCATGGACTTGGCAGGAACTCAACTGCACTTGAAGGACCAGAGGGGCTGTCCTGGGGATGTGGTGCAGAAAGGCTTCTTACTGGTTAGTGGTGCCCGCTGGTCACCTTGGAGCTGTTAGTAACAATTTATGAACATGCTACTTTTATTTGATTTTGCATTAAGACTATCCCTAGCTGAGGATTTGCCCAAGAGCAGAGACCCGCGAGGTGACAGCTCGGGCAGTGCAGGCTCAGACCTGAGACCTGCTCATAGAGTCACAGAAGGGACCACAAAGCGGCCAAACCTGCACCTACGACAGGAAGCTCCTGAAAAGCCCATTTATACTTTCCTAGGTGTGGTGTGAAGTAACTGGCTGGACATAAATTAGATCTGGTGCTCAGCTTTCTCGAGATTGGGCATATTTCCAACAGAATTCTGGCCAGAATATCTGAAGTGTTTTTGTCCTGAATATAAACTTCCAGAACTTCCATGATGATATCTCCTCTCCTCCTCGCTGAGTTGTCAGAAAGATCTGTCATTGCTTTTGTGTTAAGTAGTTTCAATGTAATATCTGAATGTGAAGCAGCTTGACGAAGGATTGAGAGATGCCAAAAGAACTGGATGAATTCCTACTGCAGGAGGCAACAAACTACTTGTTTAATTCCAAGAAATATCTTATAAGATCTCAGACACAAGCATTCTCAGCTGTCCACAGCATATGACTTAAACACAACAACCATTATCTCAGAGTTCAGATTGTCTGTAGCATCCACTCTGGAAACTTACATGTCTTGGTCAACTCTCTCTCGAAGTTTTTTCAAGCTCTTCTGGGCTCCAGCTCTCAGGTTTTCCAGAATATTTTCAAAGTAATTGTTTTCACTGAAGTTTAGCTAAAGAAACAGATACCCAAGTATGTTAGTAAGCTGTGCATAAAGAGGAATTCCTCATACCACTGGAAGTATCTTCTAAAACATGTTTTGATTGCAAGGGATCACTTAATAGTTAGCTTTTTGCAGCATTTATTTATTAAAATGTTCAACACCATCAATTTTGTATGCTGTTGAGTCACTTGGAAATGACAGTTTCACAGGTGTAAGTGTTCCAAGTGGCAGGAAAATAAGTGTAGGCTTGTATATAGAGGTATATGCTCCATACTTACACTGGCATATTCCTGATCTAGTTTTTCATTCTGATCTTCCAGTATATAATCTGGATAGCCAATTTGTTCTTTAATTGCCATTGCCTAGAAGAAAAGATGTTACTGTTTCCTCTTAATTGTGGTTTTTGTTAAGTTTCAATACATATAACAGTTCAAATTTTTTATTGCTATTGTCCACCCGTTTGCGAGAAACTGGATGTAAATATTTAAAGACCTTGTTGAAATGCACCCTTTTTCCTAGTGAGACTTTTCTTTTCAATATGGAACACACAGTCTTCTTCTCCCCTCCCGGGGTGCAGCCACTGTGGTGGACTTCCAGACCCTACAGCACCATCCGACAGGGATTGGGCTTAACCCTCATTTAGTGCCTTTTTTCCCCTTGGTATTGGAGCAGTTGCTGATGGTCATAAAATCTATGAAAAGTTTTCTTTAGGGGATTGCATCACGTTCAGTTGTCATTATAGTTGATGAATTTGGTGCCATCTTCTCTCATTCATAACATGGTTCACAAGACTCATTAAAGGAAATAAAAAGGTACATGACCTAACAAAGATTAAAAAGAAAAGACCAATGTAGTAGGATAATGGATAACAGGGGAGTGAACACCAAGCTTTTTTCCTCTCATTTGTAGAGGAACTGGGAATAGTGATGCTGTAAAATTCCAAGTATTTCATATTCATGATGGAACACTGAAATTCTTTGTTATCTCTGACCTTCTCTCGAGCTTTCTCTTTAGATGCCTCATCCATCCACTGTAACTCATCTAAAGTCTCGATGAACACTTCCCGAATCTTATCTATTAAATCTCGGACCTAAAAGAGAGGCAGTAAGAAATCATTCATTTAAACACTGTTTTTCGCAGGCACAGCTAAGGAGGGGTGAAAAGCTCCCTACAGAGAGATGATGTCCCCAGGTTCTATGCTTTAAAACATGGCACTTAACATCATAAATGAATTCTTACGCCTTCTGGCTCTTTGCTGATGGATATTTTTAACAGAGAACACAGGCTGGGAGATCAGATGGAGGGAATGGGCGCTGCAGAGACTGTGGATGTACAGTAGTATGAAGGGTAAACTACATACCATCCTCTTGCTCTCACCAGCAAATGTCTCCCTGACGTACATGGCTCCCACCGCGTTCTCCATGTTGTTGTTGACGTAACTCACGCACTCCCTCCAGCGGGCTTCTTCCAGCGTTGTCCCGTAAAGCGCCTGCAGCGCAAAACACCGCAGGATTAATTCTGCCTACGCATCTCTCCTAAATCATTGCCTAAAGGGGAGGGTCACCTAAGGCAAAGGCTTCCATTGTAACTGCTGTTCTGAGATTTGTTTGGAGATTACGTGACATAATAATGTCATTGTATTGACATTGATTTGGTGACTGCGGGACTCTCTTCCAACACCACGCTCTACAGTCTCTTTAGGAAGAGAGGAAATACCTTCCTGTAGCTGGCCCGAGCATCCTTGAAACGCCGACTCAAGCTGCTGACTCGATCAATCACCAGCCGCCAAATGAGGTAGTTCTGGATGGTGCTGTGTGGGAAAGCAGAGCTGAGGTTAATCCCCTGTAAAGAAAGCAACACTAGTGCAGACAGTCAGAGGGGGATCTTAATTTTGAATGGAGATAAGAAAGCAAATGATTGTTGCCAGACATCGCTTTCATTGCATCTGCAGGTACCTGTTCTTACTGAACATGCTGGCTAACTGTAGAGACATCCAGCCTGAGGACTCTGCTACCATGTCTGTTCAGGGATTAATTTCTTTTTTTTTTCCTTCTGGAATGTAACAAGAGCTAAGCTTGTGACATATTTTTTTTCTTCCCATTTAACCTTTTCTGAGCATGTGAGACACTGAGTACCACAGCACTTTGGGACCCTAGGACCTTAAAAGACATTACCCATAATTTACAGCAAAGTGGTGTCACTTTTCTCAGAGAAGCTCCACCAGAACTACCAAGCAGGCCCAATAATTTACACTTCCACAATACTTCTCCGACTTCTGTCTTGGATATTCTCCAGTTTCTTTACCTTGCTGAGTACTTTGAGAGAATCGCTTTCAGCTCTTGCAAGTAGGGCATGCCATATACAACAACTTCTTCTTCTGGGTCAACCTGAACATTAACTGAAGCCATGACACCTTGGATGAAGAGGGTCCAGTTGAATTCCTGGGCAGACAGAAAGACATACACCAAAGCTGGGTGTTTAAGTGCTTTAGTAACTGTCTGGACTTTCTATGCTCTATGGGACTGAATGTCGTTGTAGTGTTCAGCAGAAAAATGTTTTTTTAGGAGACTCTGAAGACAAGATTAAGAATGGGAATTGTTTCATACCTCTTTGCATCACTGATAAAGTCACAAAGCCATTTCCAAATGGCATGGTAATAAAAGGAGGCTGAAAGTGTTAGACTGCTCATTAAACACTTACGTTCAACGCAAACTTTTCCTGTAGCTCTTTTAGGGTCATCTTGTTGTACAACAAGGTTACATCGTGCCTTTCTTCTGCTGGGGTAGTTGCCTGAAGACAGTCACAAGGTTATTACGAGAGTCAACTGACACAAGTGTCAATGGCTGCAATTGCTTGCATGCATGTGCGCACTCAAATAATATGCAAATAAAAGAGTTTATTTTGAAAAAGAAAGCTGGTGCTGCTTTCTGAATTTCAGTACAGGAACTCAGCTTCCCCCACCCCAATTCAATAACGTTTCAGTAACATGTTGAGCCAAGAAGCTCCCTCTGTCCTCTTTAGAATGGAAGACTAAGCTCTTGGAGATCTTTAGGGAGCTGTAGACTTCTGAAGACGCAAGGGAGCAAGCCCTGGTGTTATCATAATGTATGTTTAGCAAAGGATAGCTTATCCTGCTTTAGGAGACTTCTAGTCCTAACCATATTTATTTTTAGAGCAGACACAGCAGCAGTGTATACAGTAGACATAATTATACACACAGAGGCTCTGATTTCTGGGCTGCTCGTGGCACAAGAAGTTGTCTTCCCCCTGTTTTCTTCTAGGCTGTGAGTTTTCTGCTGTGTTGAAAACTCTTGCTCAAAAGAGCAAGAGAATCTCCCCTTGCCCACCCCCCCGACACCCTGAGCAGTTCTTGATTTCCGTACTCACATTTGCGATCTCAGTTTCAAGCTCCATAACCTTTGCCATTTCCTCTTGGACAAAGGAATCATCTTTAGACATGTTCTTGTCTTCCCGGATCATTTTGGCGATGGTGATCATGAACTGCAGGTAAGCTTCTCTCACCTGCACACAAGAAACAGAGCATGTCTAGCACTGTGAAGGAAAGCATTTCTGTCTATCACTTCTCATCCAGCAAACCTTTTTTTTTGTTGTTGTTATTTTAGCTTTACCGTGTGCTGTGAAAAAGTTTGGCCCTGGGGGCCACAGCCTCTGCCCTTGTCTCAGTGCAACTCTCCCCACTCCATTTTTCTTGTCTGTTTTTCTGCTACTGCAATTCCAGTTCATCCTGGAATACGTTGCACTGCAGTTGCCAGTCTCAAAATACATAGAGAAAGCGACGCTTTCTGCTTCCCTGTGCAATCCAACTCTGGTTTTTGGGGCTAGAATTACTACTTGAGCAAAGAGAAAGCTCTGTGCTTTGAGTTATGCTGTGGGAGTAGTGATCCCTGCTCACCAACATACCAGGGTAAGCATGGAAGGTTTAAGTTCTCTGAAAGTAATACCATAAATCTTCTAAACTATCTTCTCTTCTGAAAGAAAAGCTCTGTCTCAGATGGTTCCCAGTGATACCTTAGCTTTATTCCTAATAGGAGGGTATGGCTGTGGTTTATGCCTCAGACTGGTTCTTGGAAAGATATTTGGCTGCTGAGGGAATACTGATCTCTGATACAGGAAAGCTTAATATTACCTATTCTTCTTGCATACTTTTGTTTCTCCATAGACCTTGGAAACCAGATAAATACAGTAACTGTTGTGAAATGGAGTCTGGGCGCTTACATGATGATGATTTGTGGTTTTAGGCTGAATGCTGAGGCCTTAATCAGGCCAGACTCCCACAGGCCTCGGTGGGAGTTTCGCCAAAAGATGCTGGACTAAGCACAGGGGGAGTTTGGGTCATCAGAGTTTGGTTCATTGTCTGTGGGAAGTGAGCTGTTAAATAGCAAATAAAAAGGGGTTGTGTCTCCTCCTTACTCATTAAGATTAAAAACAGAGCCTTAGCCCTTCTTCATAGCTTCAAATTAAAACTGTATTAAGCAGTAGTGATTTTCTTTTGCTAATTTACAATTGTCTGTGTACTGTACCTGATTTTCTACCTCTTACAAGTCAATCCAAGTCTGACTTTCATGCAACGATGCATAAATATCCCTCTTTTCTGCTGTAACCACCACTATATATGTGAAACCTGTGGAAAAGAATTCTAATTCCCAACACAACTGCATGAAGACTGTATCGTGAGACAGATTAACAGGAATTGGCAGTTTATAAAGGTGTCCAGAAGGTGTGGAAACCATCTCATAAAAACTTCACAGGACTCTGTATGAGAATAGAGTCAAATACATTGAAGTAAGAAGAAAACTAGTCTCACTGATTTTTTCTTTTTTTTTTTTTCCTCCTCCCTTACAACCAGGAGACAAAAGAGTCTAAACTGGTGATTGTTGTGTCTCTGTATTCCCTTCCATTCGTGTTAGGAAAATTAGTTTGATGTTAGGCTGCAAGTCCTCTTTGTTAGTATGACTGAATTGAGGAAAGTAAAATGTACTAAAGCAGTATTTTCATCTTTGAAAACTATCTGGCTATGCTTGCAACAGCTTTTTATGTAGTTACAGAAACCCTCGCACTTTTGCTCTGAGGATTGGCAGAGAAAAGTAGTTATAAAATAATCTCTCACAATTTTCATGTACTTTTTTGGGAAAGGGAAGAGTAAGTGGGAGCAGATTCTTACTAGCTGAGTATCTGTTCCATTGATGCAGCTTTTGCTGCTCCACGGAAAACACTTTATTTTTTAACTTTTTTCCCCTGAATGAACATGTGAAAAATTCTGAATATTCTGGTGTTCAACATAATGTTTTGGGGTATTGTATGTTCAAATAGGTGAATTGTCATACTGGATCATATCTAGAATTCATCTTTCTGGTACCTTGTAATATAGTTGCCAGAACCAGTAGCTTTAAAAGATAAAAGCAAATCCAAGATAATGTGAACCTATCCTTCAAAATTAGACTGTTTAAGCTATAAAACATGATGATTTTATTTTCCCACAACCTTCTCATCTGAATTGGCTGGTTCTGGGGTGGCTTGATATTTATACAGTTGTTCAGTCCTTTTGTAAACTTTACAAAATTCTGGCATAATTAGGAAAAAATGTAGCAATGAATGTCAGTCTAATTGTGATTGTTACAGAACATGAAGATTGATATATTTGAGTTTTCCAAGACACAGGTATCAGTAATAGTTGTTTTAGTAGCACACAGTAAACAAATGACAAGGAATACTTACTCTTTGATAGTTGCCCCCATTGAAGTAGTAATCCCTGGATGGCATTCCCAAACTCGGCTGGTCAATCTGAAGGAAATGATACGTTTCTTTAGTTAGGGATCAACAGGAACTGGTGGGGTTAAAGGAATCCTTGAAAGGCAACACAAAATGCTGCGTGTGCCTTCCTTTTGGTGTTGGAATGACAAGAGTAAACTTTTACCAAAATATAAAAAAACTTTAGCCTTCTAGGAAGCGGGGTGAGATGGGAGGCAAAACTTTCCTCTCTGGATTTCCAGATAAGGACAGGACAGAGACTCAGTGTGGGTTAGTAAGCAAAATTGTTTCAGTAACCATTGAGATCCAAGAATAAATTTGGAAAAGAAGTTGCTTGACTTGAGGGCCAGTCTTCATGGAAAAGCATAGATGAACAAACTCTGAAATATTATTTACATGTTTTAAAAACACAGTTTCCTGCTATGTTATACCTCACCATCATTTTGCAAGTCACAAGAATTTATAACCCTTAAATGCTGTAAATCAACAAAGATTCAACAAAAATTATGCTACAATAAAATGCTTCCCAATGTGACAGACAGATCTGCCACGTGGGGTAGGGAACTGTTGCATTCGTTTTGCCAGTGTGGTGCATACTCGCTGATGTACAGAAAGCTAATCTGTATGGAGGGTAAATAACTATCCATTATGATTCTGGCAAATTAATAATTCCCTATGATCTTTTTCTTACGTAAATGATGTGTCTGCTGGAATCCCGGTCATCGTTCCACACAAACATGTCAATGAGGACACGTTTGTTAAATCTAGAGTTCATTATGGAGAGTTTTTCTTCCATGCTCCAATTTGGCTCTGGGAGATAAAAGGGGAAATACACATTATTTATCGATATGTATCAGGACTGATTAAGTTGTATAGTTTGTAAGTCTATTGCTGAAATTGTTTAGAACCAGACTGGACATGATATGACAATATTTGCACAGGACATTCCTGTAGTGGCTAATAATGGCAAGACTGGTCTTAGTGTCCTTATCTGTCTCAGTGATAGCATCAGTAAATGATTTATACATATATATATATATATGCAGTTGTCTATGCATAGTATAAATCGCCATGACCTTGCCTAGTTAGGCAGTTACGCTCCAAACCCTAATTAATATGCAAGCTTATATTGGTTATATTGACCAACTTGAATAATGAACACAAATCCTTTACGTTTCCTGTCTTAAAATGTACACTGTTCATGAATGAGATCTTATAATATGGGTATTAAATTGATATTATCTTATTTGATCACTGCATGCTGAAAATATACGATGCCCTGACTTTTGTTTATGAAGAAAAAGTTAAACCAGGATCCAATACAAGGACAGTAGTCTCCTCAGTGCAGTAAATAATTCTGACAACGCTACTGAACTCTTTCAGGCACAGCACTACCTTTGGTCTTGTTCCAGTCTGCAGAAGCCACTGGCCAATCTCCAATCACGGTTAAGGCCTGAAGCAGAGGCAATGAATCTCGTTGCTCTATAAGACCTGAGAGAGGAAAAAAATACTATATTATTTTCATAGGAAAAAAAAGAAGAAAAATGGGTAACAGGCCTAACAGTTTAAATCTGAAACTGAATTTGTCATAGCAGACAATAAGAGATAACAAGAAATCATTTGTTGCCTACATTAATCCTCAGAAAAGTAATGAAAATAATTCTGTTGACTCCAGTACTGATTTTGAATGGGTTTGGGACGTGGTTTTGCATTCAGAAGGGAAGGCTTTGCATTGATACCTGAGGTAGGATGGATGTTGGTTACCTTTCTGCATCCCAGAATGTGTATATTAAGCCTTAACGATGCACCAAGGCATCTCCACCCAGCTGCACATTAGCTTTCCAGGCAGGACCATGCAGATTAGATAGATATTGACTGGACTCTTGCTTGAAAGTACATCGGTAGTTCTGTGCATTTGGTGTGGAACAAGAGAATCAGTGGAATGAGAAGAAACTCACTCTCATTCATGCATGACTTGTAAAGTATTTTAGCTTTCCGAAATGCTTCTCTGTCCCCTCGATCTGAAGTCTCCAGCACACCTGGGGAAGGAACCATGGCAGTGAGATTTTTTTTTTGTTTTTCCCCTGGAGAGCTTTGATCTTTTCATAGAAATCATTGCAAATTCAGGGCTATAATAAATACTTCTTACCATAGGCTTCAATCACTGTGAAGCCAGAGTGCTCTTTAAAGGAGCTATTAATGGAAAAAGTGTCAGGAATAAGGACATGCATACAGCTTGTCCTGCTCCTTTTGAAGTTAGTACCAAATCACCTGTGGCCAATTTTTAGTGGGAACAGGATGTTCCCACAAAATGGATGTAGTAAGAGATCTAGAGATTAAAGGACTATAGAAAAAAATCACAATCAACACTTCTCTGGAAATTTATTTCTCTGTGCAGTAAATAACATCTGAAACTCAACACAAGTGCACAACCAAGGATAGAGTAGCTGCATTCCTACCTTTTAGGATGATCTCCAGCTCGTCTCTCAGGATGTCAAAAATGCTGTATCTGGAGCTAGTTTCTGGGATAACGTGCCGGTTCAGCCAGCCCCCACAGGCGTACTGGTAGAAATCCTTGCAAGGGTCCGCAGTTGGGTCCATATTCTGGATGATTCTAGCAGCTAGGTACCAAAGAATTGGAGAGGTGAATTCCACAGGCTGCCCAGTAACCTCTGGGACTACCAAAGACTGGCAATCGGGCACCTTGCTTATGCTGCTTATAGTGGATAACACTCATTCTCATCATTATGACTCAAAGAATCTTATTTGCTGCTTAAAAAATGCAAGGAAGGAGCAGGCACTTGCACTGCAATTGTACTGTTTTTCAGAGGAAGCCCCTGAATGACCGAATAATTCTCCCAGAGGCCCGAGCGTGCTGCCCAGTGCCCTGCCAGGCATTCCTTTGCAACTTCTTCAGTCTTAAATACTGTTTATTCAGGTTCAGTAGAACTAACAATACGTAAAACACCACCTCTGCAATAATCATTCCCAGCAACAGTCATTACCTGCTGTAACACATCCGGGTGTGGTACAGACGTTGCCTGAATTGGTGCCGTAGTGAGTGCCTGCAGAGAGAGGAATAAGAAAGCAGATAAATGAGTTGTTTCGGAGAGAAATTGCTCCCAATGCCACTCGCCAGCAGCCCAGCCCCAGTGACAGCTCTCTTCAGTTTCGGAGAAGCAAGTGAATATTAGTGCCAGTGAAAGATATCAAATGACAACTGTGAAGAAATCTCTTATCTACAGATTTATGAGGAAAATTTATTGGAAGAGTCTTGACAGTGAGTTTTAACTCTCCTGGAAGGAGAATAAGACCAGTTTGGTGGTATGTGGTTGTTTTTTTTTTTTTTCCCATGCCAACTGCCTCCACAGTCTTTCTGACACGTACTGAAAGCATGAGATCCCTTTCTAGGGATCTCCTACGAGATGCTTTAAGTGTCTGAGCTCTTTTATGAACTTCAAAGTCACTGTCACTGAAAGGTTTAAATAGGGGCAAAAAGCCCATAGCTGGGTTACTGTTTTCACGCTGTTTTGAGTCACAAAGATCAAATTTAGGAAAAGAAATGACTCCTCTAAGTGTGTGTGTGTTTGTGGAGGAAGCAATTAACAGACGTGTTTGGTCAACATTTCAGATGTGCCCTCTGAGGTTACTCCTTGCTGCTCAGCAGAGATCGCTCCTGAATGAGTAACGTTTGCTCATCCCAGCAGAACCTGGGAAGTGCTGCTCTTGGCTATTAATTTTCTATGTGCTTCCAATTGCATCGGTGGTGAGCAGGAACCGAAATGGGAACAGTCCCTAACCCTTATTTCTTGGTGGGACTCTGCTGGGCGTCTGAGGGCAGTGACTACCGAGGCTCTTGATGTGAATTCACAGCCCTAAGTTCTGCTGCAGAATTGCACTGAAGCCTGTGTGCATGAACATAGAATTTTTTACGCTGAGTGCTAAAGTGAGTGTGTTTGTGATGCTGGTCAAGTCACCCTCCTGCGTGCTGCTCGGTGCAGAACTGGGATGGGAGGTATCTAAGCACCCCAGCCTGACGAGTGGCCTTGGCCCTGGGTACAAGAAAACTAATTTTGCTGTTTTAACTTCCTATCTGTGAAACTGGAGTAGCTTAATATCTACTTACATTAAATAAGCGACTACTTGGTTCCACACTAGAAAACAAAAACTTGATACCCTTACTCTCCAACAGGATTAGCCATGTTTTTAAACTTTATTTTTTGATCCTTACACTAAGATGTTTGCGGAAAAGAGTTACTGAAAAAACAATCCTTCCAATGAAAACAAGCGTTTTACATGAGAGCAAACAAGATTACAGTAATTCAGATAGAAATAAAACAGTAGGGAAGAAAAGAAGGCTTTGAAGTTCATCAGTGGAAGCAACATAAAAAGCCCCCACTGTGATTGGGAACGTACCATTCAGGCGAGCGCTGTCGTGCTGTGTGGGAGTAGATCTGCATTAGAATAACTGCACGCCTTAGTGTAGTTTAGTGTCTAGCAGTCTGAACCCAGGATGAGCAAAATACACATAACAATGGGAAGACTCACACAGAGGAGTTAGGCGCCTTTGGGTTTTTTTGGTGAAGCTAAGCCCAAGTTGCATCAAGTTTCCTAAACTCCCTAATAATTAAAAAAAAAAAAAACCAACCACAAACAATGACAACTAACACCAAAAATTAAAAAAAAAACAACAAAAAACAAACACCAACAAAAACCACAAACTAAAAGTCCAGGGTATTTCCAAGACAGAAAATTCTTTGGGGAAAAGAAACTAGTAGTTCAAAGGTACATGGAAATTTTCCATCAAGGGGAAACAGCAATGGGCAAGGTGAGAAAGAAATAACCGTACTATATGTACGCTGTGTTTTTCTCACTGTTTCTCAGGGACAGGCAGGACTCAAAGGAAACTTTTTTTTTTTAATCAAAGCTTCTCTTTTTAATATACCCTGACAATGTCTAACTTCAGTTTCCGCAATGCAACTGCTTTCAACAAGATTCTAATTCCACACATTCAAAAAGCCCTTTTGATTGTGAAAATGTAACTGAGCTGTATAAGCAGAGAAGCCAAATCTGCTCTGAAACCTTGGTTGCACGCTTGGGACTCTGAAACTCTGCCACGAAACCAGATCATTGGAAATGGCTGGTGAGGGGCTCTCAGTTTACTTCTAAAAGTGGCTCCTTTGTTTTAATATCAATTATTTCTCTTATGCCTCTGTACCGCTCCCGACAAAGGACCAAGCCAACCTGACTCTGTGTGAGATGTGACCAACACTGCCCTGTTTCACTTCACAATGTTTGTTGGGCCTTCGCTCACTTGACTGAGGCTCTGTCTCCTGCACCTCCTGAACTTCAAATAACTAGAAACAACTATAAAATGCATCTTAAAAGTGTCAGCTTGACAACTCTATGCCCTTAATTTTTTTCAAACTACTTTGCTAAAAACAACTGTCCAAGCTTTCAGTGTACATATAGGTATTTCTCTATATATTTATATTTTCCTCCCTGGTTAAATATTGCTGACAGGTTGGGCTATAATGGCATAGACATCCATGGAGAAAGACTGCTGCAAGTACAGATGTGGGAGGGAAAACTCGGGTTAATAGTCTATAAAGCCTAGAAGTTGAAACAAAAATGTCTAGCAGGGTTTAGATGGATGTGATAGGGAATTTCTGAATATAAAATCTGAAGTGGGACATGGGCTCATATTTGACAATAATGTAAAGCATAAAAATGGTGATTTGTAGCAGCGGAAAACTGGCAGAGATTGTTCAGCTCTGAATCCCATGTTCTCCCTGCTGCATAGAAAGTGAACACATCAGTAGAAGGGTTTGTGGGGAATCAAGACTCGCCTCTTCTACCAACCCTTACCACCCACTTGTCTTCTCCCTTGGCTGAGTTCATCTGGGATCCAGCTTCTTACAGTGATTTTTTTTTTTTTTTTTTTTCTCATAAAATTAATCACTCTGCTTTCCCACCTCTTTCTTCTGAGAGACCCTTCCTGGGCTATACCTTCTAGAATTATTGAAGAGGGATGTCAAAAGAACAGAAATGAGCCAGAAAGATTTCATCACTGGAACTACTTTGTGAGGTACTAAGCTCCCTCATGGCTCTCAAATTTCAGGACCTCTGCAGTATCACCCTTGCATTTACTTCATTAAAAAAAGTGATACTCTTGCTCTGTTGATAGTCTTGTAAGTAGAAAAGAACCAAGGAACCCTTTGAAGATTGGAGGTTTTCCTCTCTTTCAGTCTGATAGAGCACCATCAGAGAATTAATAAGGGAAGGGAAGCTTTAATGGAGCTAAATAAAATGACCTTAGCTGTGGGACTACTGATGAAAGAAAATGAGGGAAAATAAGTACTTCAGAGATCAACTGCTCCCCTGAAAAATGGCAGAGCTGGGACATGCTTCAGACCCCACTGGATTCACTGTAGAGAATTCTATTTTCTTAATTTGACTTTATAAGAAGCTACTGAATAGTATTGCATTATTGGTCAGCAGCAGGACATAAGAATAACTTCTGAGACCTGCACAGCACCACAGTCCTCTTTGGCAGCTCATCTTTTGAATGACAATTATTTTAAAAGACAAGTTGCTTTTCACAGCCTGATTAAGTTCCTTTTTTAGGCAACAACAGTGAAGCAAATCATTCTGTGCAGCCTCTGGGGCACACAGTTTGTGTTCAGAGTTTTCCCACTGTGTTTTGTGGACCCCAGATGGCTGGGGATGGCACACACGGAAACAATTAGCTCCGTGGTTGTCATCAGGCAGTCAAGTGTGAGCTTCACCTCTCAGCACCTTATCTACTTCTCGCATGGATTGGTGGGCAGAAGTGCTGTCAGCACCGCAGACTGCCTTTGTTGGGATCGTAACAGTGAATTGTTTGCAACAAGTAATGTAATTGCCAAATTTAGCTCTTCCTCCTCTGAGAGGGCCGTTTGTACCAGGTGTCAGTGTCTTCAAATGGACTCCATAACATGAGTGTTTAATTTTTATTCCACCTTTCCTATGATTTCATACCTATACTCTACCTTTAAGCATGGCTGAGACAATTTCATGGGAAAATCAGTAAACGGAATATTTCCCTACTTTTGCAGCCCTGTAGGGTCTGTCACTCCCCATTCATGCTTTACACTCGTGTGACTCTGAGTAGAACTGAGCAGAGTCTCACCACCCAAATGTCATTTGATCATGACTTTTGTGTTACTGCCACTTATTTAAATTCTCCATCTCCTTTGAATAGATGCCTCGTTAATGAACATTGACAAAGTCAAAGACTGAGTAGGCACCAGTCTAGGAGACAAGCCAGACCTCAGCCACAACCTCTTCTCAGTGTTCCAGCGACCAGTTTAGATACTGCCCCCAGTCAGCAGGTTCTTGCGAATCTATTATTCAAGTGCATGTTAATTGCATTCACAGCCCAGGAAAGGCAGGAGGATAACATCGCTTTTTGAAATCTACTCCCGGAACAAGGTGCTGCTTAGTCCAAGTGTTGTATTTCTCTGTTTGTTTGTTTGTAGCCTGCCTGGCAGTCTGTGTAATAGATGTGAACAGTGACAACCTGTGGGGATGTAGACACAAAAAAATATCTGCGAATCGTACTTGTGAGAAACCCTGCGAACTCAGAAACCAGAAAGAGAATAAAACATCAATTAAACTAATAACGTGACTTTTTGAATAGTCAGGACCAGCAGTTAGAGGAGAATGTAAGCTGTTTGTAACTCCAAGTTGTCTGGAGAAGTCACTGTAACTTGATATGTCAGCTACAAGAGGTGTTGAAATGTTCTTCAGACTGCAACCTTTCCAACCAGTGATGAGAGCTGGAGTTTAGTAAATATTTGTAGAACAGAACTGAGAGCGAGCTGTGAAAAGGCTGCAAAGATGTACGTGTGGGTGTGATGGAAAGATTGAGAGCATGGTGCATTCAGATTGAAAACTGAATTATTTCAGTTCTGTCTGCCTCCCTTTCTATGATCACCCAAATATTACTCTGCTATTCCTACTGTATTTTCCTTTAGGTTATTTAGACAAGGTTTTATGGGTATGAAAACTTCTCTGGATGTCAAAAAATCACCAAACTGCTTCTAGAACTATAAAACTGCATTGCTGTGAGAGCTTCTGTTTTTGTTGTCTGGCTAGATAGATAAAAATCGGTCAGTATTAACTGGCATTACATGCATTATTGCTGTAACCAGAGGCTGTTTCGCGCACCACGGTGCTCTCCTGCAAGCTACAAACAAGCAGAACAAAAATGTACTCCCTGAACCACAAAACTTCAGATATAAAGAGAGAACATAAGGTAGAACAGGTAATCCTTTTAATTTTCCATTAGCTAAACAGAATTATTTTGTAGAAGCCTGTCTGGGCAGAGTCAGTCTGATAAAGGATGTACAGGGATGAAGTGCTGAGTCTGAATCTGCTCTTACTAAAGAATCCAGCACCCTGTACACATCTCAGAATTCTTTAATTTCTCTCAAATGTTAATTTTAAGGATAATATTCTTGGTTCTATCACAAGAATGCTGCTCAGCTACATTTTTTTTTTTTTCCTATTGCAGTGTAGGATTTATATTTATGTTGCACAGCTTTGAGCAGTATGCGCTTTTCACTTGGGAAGTCTGAGAGACTTCAGCCTTTTGCCTGGGGATGGGCCTGGATGTAACATCAAAACAGAACCAAGTGGAGTATTTGGATGAAATTTTGAAGCCAAAAAAGGCTCCTGTTCTGCAGGAACATTCACTGGTTGCACTGAAGAGCTCTTGCTTTCCCTGTTAGAGTCAAGTAGCGCATAGAGACACTCATCTCAAAGATGGTGTAGACTGAAGTTCCTGCTGATCCATTCCTACCTGTGGATCCCCTAAAGGTTGCTCGAGGGTACATCATGGTGTCTCCTGTCACGGTAGTTCAATTATGTGTACTTAAATGTGACCTGGGAGAGGGAGAAGGTGGCTCTGGGTCGGTGGACACTCCTCTGAGGCATGAGCAAACAGCCGGGAGGAGCCGTGCAGGATGAGCAGCTTATCAGCTCCACCATCCCCTTGCGCTCACGTTTTGCTCAGGAATGTCTGAATCTGGGCAACGTTTCTAGTGCAAGTTTAATTGCTGATATGAGCTTGCAAAATATTTAGATTTCGGAACTGCTTTCTCACAGATAAGTCTTTCATCCAAAAAAAAAGCTATGTAATAGCACTTGCTTTACATTCACACTCTTCCCATGGCTTTGCATGAGACACCAGCATTTGGGTAAATATTATGAATACCTGAATTCCACTGTGCCTGAGCCCAAGAAGCAAGATGTAGAGCAGACTTCCCAAATCCTTTATGCATGAAAGCAACACAATGCTGCAGAGCTCAGTGTTTTGATACAGAAACTCCTACTCTAGGACCTAGCTCCAGGGAATTTTTTTTTTTCCTCCTGTCTCCTGAGCTAAGACAATAAGTATAAGCAACTTTTGGATGAGTGTGGTGAATGCCAAATACTCAGAGATTTCCTCTAACACTGGAACAAATGCTGGTAACATTCAGTTGCTGGTAGCAAAAGGAGTAAATAATAAAGAGGCTTTTCTCATGAATTTTTGCTCAGAATCGTGCAGCGTTGTACTTACAAGTGCTGAAGAAAGCAGTTCCCTGCAGGCAGGGGATGCAGAGACAATGTAAGGAGGAAACAATTCCTTGCTTCAGTTTTGCTATTTGTACTTCTTGGGTTTATTCCTGAGTGTTTTAACGAAGCTCTGAATCCAAGAGGCATCCATAGAAATAACAAACGAGAGGCAGGTGCTGCTACCAATCATGTTGATTGCTTCATGGGATTTTTAAATAGGATGTTGCATTTGGTGTGCTAGTGGAAAAACTTAGTTTTGAGAGTAAGGATGTTCTGCAGTTCCCATTTAGGCAGAGCACCTCAAAGGAATATGCCTCAGTGTCAGGTTTCCCGTGTGACATTTGCATGAAAGTCACTGAACCAAATCTCACCTAGAAATCAAATTGCTCCCTTTCCCCAGCAGCACACTGGCTTTTGTTTTTTTTTTTTTTTTAAAAAAAGCTTTCACATCATAATAAGCAATCTCCCCTTTAGATGTGTTAAGCAGCTGTTGCTTTATAACTCCTGGCAATAATGAATTTTGACTCAGGCTTCTATAAAATAAGGAAATGTTAAGGCTTACACAGGCACACACCTTCACCTCTAAAATAGTGCAACATTTTTTTTTTTTACCATTTTCAAAACTATGCTGAATTCAATAAAATGCATAGAATTAATTAAAACCATAGAATCTTACATTACATAATTTAAAAATAAATAAAATACAACATAATCCTCTCTGTGCACGAGCTTGGAACAAGGCAGGGATAGCCAAGTCACTCGCAGAGGTGACCTCACCATCTCCCTGTATTTGTGTTTTCATTTAGTTCTGCAAAAAGACTTGTATGTTGTTTGCAAAGGGAAGAGGAGAATTATTCACGGGTTCCTTACCTCTGCTGCTGGCATACAGGATCACCAGGGCGACCACTGCACAAGTCATGAGGAGCAGCAAGACAGCCAGACCGATTGCCACAAAGCTCCAGGATTTCTTCCCAGATTTTGTTGATTTTTCCACAATATCCATTTGACTTTCTGATTTCCCCATTATTGTAACTCTAAATTAGGGAGGGGAGGGTAAGAAAGAATTAACAGCACAGCTAAATCAATATAGGGATAAATGCATGACAAATCAGGGAGAAAAAGGAAGGAGAATAAAAGCAGAGGGAAAGAAAACTTCCAAATTATTACATGTATTTGTCCATTTGATTGTCCACAGACTTGCCAACCTCATTCTCCATCTCCTGTGCCCACCAGATTGTCCGTGCTGGGGGTGTGCTGCTGGGGGCTGTTCTGGGCTATGCTACTGCAGGCTCTCGGTGGTGCCGTATCCCAACTCCAGGAGCCCGCTTTGGGAAGGATGGAAAAGTCTCATGACCAGGTTGGGCAACTCCTTTCTCCCAAACAGGGAAGGAGGGGAAAAACTGCCTCCTTCCACTCCCTGCTTTGAAAGCCTCTTGCTGTTTTGAAGAATCTCCCCTGTGGCTGTGAGCAGGTCTGCAGGACTCTGTTAACAGCAGTAGAATCCAAAAAGAGATCCTTCCAGGTGTGAGTGCCTTTGAGCTGTGTCTGCCCCTTCCTCGGCAGAGATGAAGGGTTTGGGAAGTAGAAGGCTCCTAGAAGATGTGTCAGCCCCCAGGTTTGCAGGAGTTTGTGACCTCCAGCTTCTCGGTCTTCTCCGAGCCATGCTCAAACTTCGGAGCTCAGCCGTGTGTGGTTCCCAGCTCCGGGCGAACGCTCCTGAGCAGCAGGAGGAGGAGGAGGAGGGGTTGCAGCACGGCAGCAGACAGGGCTGGGCACTGGAAGCCGCACAGGCTCCCTGCCGCCGCAGCTCCTCCAAAGTTTCCTCCAGCTTTCCTGAAATTTGCCGCCAGGTCGCTTGGCTGCTGTGCTCGCAGGAGGAGCGGGAAGCCGGAGAGGTGCAAACCTTTTGAAACTCTCCGGCTCTGAGAGTGCTGGCAGCTTTTGGGAGCAATGTATGGGAATGGCTTCTTGTTTGAAAACACACTGTTTTATGGATTGTTGCAGGCTCGGCACAGAGTTCTTTTATGCTACTGCTTGGGAAGCTGGATTTAGATCCAGCTGATCTAACTGAGAAAGGCGGCAAAAGCAAGGGCAGGATAGGCATGTGATCTCCCTTTTCTTTTATTTTACTCTTCTTTTCCAGAACTGACTATAGAATGAGGGAGGAGGAGGTTGGTGCCTGGTTTTATTTCCACACACACACCACACACCCCCCTCTGGTTTACTGAGCTCGTGTAACTCCCTGCCAAAGTTCACACTATATAAATTTTCAGGTTGGTACCTCTCCTGACCCAAGTGCTTCACCAGCACTCCAGTGTTGTGAGTGTTCAGGAGGAACTGCTGAGGGCAGAGCAGGGATTTCTTTGCCATGGTCCTGTTTACTAGGAGCACACACACAGAATCTTCCAAGAAGGTAAACACAGACCTGTCTCCCTGAATGTGGTAGGGAACAATGTATGCCAGTTCCTTCTGCCAGGAGTCTAAGCCTTCTCTTCTAGCCGGTATTCTGCCTTACAACCCCTACGAGAATTTGCTTGTTTTTTCAGAATCATGTTATCTTAGGCTTCTGTCAAGTGTGAAGGCAGCTATTCTCATCCCACCATCTGAAGAAGAATATAAGAACACAAAGATCGGAAAGAAACGGATGCACTTGCAGATCCTGGGTGTCCATATGGGAAAACTAGCTACAGAAGGGAAGGTTGCTTATAAGGACAAAGCTATACATTTAGCAAGGAGTTAAGTGATTTCTTATTTCTGTTTGCAGGAAGTTGTAACAAAAGATTGGTTTCCCATGCATGTGAGTCTCCCTTATTGCTGAACAGATTTACTGTTACTGTGCAATGTTGCTGGCTCTGAGGAAGGTCTACCTCATTAAGGTCCATGATATTGCAATAGACAAGCACCTCACGAGCTTTAATGTAGTTATTATTGTAATATGGCTATAAGATACTGAAGGGCATTATTATGCCCATTTCCAGCTGGAGAATCAAGATGCCAAGAATCTAGAGGGCTTTATTTCTCCTGCTTTCTGTGCATGCCTACTGTAGCCACCGTGACTACCATGGTCTCTGAGGCTAGGAACGCTGCGAATGATTCAGGCTGCCTTAACCTAAAAGAAAATCCTTTTTTCCTTTTTTTTTTTTAAGTTTTGGGAGGAAGTGGGAACTCTATCAAGAATCTTTTCCTGTATCTTTAATGGCTTCACTTCCCTGTAGGGCTGAGGAAAAGGTGTACTGTTTCCAACGGGAAGGAAACTTGGGTGGAGCAATGGCATTGGCTTGCGTTTTCCAAAGGTTATGTTAGGCCCATCTGAACGATTAACTGGAAAGTCAGTAGAGACAAATATTTTGTAATTCTTTTACTCTTGCAGTTTAGCTCTGAAATAAACTGCTTAGTATTTGTAATGAAAATACCTCCATTGTCAATTTTCAGGCAGGTATCAGTGACAAATGGGTTAGGTAGTGCTGAGCCTGTTTTGGGGTTAAAGAATGTCAGAAAAGGGAGAAAATGCATTAGTAAGTTTATTATGTTCCTTCAGGTCCAATTTAAATTATTTTTGTGCCTATTTTTTCTACACTAAGTCAGCATCTGGCTGAACAATAGCAGTGCACAGCCCAAAGCAGCCATCCGGAAGCTTGCAGTTGTTGTGGAGAAGTAAAGAAAGTGTCTGAATATTAATACCATTTTCAATTAGGAAAAGTTGGGTTTTATCCTCTTAAGATTAAAATTTGGACTGATGGGCAAACGCAGCATATAATTTAAGTGTCTTTTCCAGGCAAGTGTAACCAAGATAATCGGAAGCCAATAGGAAGTGCCTGATGTCGATGCAGAGCCAATACAGGCTCTGAATATGATCAGAACAGCCCACAGGCTGAGGAGCAATTGTTGCAACTAAGGAATATCCCCTCGGTGTGTCTTTCCAACAATTAAATGATACAGAATATACAGAAAGCAGATAATAAAATCCCATGTGCTGGACCTAAAGAAGCTGAAGTTGGTGGTTGTTCTTAAGGTGTTGGTGAAATAAACCACTGAGCGCTTTTGCTGGTAAAATATGCTGGGAGAATTTGATGTGGTCATTCCTGAAGCGAATCCCTTCGTATCTTTGAACTCGGAAGAAAATATTTTTTTCTTCTACTTTTTGCATCTATTGGTAAATTCCCCCCCTAAGGAGGGGTAATAATATTAGAGGCAGTCAAGGAAGCTGTAATTTTGTATGTGAGAGCAGAATTATGGCTTAGTGCTGAGGGAGGAAGACTTGAATATTTTGTAACGGACTTCTATGAGTGTGGAAGGATCTTGTGGCATGATACGTTTCTGGTCTGTGACATGAGCTATAAAATACACAATGATAGACACAGATGGCTTCTCTTCTTGATGGGAAACCTGTAACAAGTATTTAAGTTGCTGTGCTGTAAGAAAGTTTTAAAAAAAACAAAACAAAACTCACAAACCCCCCAAAGTGCTTCTCTTCTGTAGGAGCAGAAGCACCAGCAACTGTAAAGGACGTATTTACAGAATCATTAATTTTGATTGTCTTGAGCAACTTTGTGTGGTCACTGAAATAGGGCAATCTGTCATTTTGACAGTTCTCCATTAGTGCAGTGAGGTCCCTGTTCTGTTCATTGCTTCTTCATGGAAAGATCTATTTGGGTTTCTGATACAATCTCAGTATCACCTTGTAGCCTTTAGGACAAAAGAGATCTAACGATGCAAAGTGGAAGTGGGGGCTTTTTTGCTATTTTTTTTTTTCCTAAATCTCACATTTGACTAAATTATTATAACTATTTTTTTTTTCTGCGGTGCATTTCAATCAGAAACTACTAAAACATTCGGTTCCTTTAAACCCTGAGGCACAGAAAGTGGTGTGACCTGTCAGAGTTACCATGGCAGTCACTGCCTGCAGCAATTTTCATGTGCTGGTATCTGCTGGTCCAGTTCACAACCCATTAGACACTTATTTTACAAACTAGCTTAAAAGTGGAATCTCCATTTACAATAACGTGAAGGTGAACACTGATCTGGGGGTTTCTTCTTCCAGAAACTGAGAAACAGTAGGGGAAACCTGTTCTTGGAACCCCTGCTCTTTCCCCAGAGCAATTCAGACACAAGACACGAGAAGCAATGAGGCGTTTGCTGTTTGTATGGGGTTACTTTGGAAGGATTTTTCCCTTTTTGTTTGCTTTGTAACTAAAGGAGGTTCTTCTGTTATTGGAACCTGGATTTGTAAAGAGCTTGCAATGGCAGGGTTGCAGTTTTAAAAAAGCCTCAAATCATAGATTTTTGTACTTGGATCCTGGAGGGGTGGGGCTGGAGCAGCCCAGCTGGGTGACCGCCTCCTTTCAGGGTGTTTTTACTGGCAACTTTAAGACCTTTACTGAAGACTTTTTACTAAAGAGGTGCATCCTGAGGCATAAGGCACCCCAAACTGCACAGAACTATTGTGGTTCCACTATAGAGATGGAGCTGGTTGGGAGTTTTTATGCAATGCTTTTCTTCTTTGGAAAGTTTCTCAAGTCTGGGAGGAATTTATGGTCCAAGAGCTCCAGCCCGGCACAGCAAATAGTCACGCTGGTGCCTCACTTGCCTGGGAGACTGTGCTTGACTCAGGGCTGGGAATATTTTTGTTTTCCTATTTCCATTGGAGAATCTGGAATAACCATGGCTATACCTGGGACACTGTGCTGGGAGAAGATAGTATTCAAGACAGCTGCCGTTCTCAGAAGTTTGGTTGCTATGTCTTAGTTGCCTCCAAAGTCAAACTAACCTTCAACTCTTCATTTAGAAGGAACTGAATCTAAAGATAAAAACTGTGAAAGGTTGTGCATTTTTTTCTTTGCATATATTTGCTTCACCATCGGTGATGCGTACCTCAAAACCTCTGGATTTGGATTATATGAGACTGTATTACCTAATTCAGGATTATATGAAAGTGTATTACCTAATTTAGTTTCCTGCCATCCTGAGGTTTTGCACAGTCAGTGCAGACTATGACCTTCTCCTAAAAACTTATTCAGGTTGTGCTAAGACAATTCATTGTGTTTAGTATTCAAGTAATTGAATGTGCTGGGTCATCCGAAGAGATGTTCTAATAGTTGCTGCTCTCTCTATAACCCAAGAAAATCAGGGACTGCATGAACAACAGGGTAGTTATTTCCCAGCCAGTGCTCTGGGGTTCTCCTGCAGGTACTAAACAGCTACATCAAATGTATAAACAACTCGGTGTCCTAAAGCAATCAAAACCGAACAGGACGTGGTGCTGACATCATCTTTAGTATTATATGTCTTAAGTGTTGTTACCATGGAAACAAGGTCTCCATCTCTATCTGTTACACTTTGTATCTCCTTATGAACTGATCCATACTAAGGTGTGAGAGAAAATCGCACACCTCTGGATGCCAGGGTTTTGTACTTTGCCCTGAACACTTTGCCCATGCAAAAAGTCACATATAAATCTTGATTTTTATGCAGTCATCTAAAGCCTTTAGCGTGATGTGGGAATGCAACTTCTGTCATGACATCACTTCTGAACAAGGTGGTTAACCAATGAATTTCATACTTTTTTTTGTCCTACATGTCTGCTTTTTTCCTTTCTGATGTCTTTTTGAGCCCTTTCCTCTTTGAGAGGAAAACACAATAATATGGGATATTGTGTTCTATTTAACTTGTGAGTTTTAGGACTGGGTGACACCTTAATTCTACTGGGGGCACAATAAAGGATGTAAATGAACGTGTTAATAGGCAAAGCACATGCTTATGTTACCTTGCATTGCAACTCTGTATTTCACTTCAATTCTGTTGCTTTGGATTCTGTTACTGATGGATCACAAATATTTCATGCTCAGATGGGTCAGTTAAGAGCAGATTTTTTTAAATGTGTGAAATCTTCATTTTCTTCCTTTCAGTCAGTTTTATTCACCATGTATAAACCAGCAGCTGTATCTATCTCCATATCCCAGTGGAAGTGCAGTACCAGACCTGAAATCACTTCCATGTGCAATATTTCACATTTCTTCTTAGTACAGGTTACAAATTGCCACCTCTGTGTGTGTGTGAGAGGCAGGGAAATGGAGAGTAGCTTCAAAACTTTTCAAAGAGACTGCTACAAAACTCTTTTGTTGCTCGTTTCTTTGTCTTTAGTACAATAAAGAATCACTAGTCTAGAAAGATCCTACAATAAATCAAAAGACCTAATTTCTGTTGTGACCCAGGTTTCAATGTTCAGGTTATGCAGATACAAAGATAAATTTCTTCTGTGTATACAAATTAATCTAAATAGGAAAGCTCACCTGAACCAAGATTTATAATTCAAGTCTAAAACTGTCAGTTTTACTACCAACATCAGTAGTTTTTGTTTAGTAACCAAAAGAGTATGCACTATAGCAGTACTGTCGAATGTTAGTAAATGTCTTCATTAACCTCAGTCTAAGCAGCTGCTTTCTGAAGAGTGAAAGGAGTATTTAAGAAATTAGTCTAGTGTATGCTTTTACCTTAAATACAGAAGACAATCTGAAGCTACAGGATGACATTAAAAAAACAACCAACCAAACAGCCCAGTCCCCAGTAAATCAGCACGATCAATGACTCCAGGACAGTGGCTGGACACAATCCTTTGATTTATTGTAGCAGGGATGCAGACAACAGAGGGTAACTCATTGTGCTCAAAAAGAATGTGCTTCTCTTTGAAAGCCAGTGTAACCCTGTCATCTGTCAATTTAGCATGAAAAAAAAATCAGCACTCAAATATCTTCTCATAGCTAGTTGGTTACCAGATGTGTGTAGTGTAAATAATTCCTAGTAGATGCACATCTGAAACAGGTTAGAATCAGGAAAACCTTGAAGTTCAGATGATGTTTCAAAACTCTTCACTCACCCTCCCTTTAGAAATAATCATCTTTTGCACATCATGAGAAGAAACCAGTATCAGATACTAGTGGTACCAGGTATAAAGGGTATGCAATGATTTCTGCAGTGGATTTCTACATGCATGCACGTTGCACAGAGAAGCAGGTAAAAAATGTGAAGTTATCTTACCTCTGTCTTGTGGAGACTGTTTTTCGGCTCCAGGGGTCAGGTGGCTTGTGGAGTTTCTGGGACGTAACTGGCAGGTTTACATTTTCTGGCAGTAAGAAACAAATGCATATTCTTATTGTAAGCGCTGATCTCTTTAACAGGCTCTCCCCAATAATGGTCTCGCAAAGTGCTGTGCCTACATCTCCCCCTCTCTCTCCCTTGTACACTCACTGTCACACACAGGTGGCTTAGAAATGCCCAATGAATTAAATGCTCTGCTCAGAGATCTATCGGGGAGAATTAACCCTTTCCACCATATATGAAAGCGGTCGATTTTATAGCTAGACTGGAAAAATAGATTCTGCACTCGGCACGAGTAATGCTGTCCTTAAGCTGACAGGATGATTTTCTAGCTTGTTAGCATTTAGAGAAGTCTCTCTTATTGCAGTAATTCATTCTTAGGAAAGTTCTCATTTTCCATGACATGCTTTACATCTTCCCCAAGAGATTTTTCAAGTATCTATGGCAGGAAGACTTCTGGAAGGCAGTGTTGCATTTTCCATATGCCTAATGTCAGTACAGTGACGAATATTGCAATTACATTTTTAATGATGTTTTAAAATTATACGTACATGACTTAAAAGATATATTTTTGCATTATTTTGAAATAGAGTATTATCCCCATGTTACAGATGAAACAAAGTCACACAGAGAATCAAAGTCAAGATTAGATTAATAGACATTGATGCCAGAGGAGCTATTATGTCTTGTCTGGCATCTGGCACAACTGAGCAAAGAATTTCAAACAGATTACTCCACTCCATTAGATCTATAACCTCTGTTTGGGCTTAGGAAAAGACCTCCAGAGCTGAAATAAAGACATTACGCCCTCTTTAAGTTGCTTGCAGGGTATGACTGGAAGTCTGCATCATATTCCAGTATGAGTTTATTTAACTTCTAGGGCTGGAGAACCTGCCCTGTGGGGAAAGACTGAAGGAGTTGGGGCTTTTCTCTCTGTAGAAGGGAAAATTCAGGGAAAATCATCACAGTATTCCAGTACATAAAGAGTGGCTACAAAGAGGTCAGGGGCTCTCTCCTTGCAAGGAGCTGCACAGAGAAGACAAGGGGCAATGAGTACAAGTTGCACTGGGAAAGGTTTTATCTTGATATAAGAAGGAATTTTATTTTTATTTTTTACAAGTGATAACATTCAACCACTGGAACGGCCTCCCCAGGGATGTGGTAGAGTCCCCACCGCTGGAGGTTTTCGAGATAATCTCATCAGGCTCCCTTTCCCACGAGAGGCTGGCTCAGATGGTCTTTTGAGGGCCCTTCCAACCTGGGATGTTCTATGATTCTGTGAAAAATGTTTTGTGGATAGGATTTGCCTTAAGCGTGTGCTTAAAAGGTGTGTTCAATCAGGTCTTGGATACCAAATGCGCCACCAGTTACAGTCAATTAGAAGTTTCCCTGTTGAGAAGCGATTTGGGTCTCTCAAAATGACACCCTCTATTCTAAACTGTCAGTTCTGTGGCATTTCCCTCTACATCTTGACTTGATGTTGTGATTATATTGCAGTTCATCAGTCAGGTTTATTAGGAGGCTTAATTGGATTGCATTAGCTGGCATTTAAGCCATCCAAAACAGTTGAGAATGCAATCAATTAAAACGTCCAAACACATTAATGATGTAGTCACAGGGCAATTTATGTAGATGGCTAATTACCTGTTTTCTCCAGTAAGTAGATTTTATTGCCCAAGAATGGACAAGTGATGCATGAGAAGAAAAGAAACAGCATTGCAAAAATACTGCTGGCAAGGTTGCAAAAAAAGGAAAATGGCAAGGTATAAATGTTTCTGTTGTTAAAACTCCATACAAAAAGAACAAAGCCCACACTGTTGCCAACACTCAGAGGTGTTCCTCGTATTCTAAGGTTTCGATGTGACTTTTAGAGAGCATATTGAATATATTACTAGTTTTTGAATGTCTTATAATGTGACATCTGAGGTTTCCAAGCAATCAAGATGCTCCAGGAGATGGTCATTTTAAGTGGAAAAATACTAATCACTGTCAGTTTTTCATTTCATCCACTACTGATCTGGATCTGAACACGTGGCTCCCTTGTGAGTTCAGGTGCCTACACATCACGCTATGTGACACCACGAACCATATTTGCCAGCTTGTGTTAGGCATAGGCAGCACTGACCTGGAGATAAAGTACAACTGAGGGGCATAACAAAATGCAAACCAGGAATGGAACGGAATCATTAACATCCCCCTGCGTTTCCTGCTCCCTCCTACATTCCCCCTTTGGCTTTACAGCTACATTTTCTCATTTACTGTGACGCAGTTCAGGAATGAGACATGCAATCTTATTATCAGATACTGTTCCTAATTTCCTTGGGAAAATTAGTCTGTGGGGACTGTGGGGAAGTCTGTGGGGAAATCCCTATGCGAGTTTTTTTGCTGTAACTCTTGACTTTTTGGAATGGTGTAGGGAACATAGAAATACCAGAATGCTGGGGTTGGAGGTAAGACACCTGACGCCACAGCTCACCTGCCAGCTTAAACTTGTCTTGCGTTGCACGCAGAACTCATTGCTTCTTGGGAACATAGAGCAGACTTGTCGAGGTCTCACGTAGGTTTTGGCCATGCATCATATGCCCAAAATAAACTTTGGAACTGAAATTAATTTCAAATTAAATAGCTGCACAGGTCTTAGGTGTGCAGGTTATACCTCTGTGTTGAGGTGCAGAACCCAGAGGGTCAGTGGCACCAGGCTATGACACAAGGGAAGGCCAAGATGGGGCAACAGCAGCTGCTCAGGACAGAGACTGTGTTTTTTCACTTGCACCCCTATTGCCGGTCCATCGGCGAGAA
This sequence comes from Numenius arquata, assembly GCF_964106895.1. Taxonomy (NCBI): domain Eukaryota; kingdom Metazoa; phylum Chordata; class Aves; order Charadriiformes; family Scolopacidae; genus Numenius; species Numenius arquata. The sequence continues at coordinate 7,686,237 of NC_133595.1, forward strand.
ACTGAAAATAATACCACTATGATCATGATTGTCTTCCACTCTCTGCTCACGTATCTTTGGGGCTGGCTCATGTTCTCTAACCTTACCATCTGGGATGGCAATTTGTTCCCCAGGTGTCCTTATACATTCTCACCTGCTGTGTTTGTCTTCTACCCTCCAAGCACTTTTGTGGCCAAATAACCCCCCGGTCCTCAGCTTGGGGGTGTCAGGGAGGCAGGTGTAGGTCTGCAGTGTTCTTTGGCATCCTACAGAACAAATGACTGGGAAAAAGCCATTCCTGGAACCCACAACAGGAGTAAGAGGAGAAAGAGCCTCCTGAATCCCACAGCCCTGGAGTGATGGGCCTTTAAGTAATGAGACACTTTCCTTAAGGTGTCATTGAATAATGGCTGAGTGAGCCAGCAGATTCCAACATGGACCAGTTTAGCTGAAATATGATTGGAATAGCCAGGACTCCAAAGGCAGACTATAATGCCAGTGATAACTTCATGTCACACATTAAATTAATGGTGACAGCGGCTCCTCAGAGCCCTGGCAAATTGGAAATTGCTTGGTGCAGAAGCAGTGCAATGATAACACAGTTAATCTTCCATGGGGAAATGATAGTAAAAGAAATGGCTTTTAGATTAGCTGTCATTAAGGTGAAACATCTGCCTCTGCAAGTCAAGTGGAATGTCCTCACTTATGCACACGGAAACTCATTAAAGTTATTGGGTTTGCATGGCTGTGAGCCAGAGCCAAATTTCTACCATGATCTCAATCTGGGAAGCACAATGAATTAGACTGAAAGTCAGGAAGATGATTTCCCAGGCAATATGTCAGCATCAAAAATGCATTTGATGGGTTGCTGAAGTTGGCTGAAGTGTTTATATTCTTTTAGTACCTGGGAGCACATAACTAACTGAAAAAGGAAAAATAAATGGGAGTGATATGATTTTAAAGGAAATAAAACCTATTGAGACCACAAAAGTTCAAAGTTTAGCTCTGTCTGAACTCTGAGGAAAAGCTTCCAGTTGAAGATTTAATTCTAAACAATTTGCCATCATTTCTAAGCTGTTCTTTGCCAGTGGAACTGCAGAGCATGAGGTCAGGAAACTTTACCTGTGTAACTGTATTTGTGATGCAAATATTCTCACACCTGATTTTCCTTTTACTTTCTTGTAAGGAATGTTGAATACTTCATAGAGCCAAGACTGGCAGGCAATAGAAACATTCTCAGTTGTGATTTCAAAGTTTTCTTTCATTATTCCTTTCCTGGTGGCAACATGCAATGGGGTAGCCTTTCTGCAATTATTACAGCCTGACTGCAGCATTACTAAGGTTGAGGAACGCTTTAAGGAACAAAGTTCATAGGGAGCAAAGAAATACTTGATATTCCCTGTATACAGCTCAGCGTTGAATAAACTACACGTATTTAATCTTTCCTTGTAATGAATGTAGCGTCAAGCTGGCTTACAAATAAAGGGGTATCCAGTTGCACTATTTACACAGGTTATCAGGCCATATTCTTCTCTTGATTATATAAATAGACTTGAATTTTTCACAGTTGCCTAATGTTTACAGCAGCATGCCACAAGAATAAGTCCTAAAGCGTGTTGCGCAAGGGACTTTCAAGGACCAGGTGTTACAATACAGGTCCTTTTCTAAATAATTTCAACCGTTGGCTGCATGCACAGAAAGAGGGATATGTCTCAAAGCCCTTGGAAAGAGCCCCAGTCTTGATGAATTGCAGTTTAGCATTAAAGAAACATACAGAAATAACTGCTGCAGTTTTTTTCTATCCAGATTCTTCAATCTGGAAGAAGTGGGAACAATATCCTGTTAGAAAATGGCATGCCTATAATGAAGTAGGTGATTCAGCTGAGCGGTCCCAGATTCTGACATGGATATGGCAACAGATAAGAATGAGATTTATCAGCCTGGAGGGGAGGGAGATGTTTGTTGATAAATACTGATAGATTTCTGGTGCATAACTATTGCTGGCAGGGGAGACTGGGCTGGAAGGAAAGCAGCCAAAGCCAGCTCCCCAGCGAGAAGAATGCCCTCTCTGCTGATTGCTGTGATATCTTGTTTAACAGAGCAGCAGTCCAGCCAGAGCCAGACTCAAGTGCAGTGATCCTATTAAGGCATCTTAAATGGTCTTCATGGCCTCTCTAGCACTGAATGAAAGATCCCAATTAGCCTGAATTATAACCAAAGCCAGTGATGGTGACTGTCTGTTAAAAAAGCTAGGTGCTCGGAGAGGATTTCTTCCCTGCAGACTGCAGCGTGTTGTTTTTTGAAAGATCCCATCTTCTGGCAAAGCTCAGTGCAATGGAGTGGTGGAGGTACGGGAACGTGCAGGCACAGGGGTGCTTTTGGCCACTGAGTGCATGGGCTGGGCAGGAGCTGAAATAGATGGGTCCCGTTTAATCCTGTCTGCTCCCCAGGGCTCCGGAAAATGAGTGTCAGAATGGGTTGTGGCGAGTGTAAAATTGTGCTAGGCGTGCATAATGCAGTGACGCCACTAATCAGACCCCTCTCACTGTGACTAATCAGAAAGATCTATTTGATATTCCAAGAAATTATTTGGAAGAGCGAGCACATAACGGAGAAATAAAGAACAAATCAGAAGCTTAGGCAGAGGCAAAGATAAAGACTTTGATCACAGTATTTTAGTGGGCACAGAAAGAGGACAGAGAAGATAAAAGAAACAAATAAAAATGCTGATGAGAACAGTTAGGATATGCTGAGGGAAGCAGCCATTAATCTAGACCATGAGGAATAGATAAGAAGTTCCGTGCCTTCCTGGTGCTTAAAGAAACAGCAGCTATAGGCACATGGAAACAAATTCTTCCTCAGCATAACTCTAGTGCAATCTTGCAGGGATGCACGTCATCTCTATTTTTAAAGAAAGTTTCTTTAGGAGCAATAAATGCACTCTACTCAGAGCAGTAAAGAAGAAAATATTTCTTAAAAAACCAAAACATGTCCACCCCCCTCTAAACTTGCTACGAGGCAGCCCAGGCCAATGGATGGAGTATTGCCTGGGGAGAGAGGGCAAGTAGATTGTCTTGCCAGTGCTTTCCACCACTATCGGGTGGTCTGAGAAAAGCTGAGTATCCTGTTTCTACATAATGGAAAGACTTGGGGCTTTAAGAAAATCTCAGTTCATTAGAAAATACATAGTAAAATTCAGACAGTTGGCACTGCTGCTCTCAGCAGAGAGGCTACTAATCCGGTAGGCTTTGTGGACTGTTTTCTTCTCTTTTTGATTTAAACCCTGATGCTTTCTTTGTACAGTTTTTATACCGATATTATTCCTATCTGTCAGCATGGATAAGTGGGAGGAGAACCAGATTCATAGTCTCTCTGTAATGAAGTTATTTCACTTGAGTGCAGCTGAGCATCTGTGTGTCTGCTCCTTGCATGTCTAGGTTCCCATGCTTAAATAACATCTTCAGCAATATTAATTGTGGTGAAGGAGACTATAAATTGTCTCAATTGTCTGTACAACGTGAATATATTATATAGACATAGACATCTCAGACTAGATATTAGGAAGCCTGGAAGAGGCTTCCTAGAGGTGGTCAATGCCCCAGTGTTTAAGAGGCAATTGGACAATGCCCTTAATAATATGCTTTAACTTTTGGTCAGTGGCAGTTGGACTATATTATTGTTGTAGGTCCCTTCCATCCAAAACTACTCTATTCTAAAACCCACAGAGGGATCCAACTGCTACAGAAAGAAGCTATCAGCTGACACTGAACCAAACCTGCAACTAAAATTGGCAATGCGAACAGTACAGAAATATGAAGCTGTAAAAAGCTTTATTATTCCAGTCAATCAAAAACCCAAAACAAAAATCAAGGGGAAAAAAAAATAAAAATCCAAAGCTCTAAACAACTGCTGCTCAAAAATTTCAGCGTGAGACACAGAGAAATTCCTATCTCTTGATTACTATTTGAAGAAAAAATCAGCAATTTTATTTCTTTCAGCTTGCAATTGTAGCCAAAAGTTGTTTAAGGATATAATTTCATGCTTAGAAAGAAACTATCCTGTAGCATCTTGGTGCCAATTAGGAGCAAAATGTACTCATCAGTATCACAAGGATTAAAATCAGAGTAACTTTTCTTGAATTTGAAAGGAAAGAAGCCCACTCTTACCTGTGCTCTTAAGGAAGAAAAAAGTAGGACGTGGAGAAGAAAAGAAGATGCAAGAGTAGAGATGGTAACACTGCCTGTTGGGTTGATTTAGTGGCTGTTGAATGAAGTTTCACTCTGGAATGTTGCCTTTCAGGAAACAGTGTAACAAAAAAAGAAAATGTTCCATTTCACTTTCATCCTAATCAAAGCAGAAGAGCAGTTCTCAGTATTGCTTTAATCTTTGTTTTCAATAGTAGTTTCTATTTTTCTCCATGGTTGTATTATCACACTCTGAAAACATTGGGACAAATTTACTCCAAGCAGTCAAAACAAATACACAAGTCTGTTGCTTCGGGCCTCACCTCATTGTCTGCTTTCTGCACAGCACAGGCAATACTGCCTCCAAATCAAGCTATAGACTCCCAGCGCACAGACAAAATGCCAAACCATGCAGAAACTGGGTATATCGGCACTATCTCTGCACTGCCCCCTGAGTCTAGCTGTTCTTACAGGTGGTGACAGCAGGCAAAACCCTTCAGAGCATGCGAGGTGTTGACTCCCCGAGCTGTTCTGCACAGGTGACAGAGAAAGAGTGAGAATCACTGCAGAGCAATCACGTCACTACCTTGGCCGTTGCCTCCAACCCCGACCTCCTACTTGTACATTGATCACTTCTTGATTAGTTCATGTTCCAGTGCTGTCTTTTGTGCACAAATATCCAGGAGTCTGAAAGATGATATTTGGTGGGCTCTTTAGACACCCCTCTGAGAGATTATCTCCAGTATCTGCCCTGGCAAACCGAGACACGGGGATCTGGACGTCCAAGGTGAAGTCTGGAGTATAGCTGTGTGTGGCCCAGATAACAGAGTATTAGTCACTAGATTGGCCGTTTCATCTGTTGAGTCTCATCCTTCATATTATTGTCCTTTTTTTGTTATTATTGTTGTCCAATTATCTATGTTCCCTGGGACAGAAAAACAGTTTACTTGGCATTTGTAGGGCTCCTGCTCACCCCTATCGGTGCTGATCATTGAAATCCACTAGATGCTGACAAGGGCAGTTTCTTCCATTCCGGAGTGGGCCATGTGGGCAGAGTAACCCATACGGTTCTTCACAAATATAAAGCACATTACAAATGCTCCTTTTGACTCATCTTTTCAACTGGCCCATAAAAATAAGGCTACTTAATTGAACAGTATACGTGAAAGCTAATCAAATAAATAACAAGGAAATACATGATTATTATTCATAAACCACAAGCTATTTGAATGTTTTCCTTCACTATGCCTGGAACCGATGTGTTAGAATTAGTTCAGTTCAGCCAGACAGAACACGTCCTTCACAAGGAGGGGTTTACATACATCCACAATCACTTCAAAGAATACTGAATAGTGCAATTTGCCTTTTTCTCATAGCTGTCTTGTTTTGTTTCACTACCTGAAACTTTCTAGTCCTAATCTTGCTGTACCATGTTTAGTGCCGTCTCCGTTGCATATTTATGATGAGCTTCTCATCTTTCCCTCATTCTTCCAGCCTCACAAACAAACCAGAAAGCAATCAGACACTGGAAAATCCCCAAACAGATAAATTAATGTATGCTACAGCTTGACGCCTCTCGCTTAAGTCTTGTTTTCAGCTTTTTAAGTTCAGTATTTTTATCAATCTTAAGACCATAGTCTGTGATTTTCCAGGCCTCTTCGTAACGCTGCATTTCAAAATTATATTGTGCAATCTTATGAAATGTTTTGGTTAAAATTTCCCTGCCAGGGCCATTCACGATGCTGCACAATGCCAGGGATTCGTCTAACTGCAGTGCCTCGATGTACTCCTTCACTGCTGCTTCTTCCTCAGCCACTGACAGCAGCAGATGTCCCTGTGAGCAGTGGTCCTCCACCCGTCTTTTAAGGCTGTTGTGGCCGTGCTTCTGGATCACTTTTTCCATATCTTTTAAAGCTTTGTGGTATTTTTTCAGGTGCGTAAGGCAAGCAGCCCTCTTTCTGAGATACTTTGGATTATCTTTGCTTGTCAAGACAGCTAGGCTGTAATAACCAAGAGCCTTCTCGTAGTGACATTCTTTAATCAGTGCATTTCCTTCTTGGGCTGCTACCTGTGGACAGAAAATTACTTAATATTAGAAGTGAAAAAAGAGTAAAATAGCTAGTCTGGACTGGCCACAGGTGGACACAGACATGAAGAAATTCTGGATACTTTTTCAAATGTTGAAATTGCATCTACTCGGAGAACATATAATCAGCATATTTTTTGCATGCAGATATAAAAAATCTTGGATCAATGGGCACTTGCTGTTATCTCGAGTTTCTGAACCACTCTTCTTTGTTTCTGCATGTTTTGTTAAAACTTTCTCGGAAGATTTCTTCTGAAGTTGTTTACATGCCTTAGGAATGATATGTGAACTGAAAACTGAATGGACTAAACTCTAAAAGTAGATGGTGTTCCCTTCATGGAACAAAATTTCTGCCATGGTTTTCTCTAACAGGTGACTAGATAGATGGAAACTGCATGTTCTGGTCAATAGATGGTCAGCCCTAAGTACTGCCCCACAAATATTTGCATGTGCTAATAATGAGGGTTGGTCTCTACTGAAGTTTACCCAAGCTATAGGAAAAAAAGGCCAACTGATGGCTTTGCTAGGCATTAATCTCAAGTGCAAGTGAACTATCTGCCCTGATCTGACAGGGAAAAACAACAAGAAAATAGAGAAAGCAGAAAGAGCCACATAATTTTTAGGTTCATGAAGGTCAATAAAGAAAACTCCATTATAACTATTTGCCTCAAATGGATTTCTCATTATTTCCCTTTATGGGTAATGAACAAAGCTTTTAACATGCTGCGACAGAGCGAATATTTAAGTTATAAACAAGGCTGCCACGAGCAGCTTAGGTCTTACAGAAGGCTGAGCTGAACAAGCTGAGACTTCAAGTACAGGATAAATGTTTTCATCGGTCTCGTTCCATGGGATATCACACATTGCCTTTGGATGCTTGTGGCTCCCCAAAATTGAGCTAGCCCAGTCACTGTCTCCAGAGCCACGCTTGACAGTCAGCTCAGGTCTTCCAGTCTCTTTGTGTGCCTCGTCTTTTTATTTTGGTTGACATAGATTAGAATTGATTGCTGCTTGTCTCTGAGCAGTAAATACCAGAAGACAGACTGAGAAGCATTTGGAAGAGGGTTGGATGTTTTCAGAACAGTATGGAGCAAGTCTTCCCTTCTTTACCTGCAGACCCTATTAAGGTTCCACGTACCGTGAAGGCATGTGGAATGGCAACTTCCACCTTGGGCTGGTGGCCGAATTCTGACACAGCCCTTACAGATTTTGAGACCCTTTCATAGGAGTCAGCTCTGGATGTCCCATGGCACGTCAACAGCCAACAGAGAGCAGCTCTGAGGATCCGGGCTAGGAGCAATCGGTCATGATTTAGCCTTTGACATAGGAAACTGAGGGGTTGAAGCTGCACTAGTGGCAAGCAAACTCCCTTCCTCTGACCTTTTGCAGTTTAATAAATTTTTCAGATTCCTATTCCCATGTGGCTCTCCCAGTTGTTTACAAATTTCTTACCATGGGACCCCTTAGACTATAAATAGTGGAAGAATTTTATTGCTTTGTTTTTCATGAAAAAAATCAGTACATCAAGGAGCTCTCCTTCCTCCACCCTTTCCTATTCAGCATATGTAGAACTATTTTTAGGTTTTCAGACCAGACTCCAGGGTAATTATGACACATTTCTATAATGCCTGTAATCTCCAAACACTCTAAAACAATGTGGCAGTAATGCTTTTGTTGCGGAGACTGTTGAGACTGAGGGCTGAACGTAAACCACTGAACTCTTCTTTGCTTCAGTCTCTTGTGAGCTGGAGGAAGCAGGAAGAACGCCCTCCGCTAGAGTGTAGTTAGAGCCATGGCAAAGTAAGGACATCGTTGGGGTTTTGGGCACTAATTCTGTCTTAACCTTTTCTGCTTTTACTGAGAAATTCCTTTCACACACACACACTGGAATAACCTTGCAGGCAAAAGGAAGTGCTACTGGAAAATCCTTTGAGACACCAGGCAGGTGAATTAACCAATTCCTCCCCCACCCCAGCAAAGTACATACTTAGGCCCTTGTCACAAAATACATGTAAAAAAAAAAATGTTGTGATTCTGGGCTAATCAGTAATAAAAGTAAACACACTCAGTAAATCTTTGAAGACTAGAGAATATGAAAAGGCTCTCAGGTGCTTGAGTCCAAATGTTTATTCAGTTGAACAAAAGCACAAGATTAAAGATTAAAAAGAAAGAAATTATTTTACTTCCAACACTGGTATTGAGTTCCAGTCTTGAAATCAGTCCAGCCACCCCTATTCTCTCAAGTGGCAGAGAAATCTTTCATGATAAATAAGCCACCAGTAAGGAGTTTTATTCCAGACCCTGTTCCACAGCTGCAAAAAAAAAAAAGACAGAAATAAAGTGCCACTCCTGTTTTAAAGGTTTCACTAATCTGTGGCACCAGTGAGTTCCTAATACATCAGTGCAGTTTAAGCTGTACAAAAATTAGTTTGGTTTTTTCCTTCTCTTTTTTTTTTCCTTCATTGCCAGCATAAGCAAATCTCTCCTGTGATTTCTCAGAGAGCAGCATGGGTGGACTTAGCTGTGAGACGAGTGATGCAGCAGCAAGGGAAATTCAGCTCTAAACCGTATCTTCATTTATAGACACCTCCTTAGGGCCTCCATAGACACATCCTTGATTGTACCTTTATCAACTTGATACAGTGAAAGATTGCAAATTGGCTCTAAAGTCCTCAAACTCTTTCCCATAAGACTGAACTTTTTACATTATTCAGAAGAGAGGGGCTCTTTTCTCTGTAATGGGGTATGTCTAGGGACCGGTAAATTAATACTTGTTTACTTATATCCTCCTGCTGTTTTGCTAAAACACATACAAAGTACTCCTCTCAAGATGCATTAAGTACATCAGCATGTTGTTTGTTTTATAACCTGGGAGAAAGCATAACAATATAGCTTCTCACCAGGGCGCACACGATCTACAAATTGAATAAAAGGAAGCAAACTGATTCTCAGAACACGGAGCTTCTGGGTAATCAGAATTGCAGATGCTTGAGTGAATGTTAAAACTCCTCACCATCAATCTGACCTTATCCTGTCTTATTATTGGAGATGCTTTCTCAGAGATGGATGCACTTTGGAGGCAAAACTTGAAAAAAATACTGAAAAGCACATACTTGGGTGGACTAGAGCAATGTGCCATTTTTGTGTCAAACAGTTCTAGCAAAGAAAACCAGTACCAACTCAAAGGCTAGTCATTTTATGAAGATGTGAATATATTTAAATTTCTAAATGTAACACAAAAGAGCAAAAAAGGATTGAAGCATTTAAATGTGACTGAATCAGAACCTTCAGTTTTATTTCACCAAGAAAACGAACAAAACACAAACTCCCCTTCCCCAGAAGCCAACTCTGAGCACCACGTAACTCATCCAGAATACAACACGAGCAATGATCTTGTTAAATCTCCTGCATTTTAGTGTTGGGATTAAGCAATGTCTCATGCTAGGGAGACCAACAAGAAATTCCCCCAAGTGGTAAGAAGTGGTAATGATGAATTATTAGAGACTGAAGCAAGGTCACTGCAATGAAAGAAGTTTGGATTCAACTCCCTGTTCTGGCTGAAGTGAAGGCTGGAGGAAGAAGCCAATTTTTTTCATGTTCATCTGATAAATGCTCTTCCCACACACTTCTGTTCAAGATAAGGCAGGGAAAATCTCTGCAGCCTAATATTGCTTCCCATTTCTTTCCCCACTGAATCCACAGATGTGGCATCAAAAAAGGATTGTACCTGAGCAAGATGCTGCTGCTGTTTGGTGTCTACGAAGTTCAGGAGAAACCCCAACTCCTTTTCATCTTTCTTAGCCAGGATGCTGAGTGAGCGAGCTGCCCCTGGTACGTTGCTCTTCTTCAGCTGCAGGACAGCGAGTCTTGCACTAGCAAAGTCATCAGCAAGAGAGTGGCCAAATGCTTCCTGAAGATGCTCGAAGGCCTCTTCATACCTTCCTGTTGGTTAACACCAGTACAAGCTATGTAACCCATTCCATGGGGAGAAAGAGACATCAAGAGAACTTACTAAAGCAGGACTTAGGTAGCCTGTCCACATCTAAAGGTAGTAATTGCTTCATACTCTTTCCCAAAATATTCGTAAACTTCTCTTGAAAAGTACCACACAACAATACACTTGCCATTTAACATTCACTTTCTTTTAATTTACTGCTCATTCACTTAGTCTGATCACCTAAGGAGAAGAATAGGAACTTACCATTTACAATCAAAACATCTGTGTAGAAAATGTGACATTGTGCCTCTTTGCAAATTTTAATTAGCGCTTTTGCAATCACGAGAAGATCCCTGAGGGTTTCTTCTTTTGAGAGGTCTTTAGTAGCAACTAGCTCAGTCAGTGTGGCCCTGCCATGCTGAAGAAGCCACTGAGTGATCAACCCTTGGGCTTCATGCCTTAAAGACAGGATTGCTGGGATCACTTCTCCTGCCTCCACCTTCAGCGCCGAGATCAGATCTTGCACTGCCTCCTATGGGAAAACAAGACCAAAAAATGAAATTGTAGCAATTACTATGCATTGATAACGTGTTCTTTCAGATGCTTTCAGTTGTCTGCTGTCCCACAAGTCAGCTGCATGCCTTTGGAAGCTCTTTGCTCTCCTCTGTCCTTGTGCTGCATTTTTTCCATTTGCAAAGCTGATACAAGATCATAAGGACAGGTTCGAATGGCTGTTTCCAAAGTGTTTTGAACTGCTCAGATTATCATTGAAAAAAATTCTTACAGCAACAAGAAAGGGATGCTGTGAATGATTAAGTGCAAGCAGGATTTGGCTCAGCCAGGATAAACCAGCACAATTCCACACACCCAACTGGAGATGCACTATTTCCAATTCAGTGTAGGGTCCGTGTGGTGGGCAGGTAAGTCTAAGGCTATTGACCACATTAGGAGCAGATAAACTCGGCAAACATCTGCCATGATTTCCAGGCATTGATACACTGCAATCTACAAAGTCCACTGTAACACTAATTGCACACGTGAACTTTTCACAGATGGAGAGGGTCTCACTAAACTTTGAAACTGTTCTTTGTTTTTCCTCTTATTGTTAAATTTCATCTAACACATCATGTCATGAAAATGTGAGATCAAATATAGGGGAGCATTTGCAGCATTGCAAATCAATGCATGGCAGTGACAGTAAGATCAATGATTAAGGTTTAGTCTTCTTCTCTCTAGACTTGGGAAAGCAAATCAGTAACGTCAAGGGGGCTACTTGTACACCCAGCCAAAACAAAAGCCTTCACTGACCAAATCACCGGCAAATCAATATAGTGATTATACCTTCTGCTGCTTCAGAGCAAGGTAAATGAATCCTCGTCCACTCAGAGCTTGCACATTCCTAGGGTCCTCCTTTAGGATGGCATTAAAGTCAAAAATAGCAGTTTTCTTCTGGCCAAGGCGCCCGTAACATCGAGCCCTGATGAGAAGGCAATCTTCAGCATAACCACCTGGGAGAGAGAAATGCAGCTGTGCTTACTTGGAAGGTCTCACATCTACCGCTGTAAACCAGGGTAGAGCAAATCCCAGTGTGCGCAGACCACTGAGCCCCAGCAAAGGGCTTCAAAGCGGCTCAGTGAGAATGATGCGGAGACCTACATGTTGGGTTACAGCGACTGCAGGAATGAAAAGTTCTGGAAATAGCTAAAAAGATGTATATATATTTATATTTACAGAAAGAAAAAATAATTCTAACTGATTTACAGAAGCAAAGGGAACTTTGATGACAGTAGTTGTATGGCTGCAATTTGATTTATAACTGTAACTGTCCTACTGTGACTCAACTTTAACTTTCCAGACAGGAACAGGAACCACACTGTGCCAGGCACACCAAAAACACAGGCCCCACTTCAAAGAGTCTTCAGTCTAGTTAAACACGCTAAAAGAACATTGTAATAAAAAACTGAATGGTTGGAAAGGGTAACAGAATGAAAATCATAAAATCACATTGCTCAACTAGCTCAAACGCTTCCTGGTTTCTAATAAAAACAAATATAAATGTTGATCAACACTGTCTCTCTTCAAACAGCTATGACTGTTTTTCTGATTGCTTCAAGGTCTCAGCAAGAGTAGGTCTCCTCTGGAACAGCGAAAGGAAGCAAAAGGAGTGGCCTGCAATTAAGTACTCAACCTTCCCATGCAAGCAACTTTTTTTTCTACCTTCTCTGGGATACCTCGACTCAGCCAGCTGACAGTACAGAAACATTCCTTGTGTGCCAGTTGCCATGAAACTGCTACTATCAATTTTTTAGGAGGTATGGAAAGCTTTACCCTTTGTTATTATGCCCTGAGGTCTTCATGCATTTTCACGGGGACCTCTAAAAGACAGCATTGTGGTGCTGCCCTGGAAAACAGCAAAAGGAAGACGAGGCAACTGCAAAAGGGAATGTCTTCATATCTCCACATCTACCCCTCCACCATGCCCTTCTCCATAGACATCATTAATGTGCAAAAAATGGAGGCACCCTACCAATGACATGATCATCATCTCAGGATCTGAGCTGGATTAGGATCCAATTCATTAGAAGGAATCCTGGGAGATTTTAGTATGAAGAAATAGGAGCAGCACAAATGAGAGAAGAAAGCTCTAAGAGGAAGATACATGAGGATAGAGGCACAAGGCCATTTGGCTGCTTTAATAAAGTGGAGTCAAAAGGTACATGTTTTGGATAAAACAGTAATCCAGATGGAATTGACTAATTTACTGCCACACTTAATGTGCGCTGGGATTTGTGATACTAAGATTCTTTTTTCTCTGCTTTCAAATAAGCGCTGCCCAAATAAACACAGACAGTTGACAATGAAAATCACTGTCCATTCATTCATTCACTGGTTATAGAACATATATCTTTCTGCCCCTTCCTTCCAAGGCAATTTTTATAAGGATCTTAATTTGCCCAGGGTTGCAATCAATAACTGTGCCATCCCAGTACTGGATGATAAATGATCAGTGCCACTGTAAATATTTTTTCATAGGGAGGTCAGCAAACGCGGCGTCTTGCAGCTGTCTGCAGAGGTGAGCCAGCAGGCAGGCTTCTAGCAATTCTTTTACAATAATGAGGCTTTTTCTCCCTCCTGATATGCTCCAAAACTTCTGTACCAAAGATGATTATCACTCTGGAGCTCTATCACTTGGATCCCATAAAGACAATATCTATTTCTTAACAAGCATCTTTTCCAGCAGGTGAGGAGTTGATAAGCTGGAGCACAGGGGCTGTGAAATGGAACCATCTCAATGCAATTAACAGGTTTTTTTTTTTCCCATTTTCATACACCAATCTCTCTTCTTCTCAATGCTGCTGTCCTAACGTTTGCTCAGAGTGAAAGGCAGGTTGCCATACGAACATGGTTTTACTTGGAACATGCCAGAAGCATTTCCATGTTAGCCTGATCTCTCTCCTTAGGAAAAGCCAGGATAATGAGGCATGGAAGCGCGTGCATTCACTCTTTTGCACTGGAACTACACATTCATTGGTGTGTTGGAACAGGAAGGCAGGTTGCTCGCTGCAATGACTGTATTTACAGTATGTTTATTCTGATGAAACAGGAGGTACCAAATACATTTTATTGGTAGGAAGGTTTTCAGGGTACTAATCGATGTAACAAACTAAGGCTGAAACAGGGGAGCCTTCTACTCCTGCACTGCTTGTCTCAAATGGGCTGAAGCTGGCTCTGTTTCAGTAGCTTTTCCAAAATACTTACCAGCTAGCATCCTCTAAAAGTTATGCAAAATAAATAGGAGGAAGGCTTCTTTCTTCTGAAAGGGGGATTTCATCCCTCTAGATGATTTTGTGAGGTGTCCCTTCATTCACACTCTTTCAAGGACTAACTGCTCACAGGGACCAAATTCCCCTGTCATTTATCACAAGCTTGGCTTTGATCTCTTTATGAAATAATTCCGTTGTATTTCAAAGAAGCTCTCATCTCTTTCGAGATCAAGTTTAATTCTCTGGGGAAACATTTCCAAAAATATAGTCATCCAACCTAGCAGTTAGACAACAGGATCAAAATGCCCTGACTTCTCTTGACATCACCAGGCTTCCGGCTTACCTCAGTCACCTGTGTGCAGAGCTACTTACTGAAAAAACAAGTTTTATAGAAGGAAAAATAATTCTGTAAGATATTCTTGAGACGTTTCTCTGTATTTTGAGCATGTATCTGTTGCTGTGATAAAACAGCCTCCCTACATTAAGCACAGAAGAACGCCCTCGCCGTTCTGCTTTTCCTTCACCAATGGAAGAACAGCATTTCATTGCTTATCCTAAAAGGGTCTTTTAAACCACAGTAAAGAAGGAAAGCATGGCACATAGAAAAGAAAATAATCTAATGACTCTGAGAAGATAGCACTGCTAACATTAAAACATGTAGTTTGTTCAACAGCACAGCTGTACTTGTGAGAAAATCTGTGACCATATGTATGAAAAAAATTATGGTTACAGATCAATTTGTACAGACCAATTACTCAGAAGCAACCTACAAGAACCAAACAGTAATCGCAGTCTGATGTTTGGCAGCAGGTCTGCAAAAGACTGTAAAGTGTAACGAAGACATATATTGTGTTTCCTGTACGCTCTACACATTACATTTCTGGAGCAGGAAAAACAGGGAAATGATTAGATTGCAAGCTTCAAGCCACCAGCTGGAAATAGATCGATTCAGGATGTTAAAGATCTTTTCCAAGTTATGAAGGAATTGTGGGTTCTCTGTGCTGATATGACCCTCTAAGGGTGGCTTTGCCTGAACTTAACTTTTACTGTTTGAAAAATGCAATTTAAAATAATCCTCAGATGTGCTCCAGGAGGGTTTTATGTGCCAAACAACAGAACAAAATCACACGCTGGGTCTTCTGGACAGGTGAAGAAAAGCGGCTGATGTCCCTGTAGAACTGAACTGAACTGAACCCTTGCAACCCATTTCAAGGAGTTCATAAGCTATTTACAGGACAGTAAGAACTGCAGTCGCTGTTTAATTGCACTATTTCATGGTCCAAGATGAGTTGCTACTTTAAACAAATTTTACCCTGCTTTTCACCTGCCTTTGTAAATCTATTGTTTCAATCTTCTCATTGGGAAAATGAGAGATGAGAACTGGTGGGACCCACTTGCCTCCCCACTGACCTGATTTCCCATAGAAGTAAATCTCCTGTCAGTATCTCGATAACCCTACCTGAAGCGATGATGGCAAAGGAAAGGTAGGCAATGGCCTCTTTGATGTCAGTGTCCTCCTGTCTGTCCTTCAAGACGGTCAGCGCTCTGAAACGGCAGTGACTTTCCATCAGCTTCCTGTCTTCGTCTTTGAAGATGTCCATGATTGGCAGGAGGCAGGAGGTATCTCCAATTCTGATCACTTTCTTTAGCAGCTTAACAATGTGAGAGAAAAAGGCAGAAGAGAAAGATTGGTATGGAAAGATAAATGAAGTCATGCTAAAGCTGGAAATATTACTGTCTGGTGAGATAAGTATGCTCTTACCCAGTGCCTGACGTACAGTATCTTTGCCTCCATTCCCTATTACTTTCTCTATTTTTATTATAGATACAAGTGTCTGGGTGCTGACAGGCAGGTGGGACAAAAACATTTTGAAATTTTCAGTGACACATGTCACATATGTTCCATCTAGAACTTGTAGCAGAAGCTGCAGATAGGAATCCAAATTCCAAGGGCAACATATGAACTCTAATAAATTCATGTCATTCATTAATAGTCTTCCCAAAGGCAGCAAATTATACAAAGTTTATATTTTTCATAGGGAGTTGTGGTGACAATAAAATCTTTCTCTTTATAGCTAGTAGAATTTATATGGGATTTTAAAAAATGCAATAGTTCCCTCTGATGGCAGCACCTGGTAATTCAGCTTTGTAATCCTCGGTAGGAGAATGAGCACGTTGGAATCTCTTTCACGGTTTCAAGCACAAGTCATTAGCCACTAAAGACAGAAAACTGCAGACTGATGTTTAAGCTTCTGGTTTTGTTTCTTTCCCCACCCTCCCCTACAATGCTTCATTAGGATAATCAGTTAGGTAGTAGTTCTGCCTACTTTTCTCTAGGGGAAAATTACCAATCCCATCAATATTGTCACCAGGGGCAGGATGCTCAGTCATGCTCTGCCTCGTTAAAGTCTCTGATGAAAAGTGCCATTAAATAGCATGTGATGAATGGGCTGTATTTAGCTGGGACTCTTTGTGTGGCCTGTGCTACAGACAGAAAGTCCCTCTTAAGTTCTGCCACGCATCTTCCGTATCAGCCAAAAGGTCTGTTGACCCTCTTCACTGTTCCATCACTGGCCACTCTCTCATTCTCTCTGCTAGCCAGGTGCTCCTTACCTGGTTGCCATCATACATGAAACCTTTCTTCAGTTGCAGAAGTGCGAGTCTAGCCAGGACGGGAGACCTTTGTGGATTTCTGGAGAGTGCTAGTGAGAGGAGCTTGTGAGCTTCTTCTACACGGCCCATCTGGTACAGGGCATCAGCACAAAGGATCCGTGATGCTTCATCGGAAGCATCCAGCTCCACCAAGAGAGAAGCCAGCTGGTAAACCCCAGGGGCATCTCTGGAGGGAAAAAAAAAGAAAAAAAGAAAAAGAGAAAGACCACCTTGAAGGAAAAAATACTAATAAGAGTAACTGAGCCTCTTTGTCTCACCTGGAAGCTACGAAGCAGGTTATCAGTCCAGTATCAAAACGGATGATACATTTTACCATGTCCAGCACCACTTAATTCCATATTCATAATCCTTTTTTATAAAAACATGCTCTTAAGCAGTTGTGTCTCTAAAGAAACGTTAACAAATTATGATTCATATCTGTGGTTGCAGCTGATACCACAATGGGAAAAGGAAAAAGGAACGGTGATAGTGAAAAAAATAGTAAAAGATCATTTCTAATGAAGAGCCGTATGTCTGATGAAAAGCTTGTGTCTGTTTGTGGGTGGGGTGGGGTTGTGGGCATTTGTTTTGTTTTGGTTTTGGTGTTGGTGTTCTGGGATTTTTTGGGTGTGGGTTTTTTTGTTTGTTTTTTTTTGGTTTTTTTTGTTTTGTTTTGTTGGTTGGACTCGATGATCTCAAAGGTCCCATCCAACCAAAAATATTCTGTGATTCTGTGATTCTGTTAAAATTTGCATGGACTGGGAAGAGCTGTGTTAATAGGCAGCTTCTTGTTTTAGCAGCAGTGACCTGTGTCTAAGGGGGCCCGTGGCTGTGCCCTGATCTGCCAGTGCAACACTGAATGAGTGAGCATGTTCTTCTGTCCTTCAGTCATACCACTGGAGAGCAGGCCCCAAGTACCGGGTGGGAAACGAGCATCATGCAGCTGAAGAAAAAGACCATAATAACACTAAAATTATTAAGAAACTAAATAAAAGTGGGTATCAGTTGTAAAGAGCAGCCACCTGAGATGAACTTTCACGTGCTATTTCCCACTTCAAATTTTCAGTTTTTCCCCATAAATATTAGTATTTCACTTGCAGAAAAAACTGAGAAAGTAAGATAAAAATCCAGTTTTGGAGCAAACGGAAGACTTCCTGGGGTGGTATCGGACAATACTTCGAAAATGAAACACTGAAACTTTTACGTTTAAATAGCAGCTTGTTTTGTGTTGGAAGAAATAAAAAACTAATAGAGATACTACTTTGATGAGCAATCTCTGTCATATTCCCTCTAGCATTTTGCTCACTCCTAGCTTAGGCCAATTGGTATATTATGGATTACCTTCCACAAAAAGATTGAGCTGATTTGGCTACGTGGATCCTACCACATTCTGACAGACCAGCAAAACAGTATTTTGCTGGAACAGCCACAGCTATGCAGTTTTATTTCACCCCATTATGTTTATTAGGAACGTTAAACAGGTCTATATCCTTTTCTCAGTTATCTGAAGCAAGTACCCTCCCTGCTTCTCAAGCTGCTCTCTTTCTGTTAGGAATCTGCACAGCCCAGTTTCTTTTTCTGCCCTCAAAGCTGAACTGCCTCCTGGGTACCTCTTCTTCTGGAGCATCTGCTGTCCTTCTTCTTGCAGAACTTTTAGCAGCAGTCCTCTTTGGTTCCACGGCACGTAGGACTTTATTGTGAAGATGGTTTCTTCCAGCTTTAGCTGGCAAGCTGTGATATAATCCAGGGCTGTCAAGTAATGGCTGCCACCAGAAATCCGGATAAGTCCTCGCCCACATAAGGCTTTAATACAGCTGTTGGGATGGGGGGAATCATGCTCAATGACTTTTTGGAAATCTTGCAGGGCTTGCTGATGGTCATGAGCGTGGAGGGAGCAGAATCCTCGCAATGCTAAGAGAGTATTGCAGTAAGTTTTCTGCTCTTCTGCCAAGAGGTGGTCACAGATATCCAGAGCAGTTCTGATATGTCCATGCAGGAGATGGCAGTCTGCGAGCCGAACACTGAGCTCACGTTTGGACCCTGGGGAGACCTGAAGGAGGAACTGGACTGTCTGGATGACAGAAGGGAGTAGTTCAGTACCACGATTGCCTCTGAGTTCAGTCCGAGTACGCACAGCCTCCCTGTACGCTGCAAATTTCACCTCCAGGACAGTTCTAGCCTGTTCTTCAATCCTCTCGGTGTCATGTGGTGAGAAAAGCTCTTCGAAGTGTTTCATTGCCTGGGCAGGGGTTGCTGCAAAGGCTTCTCCTAAATCCCGCATCATTTCCTGCATCCGTCCACCCAAGAAGAAATATGCAGCAGCCCGTTCCAAGAGCAGACCCAAAGCGTTCTCATCTCTGAGATTATTATCAGCGGAGAAGCCCTTGAGGGCCTTGCTACAAACTGCCACGCACTCCTCAAATTTGCTTTTTTTAAAGAGGTAAGCTGCCTGCGCCCTGCAAACACAGATATCATCCGGTGCCACTGCAGACAGGAAGTCGTAGCAGTTGCCCAGCCACTGGTCCAAGGAACTGCAATCTGGGCTTTCCTTTGCATATGTTGAGAGATAATTTGAGAAGGCCTGGGTGACCTGTGGCAGGTGTTCCCTTTGCCTGGTACACACATAGGCCACTGCCTCGGCCCGATCCATCACAAAGGCCTGGACATAGTCCACAACTCCCTTCTTAAGTTGTGTTCCTGACAGCACCCATGCCAACGCCCTCAGCAGCAGGAGTTCCATTGAATACTCTGGGTTGGCCTTGAGCAGGGTATTGCATTTACTCACCACCTTCTCAGAGCATCCTCGCCTGAGTAGGGTCTCCAGTTTATATATTGTGGACACCACATTTTCAGGACTTAAAGTGGAGAGAAAGATGGCAGCTATTCCCACACTGAGGGAGACAACAGCCAAGTTCTTGCTCTGGATCTTGGGAATCTGACTCTTGCCTTTGCACCACATCTCCAGAGTGGCTATCACTTTTTCCCAGAGCCCTTTGTCTAGGGAGTTCACCTTCTGTACTGCTGTGGGGGCACTGCAGCTGAAGGCAGCCGTGTAGAAAGCAGTGGCTATTGGTAACTCCTGCTGCGCAAGATGGTGGTCCCCTTCTTTGCAGAGCAGTGCAGCAAGCTCCTGAGGTGACATTTTCTGCACTTTTATCTTCACCAAGCAGCATCACACATGTAATTTGGTTCCTGCCTGTAAAACAGAAGATCAGCAATGTGAGGGGCGGTGGAGCACAGTTTTTTTTGCTTGGGGGGCAGCTTTCCTACTGACAGCCACAAGAAAGCCTAGGTCCTGTGAAAAGCCAGTGTTTTGTCACTGACAGGCTTATCGGGGAGCAAAGCCAGGAGAAGAAACACCACAGAGGTTCTTAGTCCACTGCCATGTAACATTGGCTAGAAAGCAGCCACACAACCTTGTCAGTGTTCCTTGCCCCACTGATGTAGGGCTGCGGGGCCTGCTGGGCTTTGCCCTCCCTGGCCGAGATGTCATTTTGATACATTTTTAATCATCAGATGGTATGTCAGTGCTGGTGGTGGACACAGAGGAGACAGAACAGCAGCTCGATACTTTGCCCACCACTTGCCTTTCCTCTTTTGCCTTGGAGAGTCAGGAAAGGTAGAAGAAAACACGCACTTTCTCCCTGTTTCCACCTCAGGAGTCAGTGAGATAGATGGGATTTAGGGCTAGGACAGCACCTGAGCTCCAGAGCCTGTCCTCACACACCTGGGGCCTATCCCTCCCGGTGCGGGCCCCTCCGGAGCGCCGGAGGTGGCCGGCGGGGCGCGGCTGCGCGGCGGAGAGCACAAATACCTGAGAGCGGGGCCTCAGCGAGGTCCGCCGCGGGCCTGTGAGGGGACCCCAGCGCGGCCTTCTCCCGCCGGGGAGCTCCTGAGGCGAGGCGAGCCGGGCTGAGCTGAGGCGACGTGAGGCGAACTGAGCTGAGGTGAGGCGAGGCGATGGCAGCCGTGGACGGGACGGGGAGCGGGGGGCCGGGCGCCCCGTTGCCTGGAGACCGCAAACACTGGCGGGGAGCCACCTCAGGCCTGCGCGGCGGCGGGGAGCCATGCTGTCCGCCTGCCCGCCGGCGCCGGGGGCTGCCTCGCCCCGCGGCCTGTTAGGAAACCCGCGGCTCGGGCCGTGGTTTCGGCCCCGGGCCCCCGGCCCTGCCGCCGTTGGGCCCGGCGGTGCGGGCCCGGCCAGGCCGTCCCGCCGCGGGGGACATGGCGCTGGGAGGGAGGGCGGGAAAGGGACCTTCACCTCAGGGAGGGTGAACCGGGCCCCTGCCGTCTCGGCAGGACTAGAGAAAGTGAATTAATTAGTTACCAAAACCAGCAAACTCCGCGTGTGGCGGAGCCTGTGATTTTAACCTTATTTTTTTTAATAATAAAAAATGTTTTTAGCAGTAAATCGCTTGTGTCTTTAGGAGTGTTTAGAGCCCTGATGTTCTTTTAAGCCAGGGCCATTTCTGAAGTCCAGCCTTCTCCTTATCCACGTTCTTTGACATTCAAAAGAGAAAAAACTCTTTATGATTAATAGAGACCTTTTGCTTTTTTATTAAAGAGTTTGCCTATTACTTTGATTTGATTACTTTCATTTTAATTACCCTAATTAGCCATCATGATATAATTTAGCATTGCTGTCACATCAGGCCACAGGTGATATTACCAAGAAAGACTTGAGGGCATAAAAAGGAACGGTTCTGAAATAGAAATCACATTAAAAGGAGGTGGGCTGATCAAATGCCTGTGCCTTTTGGCCCCTCCGCCGAGGTTCAAGCACAGCTTGTGGGAATAAAAACGAGTCTGGTGCCTTCAATGGATTGTGGTCCAGGCTGCGAAAATCATTACCCATAATTTGACTTTGCTGCATGACTGAGTGGTGTGGAAGTTGCTTCCAGCCATCTTTTGCCTTGTAGATACAAAGAACGTGGAGGATGCCAGTGTCCTCCATTCATCATTTCTAGCATAAAGAGTCCCAGTCTAGTTAAGAATCTGATGTGCTCATTGCTATACAGGGATGGTTTAAGGGATGTTGTTACAACTTGTATGTGGAAAGGTAGCAGCAACATGAAGAAATAATTTTGTTGACTTAAGGTTATATAGCGGGTGGCATGAATACAGCCAATTTAAAGTTGTTCATCAAACTTAAGCTTAGATTAATTCAGGTTCCTAACTTCAGTCCTCAAAGGAGTAGGAGGAACAGCATCTACAGGAGTTTGGTGCTGATGGAAAAAGAGAGTATCTTTCTGGTGGAAAGTACTGTGGCCTGGTGTGATACCTGAGGTGTATGAATAGAGCCCAGTGTGAAAACCTGTTGTTATAAGCGGTAGAACCAGCAATGTAACTTAGAGGCCCTGGCTCCTGACATTTTTCTCAAGCCACCAGAAAATTTGCTGTTTGTCTTGTGGGGCGAATATGGCAAGCCCTGTTTCTAGGATCATAAAAACATGTGTGTGGCAGGGGGAAAGTGTGGAGATGTTTATCTAAACATTAAATATTAGGTATGCTACACACTCATGAAATATTAAGTATAATACGATAGCTCCTCATGATGTCTTTGATTACTGATAAATTTTTAAAGGGAGGTGGGTGGGCAGGGAGTAAACACAGCACAGCAAGTGGGGGGCTTTGCAAAGCAGGAGATGTACTAAAACATGTCTGCAGTAATCCTTTTCGAAGAGACATGACTGAGAAATCTTGCACTTGTTTCTTTTAAAGGATCTTGGTGCCTACAGTGTGTGTAACAAGTCCCTTCCCTTGGGGCTTTTAAATGCTAGGTGTAGCTAGGACTTAGGGTGAGAAACCAGTAATATGTGCATTTGGTACAGAAAACTTGGCTTAAAAAAGAAGATAATGAACTTTGGTAGGAAGGAGAGTAATGGAGTAGATAATTAGTAACTGGCAAAAAATATCTTTGATTTATTTGACTAACATTCTTCACTCTGAGCTGTACCTGGGTTGGGGAGCAGACACCAAATTGTGCTGTTGTTGAGGCTGGTGTAAGCATGCAGGCTAGTGAAGGAAGATAGCTTGTGCT
Organism: Numenius arquata; assembly: GCF_964106895.1. Classification (NCBI taxonomy): domain Eukaryota; kingdom Metazoa; phylum Chordata; class Aves; order Charadriiformes; family Scolopacidae; genus Numenius; species Numenius arquata. Next base: position 7,708,879 of record NC_133595.1, read on the forward strand.
AAATTATACAGGCTGGGTGAGTGACTGCCCACAGCACTGAAGTCAAGAAGCTCTGGTGATGTACTGAGCCGCTAAGCCACATGATGGAATTTCATCCCTAGGCGTATTTAGTTCCACACCCATGGTCTGCCAGGAGAGTTAGGCTGCTGGTGACTCTGTTGTCAAACTGAGTGGGGATATTCTTCTCTGGTGAGGGAAATCTGCACCCCTGGCACTGTATCCCCAAGACCACAGCTGCTGCTGTTCCTTTGGGTTATAACAGCAGATTTCAAGTGGAGATCTCTATGCTTTGTTATTTACAGATCTACTTCCTAATGTTCTCTTGTAGGAGAGCATATGGGAGACATTTCTTTTCTGGATGTTCACGTTCTCAGCCAGCCTTTTACACGCTGTTCTTTGTACACTGTGACAGACTGCTGTTTGCTCAAACCTTTCTGCACCCCAGATAATCACAGAAGTATAACACATCCTAGGGAAACTATAAGGTGATTAAATCAGTGTTTGTGAAGAGCTCTGAAACATGTGGGTGAGAGGTGGCGTAGGTCAGGGAAGAAGTGTGAGCCTTGTCATTTTGTGGTCTGACCCAGTTACTCTGGATCTGGTTGAATATTACAAAATTTACCCCTTTGCTCAAGCTTCTCAGTAAGGCCTTGAGGAAGTGGCTATCTTAATTTTTCACTTGACTTGACCTGGCTTAAATATAGATGTGTTAATACATTAAACATCCTGGTGCTCTCTGTGTGCATAAAGGTATATGGTCCCCGTAAGCCAAAATGATCTCTTTATGCACTGGACTGTTTTCATCAGTGTTCACCCCAATAAGGATGATAATATAAAGGATTGCAGGGCTCCTTGATAAAAAGTAGGATTAAGATGCACTTGAGCAGGATTACAAGAAAAAGGTTGTCGCTCCATTAGAGAAAGAAATAATCCCTTTGTTTACTTTCTAGAGGTTAAAGCAGTAACAGCAGAAACCCCCCGAAGGTCACCACACACATACTTTGCTGTCTCAGTTACTGTCTATGATTTAACTGTGGGATTCGGCAGCGCAATCGCATAATTTAATCAGTTCTTGTGCTGGGAGTCCTGAAGCACCTCTCTGTATGAGGCAGTAAAGTGGATCTGCTTACTCGTCAGACAGATAGGTGTGCTTGATTTTGAACAAAAGGTTCATGATGTGACTGAAGTGTTTCCAAGGAGTAATAGTAACTTTGAAGTTTAGTGGCTGAACCTGCATGTGGTCCTTGAATACCTGTGAGGGGTTCAGTCTTCTGCAAGGTTTCAGTTTTCCTTGTCTGCTCCTGTAGGTTTGATGTGTATGACCCTCAGTAATAATTACCTTTAATAAGCTTGTGTTCAGTTGAAAAACAATTGTTGTAACTGAAGAGGACAAGCCAAACATTGCATTGTCTGAGACCTGAGAAGGAAAAATTCCCTTAAAGCAGTTAGAAGTTAGTCCGCTTCCAGAGTGTGTGTACCAAGACTATGCCTTAATAAAGTGTCATCTGTGTTTCCCTGACACTCATGAGCCAACGCCTCTCCTCCCCTCTGATGCCACATCCTCTGATGCAAAGGCCCAAGGGCAGAAATTTCTGGCTGAAACCTCCTGCTCTCAATTATTTCACTAGCATTTCCCAGCCCGGCTTTGCAAATACGAGATTTTCTACATGGAAACTGCTGAAATCAATAGCAGTTGTGCCATGTATAATCGGGGAGCAAGGCTAGTCTCTCAATAGCAAAACACCATACACTAGATTTCACATCTCTTCCACCCTAATAGCCAGCCAGGCTGATTTTCAATGAGCTCAGCAACTTTTTGTCCAGTGAGGGAGTCGTCAGAACAGGTTTGCTTGAACAAAGTCCTCAATACACCAAGCAAGTGGTGGTCCAAAAAAATAACCAGGCTCTCTGCTTCCTTTCTTCCCAGTGCAAAATGGCCATTATCAAATTTCAGGTTTGTGATACGTTGTTTGCCATGTTTATTTAGGTTATAAGCTTTTGAGGCCAAGGATGTTGTCTGGTATGATGAGTCCGATGGGCTGAATCTCAGAAGTGATCTCCCAGCACTGCTGTAATATGAAGAATAACAAACCCTGAGGTATAAAGAAGGAAGCTGTTACAACATCTCAGTAGAGACACTGCCAACTCAAATTAAACAGCTTTAACCAGCCTGCTTTATTCTTCCTCTGTTAATATTGAAACTTACTGCTTTTATTTCCTCTTTATTTCCTCTATAACCCTACTTTACAAACAGGGATAAGAAAACGTTGTTAAGGGATAACTTATTTGGTTACACTAAGTTTCCAACTCATAGTGGTTTGAACTAAGTTTATCAACCAGCCATGGGAACATTAATCACCCAGAAAAATGGCACACAGTGAAATGACTTTTCAAAATGTCGTTGGTATAATTATCATCTTGGCCATTACATTAAATGCCACCATTTATAACTGTTATGTTTAAGTATGCAAACAGTAATTAACTTGGTAATGAACTGAGGACCCCTGTGCCTCTCTTCCCTGAGCTAATTTGCATGTTAATTATCATTAGCAACCAGGGAAACAAGTTATAAACAGCTTAATTAGCAGCTTAATCATTTTTACAAGAAAATGTGCTGCACTTTGATACATGAGCAAGAGTTAGATTAATGAAGTCAGATGAGCATGTTTTTTCAGCACTGTTCCCTGGTGCAGCACTGGGCTTGTACCTGGGCTATGGGGGTGAAACACTCGTGTGTGCACACATACACACACGCACATGTGTGCGCACACTCTCCTCCAGGTATCTGTGCTCCCTTTCACAAGCCGGTGGTGTTTCTGCAGGAGGCTCTGTCGGCGTTCTGAGGGGAACTGCCCTTCTCCTCCCTGTCTGGTACCAAATAGTTCTGTTAAATAGATACTAGGAAAGCCCAAATTCCAGCATGGTCAACCAAAATGCCACGAGTCTAGTTTTGATAGCAAGTCTTGCTTAATCCTGTTGTTTCCAGGCCCCCTTTGCTGTGATTTGATTTGATTCCACTTGTATTCTGTGCTTCAGGCAAACTGTTTGGACCATTGGCACCGTTTGGGACATGAGGGCTGAGCTTGGCTTCCTGAACAGCATTAATTGTGGGTGTCTGGGAATTATTCCACGTTAGTTTGCCAAGAGCACTTCTCACTTGATCGAGAATCAATCATTTGATGAAAGGCAATAGGAGTTTTGTTGTAACATGAGAACACATTGTCCAAGGAGGTTGTGGAATGTCTGTCACCAGCGATTTTAGGAATGGGTTAGATTTGGGATGGTTTGGGTATTGTTGGTCCTGCTCCAGGATAGAATACTGCCTGTATTCTACCCTGAAAGCAGACAGTTTTCTGTGATGTGGCTGCAGAACATCTGTGATGGGAGATTGGGAGATTTGGAATCTGACAAAACTCGTTTCACTGCAGGTTTGATCCAAAAATCAGGCTGGCTTCCTTATTCCACTATCTAGGAGTTCTCTCCTTCATGATAAAGATGGTCATTGTTATGATGTGTAAAGAAATATATGCTTGCACAAAATTAAACTTAAAACGTGTTACAACCTTGATGCAACTCTCGTTACTGGTAATAAAATGCCTGTCCTTCTGCCGTGACAAGCCGTTACCAGCAGAGGGTACCAGTGCACTGTTTGTAAGGATAGAAATTGACATATTTGGAAATCTCTTCTTTAAATTATTTTTTATTTTGTGTGATCAACTGGGGCTAACACAAAAGCAGGAAGCTGCTACCTTTTGAGGCTTGTGAGTTCAGCATGCAGAATTTGCCTCGAGTGACTGCTTGCAAAGTCCTGACTTATAGACAGAACGAAGGAGTTAATGGGGGGGGCGCTCAAACTCAAACATGCAAAATCAAAATCTTTGTCTATGGGGGAAAAAGAAAACAAAAAAAAGAAATAAAAAAGAAAAAGTAAATACGTTTATCTGCTGGCACATCACTAGCCCTTATTAATTCAAGGTAGTTTGTAAGGATGTGTAAAACTCTGAAAATTCCCACCTCAGGCAGGGCAGGCTTTGAGTTGTTAAGCTGGAGAGTGAAGTTGAGTGAACTCTGTGGAGCTGAGGAGAGTTGTGTTTCTGGCTCTGGAAGTTGAGCGAGATCTTACACTGCAGGAGCAGCTTCCTTTCAAAACTAGGAATTTAGCAAAAAATTTTTCTTAAGAGCTTGTGTAATTTATAATAACGCAGAACACCTCTAATGCCTTCCAGAGTGCCTTGGGTTTTGTGTTTGCAACTGTCCTGCCTCCCAAAAATGAAACACGGCACCGAATCACTCTGTGCTGAACGCTGTATTCCAGCCCTGTTCAAGTCAGCTTGGCTGCTGACAACAGTAAAACCATCTTTTTAGTTCTGAGAGTTTGTTTGTGTAGCTTTGACCCCAGAGATACTATCCACCTTGTGCGGTAGTTGTCTGTTGAACTGAGAAGATAACCCAGGTCTCACTTTGACAGTCCTGTTGTGTTTTTGAGTCTGCAGAAGCCCAGAGCTGAGTGTGTTTGGAACAGAACTAGCTGCTCCCTGCTAGAATTAGTCCATATAGTTCAGGGCTCACCCGAAAAGGGAGGAAGCTTGCATAAAGTATTTGGTGATTTACCTGATCTCTTAATAGCCAGATGAGATCGGATGCTGGCAATTTATCCGTTTTCCTCAGATACCTTGAGAAGACTTTTCACATACTTCACAAATGCAGACACAGAAGACATCTGTTTGGGTAGTTTACCAGCTGAGATGATGATGGCAGAAGAAGGGAACAGCTGAGAAACTAAAGTACTTGTAGGTTAGTGTGTAACTTTCCCAAAGAAAAGACAGAAAATGCTGAAAGGGGAATGAATTGTTGCATGAGCCAAGAGTGGCAACCAAGTCTCAAGTCCCAGCATGGCCCAAGCGATGGCCCAGCCAGTGAAGCATGGCTGATTTACACCAGCTGAGGATCCAGCTCAGTGTGTTTTATCTCCTCTGCCACTGGCCCCCATCACTTCCTCACAAGGGGCACTGCCCTGCGGAACGGCAGCCAGCAAAGAGAGAGCTTCCTGTGCTATGTTTCATGAATTCTTTATCAGCTCGTGTAATCAGATAGCATGGCTGGATGTTGATTTTGTTACGGTACCTGGAGCGAATCTCTATATGTTAATTTAAAGCCATAAAACTACAGCTTAGGGTTTCAGCATCCTAACTGAAACTTCCTCTTCTTGGAGGCATTCATGCTACAGCAGAATAATAATCATCATAAAAAAAGCAAGATGCAGATAAAATGAAAGTGCATTGTTTAAAGTAACCCGTAAATGCCAGGAGAACTCTGACACCTAGTGCCGAGCACGCAGCCCTGCTGAAGGATCTCTTTGGACTTTCTGCTTTCTTTTACCAGTAGTCCAGCAGAAGCTCCATGAGGAGACCTGTCGTTGTCAGAAATGTGGTGTTTAGTCTCCCCTGCCAGAGAGTGTCCTCGTCTGAACTGTCACTCCGTGAAGAGCACATAGTGCTTGGCACAGTGGGGCTGTTGTTTCTGGTCAATGTGATTTAATTGCCCCTTAGACATTCTGCTGTGGAGATGCTGCTGAGGTCGACAAAAGAATTAAAAAGCAAGGTATTTGTTCTCAAACTGTTAAATCTGGATCCTGAAAACACTGACTGTCAAGGCAGTCACAACTGCAGATAGTGTCCTTAAGGTCTCCTGTCGGTTAGCCAAGAGTGGGGCAGGGGAGCATCATGTGCTGCACCCCCCAGTCAGGGTCCTGTCTCCCCAAAAGACCATTTCTGCTTAGGCAGGGGTACGGGACCTCTTGGAAGCGGAGCAGCAAGGGTAAGGCAGCACCAGCCTGCTGAGCAGACTGTGCACCAAATGCTAGAGCAGATCAAAGGGAAAAGTAAATCATAGATTGATAGATGCCTTTAGTTTATAAGTTATTAAGCACCAGGTAACAGGTTAGATTAATATTGTGCCTGGAGGTTTCTTTTTTGCTTCTTTTTTTCTCTCTCTCCTTTTTTAAGAATTGGAGAAAACAAAATATTTTTCTAATTAAGTAAATCTACAGTGCTTGCTAATGGGGCCCGTCTGTGTGCTTGTCACAGGGCACAGGGAGAACTGGAATAATGATTTTATTTTTTCATTAAATAGAATTATAGGCAGTTACTCAAAGCAACTGTGAGTCTAATTGAAAGAAAACCATTTCTTCTTAATTTACTTTCACGGTTCTGGATGATAAAAGAGTGTGTTCGCTGGAAAATTAAATAAAAAACACAACACGAGGAAGCTTGAAATAATGTTGCTCAGGCGCAGGTGGGCAGAGAGAGCACAGTAGTTTTCCTGCTAGTTATTGGTGATTCAGATACTAGTGTTTCCTCTTGCTCTCCAAAAGGTGCATTTCTTCCCAAGGGACCTTCCCAAGGTTTTGTTTCAGATTTCCCCCATTTCACTTTGTGTTCCAGTTTGTTTGTCCATCTCGTTAACTGTTGTGGCTTGTCTCTTCTTGTAGGGCTGGGTTATTACTGCCCCTCTCCCACCGTGACTGACAGTGGTCAGGTATCCTCTGTATCCCAAATGATTCCTGGCCAGTTCAGGCACTGGAATAACCAGGATCAGCAGGAGCAGGTTGCATGGAGAGCTGTCTGGAGTGCTAGTCCTGCCTCGGGCAATGCCAGACTGTGCTGCTAAAGTCCAGAAGTCACTATAGGTGAGTTTGAGAGAAACCAGATAGAAAATTCAACGTGGAGGGATGCGTGTAGAGCTACCCCAGGAATTACTCTTGATGTGGTGTGGGAGATAGTGTGTGTCTAAAGGCCTGTACCCAGAGAGGCGGTGTGAAGCAACAGTCAGAGCAGGGACCTGGGACTCTGAACCCCCGTGGGTGCTTTGTGAATACATTGCTCTGGTGAAAAGCACAGTCTGGGGCACGGGCTTTCCTTTCACTGGCATTACCAAGCCCTTCAGTTCCAAGCACCAACCTTAAGCTCATGGATGCAGCTTTTTGCACCCAGGCTCGAAGGACACCTTACAGAGTTGCTGACATCTCACAGGCTGGTTGGATTTCTGTTCTCTGACTAGGGCTGCAGCGAGCAATTGAGGTTTGATGGCACCTTTCTCAGCGCTGAATGGCCCCAGAAATCCTTAGGTGCTGCACAGGCACATGAGGGGTTAAGAAAATGGGAACTGATTCATTCCGTGGCGAGGGTCCTTATCTGGCCCTGGTGCTGCCTCTGAAAGGGACACATCTGGTAGGGTCACAGCATCAAGGAATGGCTGCAGCGCTGAGGCGAGGGTCTGTTTCCACTAACTATTTCTGCTACTTCTTACACTAAGTACTTCCTAAAAAAGGCACGGGATAATGTTTCACTGTGGCTGCTGTTAGATTTACGGGGATACCATTTGCTCCAGCTCTTGGATTCACTCAGGCCGGGACAAGATTAAAACCAACCCTTCAATTTCCTTTTTTCTTTAGGAAATTAACTGTGGCTTTTCTGCTAATGAAAGCCCAGAGACACAAGCTTATTCAGGCGCTCTGCTGGCTTGGTGTGTTTGATATGTCTTCAAGGTGCACCTGAAGGAAACAAGAAGTTAAGGCAGCTATTGGCAATTAACACTAAGCATTATTTTCTGCCTTTTATGAATGCCTGGGTATATAAAGAAGCCAGAGCAGGGCTTGGACTTTTCACTTCAGGAAATGCTCAGTCTTTTCTGTTTGAAAATAGGGTAAAGAAAAAAGCAGTGAAAACTTTCCACAAAACAAAACCTGTTTTGACTCCATCTATGTCTGTGTTTCTGTGATCCTGTTACACTAAAAATCCGTTTCATTCCAGTTTCATCTTTATTTCTTCACATTGCGTAATAGAAAACTAAAGAAGTAATTTCAAAAGAACTTTGGAATCTTCTCTTCTGCTGAAATATTTCTAAGAAATGTTTTTGTAACTAGCTTTACTTGAAAAGAGCTGCTTATTCCAAACTGTTCTGCTGCTGATGCCATGAGGCATCCAAGGGAAAGAACATCCCTCTAATACTCCTTGCTCAGCTGTGTCCTGGGTCAGGACAGGGCAGTCACTCAGGACAATTCAGAGCAATGGGACAAGATATTTATATTTTTCCCATCAGTAGACTTAGTTGGGAGTTTTCTGACAAAAAGCGTTTTCACTGGAAAGTGCCGGTTCAGCCAAAATTATTTTTCTTCCATCTCATTCCCAGAAAACACTGGTTTCTTTGTTTTCTTCTGCTGCTGGAGAACCTGGGCCTCTGGGATCAATGGTTCCAATGCTGTCCCAGTGCAACCATATCAACTCCTCCCTTTGGAAAATATGAAGCCTTCCAGGTAGTCTGGATGAGAACTGGACACCGTAAAAATCCCCATGGAGACAAGTGAGCTGTGACTCTGGGATTCAGCTGAACCCTGGCTTGTGTTGGCTTTGCAAGAGACTTGCCAAAAGAAGGTCGTTGGGATTTTTTTGTTTGTTTATTTTTCATCAGTATCTGAATGGATGGGTTAGTTGCAGAGAATCCCCAGTCAATAGACTCACTGTTTCTTACTGACAGTAATACACCGGGAGGAATGGATGACCAGGCCCTTTGGATTAGCTCCTTTTTTGGGTTTGGAAACATACCTCCAGTCCAGTTTGTTGAGATGAACAGAAGTGAGGGGAAGATGTTACTGAATCTCCTATTCTTATTAATGGGGAGCCTTCCCCCATTCTGAACACCCTGCCCGAGTGCTGTGGAGAATAAACAATGTCCTATGAACTACCTGATAAATGCTTCTTTCAAAATAAAGATTATTTTTTTCCCCAAGCTCTTTAATACCTTTCTAATCTGAAGTACAATTTTTCTCCTCTATAATCACTATATTAAAATTTAATACCAACCTTTAATGTAACATACTAATGGCAACCTGCGTATTATGCAGAAGATAACTGCCTTGCAACAGAGTTCAGTGAGCTTGAACAGGAGAGTATTTAACTCTTCCCTGCACTCAGTGGGTGGCAAAAGTGCCTGGTGATAGTTGCTCCCACCCAGAGCAAATTTCAGAGCCGAGAGTTGTGTTGGCCTTTACAGCAGGAGCTGACCCATCGAGTCCCACTCTCTAGGAAATGGGGATATCTGGCTTTTAGTGCTTGGTGTTCTGTAGTATTGGAGCGTCAAACATTAGTACAATTACTCACCAAGGAGCCTTAAAAAATGAAATTAGCCCCAAAATGATGAGGTTGGCTTAAAAACACAAGGTCATTGCTGAAAGTTATTGTTCGAAATTTTGCATTTTGAAGCTTTGTGTTTCTAGTGTTCCCACTGTGGTCCATAACTCGAGAGGCAGAAACTTGCTATAAAGGGAAACTGAATTAGCATGTAAACACAGACATGCAAATCTGTGTCTGACAAAGCCATAAAACCTCAGATCCACGTAGAAGAAAGAACCCAGGAAACAAATATTTCCATGCAGGTTTGATTCTGCTGGTGCCTCAGCCCTTTTGCTTGACTGGTTTATGTGAGCGTGTTCCGAGGAGCTAAAAGCAGCAAGTTAGGTCTTTTACAGTGTTGTGTGGTGGAGGTGGGTTGTTTTTGTGTTTTTTTTTTTTATAGAATCACTGAGTAAAATATTCTCACCTGGAAAGAAGTCTGTGCTGAGATGGAGGGAGGGGAAAGAAATTAGAAAAAGAAAATAAAGCAACAGGCAGTGGGTGGCAAAAGGCGGAGAGGAGGCACACAGTGGTGAGTGTGAAGGATGACTTGGAAAGTAGAGGGATGCTATTGAGGAACAGCAGTAGGAAGGAAAAGGGGGGCTGAGGGGAAAAGCAGGAGACATGGTAAGTTAAGTAAATTCACATTTATTTCTGCAAGAATTTGCTTCAAACGCTCTTCCTGCCCTCACTGAACATTCGCTGTTTGGACGCCCTCCACTACGGGGAGGAACAAAACGGCTCTGTTGAGGCCCCGGCGGTGGAGGTGAACAGCAGGTCACTGGCAGGCGGCCGTGCTCGGCTCCCCGTGCTCCACCTGAGGCTCTCCCTGCCGCAGAGGGGCAACCAGCAGCCTCCCAGCCTCTTGCCAAGGCTCCCTTGGGTCCTGCCCGTGCCCACGGTCTGGTATGGGAAACCAAACTCCACTGCTAATTACTGGTCATCTCCAAAAGCCCTGTGGCTTTCATTCTGATCCCGGGGGTGCAGTGGTCATGGTAAGGTTTATTAGCATTGTCTTGACAGTGTTTAAATGCATAATGGACAAGCTAGACCATACAGCTGAAATTCTATCCTGTGCTGCCAGAAAGAGATGGTCCCTGTTTAAATTAAGGCCTTGAACATGAGGACAAATGAAAGGGTTTTCAGCACCAAGGAGGACAGAATTATTTTTACCCTTAGCTAACCTCCCCATTGCCTGCACACCAGATAGCAGATACGTTCCAGCTTATTGGGACTACAACCAAGCTATTGTTTTGGTCCAGCATGAGCTAAAGAGAACAATGGGAGACATTGTTGGGGATCTCTTGCGGAAGGTTTTTAAATGCACGTTATGCTGTGAAGGCACAGGGCATCTGCAGTGTAATTGTCTGGAGACATTACTTTACAGTCTCGAGGAGTCTCCTTTACACACGAATCGCTCTGTTTTGTCAAGGACTTCCCATTTCCTGTGGAATCCTACATGATTTCAGCTTTCAGTGCTGTGAGTTTAGGGTCTTCTCTATATAAAAGCTGTGACACTAATTATCATGATTCTTTTATACTTTTCCTACTGTGTGCTCTGGTCATGGATGGATTGCATGGCAATTGCTGTTTGCATATCCCATAATCAGGCAATATTAGCACAATAGGACAGCTATGCTTTTATAAAGTATATTTCTCACTAAAACTGGCATAGTTGTTCTAGTCTAGTTAATCTCTTACTTCTAGGTGTAAGATCTTTGCTTCTGAAGTCTGTTGCATAATGGTATTTAAGAGAAGAGCTGATCCACTTCCTGTGGCCATTAGAAGGTACCATTTCACTGCTATACGCCATTTAGTCCTTTAGGCATGAAATCTCGAATTTAAAAAAAAAGTTTAGAGACATAATTTGAAATCCTCTGCAAAATTTATTTAGCTTTATCACCCGCAGAGAAAGGCCCTTACAGATAACTACTGAATTGCTTTCTGAGACGGGGAATACCATCCCTGCCATGTGAGCTGGAAGAGAATGTTTTACGTAGGCCAGCATGACCGGCCGATGGTCTGACAATTGAGCAAACCTAATATTTCATCCAGTGCAAGTCCCGGTTCCTGTAATAGGCAGTTAACACCTTCCTTCCAATAGGTGACTTCTCTCTTTTGAACCTAGGATCTGCTGGCTTTTCGAACCAGATGCTGCCACCCTGGCAATGTGATGGCAATGCCAGGAGTATGACAGTCTTCTAGCAGAGCTCAATCCTGCTGTGACAGCACAGGGACAAGATTTTAGAATATGATGGGGGAAGTGAGGGGTTTTTTGATGAGAGCTTTTTTCTCTTTTTTTCTTGTGAGAAGGGCGGTTGATTTATCCTTGTTCCCCACTGACAAGCAGGCTCCTCTAGCCAGGGTGCTCTACATTACTTCTAGGAAACCAGAACTCGGTACCTAAGTTTCATTGATCGTTTATCAGTTACTAAAGGTGGAGGAGGTTGAATCCAGGGATACTTCTTTGTATGCCATTCATCTGCAAAGTTGCTGGTGAGCCCTGGAGCCCCAGTAGGTAATGCAGAGCCCATCAGGACAGAATGCAGCTTACAGCTGGATGACATTTTACACACGTTTAGAGTGTCTTGCAAGATGTTCTCCAATTAGTCATCATCACTCACAATATGTTTTACATATTACCACACAGTTTACAGTCAGTCAGACTAATACAATTGCAGTGCAGCTGCTCACAGCAAGACACAAAGGTTATGGCACTGTGTACATAAGCAAGCTGTGAAAGTTACAGCCATCCAGCTCCTTTACCCTCTTATGCTTTTAAAAGCCAACAGAAGCAGAAACAAATAGTGAGTGCGCCTCTCATTTCAGCCCTGGAAAAACATTTGAAAGCATGGAGTGAAAGGAGGGATTTTGTTTTTATAATTTGATTCCCATTGCTGCAGCTGCAGCCAAAACCTTTGGATTCTGGAAAAAGTTCAGAAAGTGCTGCTTTTTGGAAGAGGTCGTGTTTATTGGAAAATTACATCTTGCCCAGTAAAAGCTGACAGTATAAGTACTCTAGTCTATTAAAAGCTACAGAAGACACCGTTAAGAGTTTATTTAATGATTGCCACAGATGGGGTTTGGGAACTTGGAGCCTGGCATTGGTATATTGGGGTTGAGACTGTGTTCTGGTAACACAGAAACCATCGTTTTATTAGTGACCCCTCTCATCCACCTACATGGTTAAACCAGAACTAGCTGCCACAACTAGGCTCTGCCTAGTAACTAGGTCTATTTTCCTAAAGAAAAAGGTATCAGAGGTCAACACAGCAGCTTAGTGAGAAGAGCTGAGATGCTGTGACCAAGGAATCCCAAAGCTGGTGGAGTTGGGATCCTGGCCTGGAAGCAGGCTCTGGCTCAGACTGGGGCTTGACCCTGTGAAGTTTCCTGGAACTCTTTGGATTATGGAACAAAAATACATTGTGGAAAGAGAGGAACCACTGCCTCAGATGTTAGACCTGATCTAAACTCCGTCAGAACATCATGAGCTATCAATAGTCTTAGAACTGAGCCCTTAAATCATAAACCTTCCTTGCCTCCGCGCTGCTCTGTTCTGTGGGCTTCTCTGCTCAGCTCCCTGGAATGCGGGGGCTTTCCCGTAGTCCGTATAGGGAGCAGCAATAACGTCTTTCAGGTGTTTGTAATTTTATTTTTTTTTCAAGGAAAGAATATGTATGAAATAGTAGTATGATTTTGGAACTGTTTTGGTAGGTATATACACACATTGCCCATTATTTTCATTGAAGAAAACAGAATAAAACTGTGACATTGATATTTATAGCAGAATGTGATAAGCACTGCGAGGTCTTTACTTTCTGGAGGACAGGCACAGCCATGCACATGTCTTTCCCTCTTCTGTGGCTGTCTATGTTGTTAGTCTTTAATTATGCACGAGGTCTTTCATGTTGTTAGAAACACCTGAGTGTCCATAGAAGAGATGGGTCAGGAGGAAGTTCCCTACCAGTAAGGAAGCCCGGAATTGTCCATAACCTGTGTCCCTGGTGCTCTGTGATGGCAGTGCAGGAGGGTGCTGTGCAAACACTTCCGTGTTGTCTTGCATCTTGCAAACATCTTGCATCTGCCTCTCGCAATTCTGCTCAGTCACACTTCACTGGAAAAATGTCTAAGCCTTCAGCAAGTGGATGCCTCTCCAGTGGTATCAGATGTTTGAGTCTGGTCCAACCCTGCTGATTTCCTCTTTCAATTCCAACTACTGTATTTGCTCCAGTGGTGCCCACTGTCTTTGGGCTCTGCACCCTCAGGCAGATGGATTGCCTGGAATTTGTCTGGTGCTCTGCATGTGGGGCCCATAAGCACTAAGTTCTTGTGTCAGGGGCATGGAAGTGTTATGAAACTCAACGTTATGTTTTAGTTCCGGGGTCTGTTGGCCAGAGACTGAATGAGATTCCAGGGACCCATGTAGGTTCTTCTCCCTGTCTCTGTGATTGACCTGGTATTGGATCATCTATGGCTATCTAGAAGCTAGATTTTCTTATGAATTCTCTCTTCTCACTTATTTCACTGGCTCCTGAGACCTGGATAAGGACTGCCCTGTGCTTTTGAGAGGAGCTACCTTTCCCCTGAGCATCAATTGCAGTTTTACTATAGCCAGCAGAGCGTGTGTGTAAAGATCCTAACGTCACAGCCGTTTAGAACAAATTCAATGTAATTCAGTTTTACAAGCAGTGTTAGGCTAAATCCAAATCAACATTGCTTTCAGCAAAATGCAGTTATAATTCTTTTGGCCTGCTAACAAAGTGTGCGTTGCCATATTTGTCTTTCGGAAGCAAAATAAAATATGACATTTACTGACAGCCTGCTTCAAAAGTGGAACAGCCTGATCTCACTTACATGCCGAGCCTCTGGAGGCAATCCATTATTGCTCCTGCTTCCAGGGGCAGGGCTGCCACCAGAATGTCACCCGCTGCGAAGAGGAAAACTCATCTCACACGAGGGGCTGTAGTCTCTTGTGAGTAGAGGAGTTGCTCTGCTGGACTATGTTTCTTTCGGGAGCGATATTTTCAGCAGTTAGATCATATTATGGAGTGAATTTTGAAACTCCTCTGCAAGACTTTCTGGTAGCTGGCACTGAGGCCAGCCAGGGCGTTAGTGCTTAGGTCAAAGCTAGCAAAGGGGCAGAAATGCTGTGGATTTTCATTTTATATGCTGTGCTCAAGCTGCCAACCTGAAAAGTCTCAAAGGCAGCTGTAATTCTGATAGTAAGTTAGTGGTGTGAAGAATGTTGTGTGGCTCCTAGGACATCCTCGGAGAGCATCCCTCAGATCCAGAGTTTTCTCCGTTCACTCAGCATCACTGTTTCTGTTTCCTGAAAGTTTTTTCTGCTGTGGGCAACATCTCTAGGGTCTAATTGATTCAGCCGTTAGAGGGGTTCATTCTCCACTGGAAATAGCCTCGTTAGCTGACGTACTTAGATACCATCTTGTAGATCTATTTCGCTCCCCATCATTAAGCCTGGAAAAAAAGAGGGAAAACCAGATGTGTTCGTGCACACAATTATATTCTCTGTCCCTCCTCCCCTTGGAGATATTCCCCTTGGATGCAAACGTCTTTGGACTCTGGACTTTCTCCCACCCAACCGCACACTCTCCCGTAATACTTTCCCCCCTGAGCACACGTTCAGAAGCAGATACCCACCTTTGCCAGCCCCACTTGGGCTCTATGGTATTTGGGCAAGTTTAACAGCAAAGACAATGTTGGCTGCTCTCTTGGCATTATTGTGTACCTCTTCAAATCTTGTTATGTTACTTTGGTGATAAATAGTCATAATAAATTCTTTAATAGTGTGAAGATAGGTCATTACTCATCACAGCCAGGCTGTGAGGAGATCATAAATCTGGAATAAAAGCCATTCGTTTGGTTGGAGAATCCAAAGCTTCACTGTTTAGAAGGATTCATTTCCACCATCCCCCTCAGTTAATCATTCTCTAAGTCCTCATAAATATCACAGGCAAAGGAAAAGAATGACCCGTTCTTGCTGTGCCATAAAATGTATGATGTTGTGCTATGAGTTTTCACTTCTCAGCTCATGTGAAAAGTTCAGCAGCAAACTAGGGGTTGCAATGTGGAGTTTCTTGCTGAATATGCTTTCTAGGCCAAGGAAGAGGTGGGCATAAATGTGTTGAAAGATGATATAATCTCCCAGGAGAAAGAAAAGAGACAGCAAGGATCCCATGCATGCATACATATGTGTGTATTGATGTATTTTCTCTTTGTAAAATCTGTATTAGTAGTACAAACTTTAAAAATACTGCACCAGACTATTCTACCTCAGCACCTCTAGCAGATAGATTTAAAACAAGCTTGATTATTTCATTGTTTTATCAACTTATTCTAAACTGTGGGAGGGGGATTTTCAAGTTTGACTCTCAACTACAGAAGGCAGAAACATCTTTGTTAATGAGGGGTGAGATTTTCAGGCATTTATTACAAGTGTCTTATGAAAGACACTGAAGTAATGACAAATGAGTCATGAAGATTTCCATAGTAAAAAACAACACTGGAGCAAAGCTCGTATTGTATTTCCATTATAAAGAAAGATTAGGAGCACTTAAAGCCAAAGTGTGAGCGGGCTTCACACAGGAGTAGCTGAAACAGCTCTGGTGTCTACTCTGCGCCTGATTCCTTGAGGATCTGACTGTGAGGCTGCTGCGGTTCTACAGGTGGAACTGCTGTGAACTAGACCACAGTTCATGAGTTAGTGTTGGCCAAGAATTCATTATCCAGATGTGCAAGTTATTATTTCGTCCTTAAAATGCCAGTTTTCCTTGTGGGGAAGGTTTCTGACAAATTCTTGACTTGGATTGTGTTTTGGAAAAATGCTTTGAGTTTGTCAAAATATGTTATTTTGACATTTTAAAAAACACAATTGTCATCTTTCTGGTTTAAATGACTTTTTGCTTTCAAACTTTAGTGAGCTGAAGTAAAGATACTTTGAAAATGCTCAAAACGTTAAAAAATTAAATGCTTTGAAATATAGAAAAGATATTTTGATTGACAGAAGTGATAAGGTTTTTTCCAAGTGTTTACTTAAGAATTTCTAGATTTCTAGTTCTTAGCACATTTAGTTGGATTGGTGTTTTCCATATTTTGAGGTTTTCCTTGCAAAAAAAGTCTCATCTATAGAGCTAAAATCTGGAACTCCTGCAGCATTTACCCTTTCTGGGACTGTATAAAGTACCTTGTAATTTAAGGACCCCACCTCGGGTGGCTGAGGACAAGGACAAGGAGCCTCTTTTCTGAGAGCTGCAGAAGAATCCCGGGGGATGTGTGGGCTAAACCAGCTGAGCTTTGGTGTGAGCTCCCCTTGAAGAGGTGTCATTGGTATCTGCCACATGTGATTCTTTCCCTTGCTTTTCCTTCCTCTCCAAAGGGAAAGGAAACAGTATGAGGAAATACTACTTTATTTTAGCAACTGAATATCCTAGATGGTTGCGCTGCTGCATTATTCCGCTACAGAAAGGAGAGACTTCAACTGCCATCTGCCTTGAATGAGAAATGGGGCAGGTTTGTGGATCCAGAGTTGAGCTATATTTTGGTGATGTGAATATCTGTTCCAGCTTCTGGTTACTGGCAGCCGTTGGTAGTTTTGATTGCTTGTAGCCTAAATAGTAGAACCGCTGGGGATTGCACCTGTCTTCCCTTCCTTTGCTGGTCATCAGCTTGCCCAATGCTGATGCCATCTGCACTGCCTGTGCAAGGGAGGAAGACTCTTTTACACCTGCTGTCCTGCTTAAGAAGGAAGGTGAGGTTGGGAGGGTCAGTTTGGGATGTGTGTGCTAGTGCTCAAAGAAATCCAGAGCGAACTTTGGGGATGGAGAGGAGGGAGGTCGCTGTGGTGGTGCTGAG